>NC_080091.1:78881562-79506562 GCF_950005125.1 Chionomys nivalis
TGATTATTTCTCTCTCTTTCACACACACAAGCACACACACACGCACAAGCACACACACACGTGAATTCACACACACAAAGCTTGTTTTGTTGTACATGATTTCAGGACAACTCTCTGAATTTGACAACCAATAAAGAGGATCACCTAATTCTCCTTCTAACAGTCATTAGATCATTAGTTTCCTGTAGTTGTTTGGTTAAAGGTGCAACTCCATGAAATTTCCCCCTTCCATGGCAATATGTACATTGATATTATCAGTGTTCCGGCCTTCACTACAAAACAATATCTAAGAAAGTGTTTCACCACAATTTTCCTGGTATTCTGGCTCTTACAACCTTTATGTTCCCTATTCTGTGATGTTCACTGAGGCACAAACACTGGAGCTATGATGTAGATGTATCCATCAGGGCTGGGTTTCCCAAGACCAATTGATTTTTGCCTTGTCTCCAGTTGTGGTTTTGTGTGATGGTCTCCATTTTTTGGTAAACAGAGGATTCTTTGATGAGAGATAGTAGCCACACTTACCTGTTGGTAGAACGATATTATTTAGTATGTAATAAAGAATGATGCTGCTCTAGAAAGTTTGCAGTAGTATATTTTTTATTGTCCATGACCTTTCCAACAGCAGAAAACTGGCTAGGTTTCAGATATCAGGCTTGAGTACTCACCTGTTGAGTGTCCCTGAAGTACAATTAGACAGCTGCTGATTACCACTGACACATGAGTGCCACTTATTGCACCTTTACTGGTGTCTTGCCATGCTGGTAATTGTTATGGCTCATAAGTGCTGCAAATGTGTAGGACTATTTAATTGCCTCCCTCCTTTGGAAGCTATCTTAGTACTTTCAGGTACCATGGAAGCTAAACTGTAGGAAATAAGCTGTCAGGTCAGATGCAGCTCCATTATCTAGAGTCTTTTATCCTGAGTACTCAGTATTTCCAGCAGTCGGGCACACTATCAACTGTGGAGAGGCAACCAAGTGCTACACTGTCACTTTATAAGGCTTTGAGAGTCACTTGGACTGTTCTCACCAATAATTTGTAAGGAAGTTTCTATACCTGTTTTTTTTCTTTTGTTTATGATTCTTGCATGAAGAAGCATCAATCCAAGTAGCTTAATTTACTTTCAAATATATATATATATATATATATATATATATATATATATATACACATATATAGTAAACCCACACATTTATATGTGTTGTGTATAACTCAGACTAAAAAATAGTATTATTCTTGAGGCTTTACCAAACAATATGGCATTAGAACAATAATTAGTCATGTAGATCAATGGAACAAAATGGAAAACAGAAACATGAATACTCAAGTCTACAGATGTCTGATACTTTACAAAGAAGCAAAAACACATTCCCTGGAGAAAAGACAGTATCTTCAACAATTCATGCAGGAAAACTGGATATTCATAGAAAAAAATGAAATTGAACCCTTTTCTATCATCTACACAACAATTAGCTCCAAATGTATCAAAGTTCTCAGCTTGAAACCCGAAACACTAAAAGTTACAGATGAAAATATAGGCAGCACCCCGCAAGTTTTGTATAAAACAAAACTCTATGAACTGGATCCCATTTTTCCTAAGAATTGAAGCCAACAATGAACAACTGAGACACCAGAAAATAAAAAAAAAGAGCTCTTTACAACTAAAGATATAATTAATCGAATGAAGAAAAATACCACAGAGTCAGAGAGCATCTTGGTCAACTATACATTTGACCGAGGCTCCATATGCAGAATAAAATAAGATCACAAAATAAAGGAGTCAAGGGAACAAATGATACAATTAAAATATGGGGTGGGGATCTAAGTATAGGGTTCTCAACAGAAGAATTAAAACTTATTAAAATATTCTTCCAAAAGCATTCACCATCGTAGCTTTTGAGAAAATGCAAATCAAAACAACTTTGAGATTTTATCTTATTTAAGACAGAATGGCCAAAATGCACAAGACAAATGACAACAAATAATGATATGGTTTAGGGAAAAGAGAAGTCTAGCATGATTAATAAAACCCAAAGACAGCAATTGGATGGTGTAGGAGATCCTTCTGTTTTGGTGTTGCTTTCATTGGTTAATAAAGAAACTGCTTTGGGCCTAGTGATAGGGCAGAACTCAGGTAGGCGGGCAGACAGAACTGAATTCTGGGAGGAAGAAAGCAGGGTCTGAAAATGCTGCCATGGAGACTCCAGATTAAACATACTAAATCTTTCTCGGTAAACCATGACCTTGTGGTGAACACAGATTTAATAGAAATGGGTTAAATCAGATGTGAAACTTAGCCAATAAGAGGCTAGAGCTAATGGCCAAGCAGTGTTTTAATTAATACAGTTTCTGTGTGATTATTACAGGTGTAAACTAGCTAGGCAAGATAGAACAAAAGGGCCCCACACTCCTGTCAACAATTGGGGTTACCTGAAAGTAAGAAAAGCAAAACAACCAGTCACTGGCTCTTACCTCTACCTCAGTCCAAAATGGCAATCCTGTCTTCAGGAATCTCAGAATGAGACTGTGGCTGAGAGCTGTCTCCTCCAGTCTTGTATTACTCTATAGGTCTGGGATTAAAGGTGTATACCACTGGGATTAAAGGCATTCATCACCTGGTTTCTATGACAAACTAGTGGCTACTGGGATTAAAGGTGTGTGCTACCACTGCCTGGTCTATAACACTGACCAATAGGGCTGTTTTACTCTCTGATCTTCAGGCAAGATTTATTTATTAAAATTCAAATAAAATATAACTATGGAGAAGTCTTAATTCACTGCTGGTGGGAATAAAAAATGGCACTACCACTCTGAAATCAGTATGAAAAACTCTTCAAAAACTCAAAAATAAAAATAAATCTACCACATGACCAAGCTAGACCATGTCTTGGCATATGCACAAATGACCTGACATCTAACTTCACAGATATTTACATAACAATACTCATTGGTGTTGTATTCATAATAGTCTGTAAATGGAAACAGCATAAATTCCTTCTTCAGATGGATAGGTATTAAAAAATATATATGTACATACATATATACATATATATTTGTACATACATACAAATATGTGTGTATGTATACTTTGGAATGATAATAGCTGCAAAGAAAAATAAAAAATTTCAGGTAACTGTATGTACATGGAAAAGATTATATCAAGTGAGAGGAGCACCGAGGGTCATGAGACTTATATGTCCTCTCTCATCTGCAGTTCTTAGCTCCAAGACTTCAGACGTGAGTATACAACATGGAGTAACTGCAGAAACCAGGAATGTATAAAGGTACCATAAGCAGTGCTAGTGGTGGGTTGGGAATGAAAATTGTATAGCAGGATACAGGTGATATCAAGTAGGAAATGAAAAACTGGATAAGGGCCTCCAATTTTAAAGAAGAAAGGGGCAATAAATATATATGGAAAAGGAAGAACGATAGGCAAATAAAATCAGTGTTGTCTGATTCCTCGACCTATAGTTATTTTTCCAGAAGTCAGATGATGGTTTTCTTTGGAACCTTCTAAATCACCATTTTACTTAGGAGAAGAGTCAAATACATTTTAGTTACCCACAGAGGCTCAAAGACCCAACACCTTTAGGTCTTTTATCACCTCTATACCTTTTTTTTCTTTTGATCATGTGTCTCTTATTCATTTTATTTCTCTGGATTTTGTTCTCAGCCACACCAAGAACACCCTTTACCCACGTCTGCACGTCAGTCTTTCTATGTCCTAGAGTAATCAATCGCCTACATGAAAAGCCATCCATAGTCTTTCCTCATATGTCTAACTGATTCTACTAACTGATTGTAATACACCTATATTTCTAGTTTTTAATATATATATACAGAGAGAGAGAGAGAGAGAGAGAGAGAGAGAGAGAGAGAGAGAGAGAGTTTTACCAGTTTCTCTTTCTAACTTGCATTTTATGAGGGTGGATATGGAACTTAATGTGCTTTGTTATTTTGAATCACTTTGTTGGACAACTGCAATAACACTGTTCATACCAATCCCCACCTTTCCTAAAATTCATATTTTAAAATGTTTTACTATCTTTGTAAACAGGTTGCATTTAACTGTTAAGTGTAGGCCCTGAAATCACTTAAGGAAAAGTTCAACATCCTTAGTCATCAGAGAAATGCAAACCAAAACAACTCTGAGATTCCATCTTACACATGTAAGAATGGCCAAGATCAAAAACACTCATGACAACTTATGTTGGAGAGGTTGTGGGGAAAAGGGAACACTCTTGCATTGCTGGTGGGAATACAAGCTGGTACAACCCATTTGGATGTCAGTGTGGCAATTTCTCAGAAAATTAGAAAACAAACTTCCTCAAGACCCAGTAATACCACTTTGGGGTATATATCCAACAGATGCTCAATCGTGCCACAAGGACATGTGCTCAATTATGTTCATAGTAATATTGTTTGTCATAGCCAGAACCTGTAAATAACCTAAATGCCCCTCAACTGAAGAATGGATAAGGAAATGTGGTACATTTACACAATGGAGTACTACACAGCAGAAAAAAAATTAATGACATCTTGAATTTTGTGGGAAAATATATGGAGCTAGACAACATCATTTTGAGTGAGGTAACCCAGACACAGAAAGACAATTATCATATGTACTCACTCATAAGTGGTTTTTTAAACATAAAGCAAAAAAAGCTCACAAATCACAATCCCAGAGAACCTAAACAACAAGAAGAACCCTAAGAGAGACATGCATAGATTTAATCTGCTTGGGAAATAGAATAAGACAAGATCTCATGAGTAAATTGGGAACGTGGGCATTTTGGGGGAGGGCTGAAGAGGAGGGGAGAGGCAGGGAGGGGAGCAGAGAAAAATGTAGAGCTCAATAAAACTCAATAAAAATATAAAAAAGAAATAAAAGAGTATGCCATGTGTAAAATAAAAATTATTTTTTCTCTTTTCACTTACTTGCCAAATAATATAGTGTACCATACCATAAAATACATATTACTTTTAATAAAACATAGTAAAAAATAGTCTGTGAGCATTTGTTGAATAAAAAAAATGATTGCAAAGAACAAATGGCAGTGATTTCCTTAAGATACGTACTTACTGTCTGAGCATAAAATCTTCTAAAGAAGCACTTAATAAAAGCACATGATGTAAACTACTGTAATGGCAGTATTTAAATATTTAAAAGAAGCTTTTTCCTATGTACTCATTCTATGGAGAAAAGCATTGTGGAAGAAAATGATTGTTACCATCAACAGGAATGCAAATGGTTTTGATACTGTGGGAGCAGCCAACATTGTTAGATATCAGAAATAAGAAGATAATCAGAAAGTGATTTGTGGTATAAGTAGCTCTCTATAATTTTTGACTATTAAAATATAGTGTATTTAAAATATCACTGCACATTTACTCCAGTAATCATTTACACTAATTGAGCATTGAAGATTAGTAATTTCACTTTAGGGCCAGTAAGGTATCTCAGCAGGTAAAGTCACACTGCTGCCAATTTTGATAACCGAAGATAGATGCTTAAAAGAAATCCCACACTAGGTCAGAATTGAGAAAGAGATAGTTACTTATTTAGAGGTAGACTCAAATCAGAATCCTCTGCTGGAACGGAGATCAGAAACCAAATCCCACAGCTGGAAAAAAGAGCAGCTGCATGTTCTACATTGGCATAAATAGTATAAGAGGCCACACCCCAGTGGGCGGGTAACTACTGGCTGTAGGACTTCCTACAGCAGATAACCTGAGTTCAATCTCCCTGAACTCGAGGTGAAAGAAGAGTAATAATTCCTGCAAACAGTTGTCGTTGAGCTCTATGTGTGCACTGCCTTTGGTGTGGTTGACTAACATACATTGTGTTTCTACACAGGCAGGTCCTTAGTTATGAATTCCGGGCTCTGTATTTTATGCTTCTAGCCTCAGAACTTGAGATACCGATGCAGAAGAATTGTCATGAGTTTTTGGTCAGCCTGGGTTATAATTGAGAATTTGTCTCATTCTTGCTTCCCTGACTTGCCTATAAAGGACTCAGTATTGGTCTATGGGCTATAGAGTCTGACATCCCACTAAGAGAGGAGGCATCAACTAGAAGAAATTGTCAAATGGCTGACATTTGGACCCTCTAAGGAACTCATAAATGTTCTTCATTTATAGAGATGGTTGATGATACTGACACCAATATAACTATTGTCATACAGTTAGGACCAATATGGTATTTTAACATCTGTGGCTTATTAAATGATTTTTTGATGATTTCTCATTTATCTTTCAGTCTTCATGTATTGTACAATTGAGGAACAAAGAAGAAAGGCAGCTCAAGACTCCCCTCTTATGTCTTTCCTATCAAAAATAAAGTTGAAATATTTAAGGTGAATTACATTTTTATTTTAATGTATAGTTATAATCCCTTTAAAAATGTGACAGAACTTACAGAGATAGTGCTTGTTATTAAAACATAAAAATTAGGTTCCATAAAGGGTCAAGAGAAAAGATGAAGGGAAAATACTCACAATTATATCATATTCTGTTGAAAATTCTAAATAACTGATATTGAAATCTCAAAAACATCCATCCTTAGAATAGACTAACAAAAGAACTCATAGCTCCTACTGTTTTAATTTATTCACGAAACTAAGCAAACACCTATGGAATTTATCATACAAAGTAAACAATTTTATATTATAAAATAACAACTTTTTATATGCTAATTGTGACAATTAATTTCTTATTGCAACCAACATCATCTACTCCATCTTCTCCCTGACCCAAGCTGCAGACTTCAGTATCACTCTCCTCAGTATTACAGTCATTGTCACATTTTTCTTCTGCACTCTAAGGTGTCTGAAGAGGCACTTTAAATCAGTATGTGCTTCAAGTGAGTGTGCTTCAGATTTTTAGACCTATGTTATAAAAAGTTCTTTTCTAAAGAATTCTGAAATTTCACAGCTTAGATGTGCTTATGTCTCCAAAAACATCAAACAGATAACATTAAGGTATGAGTAGCAATTAAAAAATTCAATTAACAAAAAGTTATTCTTTATTTTATTAATAAAATCTTGCATTTAAAGATCATTTTGTATTAACTAAAGGTATGTTTACTAATCCCCATTTCTCCACTGAGGGTGACCCACTCAATATTCTTGATTCAGCCTCTAATGCTTACAGAACTTACAATTAAGATAGGAACAATGAAAATAAAAAAGTAAATTATAGGTGATTACGGGTGGTAAGTTCTTTGTTGAGCTTTAGGGAAGATATGTGTTATAAGATGTTTAAGTGCGTGACCTTTCCAGTTCTAAGTAATGGAATGCTGCAAGAAGATTGGAGTGTGTCAAGATTTATGGAGAGGCTAAGGGACCTCGGTGTCATCTAAAAGAAACAATTCAAGGGTACTGTGATGGTAATCTTATTTGCCAACTTGATAGCACCAGAAAGGCAGAATCGCATTCACGGACTTGTCTCCATCGGTTGGCGTGTATTTCTGTGGCGTTTTCCTATTTTTTATTTGTTTGTTTGTTGTTTGCTTTTATTGTTGTATGTTGATGGGCCCAGTTGTCTGTGAGCAATGCCACAACTAGGTAGACAGGTGTGGATTGCCTAAAAAAATGGAGCTGAATATAAATCTAGAAACCTGCATTCCTCCAGTGTCTCTGCTGTAGTTCCTGCTGTAGGAAGTCCTTCAGCCAGTAGCCTTTAGAAACCAGCCCACTTGGGTGTGGCCTCTTTTACTATAAATGCCTTGCTCTCTCTTCTGGTTGCTGGATTCTGTTACTGTTCCCTATTCATGCTTAGGATTGTGATCTGTGAGTCTACCCCTAAATAAAGAACCATTTATTATACTCAATTCTGAGCTAGTGTGGGATTTCTTTTTAGCATCCATCTTCAAGTTCCCTCCTGCAGGTTTCTACCTGGGTTTCCTCGGTGATTTGTAGTAATCTGCAAGCCAAAAAGCCACACCCTCCAAGTTGCTTTTAGTTGGTGTTTTATACAATAGCAGAAACTAGATAAGAAAAGGAAGGAAAAATCAACCTGAAAGCTAAAAATCAAATTAGGCACAGACTATTTTATGGTTCTGGAAATCAATAGCACTAAAATCACCAATATTTGTGGTTTCAGTGTAGATTGTTAGAGAGTGTTCAAGGTACTAAGCTTCCAATTCCCATTTTGATTAATTGAATATAGGTGCCTCTGAGTGTGGCTCTTTGCTTAAAGAAGCAATAATTTTCAATGAGAGCAGGAAGTCTGGCCCTTTCTAGCATTTAAGGTCCCTTAAAAGGGTAGAACATTAGGGGGTGAGTACATTGGGATGATCACATGAAGACATCTAGAGAAGACAGACTCCAGGAGTCAGAGGGACATTTAGTAAAGAAAATCTGCAATATTTTGATCATGGATTTGATCAATACTAGACTCAAAATATATGAGAATAAACATTAAATTCCATGGAATTTTGTTTTAACAAAACTAAAAATAATAAATAAATTTTATTTACAAGTCATTAATAATTTTCTGCATAATATATGCCAATAAAATATATATACAGTGTTGCTTTATCTTTTAAAAACATATTAATGCTATGACCAGTGAACATATTAATGCTATGACCAGTGAACATACTAATGCTATGACCAGTGATGGGTAGTTTAGATGCCTTAAGAAGTACAATCACTGCACGGTTCTATTTTATAACATTTCCTCTTCTGTTCATGTTATCTGTATTGCTAAGAAATATAATTATTTTGATCTATAGCATATATATAAAGCATACTTTTAGAGTTTATAATTACTCCACAGTATCGTATGGTATTATAAAATTAAGCCAGTCAGAAAGTTAAGGTTTTAGAAGCATCGTTCAGTCCTCTGCAGGTAAATTCTCTTTAGGCATCACACCTGGCAGGCACTCTACTTAGTGATGAGTATGCCTCCCATTTAGGAACATGTGAAAGTCAGCATCATCATCGCTTTGGGATAGCCTGAAGTTTGAGAGTAGGTGCTTTTCTTTATAATCTTCTAGGCTTTGGAGTAAAACATGAACAGATAATGTGTCTGTCTCCTGGATCCTTTTGATTAGCTGCAAAGATTTAACAGAAGATGTTGATTTTCTACATTCATCTTTTCTGGCACTCCTTTTATAATATGAAGAAGGGCATGATCCGATTTTGGAAAGGATGTTTGGACAATGATCTCACTAAAGCTGTTATAAGGATGTATTTTTGGACTTTCATTGCTTAGTCTTTAGTGTATTAATTCTCAGCAGATGTAGATTCATCTTGCACTAACACCCAGTAAATTAATATTTTCTAGAAATAGGAAAGTTCCAACAAGTTTCTAATTCCAATTTGAACTAAAAGATTTTACCAAGGTATAGAACGGTGTAGTTAATTTAGTATTGTATCCTCTCCTCACCAGTGATGATTATTCGGTCTAAAATAATCTAGATGAAGACAGGAGGTGAAATTTTAGAGAGTCTGAATAGATAGATTAAATCCTTTAGATTCATTTCTTCTTTTCTAAAACTCATTTAGGTAGCATTATAATTACGGAGATGAAGAAATGGATATGCAGAGAAACTGAGTAATTTAGTCAGGCCAACAGCTGCAGAGTTAATACATTTTCAACATCAATAGTATGACTTCCATATTTTCTTTCTCAATCCATCCCTCAAACTTGCCAGTTTAACAGTGTGTGTAGAATGTAAGCTTGGGAGAGTTTCTGTCTTCCCTGTGTCAATTGCTTTAGAAATAAAGGGAGAATTAAGTGCTCTATGGTTTTGTTCTAAATAAAAGAGCACCCGGTTATAAGAATTTAGAAATGTCTTATGTTGAAGATAGGTGCTAAAGGGTTTCCTTTCTCCTCTGCTCTGCTATTTCTCACATCTTTACCTGCACCAATCTCAGAATCTTCACCCACTTGATTCCAGGGATTATTTTTAGGCTTCTTGGTAGTTACCATTAAGGAGTACAGGTGAAAGAGTGAAGAACAGAATAAAGAAGAAATCCTTATTGCTGTTGCTTCCTCCCTATGAGAAACCAGAATCCAGAAGCAACTTCTTAAGATAGTTTCAATAAAGACTTCCTGCTTTCCAAGAGATGATGATCACCATTCTTCTGTGGCTATAGAGTAGAAATGATACTTCACTACTAATAGCCAACCACTGTGGTTTTTATGTACATACAATTTTTGTGTTATACTTTAAAACTAATTCTTCAGCATGGTTTAAGTTGTTCTTTTTAAGAATTTCATACATGTGTGCAATGAAATATGGTCATATATACCTTATTTGTCTGTTCATCTCCTTCCAAGTGTTTCACCAACATGCCCCTCCCAATTTGCCATTTTTGGATAATCCCCCTAACTACAATTATTTCTTCCATCATTTACATTGATGTAGGGTCATCTGTTGAAGCATGAGAAACTAAGCAGCCACAGCTTGAGTAAAGGATAGTTACTGTTTCCCAGGTCTATTCACTGGCAATAACTCCTCAGTAAGGGTTTGGATATGAAGGTCATTTATTTCATCTATGAGAGTTTGAATGACTCGATGTTGGATAGGTCATGTGCGGGTTATGCCAGCTGCTGTGAAGTCATGGGTGTGATAACCATGTCATGTCCAGAAGATATTACTTCATAGCACTCTTTGCTATCTTTCAACTTTTTATATTTCTTCTCACCCCTTCTTCATTGAGACTTCGGGGTACTTGGCTTAATATATATATTCAATTTAGGATTGATTTCTGTATGCTAAGTCTTTCTTTGGTAATTCTGACTGGTAAATTTGAAAAAGTTATACTATTTATTGTAGAGTGACCTTATTATGCTTGTGTATAGTCCCCAAATATTTTTTCTGTCTCTCTTCAAATACTCCTCTGTTGTCTCTGACTTGTTAAATCTCTGGTGATGGTACAAGTGGACCTGAAAAAATAATGCTTAGTGGAAAATAGAGATAAATTAAAAGTACAATACTAGGCCCACCATACCTATAGCTGCAAATACTCCTGGCACATCACAATTTTTTAAAAGTGTATCTTCACTGTACAAAATCAAATAGGGATGGTTTATTAATATAACCTGGAAAATATAGGTACTGCTCAGATGACTCAGTAGTTAAGAATGCTTACTGCTTTTACAAAGTACCCAGGTTTTGTTCTTAGCACCCACATTACACGGCTCAACACTATGTAACTCCAGCACCATGGGCTCTGTCTGATACTCTCTGGCTTCTGCATGTACATACATAGACATAGTGCACACAAGTCATGAAGGCACATTAATACAAACACACATACACATAAATCTTTTAAAATAAATTTTACTATTTTAAGCATATAATTTTATTTAAACTTCTTAGTTTAGAACATAAAAACAAATATGTTTTATGGGGGGCTAGAACCTATTTATATTTCTCTTAGAATGCTGAAAATTTGATAAACATGGAATTGTTAATTACTGTCATCATCATGTTGCTGCTGTATGGAATGATTGATGTTTCCATGAACGAACATAATAGAATAACTGACATGTTGTAATCTACAGATATCTACATTCCTAAGCAAATGGGGCTCTATGATGAATGGTCGAACACAATTGTACTTATACAATTATAAATTATCAATGCTATTTCTTTTGGGTGGTTATGGTATTTTTCTGCTTATATCTTTATTTATCTATCTCTTCATGTTGAAATACAGGTGGGATAGGCTACTTATATCATCAGCCAGGATTGAATCTGGGCTAGGGTAGTAAACTGGAATATTTTTGTTGGTTCAGTATGATGAGCTTTTAAAACTTGAATCCATTACATAATTTTACTTATTTCAATGGCCATGATGAAATTTCTAAGTAGTGTCAAAATGTTCCAAATGTTGATGTAGTCTTATTTTCATAAAAGGGTCAGGAAAATGCACAGTTAGAAGAAAACTAGCCAAGTAAAATCACCAAGGAAACCAGCAATCTGTATATTTTACTGACTGTATCAAATTATGACTCCTACATATGATCAAACAAGTCAACAGGAAACATAATATTCAGTTTCATGGGTCAAAATTAAGTCATAACTTCATTTTGCTAAAATGTATTTCATACTATATGAATTTATTTATGCCATCAGAGAATTTCAAATATTGCCATACAACAGGTGTTTAGTAGATTGTAAAATAGAAGTTTAAGCAGGTTTGATGGTTTCAGATATTAATCAGAAAATAAATTTTCTTATGATGATTAGTCACATTTTGACATTTGAACCATCAATCTGCTCTTCCAATAGAGATAGAGTTGAGGCCAAAGTCCCATTACCTAAGAAAATAAAATTTGATGAAATTCATGTCATCTTTTTTTACTAGTTTAAACATTCTTTGGATAACATTTTATAACCTTTGTACTATTTCCTTTTTAAAATAATAAGGAAAATTAGAAAATAGAAAGGAGTTTTTAGTATTTCTATATCCTATAGCAGCAAGTGAATTAGAAAGGAAATAATTGTCTAGAAAACTCCAGTGGCTGTTCTCTCAGAATAGATCATAGAATATTATTTGTAAACACAATTATTCATGTTGTAAATGATTTCACAATTCAAATTTCAGGTAACAGCTTTGTTTATCATTGGTAACTAAAAATTTATTTAAGTGACAACGTCATTCTCTACTTGAAAATAAAAGCCAAGTCTAACTTTCAACCTTATATCTATAATAAAGAAAACCAAACAAAACACAGAACATAATACATGTTTTCCTCTCCAAGACTATCAAACTGATTATACCTTCTGAGAACAGTACAATTTATCTCTTTTGTGGCACTTGATGTGCTCAGTGAGAGGAAATGATTTCTTAATGTTTGAGAGAAGTAAGGTGCCAAGTATCTCTGGTCGAGCCAGCAAAATGACAATGATGAATTAATAACTTGTATTAGCTCTTTCTAGTTCCAAAATATATTCCCAGTCATTCTATCTACTTCTGTGTAACAACTGTCTCTTCCAAAAACATAACCTTTTAGTCACTAAATCAAAGGGCCAACACAAAAGGTTATCTCATACAAGCATACTGTTAAAAAGGTTAAAGTTCAGTAGTATTATAATAATCACGTCCTGATAAAGATCAACAAATGTGATATGTTGTTCTTCATGTAGCTTTCAGTAAGAATTACTGTATTTCAATTTAATGTATTAAAATTATAATTATATATTACTTGTGCCAAAATTAACTCCACAACTTAAAACCTTTGTATCATATAATTAAAGGAAAACAAAAGAAGATGAATTGTGTTATCTTTGACTTATATATTAGAACATTAGGTACACAAAATAAATAATATTATAACCTGACTTAAATATGAAGAGGAAAGAAATTTACTGACAAAGGTGGAAAAAGTATTCATTCTTTGGAGCTTTAGCTTCCTGTTCACACTAAGAAGGGAAGGCCTTCATATCATAGTGCTTTGGTGTACTTTCTCTTGTGGGGAGATTACAAAATGGTTACTCTCACTGAAGAATTGGAAGAAAGACACTGCTGTAGGAAAAAGAAGCTCAGATCTTCCATCTTATTGTATCACAGCCCCAAAAATGTAATTCCCCTTTGTGTATCTTAATTTCTTGCTAACAGGATCTAGTAGTATGTAAGATGACTTTATTTGAATCAGTTTGCTGAAGTAAAGATTATAGTGAACCATATATTTGCAAAAAGGAGCAGTTTTCCTAAGTCTAAGGGTAGTCTCTCCCTTGCAATATAGGTTATATCAGCATTACCTAAGAGCACTGGAAAGAGTGAGTGGACAGATCCTTCTAATTCACTCACGGCAGTGTTTAGCTCAGTTGAAACTATGAATGTATTATTAGTGATGACTTTGTTGTGCCATGATAACGTCAAGAATTGATTGAAAATTTAAATTTAATTCATTTAAGATCTTAATAGAAAATAAGATCAATAGTTTCTGAAAATTAGTTTGTGTATTGCAAAGTCTATATTTATGCTTGGTTCCCTAAAGTGTTTGGGAGCATATATGTCAAATATGTCATCAACCCTTGGGATGGTAATGTATTAATAAATCAAAAAGTTTAGAAGCCCTCCGGTAAGTTTATAAATGACTTTTCCCAAGATACTAATCATGGATTAAATACATTTGTCATTTTAACTACTTTTAAAATGTATAGCTCACTAGTGCTAAGCTAATTTGGGTTTTGTATAACTGGTCCCCAATACTCTATTGACTCCATGAAGCTCACTAACTGAAAAATAAATCTTTTGTGTTTGTCTCCCATCAGCTCCTACCAACTAGCATTCCATTTTTTTTGTCTTTATGAATGCAACACATTCTAGATGTTTGATATAAGGAGTGTCAGTTGGTACTTATTATTATTATTATTTTTTCTCATATTTGTTATAGCATAATATCTGGAAAGGCCACTCATTTCCTAATTCATTCATGGCAGAATTTCATCTTGTTAAAATGTTTCATAATGCTCATTATCACACATGTACCTCATTTTTCTTTTCTGTCTAACAGAATATTTGACTTATTCTCAGCTGTGAAGTATTGAAAATAATTTTAGGTCCATGAGCATACACACATCTCCTCAAGAACCTATTCTACTTTTATGGATGGTATATAAAGAATTTAATTGACTAGGCATGTAATAATTATTTTTATATTTATTTTAATACAATATATCTTGGTGGTGTTTCCTCTTGGTCAACTCTTCCTCCCAGATCTTCAGCGTCCTCCCTATCCAAACAACTTTTTCTTCTTTCTCTCTTTAGATAAAACACACACACACAATGAGAAAATAAAACAAACAAAAAACTAATAAGAAAAAAAAGACAAATAGAGCAAACTCACAGACTATGGCAACACATATAATATGAGGCGCATGTAATATGAGCATAGGTTCTTCTTAATTACAAGTGATTCTTCAGCTCCAACTGACCATTTTCCAATAAAGCAAAGGTTTTACTTTAGTGGTTCAGCTCTCTTGTTAATCATAGACAGTTCTGCAGCTCCAGCTGACCAGATGCCAGATTCTTCACACAACAGGCCCATTGGAGACTTTCCTTTCTTAAATTTTACAAGCCAGACCTCCATCATCTGCTCTGCTCTCAACATTCTTATCTTCCAAGCCGCCACAGAATTGCCCACTGAGCTTTAACAGTCAAAGACTTTTACAGCTCAAAGTTCCCCAAATCCTTCCACAGTCTTCGCAAAAACATTATGATCAGGTTGGTCACCGAATCCCCACCCCAGCGATCAATTTGTCTTCATTAGAGTTACTGTTGCTGTAACTGAAATGCCACGGACCAAAATCAACATGGGAACAAAGTGGTTCATTTAATTCACTGTGCCATGTGCATTTCAATATCAAAAGCGTTGAGGGCAAAACTCAGGCTGGAAAGGAATCTAGAGGGAGGAGCTGATTCAGTGACAATGAAGGGGTACTGCTTACTGACATGGTACCTGTGGATATCTTAGTGCAATTGCGGCACAAAATTGTATATGTAACCAAACAATATTGGTTTTGTTTTAAGGCCCTCACCACAAGCTGGAACACATACTGACTCTTCTTTGGTGACCAATAACCTAAGACTAAATAGCCCAGGGACCTAAGCATTGAGTAAAACAAAATACTAATGTTCTAAACATTAAAAATAAAACACACAGAAATAAAATGATTCCTAATGAAACATTCTCCAGTAGCAGATGATAACAAATGCAGAGACCTCCATTTAGACACTATACAGAGTGTGAGATACATTAGCACACTCTCCCTAAATGGGATATCTCCATCAAATTCCTCCTCCCAGGGCTGAGAAATCCTAATGGAATAGAAGGCAAAGAGTATAAGAGCCAGAGAGCATGAACAGCACAAAAAAAAAAAAAAAAAAAAAAAAAAAAAAAAAAAAAAAAAAAAGCCCTCTAAACTAAGAGACCTTAAAGAAGATGGAGACACCTACCTACATCACTAACCCAGAAGTTATCTAAAATTAGTAACCACTTGAAAATGAATATTTTTTTTCAAGAAAGTCACACTGGGGAAGCAAACTCCTCTTAAAGACAGGTTGCATGCCTAGCACTTCATGACCAACAGGGAATATAAACTCAAGGTTATCTTGAATGTTCCTAGTCTCATAAGGTTGTGTTAGGGATTTTCATATATCTATATGGATACATGTATATCATATATCTATAGACATTTGTGTGTATATTATGGATTCCAGTCTAGTGTTTTTATGAGATTCCTGAATGTGGGAACTAGTGGGTCTCTGAGTCTATATTTGTTTCTTATGTCTTTTTAAAGGTTCTTTTCCAAACTTTTGTCCTATTCTGATGTTAGTTCTTTTCTTATTCTTTTTATAATGTCATCATATCATGTCATATCATATCATTTATCAATCTCTTAGATGTCTATTTGGTTTTAATGAGAAATAAAAGGAATGAATCTGGATAAGGTAATCAGGAGAAACTGGAAAGAGTAGAGGAAGAGGAAACTTTAATCAGGATATATTATATAAGAAAACTATATTTAATAAGAGAAAATACATATAAATAAAAAAATTGAAAATTCGTGTGTAAGTAATATTAGTTAAATACCTGATGCTTTGGCTTATCACAACCTAAGAATTGTTTGAAACAACAGAAACTGGACCCCAATTAAACTAAAGTCATTTACAAATTATGTGATTGGCCATAAATATATAGTTTAAAGAATAAGGTTATTTTCTGTTTGGTCTATAGATGTAAAAATGACCTCACTATTTTTGAGGTAATAAGAGTTTCTACTCCATCTGTCAAAATCAATTTCTATGTAAATTTTGTTCCCTGGGAATCTGTTCCCAAAGCTGCTTTATATGTTGAGAGATTCATTCTCCAGTAGTGTGTATACTGCTTAAATGCAGAAAAGGTTCAGCAAAATAGTTCTGCTCATATTTTTGTTTCTTGCAATCATTTATTGTAAGTCACTTACATTTGCCTTGGAACTTTAATTCTGAAGTTAAAGTGCAATTCATTGATGGTGTTTTACACAGAAGGGATAGGTTTGGCAATTGAAGATTTAAACATAAGCATAACTCTATAGAGTAGGTCGCAATACATATATATATATATATATATATATATATATATATATATATATATATATGAATAATTTAAAAGCTTTAACATTTAGGGTTTGGATAAGAATTCACATTCAGGTATATAAGACTACAAACAAAGGCTCTGAAGTTTTGTGCTGTGTTAGGAGATTGATGTCAGATTTTGAGAAGAGTTTAAAACCCCTGAATCAAAGATCCATCTTCAGTTCTCAGACATCGATAGCATGGCAAACGGCTAAAATTGACACAGCCATAGAACCTGTTTGTGAAGATTGATTAAGGTAGAATTGGACTCATAGGTTTCAAAGGTGAGCGCTTCTGATGGGTCCCCTCTGACCTGATGACAAACAATCCTCAAGTCTCTTTGAAAAGCTGTTTCTCAAGAGGGATAGCCCTTATATAGCTGAGAGTATGAGATCATCTGCTTTTCTTTCATTTGATCACAGTAACCTAAAACACAGGATCCTTGCAAATATAAGCCAGTATATTTTTTCATGTACTTTCTATTGTAATTGTTGTGTTTGAAATATAATTACAATATTTGTAGTAACTTTTCTTTTTCTTTTTTTTTTTTTTTTTTTTTTGGTTTTTCGAGACAGGGTTTCTCTGTAGCTTTGGTGCCTGTCCCGGAACTAGCTCTTGTAGACCAGGCTGGCCTCGAACTCGCAGAGATCTGCCTGCCTCTGCCTCCCGAGTGCTGGGATTAAAGGCATGTGCCACCACCGCCTGGCTGTAGTAACTTTTCTTAAATCAAGTGAAAACTAAAACGACAACTGAATCAAAGTTACCCTTCTTCAATGGTATGGTGGTTTGAATGATAATACCCCCCTTTTTTTTACTCTGCTCTTTGGGGGCCCGCCACTCTGCTCCCAAATAAATACATGGAGACTTATTGTTACTTATAAATGCCTGGCCTTGGCTTGGCTTATTTCTAGCCAGCTTTGTTAACTTAAATTATCCCATCTACCTTTTGCCTCTGGGATTTTAGTTTTCTCTATTATATATACCTTTCTTTCCTTCTTACTCTGTGGCTGGCTCTGTGAGTGGGTGAGTGACTGGCCCCTGGCATCATTCTCTTCTCCTTTTTCTTAGTATTTTCATCTCCATCCTCTTTTTTTCTTCTATTCATTCTCTCAGCCTTGTATCCCTACCTATACCTCTCCTGTATAGTTATTGACTGTTCAGTTATTAGAACAATCACGTGTTTTAAGCAAGCAAAGTAACACAGCTTCCCAGAGTTAAACAAATGCAAAATAACTTTGCATCATTAAACAAATATTCAACACATAAACGAATACAATACATCTTAATATAATATTCCACAATAACCATTGGCTCATAGGGGTAGCATTTTTGTAAAATATTTGTACATGTGTTCTTGTTGTAGTATGTGTGGCCATGTTGGAGGAAGTGTGTCACGGGGGGAAGAAGAGGCTTTGAGGTTTCAGAATCACAAGCCAGGTTCAGTGACTCTCTTCTTGCTGCTTGCAGATCGGGATATAGAACTCTGGGCTCATTCTTCAGCACCACGTCTGCCTGTGTTCTGACATATTTCCCATCATGTGACAACGAACTAAGAGTTGTTGTGGTCATGGCATCTCTTCACAGTAATTAAATCCCAAGAGAGGTGCCTATTTATTTTACTTTGCTTGTTTCTTATGTCTGAATATTCTTTGTTTAAGCTGACCTTACAGTTCTTTATAATTGCTTCATTTTCATATTAGTGAATTAAGATTTTACTCTGCCTGAAACACTAGTCTGGGTTTGCCTTTCTAAACCCAGTCTTGCTTATAATTATATCATTTTCCTCTCTTAGAAAGAAAGTCCTGGCTAATTAGCACCCTTAATGCTTCATATTGTGTCCAAACTCCTCATTCTATGTATTTTCAAAGAGAATAAATGACATTCCCAATAATTTTTGGCAAATATAATCACTTGGTAAATATTAATAATTCAAAATTAGGCTGTTTTTTTATTTTCCAAGTCAAAGAAAACAAACAAGAAAATATAACGGAAGAATTAAAGCTGTGGATGGTCAGTAACAGCTGTTCATAACTATGCGATACAACTTGAATATTCCATCTCTTTTGGCTGCTACAGCTAACAGCACAGAATAGGAGCCTTCCATGGCCATGTCACTTCTTACCAAATCAAAGTCCCAACTTTTCTTCCTGTGCTTCTTGCAATCAATGACTTTGACCTGGACTTAGTGTTTTACAAGGCATTGTTGTATTCTAACCCTATTTTGTCTTTTCTTTTATTAATGAATGAATCAACATTCTTTAATTCCTCAGTGTGAAAAGGACACTAAAATATCATTGTCAAATCATAGTGATCATATTTGTCAGTTATGTTACTATTATGAAACATCAAAAGTGACCAACTTTATGTATAATATATGTTTATAGTATATTTATATATGATTTATTAAATGTATAATTTATATATAGTATATTTGCTATATATACTCTACACATACACAAACACACACATATTTATGGTTTGTTTACTTCAGTTATTCAGCCCTCATTCAAAAATTATGATGCACCATTGATCTTGTCTCTATTAATGATAGCATATTGTACAGAGTAAGCAGTCTTGTACCAAAATGATGACATTTAGTGGTACAGAAAATGGGTTCATTTTCTGAACAAATTAAAATATTAAATGGTAGGGAAGAGAAGTTACTAGAAATCTGATGTGTTCTGGTGGAACCACCAGATGATACTAGGAAATCCAAGTTCTTTCTTGGGGACTTCTCATCAATAAAAAAAAATAATTAAAATGGACACAATTTATACTCAAGTCAAATTATAGATGTATAAAAGCAACTGCCAGGGCATGAAATCCGGAAATATTAGAGTTTCCCAGGGTAAAGACGTTGAATGAAAAGATAAATCACTATGGGTATCAGTTTCATGTTGACAGGCCTGGGGTAAGAAAACCCAAAACGTTATGTGAAGTTAAGATCATGCTTAGGTTTTAACAAGCATTGAAAGAAAATGGCAGAAGACAATGAAAAGTAATATTTATGAATGTGGTCCAACCCAGTTGAACTTCGTGGCAACTTATAGGGGCTTTGCTAGTGGACTAAGATTTGAGGAAGGAAGAGTACAGTATTTTAGGTAATCCTGCATCTCTAGCGGTGGTCCTTTATCATGTCCTTAATCTACTGAACTGAATTAACTGTCTAGGGAGCAGACAAGAACATATTTCCACTAAAGGCACATCTATCCCTTATTTAGTATTGTAATTAAAACAAATCAGAGAAAGGCCTAGAGAGACAAGAGTTGCTCATTCTCTTTAAGGAAACACACAGGAACTTAAAACTTTACTGTTCTTCTTGCCTAAAGATCACAGTATTTCCCGATTCTATCCTAAAATTCGCTGTGTGAACTTTTGGGAAATCATTCTTCTAAACAATAGCACTTCTTGCAGCTATGCCTGTGAGACCATGTGTAGTCAAAATTTTTGTCTTGTATCCACTCCCATTCCTGACATTGCACTGGCATACGTTGTTGAACTCTGGTCAACCTCTGTTACTAAATTGGATCACTCAATTAAATTGATTGTAACATAAAATAATAACTTATGAGAGCATAAACAACTGTTAGCATCTTTGAAAACTAAATTTAATACATTGTAAGAGTCAGAAACAAAAATTAAAAGATAAGAGTGCCAGAAATAGGTGCCAGAAAGGTAATGGTGAGAGATTAGAGATTTGGGGTGGGGAAATAGAATTTTATTCAGTCACAAAGAATAAGGTAATGGTGACCACAGGAAAAAGTGGATGGCATTGACATTTGCCTGTTGAGTCAAATAAGTCAAGTCTCTTAGTGACAAGCCTCAGTGTTGACTGTGGAATTTAGGGACAAAAAGACATTAAGGTTAATAGGGCATAGTATAGATTGTTTAGAAAGGAGGATGAAGAGGGAGTACAAAGACAGGCAAGAGGGTGGACTGGATTAAAGTACATTATATTTATGCATGAAAGTATCATGATGAAACACGTTGCTTTGCATATTTAATAGATTTTTAAATATAAAAGATTTATAACTTCTGGAAACAATATATTACTCATATTTTCCCTTATAGTAATAGTTTGACAAACAAATATATATTTTAATATTTCAGGTGATATATTAGTCAGGATTGTGTTTTTCACATTTGAAAATAGATTTTCACATATTTCTAAAATTCTAAGCTTTTTGTATTGTATGTTTTTCTTTTCTACTATTGCTTAAAAATTGAACCAATAAGTTTGCTGTATATTTCCATAATTTTTCCTCTAACTGAAGAAGAAGAAATTTTATTGTGGATACTTTGCTGTTTTCATATTTAAAAAGCAAGGACATGGCAGAAACGATTAACTGGGAGTAGGTGTCTTCAGAAAAAGGCAATCAGGATACAATAAAATCTAGCATGGCTGAGATTTGGTTATTTTTCATACCAAAAGTGAATTCAATGCTACTATTAAAAGTATAAGCCAGCAGTATGGTCTTTCCATTCATTTTACTTATTTCTGCATTAATATTTTACCTCTTTTCTAATAAGGTTTGAAGTAGCTCTCAGGAAAAAAAAAACATTTCACTAAAATAGAACCACTCTCAGAGTTGGTTTTTTTTTTTTTTTTTTTTTTTTTTTTTCCTACTATGTCTTGCTGTCTAACTCTATGGCTATTTAAACATGACCTAAACTTTTATTTTATTTACTTTATGTTTATTATTTTGCCTGAAGGTCTATATATCTTCTTGCAAGGCTTCTTCTGCTACTTCTTGTCCTTTTACATGGCAGTAGTTTTGGTTGTACACAGATATGCAGTTTCTCATCTTTCCTGTCTAATCCTGAATTTTAAGACTAAGAGAATATGAACTGTCTTAGATGGCTCAGGGAGAAAAAAGTGCTCGCTGCTCTATACTGATAACCAGAGTTGTGGTGGTTTGAAAGAAAATGGCCCCCAAAATAAGTGGGACTTTTAGGAAGTGTGACCTTGTTGGAGTAGATGTTGTCTTGTTGGAGGAAGGGTCTCACTATGGAAGAGAGTTTTGAGGTCTCATATATGCTCAAGCCATGCCCAGTGTTACATGTTACTTCCTGTTGCCTGAAAGCAATATTAACTCTCGTCTACTTCTGCAGCACCATGTCTACCTTCAAGTCAGCATGCCAGCCATGATGATAATGGACTAAACTTCTGAAAACATAAGCCCCTTCAATTAAGTGTTTTCATTTCCAGAGTTGTAATGGTCATTGTGTCTTCTCACAGCAATAGAATCCTTAACTGAGACAAGAGATTATTCCTGGAAGTCATAACAAACTTGAAAGAAAGAATCGAGTTTGTGGTTGTCTTTTGACTTTTCTGTGAACTCTACTGCTTACATGTGTCCTCCCCTCAAAAAGCTCATGCACATATAACCATAAAATCATATTTTAAAAGAAGAGTTCTTGTAAGTAGAGTTTTAAAATGTCATGTCTACAAATCTGTATATCTTTTTACACCTTATGTTTTTTACTAATTAAAGTCTTCTTTTTCTATTTTTCCATTCAAAAATTTACACTTAGCCGGGCGGTGGTGGCACACACCTTTAATCCCAGCACTCGGGAGGCAGAGGCAGGCGGATCTCTGGGAGTTCGAGATCAGCGTGGTCTACAAGAGCTAGTTCCAGGACAGGCTCCAAAACCACAGAGAAACCCTGTCTCGAAAAACCAAAACAAAAACAAAACAAAAAAAAAAAATTACACTTCCTCCCCTTCTCCCATTCCTCACCCACTCCCTCACTCATTCTTCTCCCTCTCCCTCCAGTCTTAAGGCCCTCCCCCCTCCATCCAGGTCTAGGAAGGTGTACATCCAAATAGACTAGCGTCCCAAAAAGCCAGTACATGTAGTAGAAGCAAGTCTCAGTGCCATTATTAATGGCTTCTCAGTCAGCTCCCATTGTCAGCCACATTCAGAGTCCAGTTTGATCACATGCTGCTTCCGTCCCAGTTCAGGTGGATTTAGTGAGCTCCCATTAGATCAGACACATTGTCTCAGTGGGTGGACCAACCCCTCATGGTCTTGACTTCCTTGCTCATATTCTCTCTCCTTCTGGTCTTCAACTGGTCTTTGGGAGCTCTCAGTCCAGTGCTCTGATGTGGGTCTCTGTCTCTATTTCCATCCATCGCTGGACGAAGGTTCTATGGTGACCAATCTCGCTCATGAACATCAATGCAAAGATTCTCAATACAATACTGGCAAACTGAATCCAAGAACACATCAAAATAAATTATCCATTATGATCAAGTAGGCTTCATCCCAGAGATGCAGGTCTGATTCAACATACGAAAATCTATCAATCTAATCCATCTTATAAATAAACTGGAAGAACAAACCATATAATCATTTCATTAGATGCTGAAAAAGCATTTGATAAAATTCAACACCCCTTTATGATAAAGGTCTTGGAGAGATTAGGGATACAAGGATTATACCTAAATATAGTAAAAGCAATATACAGCAAGCCAACAGATGAGATCAAATTAAATGGAGAGAAACTCAAAGCCATTCCACTAAAATCAGGATTGAGACAACGCTGTTCACTCTCTCCATATCTCTTCAACATAGTGCTTACAGTTCTAGCAATAGCAATAAGACAACATAAGGAAATCAAGGGGATTTGAATTGGAAAGGAAGAAGTCAAACTTTCGTTATTTGCAGATGATATGATAGTGTACATCAGTGACCCCAAAAACTCGACTGAAGAACTTCTGCAGCTAATAAACACCTTCAGTGATGTGGGAAGATACAAGACCAACTCAAAAAAATCAGTAGCCCTCCTATACACAAAGGATAAAGAAGCACAGAGGGGCCGGGCGGTGGTGGCGCACGCCTTTAATCCCAGCACTTGGGAGGCAGAGGCAGGCGGATGTCTGTGAGTTCGAGACCAGCCTGGTCTACAAGAGCTAGTTCCAGGACAGGCTCCAAAACCACAGAGAAACCCTGTCTCGAAAAACCAAAAAAAAAAAAAAAAAAAAAAAAAGAAAAGAAGCACAGAGGGAGATCAGAGAGACTTCACCTTTCACGATAGCCACAACTAGCATAAAGTATCTTGGGGTAACATTAAACAAGGAAGTGAAAGATCTATTTTACTTCTTTTTTATCTGTTGATTATTTTAGTCATCTCAAGTAATAGACATTTTAAACAAAATATACTGAAAACCCACTTAAAACTACAAAGAAAACTTTATCTGTGCCGGGCGGTGGTGGCGCACACCTTTAATCCCAGCACTCGGGAGGCAGAGGCAGGTGGCTCCCTGTGAGTTCAAGGCCAGCCTGGTCTACAAGAGCTAGTTCCAGGACGGGAACCAAAAGCTACGGAGAAACCCTGTCTCAAAAAAACCAAAAAAACCAAAACAAAACAACAACAACAACAAAAAAACCCTTTTCCTGCGAGTTCAGACACTGGATCAGATTTTTATTAATGTAAGAAAATCTGGATTTTATAATTCATAAACATGTGCTGCCCTAGAGGAAGATGGTCATTTTTTGAAGGTAATTGTGTAATAGATATCTTGTATTTGTATGGCTAGAAGATCTATAAAAATGTATTTCAGGACCTGCCTACACATTGATTTTATAATTCCTGTCTGAAAACTGTGTCATTTTTTTAAACAACCTATGCCAAGACTATACCAGCTCCAGAGTAGTATTTTCCTTCCATTTTCTGCAAGACCATATAAATTATATGACACGGCTTATGGATAGTTTGCTGAATTGATAAAACTGCCAGAAAATTTGATCTACAATAGTACACTCATTAATTTCTGATAAAAATTTGAGATGAAGTAATAAACTTGAGGTCCCTATTATTAGATGGTGACAGTATTTACCTTTATGTGTGCTTCACGTGGAGTCTACCAATTGAGATGTTGTCATGTTACTAGATAGCCAGGAGAACAAAAGATTACTTTGATAGATAATTATAATTATTTAGGTCCTGTTGCAGAAGAAAGAATATTGATATTTTGAATTTACCTTAGTCCACCATTCTGTCATTTTAGACCTCAAAGTCTACTTAACTTTTTTTGTCAAAGTAAGGATGGCTTTTTATTTTATATTATTGCTTTTGTTTATTCTTTCTAAATTAAAATTTAAAGTTAGCATAGCAAGTAATGGATTTCATTATGAAATTTCACAATGTAAGTGGAATGTCAATATAATTATTCTTCCTCATTCTCTTCTTCCACACCTCCATTATATTACTGCTTCATATACTCTTCCAAATGTTTGTCTTTCCCTGGCAAGTCATTTGTAGTCCATCATTATTCATTTCTTTTAAAATATGTTTCTCTATCTCATCCTACACATTCTTCAAATGCAGATTCAGCATATGAGAGAAGACATATGAACATATGGTATCTGTCTTCCTGAAAAATTTTTCTCAACATCTTTGCCAACTGTACATCAAAGAGAGAAGAGCATCTAGAATATATAAACAGCCGAAAGGGAGAAGAATTAGCCCGCATGCCATCCACTCAATTCATGGGTCAAGGACTTTAGTGGAGTGTTTTCAAAGGATGAAACACAAATGGTCAACAAATATTTTACATGTATTTAACATCCTTACTCACTAGGGAATCACACACTAAAAATGACTTAAAATTCTATGCCACCATAGTCCAAATGACTGTCATCAATAAAATAAATGACAATAAACACTGGGGAAGGATGTGGGAAAAGGATGATCTTTATTCGTTTCTATTAACAATGCAATTATAGATAGCCACTATGGAAATCAAAATGAAAGTTTCCCTGCAAAATGAAAAATAGACTCATTATGTGACTTGGCTATACCACCCCTGGGTGTACCCCATAAACTGTAAGTCAGCAAACTGCAGAGATATTTGCACATCCATGTTTTGTCCTGCAGTTTTCATAATAGTCAAAGTATGAAAACAGCCTAGATATTCAGCAACAAATGAATGAATGAATGAATGAATGAATGAAGAAACTGAGCAATAAACATAATGGACTTTTATTCAGTTATAAGTAATAGTGAGATTATGAAAATTTCAGGAAAATGGATAGAAAAAGGACTACTGTGAAAATTTTATAATAGGCCCAAACACGGAACATAGAGGATTAAATATCTATTATACCTAATATATGTCAATTTAACAAAAAAAGTCAAAGAAGTCATTACAGTTCTTATCTGCTAATTCCATTAAAGAAATTATTAAAGATTGCTTCAGGATGGCTAAGTAATGAGGTACTTAGAGTAATATCTTATAGATGTCATTCTTACCAGTAATGGCTTCTAGGTCATCATTTGAATATTAAACCTTTTAAATATATTTTTGCATACTTATAATGTAGTGGCATTTCAATTGTATTTTAATAAATAAATTCTGACTGAAGATCAGAGAGTAAAACAGCCCCAATGGTCAGCCTTACAGACCAGGTATTGATAACTCACACCTTTAAACCCAGTATCCTCACTAGTTGTCATAGAAACCATGCGGTGCATGCGTTTAATCTCAGTGGTGCATGTCTTTAATCCCAGCCATAGAGAAGATTATACAGGAGGAAACAGCTCTCAAACACAGTTCCATACCGAGATTCCTAGAGGCAGGATCACCATTTTTGAACTGAGGTCGAAGTAAGAGACAGTAACTGACTGCTTTGCTTTTAGGGTCTTAAAGTTGAACCACAATTTCTCTTTCTAAGTTTTTTTTTATTAATTGTGCTTCACTTGTGAGTTGGAGAAAGTGACTTTCTACTTATTTAGTACGTGTATTGCAATACATTTGTATAAGTGCATATTTACTGATATTTTAAGTTATATTGGTCATTTGGGATGACTCAGAAATTCAATTGATTATAATTCCAGGAAAATATAATTCATTTGGGAATGATTTACTGTGCAATATTATTTTAAGATGTGCTACATTTGTTCATGTTTGAAACATTTGTTTAATGATACAAAGATGTGTTGCATTCTTTTATGTTCCTTGTGTCTAGCTTTGTGAAGTTGCCTTACTTTGCTTCTCTAAAACACCTGATGGTAATAAAGAGCTGAACAACCAATATCTAGGCAGGAGAAAGCATAGGTGTGAGTAGTAGGCAGAGAGAATAAAGAGAAGGAAAAATCCAGAAAGAGAAGGGAAGAAGGAACAAGAGAAAAGAAAAAGAGAGGACACCAGGTGCCAGTCACCCAACCAGTCACAAAGTAAGAGTCAAAGTAAGATTACAGAAGCAGGAAAAGGTAAAATCCAGGCAAAAAGGAGTTGGGATGATTTAAGTTAAGAAAAGCTGTCTACCAAAAAGCCAAATTAAGGCCAGGTTTTTATAAGTAAGACTCAGACTCCACGTGTGATTTATTTGAGAGTGGGTGGTGGGCTCCCAAAGAGAGTAAAGAGCAAAGAGAAAAAAACAAAACAAAACAAAACAAAACAAAACAAAAAAACAATCAGCAATATTTTGTCACTGCAGCATGGAGCTAGAGTAAAAGAAAATCCAACAACAATGATTAATACTAAATTGTGTCCAGTTTCATACTTAAAGAGTAGTTCTATTAATAGATTTTAGGTATTTATTCCTTATCTTAGCACAAAAGATCTATCCATATGGAAGATAATTTTAAAACGAAACGAAGACTTCTTCAGGGTAGGAGCACAGAATATTTTTGCAATGATTCATATGTACACTTTTTCTATGAGGGTTTGTGGAAATCAATTCAGAACTGAAATCTAAGTATGGCTGAGTCAGAATCTAGTCTTGACATTTGTTTAGTATGAGATGGGTAAGCTACACCATTTGAATATGTTAGTCTACAAAAATTTAGGCTGAATTTTTCATCCAGACTCTGTCTGTGTCTACTTTTTATTTCTTCTTCGTAAGTATGATTGCTTTAGTCCTACAACATTAGTCATGTATGACAAAATAGATTAGTAATTTACACAAATCTGAATTTTCTCCATCAATCCTGTCAATTAAAAATTTAACTTTGTATTTCAACTATTTATACAGGATTAGGGAATAAATTAATATTATGTGAGTATACACTACTAAATTTTGAGACTTTGTAAGTTTTCAGGCAAACCTCAAAGAGAGAATAAGACAGTCAAGCATCTTTTGTTTTGCTTTTTACAGTGTAGGGAGTGTGTTTCTTTAGTCATAATTTGTTTCTGAATAAGACTAAATAGAGGATATGGAAAAGTAGAAAAGTACAGCAAAATGTTATCAAAATTATGTTTAAAATAACCACAATACATCAACTGATGGTACTCTGTTGAACTGTTAAAACTATGAAGCTAGAGTTAGTGAGAGGTTTTTAGGTTTTTATTTTGGTTTTATTTATTTATTGTGGTTATTTTTTGTGTGTGTGTGTGTGTTCATCTCTATCTTTTCCATGGAGAAATAACCTAATTGCTATTGCCACTGTAGAAATTATTCTAGCATGAGATAAACAATAGTAATGCTTGTTAGAAATAATTTGCTCTTTAGAAGTCCTTAAGGTCACCTGCTCTTTCCTTTTATTTTTTTCCTTTGTTTTTCTCTCTCCGTATCACAGAGATACATGACCAGCCTGATCTAGAAGAGGTACATTGGAGGGAGAATGCTTCGAGATAATCATTTTTGAGTCTGAAGTGGAATGGGAGGATCAAGTATGAGTATATATACTCATATAGTATATGCACAAAGGTCATTATTCAATCTGTATATTCTGGCAGGACTCTTGTTGATTCTAATGATGACAGGCTGTGCCTAAGTGACCTATCCTCCTCAGAACCTGCATAGAATTATTGTGATGAATCTTACCATCTATCAGTTTGTATACTTGGAAAGGGAATTGCAAGAGACAAAAGCAATATTTTCTTTTTTTTTTCTTTTAATCACTGCATGGCCCATTAGTTCCAGCCTCTTATTGGCTAGCTCTTACATATTGATCTAACCCATTTCTAATATTCTGTGTAGTACCACGAGCTGGCTTACCAGGAAAGATCTTAACCTGCGTCTGGAGTGGGAGAATCATGGCGACTCACTGACTCAGCTTCTTTCTCCCAGCATTCTGTTCTGTTTACTCCACCCACCTAAGGGTTGGCCTATCAAATGGGCCTAGGCAGTTTCTTTATTAATTAACCAATGAAAGCAACAGATTAATACAAGACCCACCTCCATCATTTCCCCTTTTTCTGTTTAAACAAAAAAGAAAGGCTTTCACTTTAACATAGTAAGATTACATATAGCAAAACAGTTATCAAGCAAGAATTACAGTTACAATATTTATATCTATTTTATCTTTTATCATAACTAAGGAAAACTATAACTATAAATAACCATTCTTCAACTCCATCAAAGACTCCAGAAGGATATAATATTACCTAAGCAAACAAGAGGTCCAAAACTCTAGAAATGACAGAGACATCTCACTGCCTGGACAGTCACCCAAAGTTCTTTTGTACCATTGGGGCATCCATCTTCAGCCAACAGGCACATAGTATCCAGCAGACATTTTCATGAAGCAGGAAATTTCAAAGCCATGTTCCCAAATATGGTTTAAGAATGTTCTTTTACATTTAAAGGGGGATATGATATAGATATGAATAATTTGCATTGGTATGGATTTTTAAGATCAGTTTTGTTATATATATATGCATATTTCTAATCTTGATTAAGGTATTGTGATTATGTAGTTCATTTAAAAATGTAATGTATAATTAGGAAATATAGGTTGCTAATGGATAACCATCAAAAATAGACAAATTTATAGTCATATTAATTAGATTTTCTAGATATATAGAGATATATTTCAGTTAGATAGGCATTCTTCATATCTTTCAAAGACTGCAGAATATGGCATAAAATATTTTAATAACTTAGGGCTTTTCATGACAATGAGACACGTCTGCTCCTGGCAGCACCAATCTACTTCGAGAAGAAGATGGGCATCGAAGAGGCTTCTTATGGAGTTGGTTAGCCATTTGGGCAAGAAACTGCTCTTGCATGGACTGATGCATAAACTGGACACAAAGAACCCGCAGAGAGAGGACTGCTGAACTTGCCTAAAGGTGAGATGGTCTTTCGGGGTTCCTGACTCATGAAAGAGTCTGCGAGACATTGTGCAGGACACCGCAGAAAGTGACAAAAGCAATATTTTCCCTTTAGAAACAGACCTCTGATTTGAAGAGTTGCCTTTAATATTTCTAAACTTTGTAACAAGTCTTGGGTGAGGGGAAACCAGCACTCTTGATTAAGGAGCATCAAGTTGACAAAGTATTCTCTTTTACCAACATGTAACCTGAGATCCTCTTTGGATAGACTTGGCGTAACCAGTTGGTTGAAAGCTTGTAGCTGCCCTCGGTTAGTGTTTGACTTGGAACAGAAACACAAACCCCCAAAACTTAAGAAGTACCCTCCCCCTCCTGTAGATAGATCAAGGTATAGGATTTTGTCCTGATTGATAACATTTCCACTAAAGAACATTATTTTAACCTCCAGTTTAATATTACAAAAACCCTGAGTACAGAAAATCATTAGAAGGGCAGCCAGGATTCTTAACCACTGAGCTATCTCTCGAGCGCTTTGGAGCAACGGTCTGAGCTCTTAAGGTCCAAATGAGGAGCAGAAGGAGGGAGAACATGAGCAAAAAATCAGGACCACGAGGGATGCACCCACCCACTGTGACAGTGGAACTGATTTATTGGGAGCCCACCAAGGCCAGCTGGTCTGGGACTGAATAAGCATGGGTTGATTCCGGACTCTCTGAGCATGGCGGTCAATGAAGACTGATGAGAAGCCAAGGACAATGGCACTAGGTTTCGATCCTAATACATGAACTGGCTTTGTGGGAGCTTAGCCTGTTTGGACGCTCACCTTTCTGGACGTAGATAGAAGGACCTTGGTCTTCCCGCAGGGCAGGGAATTTGGACTGCTCTTCAGTATCGAGAGGGAGGGGGAATGGAGTGGGGGGAGGAGAAGAGGAGTGGGGATAGGGGGAGGGAAGTGGGGGGAGGGCAATATTTGGGAGGAGGGGAGGGAAATGGGAAATGGGGAGCAGGTGGAAATTTTAATTAAAAAAGAATAAAAATAAATAAATAAGTAAAAAAAAAAAAAAGTTAATTGACCTTACTAAAGCCGTAGATGTCAAAAAAAATCTATTAATTGACCTTCAGAGTGGGAAATGTTTTATGTTTCAGAACACAGTACTATTTAAACATCTCGCCAGCAAAGTGATTTCTTCATTTAAATATTATTTATATTGGAGCTAATTATTAAGCCTCATACTGTAATGTGGTAACAACTAGTTTGTGCCTTCTGAGAAGGCAAATGAATAATAAACATTTTCTCTAAAAACAAAAAAAAAAAAAAAAAAAAAGAAAATCATTAGATATTTTCTTCTTTAATGTTTGTTTAGGCCAAACTTACAAAGGCCTTGTTCTCCATGTTATGTTTTTCAAAATCAAAGGGGCATATACTGAAATATCTCCCAAATATCCCTTGTCGTATTACTCATAGCATCCTCTGCATTTTTGATTATCCTGCTTCCTTTTTGTGTGAGTTATCACAGTGAAGGAAAAGCTGCTGGGATTAGTCACCTGTATCATGGAACCTTAGCTTCCCATGTATTCCCATCTCTCATTACCAACTATGAAGTAGAGAAGTCTATTAGACCATTGGCTCTTACCAACATGACAGAACATGAAATGTCCTATGACTTTGTATATATACATAGGACACACACACACACACACATATATATGTGTGTGTGTGTGTGTGTGTGTGATATATATTAGAGTTGGCTTACAGGGTATGGTCCAGCTAGTACAATAATGGTTGTCAAGTAGTTGCTTATTTTGTCAAGTAGTTGCTCAGTACATGACACTGAGTGTCTCATCTGGTCTTCAGTATGAACCGGGATCAGGAAGTGGCCTCTAAGGCACTTACTGTAGAAGGAATAGAATTTCTAAAAAGAGGAAGGACAAGCAGGAAATGTGCAGAAACTTCTTTCTTAGATGTCCTTTACATAGGCTGCCAACAGAAGGTGTCAGCCAAATTAAAAGTGGGTCTTCCCACGTCAAAAGACCCAGATTAATAGGCAGGCCTTCCCACTTCAAATGATTCAATTAAGAAAGTGGTCTATTAGACAGCCATTGGATTTTAGTTAATTTTAGATGTGGTCAAGCTGACTAACTTATAACTGATATGATTCATATTATTTTTTCAGTAAAGTTTAAATAAGAAAAAAAAACTTTTTGGTAAATGCTCTCTCTCTCTCTCAGCAAATGAGAGTATTTTACTGTTATTTTAAAAATACTCTCCATTTTCTTATTTTTTTTTCCATTTTCTTTTTTTTAACTTGAAATATTTCTCAGAGCAACTTAGTCATAATTTATTTTTAAAGAATAAGTAGAGCTTACCAATGAAAATAATAAAAAGACACAAGGAAAAACAAGTATGTGATTACATGGGTATGATAAAATATCTTAAATTGTGGTGAAAAACACTAGGCTTAGTCACACTGCAAGGTTTATAGTCCTGGAAATGAAGTGCCACTAGCTTTCTAGAGCAATAATGGCTTTGTCAACATAGTTGGCAGTACCCCCAAAATGCATATTTTGCCAAAGTGATACTAGCTATTATTTGCCAGATTGGACTTAGGAGTGATCTTTAGAGCCCATGGAATGGAATGGAGTGTATAAGCTTAGGCTTATGAGGAAGTAATGAAAGGTCAACAGGAGGAAGCAGAGTGAGACTAAACAACAAAATAGTGACTATCCACTGTGTGCTATGTACCACCAATGCCTGGAGCTTCACCCCAGGCAGGGCTAGTTAGAAACACGGAAGATCAGCTACTTCCTCACATCTACTGCATCAAAACCTTCATCTTAAGATGATTGTTCAATACAATGAATTTTGGGAAACATAGGTTCAATGATAGGTTCTAGAATGCTATCTATGAGACAAGATACGAAAGCAAGGGAATAAAAAATAATAAATAAGAAATAATTCTTGCATTTTATTAGTTGTACAAAATTGATGGAGGACATGGGAATTCAAGATAGAAGTTTAAATATATTGTTTTCTGCATAGTCGAGTCAAACATTAGTAAAGATATCATTCCAAGTGAATGAATTTTGTGAATGGGTTTCAAGACAGTTAAGATACTAACAACATTGTAATACAAGGTACCAAACTCAGTTTCAAATGCTTGTGTTGGTCTGCTGGTAGAATTTATTACCATTTTTGGCAATTAGAGTTAATTCTTAATGATATGAAACACATTGACAGAAGCAAAAAAATATCACTACCGAGACACTTATTTTTATTTTATTATGAATAACAGAAAACTATGAAGTTCCATTATATGTTTACTTTCTATAATTTATCTAGCAAATCTCCTCAATTTGGCTGAAAATTAAATAGTGGTGAGGATTTGAAAATATTTCATGACACAGAATATTTATAACAGATGCAATTACTACTGTAGCTACTACTACTTTCAGAAGCCAAATAATGTAAAAATTGTGAATCAAAGTATAACGTCATACAAAATTCCTTAGTTTCCTAACTGAATGTTTATGGCTATTTTGGATTTTCCATAATGCATTTAATTGCTGAGGTTCACTGTCCTTGGGATGAATAGCTAATTCATCTTAACATTCTTATCTAAATAAAAATAACTTGTCTTCATTTTAGACAGTGCCAAACCTGATGACAGAGCACACAAATACAGGCTTTTTTGTTTTAAATTTGAAATAACTTGGGAACATCAGATCTCCAGGAGGCTGTGCTGGGCCTACAAGGATCTCTGCTGCGATTGAACATAGGAATATTGAGATCTTATCCACTTCTGGGATGAGAGGGAGCAAACTGGCCCCACATGTGGCATTCCACATCTGCAGTCCCACAATTCAAGGGTGTAAAACAAGAGGCTTATAAATTTTTAGCCATGCTAGGCTACATGCAAGACTTCCTCTCTAAACAAAGTTGGATATTTTAGGGAAATTTGGGGCTTGTGGCCAACAATAAACATCAACCTGCATTTTCCTGACATTTTTTCACCTGATCTCATTGCAGAATGGCTCTGGAAGATTATGGAAGTTACAAAAATAGTATTTCACCAACTTTCTACCCTGAAATGGAAACTGAAAATAGAGTTTCAAAAGTTCATATTTTCAGACATTTCAGCTGCTTTAAGATTGGAAAATAGCTCTCTAATTCAAAAGATTAAATAGGCTTCAACAGAAAAAGCAGGGTTTGTTTTTCTTCTGTAAATAGCCACGGGAACATGAGTGTTCCAAAAGTAATTTTTCTTTCATCTGAAAGTTTTCAACTAATTTGGACTATTACAAATTATGGCATTAAAAATCTTCTAACCTAAATCAATCTGGCTATTCAGGTTTCAAGGCCAGGATGTCCTACATCGCAACACTGTTTCACCAGTTTAATAAGTAGTAAGTTTGTATGACATAACATTTCAATTAGCAATATTTTCAAAACGCCTAATTATCATTGAGCATGTACGCTTAAAATGCAGCAAATCCAAATAAAAGACAAAACTCTATCAGGGAAGAAAAACAAAACCAGTGGAGTAATAGCAGATGATATTGACACAGTTGATATTAGGATTAGATAAGCAATAAAACAAAATTTATAAAAGAATCCAATAGAAAACTGGATCTAAGACCAATTTGAAATAGAAGTTTGATCATTGATATATTGCAAAGTTTGGGTGTTACTTAATCAATGGAAGGACAAAAAGATATTACATTTTCCTTCCTTCAGCTTGAATTTGACATTCTGTCAAAGATTATTTCTATTGCTGTATGATAAAAACTACTATGGAAGTTATTTTACCACGATTTTTAACTTAAAGCACAATAATATAATTTTCTCTCCATCCTTTTTATCCCTTATCCCCAACCATATCCCTTCCCGCATTTTAAAAATGAGATATAGTCACACCTTTTCCTTTTTTTTAGAGAAAAAGAAATGCCTTTAGTAATCATTAAATTTACTTCAAAATTATAAAATGAAATTTTGTTTAATACAGATAGAAATTTTCTTCCCAGCACTGAGCTCCCAAAATATGCTCCTCATTTCATTTCTGATACATAAACAAAATGGCTACTGTAAATCGAATATTTGTGTCTTTGTAAAATTTCTCTTCTGATTCTATTAAAATGTGGGATATTTTGTGATATGCTGGGTATGTGGGACTCGCATGAGATGAATTATTGTCCTTTTAGACAACACTAGAAAGGTCCTTTCACTCTCTAATCACTAGTAATGCCTAGTTTTATGTCAAATTGAAATATGCTGGAGTCATTTGGGAAGAGGGAACTTGAATGAAGAAAATGCTCTCACCAGATTCATATATGGGCTAACCTGTGATACATTTTCTTGATTGACATTTGATGTGGAAAGGCCCATCTCATCTTGGGAGGGGCCACTGCTGAGCAAGTGGTTCTGAGTGCTTTAATAAAGTAAACCGAGATATCCAGAAGGAACAGGCTAGTAAGGTACATTCCTTCATGGCCTCTGCTTAGGTTCTGACCTCCAGGTTCCTGGCATGCTTGAGTTCCTGCACTGAATTCCCTCAGTGATGGGCTGTTATCTGGAATTATATGATGGTGTAAACCCTTTCCTCCTCCCGGTTTCTTTTGGCCATGGTGTTCATCAGAGCAGTGGAAACCTTAACTGATAAACCATCTCTATTTGACCACCTGAGCCAACTCCAACAGAAACTAAACCTCATGCTGTCAGGTGGTTCTCCAGCTCCTGGAAGTGTGTGGAAACACTACTTTATTTGGTTAGCCACTTGGTTTATGGTATTTTGTCATTTCAGTTGAAATAAACTAAAGCAATGAAGATTCAAACGCAACTCATCACATGACAAACATGCTTTCACGAGGTTTGGTTTGTAAAAGTCATTAACTATGTGCTTTTTCCTCATTATTTTCTTAGCATCTTAATTTACCTAATTTCTAATGAATCATCATGGAGTAAGCTCTTGGTTTCCAAATAAGTAGGTAACTTAGTATCAAATAAAATATTTTTCTAATGATGATTTACAAATTCACTGACAGAAATAATGCCGACTTCTCGGCAGCCAAGATTATACATTCACTACTTCTGTGTAGTGCACAATTTTCTAAGAATAGCAGAGTTAGATTCATTAGGCCTTATGTGTGGATCTGAATGTTTGGTTATTAATTTTTACTGAATTGCTCTCAGACATTTTATGCTGTACCTTCCTTAGGGACAGCTATAGGACCTGTTTACTACAGTGAAAACATATTATACCCAGCTGACATATATATGTGTGTGTGTGTGTCTATTCATATACATACATACATATATATACACATACATATATATATATATATATATATATATATATATATATATGAAAACCATTCAGAAGCAAAGAAGCAGGACATCAGATGTAGAGCCATAGATGTATTTCATTTCGTTATTAAAAAGAGTATATGTCTGTGACTCTAATTGTGCTTTGAGCAATGAAAAAAAGGTTACATGAAAATAATTTTCACTTAATGGGAAATGCTTCAGCATAGATTCTCCATTTGATAGCATGACCCATTTTGCAGCTTCCTACAAGCTGATTAATGTAAAAGACAAAGCTGAAAACAGTTTTATTATTTTACTCCCTTCAATACTTGGAACAAAGAAAATATGTGACTTACTTTAGTTGTACTGCTACTGAGCCTTTCCCAAATATGAGCCGGCAGTCACCATTAGTCGGTTAATTGATTTAATAATGTTAGATGAACTTTTCAATTGATTGCAGCTCTAAAGTAGGATTCTATAAAATGTAAAGAATGAAGTTCTGGGCTTTTTTTTTTCCAGCTCTTTTATTAGCAGTTAGAAGACTAAGAAAATTATTGCACTTTCAATTTCTTAAACACACAGCATTGTTAGTGATGATTAGGTATTTGCCTGGCTTTTTACAAAGGCTCCTTAAAATTAGCCTTGTAAAGTGACAATAGAGAATAAAAGTATGTTAATAAATTAGTACTATATTTATTTTTCAATTGTTAGCACCTTGCAGGAGTTTGTAAGTTGAAATAAATCAAGATTAATTACAGTAGTATTCATGACAGTATAGATCCTGAGATGAGAGAGAAAACGGATTTCTTTTTTTTTTCTTTGATATATTATTTTTATAAAGAAAACAAACTATCCTTTTTCATTTTACATACCTAACCTAGTTCCCACTCCATCCCTTCCTCCCATTCCCTGCACTTATCCCTCCCCATCCAATCCTCAGAAAGGGCATGGCACATTGCTTTGAAGAATGTTCAAGGCCCTCCCTACTATATCTAGGCTGAGCAAGGTATCCTTCCAAATAGAATGGGTTCCCAAAAGCCAATATAAGCAGTAGGGATAAATCGTGGTGCCACTACCAATGGCCCCACAGTCTGCTCCAGCCAAACAACTGTCACCCACATTCAGAGGGTCTAGTTTGGTCCTATGCTGGCTGCTTCCCTGTATGGCTGGAGTTGGTGAGCTCCTATTAGCTCAGGTACACTGTTTCAGTGGGTGAACCCATCATGGTCTTAACCTCTTTACTCGTATTCTCCCTCCTCCCACTTTTCTTTTTTTTTTTTTTTACTTATTTATTTATTTTTATTCTTTTTTAATTAAAATTTCCACCTGCTCCCCATTTCCCATTTCCCTCCCCTCCTCCCAAATATTGCCCTCCCCCCACTTCCCTCCCCCTATCCCCACTCCTCTTCTCCTCCCCCCACTCCATTCCCCCTCCCTCTCGATACTGAAGAGCAGTCCAAATTCCCTGCCCTGCGGGAAGACCAAGGTCCTTCTATCTACGTCCAGAAAGGTGAGCGTCCAAACAGGCTAAGCTCCCACAAAGCCAGTTCATGTATTAGGATCGAAACCTAGTGCCATTGTCCTTGGCTTCTCATCAGTCTTCATTGACCGCCATGCTCAGAGAGTCCGGAATCAACCCATGCTTATTCAGTCCCAGACCAGCTGGCCTTGGTGGGCTCCCAATAAATCAGTTCCACTGTCACAGTGGGTGGGTGCATCCCTCGTGGTCCTGATTTTTTGCTCATGTTCTCCCTCCTTCTGCTCCTCATTTGGACCTTAAGAGCTCAGACCGTTGCTCCAAATTGAGACTCTACCTCGATCCATCGCCAGATGAAGGTTCTAAGGTGATATGCAAGATATTCATCAGTATAGGATAGGGTCATTTCAGGTTCCCTCTCCTTAGTTGCCCAAGGTACCAGCTGGGGACATATTCCTGGACACCTGCGAACCCCTCAAGAGTCAAGTCTCTTGCCAACCCTAAGATGGCTCCCTTAGATAGGATATATACTTCGCTGCTCCCGTATCCATCCTTCCTATATCCCAACCATCCCAATCCTCCGAGCTCCTCCCATCCTCCCCTTCTCATATTTCTCATCCCATTTCCCCTTTGCCCCATGCCACCTCACCCGCAAGTTCCCAGTTTTTGCCCTGGAATCTTGTCTACTTCCCCCTCTCCATGCGGATGACTATATGATTTTCTTTGGGTTCACTTTCTTATTTAGCTTCTATAGGATCACACATTATATGCTTAATGTCTTTTATTTTATGGCTAGAAACCGATTATGAGTGAGTACATCCCATGTTCCTCTTTTTGAGTCTGGGATACCTCACTCAGGATAGTGTTTTCTATTTCCATCCATTTGCACGCAAAATTCGAGAAGTCATTGTTTTTTACTGCTGAGTAGTACTCTAATATGTATATATTCCACACTTTCTTCATCCATTCCTCCATTGAAGGGCATCTAGGTTGTTTCCAGGTTTTGGCTATTACAAACAATGCTGCTATGAACATAGTTGAACAGATACTTTTGTCATTTGATGTGGCATCTCTTGGGTATATTCCCAATAGTGGTATTACTGGATACACCTGTCAGAATGGCTAAAATCAAGAACACCAATGATAGCCTTTGCTGGAGAGGTTGTGGAGAAAGAGGCACACTCATTCATTGCTGGTGGGAATGCAAACTTGTGCAACCACTTTGGAAATCAGTGTGGCGATTTCTCAGGAAATTTGGGATCAACCTACCCTCCTCCCACTTTTCAACTGGACTTTGGGACCTCTATCCAGTGCTCCACTGCAGGCCCCTGTCGATGTTTCCATCAGTTGTTGGATGAAGTCTCTATGGTGCCTTTTAAGATAGTCATCAATCCGATTACAGGGCAAGGCCAATTCAGGCACCTCTCTTCTATTGCTTAGAATCTTAGCTGGGGTCATCCTTGTGGATTCCTGGGAATTTCTCTAGTGTCCCTCAATCAAAATACCTCTTGAGGAAAGGGATTTCACAGTTTAAGAGTTAGAGGAGTCCCAAAAAGCCAGTACCTGCAGTAGAAACAAGTCCCAGTGCCTTTATCAATGGCTTCTCAGTCAGCCCCCATTGTCAGCCACATTAGGAGAGTCCAGTTTGATCGCATGCTCATTCAGTCGCGGTCCAGCTGGATTAGATGAGATCCCATTAGAACAGGCACACTGTCCCAGTGGGTGAACCAGCCCATTTCAGTCCAGACTTCCTTGCTTCCTAGGCCTGGATGCAGGGCGGAGGGCCTTGGATTTCCCACAGGGCAGGGTTCCCTGCCCTCTCATAAGGAGGGAGTGGGAGGGAGGAGGGGAGTGGGGGAGTGGGAGGGGAATGGGAAGAGGGGAGGAAGTGTAAATTTTTGAATGGAAAAAATAAAAAAAATTAAAAAAATAGTCAGAGGAGAGAGCAACTGCTGTAACATGCCTTCAGGATGTGCTCTAGCTATTGTACACACAAACATATAGCAATTTTGGTTACCTACGAAGCCACCCAGAATACCCGCATAGGTGGAAAATGCTCACATGCTCCCATTCTTAGTGAAGGAGGTATTGATAGTTGATGATTACTGGAGAACAGATAATCAGTCTTTTATGAGGGTATGGCTATTGGTAGGTTTCCCATGCTCATGTGGGTGGCCCCATCCCAATATACATATGATCAGCACAAAGATAGATTAGTGGGTTAACAAAAAAAAAAGAACATAGAAATAGGGAGACTAATATGTTTAGGAGTTATATAGGAGGAAATTGTGGGAGAGAAATGGGAGGCAAATATGCTCATATTTTATTGTATATATGTGTGAAATTATCAAATAATTGCATGATTGTGGTATATATTAATACGTATAAGATCCATATATATAAATATGTGTCTGTGTGCATGTGGGCATGCATGTGTGTGTGTGTGCGTGCGTGCATGTATATAAGACAGCTGCCCACACAGAAGACAGGACTGTGTGTGTGCGTGTGTGTGTGTGTGCACACATCTGCGCGTGTTAGACAGCTACTGATACTAGGCCAACTAAAAGACTGAGGAGGATTCTCTGTATGTGTGTGTGTGTGTGTGTGTGTGTGCGTGCATGCGTGCGTGCATGCGTGTTCCTATATGTGTAAGATAGCTGTTGACACTAGCCCACACAGAAGACTGAGAAGGACTCTGTGTGTGTGTGTGTGTGTGTGTGTGTGTGTGTGTGATAGCATTAGCTTGACTTTTTTCTAGCCAGTTTTTCTTAAATTATCCTATTTACCTTTTGCCTCTGGGCCTTTATCTTCTCTTTTTCTGTATACCTTTTTTTTACTTCTTTCTCCATGACTTACTGTGTAGCTAGGTGGCTGGGCCCTGATGTCCTCCTCTCCTTGTTCTGTTGCTCTTCCTCCTTCTCTGGCTACTTCTCCCTTGTTTGCTCTTCTATTTATACTCTCTGCCTGCCAACCCTGCTTATCCTTACTCTTGCTTTGCTATTGGCCATTCAGCTCTGTATTAGACCATCAGGTGTTTTAGACAGGCAAAGAATCAGCTTCTCAGAGTTAAACAAATTCAGCATAAACAAAGGCAGCACATCTTAAAATAATATTTTCCAATGGTGACTTACTGGTTTGCCTACTTTAGAATAAAAATTGCCAGTTCAGTGTAGATAGATATTCTTCAAATCCTCTAGTTAAACAAAAAAAGTTATATTACCTCAAAAAAAGCCTCTGTAATTTCTATTAAATTGTAGCTAATTTTTTAGCTAGCTCATTCATCAAAAGCTCCCTGAAACTGTTCATTGTATTAGTATCTGTTTTTAGTATTAGAGGCAAGCTAAAGTAACATGTAAAACAGATTTAAAACTGTCCGGCAGAGAAGATTTCCAAGTTAGTGTAAAGACTCTTGGAGACTGATTATTTCTTTAAAGTCTAAGGATAGAAAAAAGAGAACAGAAACATTTACCGAAGTTAAAAATTTAAGGGAACTCCCACTACAAAGACAGGTAGTACCTTGATATTTAAACAAAATCAACATCAATAATACTCCATGATTAATTAAGTTGCAAAACAAAAAAGTGTCTTGTATAGAATTATTAGAGACTAAGGCAGACACAAAATGCATTAATAACAATATGATCTCCACGTTTTTGTATGTATTTGTCTAGGTGCTAATATGTGTGTACCAATGTATCTTCAGGTATGCATTTATAGACATGTGAAATGCACATAGAGTTTGATACAGGATGTCTTCTTTAATTGATCCTTAGCACATTTTTGACACAGGATTTCTTACCACACTTAGAATATATTGATTTAACTAAGTGTTCTTCCTAGCAAGACCTAACCTAGGTGTTTGACTGATGAAATATATGAGCCAGCTGTCACAAACCCAACATTGCACTCTTCGTTTTAAATTTCAGTATGGAACAAAACATAATTCAAAATATCCATTAAGTAGCTCATATTTTGGCGGTCAGAATCATCAGATGACATGACATGGCAAAGTTCTCTGTAATGTTTAAACTGAGGCACTCATTTCTAGTGGAAACTCAGAAAAGTATTTTAAGTTATGCTTTTATATTTACTGGCCAAATTCACATCTTTGCTATGGTGGCCCTGAGATGTCTGATTCTAGGTGTTAGACATGCCCTTTGACCTTTGGCACTTTCATCTTTATCAGTAATAGGCAGAGTTTTCATGACTCCAGAAACTTCTTCTTAATAGATGAAAGAAAGTTTCAGCCTCTTGATATATATTTTTGTTTATTTTTGAGATTATAAATTACAGCATCTACACTCCTCCTTCAAACCACTGGTAACATGCTTAAAACCGGGCTCACCACACTGCACCCTAATACTATCTAGTTGGATGGCTCATGCCCTGTGAGTTCCAGAGCTCTATTGCACTTCCTGATCTTTCCTGAATCCTTAGACACTGTGTCAATGGATGTTCTTATTTTGAGTCATATATCATCTGCCAACAGCCATAGTGTACATCCACCAAAAGGTGCTTATTCCTCCAGGTTCCTTCACCCACTTCTCCCCCAAATCCACTCTTCCTCTTTCCCTTCAGAAAAGAGCAGGACTCCCAGGGATACCAACTGAACGTGACATAACGAGATGCAAAAAAAGTAGGCACAAACCCTCATATCAAAGATGGGCACGGCAACGTTTATACACACTGATCTCATCAGTTTAAATCTTAAAGAAAATTCTAGTCTTCATAAATATTGCAGACCTCACCTATAGAATTTGTATGGGCTTAATTTAGTCTCCACCCTATCCAAATCTGAATTTATCTCCAACTGTCATTAATTTCTTATTAACAAATGATGCAAGTCACCTCTCATGGTTTCCCCTATTGATTTTTGTTTGTATGACAAAATACCTGGACCAGGTAACTTATAAAGAATAGAAGTTTACTTAGTTTACATTTCTGGTAGCAGAGAAATCCAAGAGCATGGCGCCAGTGTCTTTTATGTATGAGGTAAAAATCTTTTGCTACATCCTATCACTATGGATGGGCTCAAAATCCCAGCCAAATCAAGCAGACTGTTTCTTTTATGTTTCTAAGCCAAGACTCCCTTATAGATCCCACATTTATGACATTATTTATCCAATGGTCCTAACTACTAAATAGCCTTACTACATATTTGGAAGTTTTTTCCTCAGCATCAGAATTTGAAGGCTCATTTCAATTATAGATTTATTAATTTTGATAATCATAAATACAAGGGGGCATTGCTTACCTGAAAGGAAGAAAATCCTGACTTGTTTTAAAGAGACAGTAGGAAGAAAAAGAACAAGTCAGAATTCTATTTTGATATTATCTTCATTGCTTTCTATGATTTATTTGGAAATAAAAAGTTTTCTGTGGGTAAATTATATTCAATCAGCAACTCTATATGTTACAGGAGGATCGTTGGCATGACAATGGGAGAAACAGGAATCAGATCACTTATTTGAAAGAGGGCACCCCATACCTCAAAATATTTATAGGCAATCTCCAGAACTCATAGAAGAAATCCTTCTCTAACGTTTAAAAACTAATAATGAATTCTCACTTCCAAGAAGATTCATTCTAAGGGAATGAAAAATGATATTGTGTGTGTGTGTGTGTGTGTGTGTGTAAATTACCAGGAAACTGTAATAACTATAATAACTCCAAGGAGTTGGCATTTTTATTGATTTTCTGCTTTTTAGGACACAGGCTTATATATTCTAGGGACTAAGGAAAGTCTATTATGAAAGCTATTCTTTTAGTGGGGGGAATTAAGATCTTATTTGTTCTTGCTGCTGTGGCTTTAGGAGTGACCTTAGTATGCCTATTTTTTATTGTCACCAAGGGGCACTTGAGTATGACAGAGAAAAGTGCTACAAGAATGGCAGCAGTGCCAGATGCACATGCCTTTTCTTCATGCTCACGAGACTGGGGAGTCATTTCTATGTTGTTGCCAAGGGATGTGACCAAAAGTAAATTGGAGATTGACTAGTATTTTTCCATTATTCGGTCTTTAATTTATTCAGGACTCAACTCCTGAGATGCTTGGAGGCCCAGTTCAAGTTGAAATGTGATTACAAGGTTATAAAAAATGACTCCAATTTCTATTAATAGCAAGTTCATAAATATTCTCATACATTCTTAGAGTGTAATCCCCCAAAATTTTATAGTAAGTGTTAAACTCATTGATGTGGGAACATTCTTATGGGCTTTTTAAACATTATTTAAATAACAAACAAGGTACAAACGATGAAATGGTCTAAGACTCTGGATAAATTTTTGTAAAATGTAACAGGAAGCTAAAGATAAACCTTTATATGGTGAGTAGTTGGTAAAAGTCTGGTAGAACTTTTGGTAATTATGAAATCTCCAACTATCTTTAAATTTTTAGCAAATTAATTGAAGTAGTTATAATTTATGAATATTATTGTTTCAATAAGTCCAGTACTTCCATAAAGCTAAATTTCAATAAAATTAATTGATAAGGTGTATAATTACTTTATGTCTTTAGTTATAAATAGATATAATATGAACAAAATGCACTCTCTTATCTTCAATATATGCTTAGACATATATTGGCAAACATGAATCTTATAAAATCCATGACTTTGAATAATTAACAAAATGTTGCTTATGAACAAAAATTTTTCTTCCATGTTCATTATCCTTTTATAAAAGTTTCATTGCATCAATTACAAACTTAATAAAAACTAGAAATATGTAACTGACTTTAAAGTAGTGATGGGTGAATAGAAAATACTCTTCAGTTGACAATGAAAGAAACTAAGTGGAAATATAAAAATAATGTCACTCAAAATTCTAAATTTAAAATGTCCTATGAGTCTTTTAGAACCTTCTGTGTACTTGTCATCCTTGAAGACCATTTAACAGTAAATAGTTATTATTCTTGGATAAATACAAATATTTCTTTGGTGCTGTAGCTAGGAAACTTTGCTTTCCTTTCAGATTTCAGTAACGTATATCTATTAATTATATGAAATACAATTTCTACTAATAAAAGTGAATTATAAACACTGAGAAGAATGTCACTTGTTCAATTTATAGGTCTGCTTCATTTTTTAATCAGAGCTTCACTTAGATTGTTCTTCCTTTCATGGTTAAAGAATGAGGGAATTGTTAGGAATTGACCTTGGTAATTAGGTTCTAAAGATGAAAAATTTTACTGGTGACAGCATGACAGCATTGAATGATTAACAAAAGAAAAGCAAAGTTTCTATTAACTTGCCATACTTGAAATTTTCTCATTCGTAAACATGTCAGTTTACCACTAAACAAGAATTATTGCTGAGGAAAGTAGAAACTCTGTGTCATTTCAGGTGTTAACCTGAGCACAAATAACAATAAATCCTGAGATAGGGAATACTTGTGAAGTTAAAACAGTCAAAGAAGAGGGAAAAGATGAGGATACTAATTAGGAGAGCATGCAACATCTTGTTTCAAGTTGTAAACAAGCACAAGTGGTGATAGAGTTGTGTGCTATTTTAACTTTATAGTATTTAACAAACACCTAAAATTTGTTATGATATTTAAAAATCAGTATATTAATTTTATAACCTTGGATAGTAAAAAAATAACTTGAAGATCAAGCATTAAAACCCAACCCTGGATCTGAAACACTCATGTAAAATCTCAGCTGTGATACAATTCAGGTAAATTTCTGTACTTGAAAGATGAAAATCTGAGAACCTGGTGTGGGAGAATTGTCTGTGTTCTGTCAATCATGTTTTAATATAGGTGGGTCAATCAGACAGAAAGTAGAGGTGGGGCAATGAGAACAGGAGAATTCTAGGAAGGAGAAAGTTCATTCCTCCCAGTCCTCCCCAGAACACTGAAGAAGCAAGATGTGACCTACCTTGCTGATAAAGGTACTGAGCCATGTGGCTAACATAGATAAGAATAATGGGTTGATATAAGTTATAAGAGTCAGCAAGAAGCCTGAGCTAATGGGCCAATCAGATTATATCTAATATAGACTCTCTGTGTGATTTTCTTTGGGACCTAATGACTGTGGGAACCAGGCAGGACAGAAACCCCAACAAGCCCGGCCCTCATGTTACAAGAACCTTTGAGACTGGCTGGCCACCTAGGTTGACTGAAAATCACAAGCTCCAGGTTCATTGAAAGAACTTGCATCAATAAATAAGATGAAGAGTTACCTAAGAATCAGCTCTTATCAAACTGACCTTCTCTTGAACATATATACACATGCACCTGCACACTCAAATGCAAACATACAAACATATATGCAGCACAAAAATGTCTGCATTAACATGCACTACACAAATTTAGCAACATAGTTTAAAATCTATTAATTATTAAAACTGTCAATAATACATTAAAATGAAAATATAATTTTCTCCTGAGGATAAGTTATCTTCAATAACTCTAACCAAAATTTAGATAACTGTTGACTTGCAAAGCTTCTATAAAGGGATCTGAAATCTTACTTAGGGAAAGCACCAAGGAATAGGAGTGATCAGAATTGTGACAACCACTTTTCTGATCAATGATCCAATCGAAGCTTCTCCTGCTGCACTGAGAAGCTACTCCATCCAGTTTTCTTGATAAGCCCCCCTTTCTCCTTAAACAATAGAACCAAAAATTTATCAAGGACCTAATGTTTGACTAATAATCATGAGCAGGCAACTTTTGTAAGCTGGAGAATTCAGAGTTTACCTGCAAGTTTCTAGGAATCAGTCTGTTATCCCCTCTTCAACAGATATTTTTGTCTTAGAACTTCCTGTTCTAATTTAAGAATAAATCATTTTTGCTCAAATTTGAAAAGTCCAAAGATATATTAGATCTATTCCAGAGTTGGAAGGATGAGTACATGGTCCTTTGTGCAGTTTTCTGATTTTGCACATAAAAAGAAAAACACAGGATCTGTACACAAGAACTCCTTATTTGAGCACTAACTGGCCTTAAAAGATGTATTTTATTTTATAAAAAAGCATGACTTGTAAGATCAGTGGTAAGTCAAAAGGATATCTAATATCAATGGGGGAAAACTGAAAAAAATATTTTGTATACTAGGATTAAGTATATTAGAGTGAATTATAAAGGTCTATGAAGAATTGTCTGCAACAAAATGGAAAAATGCTGAAGCAAGCAAGGAAAAGTATTCTATGTCAATTTCTATCCAAGAGACTGTTTTATAACAGTGCTTTGAAAACTATTGTACAGTCCACCCCTTCCCAGTCAAGTCTTTGGCAAGCATGTTAATAGCTGAGAAGTAAAGAAAGAGTTTGGGTGTGTGTGTGAAAATTCAGTAATCTCTCTCACACACACATATGAAACTCTCAAAGAATAAACACTAGTGCTGAGAGTTTTTTAAATGAGAACTCCATATTAAATTTTGAAGAAAGTTTGCAATACAAAGCCTTGAGACTTCATGACAAAAGTTGAAGTCACAAGAAAGAAAAAAATGTGTAGCTTGAAATAATTAGGTTAGCATCAGAACTGGGTCTTGATACAGTGGCAATAGAATTTATGGAGTTTTACAACATAGTAGAATTAAGAAAACCATCACTTACAGAATAACCTGAACATTAAACACTCCTGATATTATTACACAATTCAATTTGAAATTTTTTCCAAGATGGGAATCTCAAAACAGAATCACAAGCTCGAAGTTTGATTCTTTCAATGCTCTACAGTAGAGCCTTGTCAATCAGTTGACCTGTGACTGAATCCATAAACCCCAACTGACCTTTCTGCAGTATTCCTGGAGTCATTAGAATGGATTTTTTTACATTTATTTATTTATTTAATAAGAAAACAAAGTATATTTTTTCATTTTATATATATATCAATCCAAGTTCCTACTCCCTCTCCTCCTCCCATTCCCTCCAAATTCCCTCCCACTTCACCCCTATCAACTCCTCAGAGAAGGTGAGGTACATTGCTTTGGGGAAGATCCAAGGCCCTCTATACTATACCTAGGCTGAGCAAGGTATTCATCCAAAGAGAATAGGTTCCCCAAAAGCCAGTACATGCAGTAGGGATAAATCCTGGTGCCACTGCCAGGGCCCCTCAGTCTGCTCTAGCCATGGTCACTCATAAGTGGATACTAGCTACAAACAAAAGATACTGAGCAATAGTTCATGACACTAGAGCAGCTAAGTAATTAGGTGAAGCCTAAGAAAAAACATATATAGATCCACCTGGAAAGTCAAAACAGACAAGATCGCCTGAAAAATTGGGAGCATGAGGGTGGGAAGAGAAGGGAGAGTAGAAGGAGAACTATGTGTTTCTTAATGTTTCCTCCTGCTCATACGTTATCTTTTATTGAATGATTAAATCTAAATAAACTAACAATAGCAATTACTATCTAGGAGGCAGACCACTAAAAGCTCTCATTCATTGTTGATGAGAATGCTCAATAGGATTGTCACTTTGGAAAGATGTCAGTTTTTTAAAATGCTAAACAAAGCTTGTTCATACAGTCTAATAATCATGTTACTTGTTATTTACTCAACTAACGTGAATGCTTTTGTTTGGTAATATGCTGTAATGCACATGATTATATTATTTTCATTAATAATTATCAAAACCTAGAGCAGCCCATTTGCCATTTAATAGGTGAAGCAAAAGCAAAATATGGTTCATAGATGCAATGAACTACATACAATACAATATTAAAAGAGTCTAAGCTAAAAAGCTATGTGAAGACATTGATGAGTCATAGAGACATATTGTTAATTTAAACAAGCTAGCATGAATAAGAAGTATTTTGCACAATTGCATTTACATTTCATACTATAACAAAAAACCATAGGGAAGGTGAACACAACAATGGCTAACAATTTAATGTAGAAAAATGGCAAAAATAGAATTTGGGTGTAGTGAATATATTTTGTATGATTTTGTATAAATAACATTGTTCATATGTAAATTGATGGCTCATAGTAAATAATATTGTACCAAATTAATTTTCAAAGCATAATAGGTCTTGACAGTATAAGATAGAATATAATAAACAAAATAATATAATTGTATGACAAATATAAGAATAAACTCTACACTGCAGGTTTGGGGATAGGAGCAAAATTATACAAACTTAAGCAAATATGGGAAATGGTGGGATTTTTTTTAAGACTGAAAGCAGAGGGAAGTTTATATAATATTTTCTTTCCTCTGGCAAAATTGTGTCATATGTGATACAGTTGAACAGTTCTGAAACTGTGTCCACATATAATTAGATAAATTTGTAGAGGATCATGAAAACACACCTTCCATCACTGAAACATCAACTGAGAACTCTAAGCAGAACAGTCAACTGGTCCAAGTCATAGATGTTTCAATGGGAGATAACACTGCGATCTCAGGTTTATTTTTTATTGAAATACAGATAATAGTATAAATATTTTGTCTATATATGCATGAGTTATTTTACACATGTTTCTTTGCTCTAAATAGCGGGGCACACCTGGAAACTATAATATAATAGCATAACTGAGATCATCCAGGATGAAATCTTTATTTCTAGTTCCATTCCACAATCAGTAGACTTGGACTTCATGTAGAAATGCTTAGTTTGAAGACTAGGGATACAAGTGTCCAATAAAAACCTGGAGTTTCTTTGAAATCTAGAAATTGGGCAATACCAAAAACTTAGAAATTTTTGGATGTTGTAATGTAAGCACACAGAAGGTTAACGGGGGGAAGGAATATGGGTCTGAGGGAAAACTACATAGAGACTTTTAGGTCAGGCTTAACACTATATGAAACTGACCGAAAAGAACAATAAGCTATTTAATTAAAATTAAAACTCATACCCATAATTGTGAGAAGCTAACAGCATCCCCTCTAAGATCAGAAACAAGGTGACATGTCTCTTTCTAACCAGGAAATCTTAACTAACCCAAGGAAACAAAATATGGAAACAAAGTTACAATGATTCAAAAAAGAAAGAGTAAAACTTTTTTTTTTTTTTTTTTGGTTTTTCGAGACAGGGTTTCTCTGTGGTTTTGGAGCCTGTCCTAGAACCAGCTCTGTAGACCAGGCTGGTCTCGAACTCACAGAGATCCGCCTGCCTCTGCCTCCCGAGTGCTGGGATTAAAGGCGTGCGCCACCACCGCCCGGCATAAGAGTAAAACTTTTTATATGGCATTATTTTCTACCTTGAAAACCTAAAATAGCAGATTATAAAGCAGAAACATAAACAATTATAGTAAAATTTGCATAATAGAATACAGAGGGAATAGATTCAAATATGTGACTGTGAACTGACAGTGAATTAATAGAATTTGAGATTTAAGACAATATATTGTGGACATTAGAATGTCCCCAACTGGAAACATGGGTGTTTGTCTAACAAAATAGAGGGAAAAAATGAGAAAAACATAAAATTCCATTGAAATATGATTGAAGAACCTAATTAAATAGACAGTTTTCATATCCAGGAACACCAATACAAAAAAGGCTACAAAATAGATAAAGAGAGTTATGTGACATTCTGATCAAAGTAAATTTATGACATAAATAAAAAATGTCAATGTTCGCAAGAGTTAGGTCTGGAGAGATGACTGAGTAGAGTACAGGGAACTTAGAGAGCTGAATATTTTCTCTACATGATTCTGTATTAAGAGATTTACATTTATGCAATATGCCCAAACCATTCAATGTCCAATACTGATAGGGAAATCTTCATGCCAGCTCTGAACACTGGCTAATCCACTGACAAATATAACCTACTGGTGGAATACTGATGTGAGGGAAGGCTATGTACATGTGGAATAATGTGTTCCATGAATGTATTTATACCTTCTTCTTATTGCTGTTGGGAACAAAACTCTACTCAAAACCATCAAAGACTTAAAATAAGACACAATTCACAATGCGTGATTTTATTTTTTTATTTATTTTTTTTTTTAAAGGGCAGTGCTGTCAATAAAAGACCGTCCAAGAAAAAATGCATAGAATCAATATCTATTCATTCTTGATATTACTTAATGCATACAATGAGCAGCTATACATCCTTGACTGAAATGAATAAGTAGCAGACTTATTCATAAATAAGTGGTAAAGAATGGTAAACAAACAATAAAGAATAAATCATAAAAAAAGAATAAATCAGTACCCAAGAGAATATAAATTTCAATAACTTAAAAATAATCCTCTCTCAAATTGTCAGTATGTATTTTTACTCCTTAAGTTTAGCCTGTGTGCTGTGTCAGTTTTGAAAAGATCAGAATATGAAAAATAATAAAGGAAAGCCACCAAATAATCAAATACATCCTACCACAATTCAATCATCCAGGCTTAGCATTAAAGTGATTTTAGTGGTGGCAGTGTGATGCATTCATAAGTAATGGGTGTGGCATTTTAGTTGTGTGGTCTTTCTCCACAAAATTCCCAGACCAATAGGACTAATCATAGGAGAAACCACATACACATTCCCATTAAGGATCATTTCATGAAATATCAGATTGATAGTGCTTAAATTTAACAAGGTCTTCAAAAGAAGTCCAGACTGAGACACCATTAGTCAGGAATATCCTGAGAAAACTATTAAAAAATATACAGTGATATCTTGCATAGCATTCTGGGTGAAAAGCATGACAAGCAAAAAATAAACCATATGCTGGAATTGTTAATCATAATATATCAATGATATATCATTAAATGTCGCCAGTGCACATCAGTAATCTAAGATGTGCACAAAGAGGGAATTGTCTATGAGAGATCTTGGAACCCCATTCTCTTTATAGTTTTCCCGGACCTTCAAGACTGTTCTAAAGTAAATATTTCTAAAAAGATTAGTTGATTAGTTCTCAAAGCTAACAAGGTTGGTATAGATTTGACGATACATTTGTGAATTAATCAGATTTAAAAAGCTAAACAAAATATTTTCTACTATGGGGCAAGTGGACTGAAAGAGATCATGTTGCATAATTAAAGTAAACATAGACAAGTTGGAAAATTCTGTTTGTAGTTCAAAAAACATTTATCTGGCTGGTGGCACATTCTGCTCATTCTTGTATCCCATCATTATAGAAGTAGGAATCTTATTATCTGTTGCCAATTAATCATCCTGGTAGGAAATACACACCACAATCCATTAGTGTGATGAGGATTTGCTTAGCACTTCAGAAGTCAGCATGGTAAATGCATTGTTTTGCTGCATTGCTTTGAGGAAATGTCATTTAGCGTTCAGTATCATTATCATTGCAAACATGCCTTGTTTGATTTTGTTGATCATTTACTTTTTATGATATTAGTGGTTATTAGTTGTCTTAAAGAGGACGTAAAATAGATTTTGAGGGACATACAATTTAAGAAAGAAAAAATACACGAAAGCACGGTAGTAAAATCTCTGGAGAGAACCATGTTAATTTGATTTAAAATGTGAAAAGATTCTATGCTATAGATATCAAACATCTTAGATAATACAATTATCAATATTCACTTGGTGCATTTATGTTTGCTTTTTATTTCAAATTTAGTTTACCATTAGCTTTGAAATGCATATTTAGTAATACACATGCATTTATATTTTATGTATAATTGCTTTTGACTTTCCTGACTGTATAATTGGTTTGAACACTTTATAGTAATTATTTATTTTCATAGAATGTTCAAGATGCTCTAGTTATTAGTTTAGCAAGATGGAATGTTAGTTAGACTTTTCTGTTGTCACTCTTATTACTTAGACGTACAGGCACATGAAGGTTTTATAATAAACTGCATTTAAGATGCTTCCTGCTTCATTTAAAGGTAAGAGAAAAAATATTCTTTGTCTGGTCTATGAATTATATATCCTTTCTAAATTTAGTCAACCATTAACTGAAATATACATCTAAATACATACTTATATACATGCATGTATATATATATGGATATATGTACATATATACAGGTACACACATATTATCATATACTTGTTAGTTACCTTACTTTCTATTCTTTTATATTACTGGTTTGGACTCAAGAATAGGAAACATTAATCATAGAAAACATATTTTTAATTATGTACATATACATAGGATTCCTACAAATGTATCAGACATAAGGAAAACCAAGATGCTTAAAGTTGAGGTATTAGCCAAGTTGGAGAAAGGAATAGATTTGTGTGACTTTTAGTAGTGGGGGTGAGGAGATAAAGTAAGTGAGTGGGTAGGAAAGCTGATATTGAGGTTCTTTTGCTGTGTGCACATCAATTAGACAATAAGATTGCCTAACAGGGTGTGGAGAGATGGCTCAGAGTTTAATATCAGTGGCTGATCTTCCAGAAGTCCTGAGGTCAATTTCCAGCAACCACATGGTAGCTCACAGCCATATCTAATGGAATCTTTCCCGCTTCAGGCATAGAGGCATACATGCAGGTAGAACACTGTATACATAATAAATGAAGTCTTTATTTAAAAAAAATAAAGCAAACAACAAACACAAAAAATATTCTTCTAAGTTCTTTATATAAAAGAGATTGTCTAACAGTAGTAGGAATAGCCAGGTTTACTAATGAAATTCCCTTTATAAATGTCAACATTTTACAAAAAGAAAGCGTTGTGCCTTTGAGAGTGGAGGGAAACATTTTTTGAGGTGGCATATTGCAGTGTCATAAGGCAGTGTCATTTCATTATGTGTAGCATTTGTAAGACATCCTGCTATGTATAAAAATGATAAGTAACATGTAACATTGAAAAAGAACCAAACTTGTGGAAACCCATGAACTCTGGATAGAGAGTTGTGGCGCCTCCCTGGGACTGAACTAGGCTCTCCAAATGTGGGAGATAATTTTGTTTTTAAAGTATATCCTCTTGGGGTTATATCCCACTTATAAATGGAAATATTTTATTGCTGCATTCAGAGCAACATCAGTGAGTAAATATGTATATAATTTAATGACATAAAATCATAAGACTTTCAAAGATATTGTGATTATTTCTGTGATTATAGCAACTCAATATAAAAAACACATCTGTTCTTTCTAATTATACCTGTTCTTGAACATTTTCATCATGCTAATTTCAGTTGCTGTGTTGACATAATTGAATTTGCCTTTCCTTTTGTATCATTTTTGTTTGAGCACACTACCTGAGGTTTCTGCCCATAGGGAACAATGTAATGAGATGATTTAAAGATATAGCATACAACCAAAGCTCATTTTCATTTTTTTCCCTGTCATATTTCTCATTACTTTCTCCAGAGTCAAAACTATTTTATCCTCTCCAGCTGGATATTATTGGGAAAAGAACAAAGATTAAACTGCAACATAAATACATTCACATAGAGTAACTTTTACAATAAATTAAAGACGAAAAAGCAATATAATTACCAGGAAATATTTTTTCTTATTGTTCCTATAGTTTAGGCAAACTCTTTATTTCATTTTGGAAAATTGAGTCAGTGCTCGTAACATTCATATGATCTGTCAACACATTCAGTTGTGAATTAGTCTGTAATCTAGTGGAGGAGACACATCCTAGCATATATAAGACAAGTAATACTGTAATTAGTTGAATATACATTATACAAGGTCAGTCATTATCATTCTTTCGTGAAAATGATAGAGACTACAGAGGTGGCAAAATCTTAAGAAAGGTACAGAATCACATATACATTTGAAAATGAGGAAAATTAGGACATAACCAAAGGAGTAACAAGTATATGTTAAACGATGAATAAGATAAACATGGGCAGATAAATGATTAAGAAACTGGACAGAAACTCACATCCTTCTGTTCAAAATTAAAAATAAGCAACAATGGCAAATTTAATAATACTTCACAGCTCAGCATTTGGATCTGAGATGACCATAAGTGAAGACTGGTTATAATGCAAAATAAGTATAATTATGAAAAAGTTAAACAAATACACATTATGCTGACCTAGTATAAATGTAAATTTCATATAAAGCATGAAGTAGGAAGAACTGGTCAACAAATGAAGGAGAATTGGTCTTCTGAAATCTTGGACCTGTTGTGACTTTATAGATGTCTGGATCCTTTCATTTCACAATTACTTAGGAGGGTGACTGTATAGCCTTTGGTAGGTACTCTGAATTCTAGTCACCTGTGTAGGCTGCAGCTTCTCTTGAAACAGATTTGATACATTATAGAAGCAGAATCTTAGACTCCAGTATTATAGTTGACTATCTTCCAGGAGAGCAACTGGTCGAAGTTGTTGAGAATAGGTTTCTACAGTTAATTTATGCAAACACTTCATGTTCTGATGTATGAGTTAGCATATCAGGAAGAAGTTGTCAGAACACTTAGCAATGACAATATTGTCTTCCTCCTATAAATAACCTTGTGTTTAAAAAGAATGCAGGAATCTGAAGTACATTATGATGTAAACTCAACACTGCTTCAAGATAATTTACTTAAACAATACTGATTATTCTATTGGCAATGAATATCTTTGGAATAATGGTACAAACGCATATCCTTATGGAATAAAAAATGTATTCCCTAAATACTGGCAAATGCTTCAGCGTTGTCTTCTAAGGTAGAAGGCTACATTACCTGGCATGTGAGGCCAGGTCATATTTCTTTCCACATCACTATCATACAAGGATTGGCAAGAAAGGGATGAAGTTCTTTCTGCCTCTGCTTTACAGTAACTTGAAAGCAACACAAGTGTAGAAGCCTTTGCTTGTGTCAGCAGTGTTTTCTAATGTCAATTAGAGAGCAGCCTCTATACCTGGTGCTCTATTTTTACTTCATTAACTACCATCTAAGTGTTTCTATGCTAGAGATATGCCTTAAGATAACATTCTCCCCCATCCCTTCTTATAATACCATATGCAAAGCTTTATTTTTTGTGGATGCATATGAATTTTATAATAATTATTTTTATTTCAGTGAATTGTAAATTGGGAGCTTTAATGGAGTTGCATTGAATCTGTAAATAGCTTTTGGTAGAATGATCATGTTCACAATATTAATTTTACTATCTATGAGCATGAAAAGTATTTCTGATTTCTGGTGTGTTTTCTATATGTTTAGAAAGTTAAATTTCTTGTTGTCACCTTGTTTGGGTTTATTCTGAGATGATTTATTTTCTTTGAGTCTATTATGAATGGGAGTGTTTGCTTGGATTTGCCTCTCTCTCTATGTTTGCTATTGTTCTTTAGAAAAACTATGTATGCCTGCAAGTTGATTCTGTATCCTACCACCTTGCTGAAATTATTATTTAATAATATTCTCATTGAATGATTATAATATTTTGGCATTCAAATAATAAGATAGGTAAATAAATAGCTACTTAACACGGATTTTGGGGAAAACTTTGATGAGAAATTGTCAAGGGGATTAAACTGAATTTTAAAGGATCAACCATGCAAAAGTCTGGAGAAAGTAAATTTTAAGAAGAAAGACTGAATGTCACATTTCCAGAGATGGAGATAACCTTGAATTATTGAAGAATAGAGAGAAGAAAATCGGTGTTACTGGAGCACAAAGTTATATATTTTTGCATCACATTTCCTAAAATTGAGCCTTACGAGGAGATAAATAGGTTAGATTTTAAAATATATATTTATGTTCATATATGCATACCATAGCAATGAAATAAGAGACAAGGAATTTGAAAGAGAGCAATGCAATGAGTAATGGGAGTATTTGAAATGAGGAAAAGAAAGGGAGAAATGTTGTAATTTATTATAACCTAAAAAATAATAAAAATATTTGTACAGATAGTATCTTGGGTGTTCCCTGAGCAATATGTTGTGATATCTTCTATGGAAATTTGTAAATGAGTAAGGCAAGGAAGCAAAAGACATTTCCATCAGGCACATGGACATAGAAATTTAGAAGCTCAAGAAAACATTGGGATGGCAAATATATATTTTAGAATAATGCAGAGTTGGAATTATATATAATACATGCTATATAAGATTTCTTAGGCAGAAGAGTTAAGATTAATGAGCAAAGTAGTAGGGACAAAATAACTTTCAGAAAAGACTAAGATGGGTTTTTGGAGCAAGGCCACAGAGAACAGTAATAAGGGATACTGAATGAACAAGAAATGTGAATGTTTGTACTTTTTTTTTTTTTTTCGAGGCAGGGTTTCTCTGTAGCTTTGGTGCCTGTCCCAGAACTAGCTCTGGTAGACCAGGCTGGCCTCGAACTCACAGAGATCCGCCTGCCTCTGCCTCCCAAGTGCTGGGATTAAAGACGTGCGCCACCACCGCCCGGCTTATGTACATCTTTAACATTTTAAATAAAAGTGATTTACATGCACTGAGAAAAGATCCAGTGAATCTGGATGTTATACCAGAAAATAAACTTTTGTTGGATTAATCTCTCCCATTGCTATCAATCTAATTAAAGAGAATGGGGAGCTTAACAATAAATTATGTTATGCACCTTCTCCAATCCTTAATTGGATAGTAAATTCTACTGGTTATGAATCATTGAAATGGTGTCTCTTTGCTGTGTCTTTAGTGGAGACTGTCTCTCTCTCTCTCTCTCTCTCTCTCTCTATATATATATATATATATATATATATATATATATATATATATATATATATATATATATATTACTTTAAATCTACTCCTGTAGATTAAATTACCATCTTTGTATTGTCTTTCATCACTTTAGGGAAAACAGCACAGTCTTTTACTCGGAACTCCAAACTCCTCACACGGCTTTTGTGTAGTAGAATTCTAACTTGTTTTTCTGTACTGTTTTCACCACAGCAACATAAAAACATAATGTCTGCACCACTTCTTCTGGTGAGGAGCACATGAATCAATATATAAAGTACTGAGGATTAGTGTTGGTGTAATGCATGAACTGCCACATCATCCCCGGTTAGTAAATTTCCTACAGGTTAATCCAGGATTTGTGTCCATGAACTCATTTCTTACTGTCAGGGACTGAGCTGGTCCTTCGCTTTGCTATCTCTGTGTTTTCATTTGTGTTCTGCTTTGTCCTGCTGCATCCCTTTCACAGCTGTCTCTCTCAAGATAGTCAGTTTCTTTGGAGGCATTTCTATATTACTATTCTACCTCTTGATTCTGCAAAGAACAACATTTAACTAATTTCTTGTTTATGTTTTTTAACATTTATGAATATATGTGCAATCTGTTTTATATAAAATATATTTGCATCTGAATATAATTTGCATCATTTGTGTTTTTTATTTATAACTAAATAATCATTTGCAATACCTTTAGATTTATTATGAAGTCCTCTGGGTCTTCTACTCTTCCCCACAAAATAAGAGTCTTTTGACAGTAAAATTCAAATGCATAAACAAATTTAACGCTAGCTTTGAACAAGGCTCTACTGCCAGGAGTTGATCACTTCAATATTGCTATTAGTGCCTAGCTAATGAATCTTCAAGTAAAATTAGCTAAAACATTCTAGATTGCTTAAAGACTGAGAAATAACTTCTGGAATGAGATTTTGAAACACAGAAGAAAATAAAAATGAGACCAAACCTCTCTAGAAAAAGACAAGTCAGGCTGTGATTCTTGAGCAGTGGCACTTATACAATGAACCCATCTTTTGTTGAAAGTAGAAAAGCATTTTCTTAAAAGTATTTGATACTATCAGTTCTTATTAGAATTCTTATTCAATTTGCTATGCACTATTTATTTGGACTTCTATTGTGTATTTAAAATTTTGCCAACAAGATAAACATAAATGTGTGTGTGTGTGTGTATGGTTTTATTGTAAAAATTTCAATTACCTGTGGGTATATGGACAAATGTTTATACGTTGTTGTTAGGAATAAGTGGTTGGAGATTCCTGCAGTAATTATGACTTCAGTAGCACTGAGTAGTTAGGTTTCTAGCATTACACATGATTTTCTTCTTGTAAAGCAGATCTTATGTCCAATTAGAGAGCTGTGGAATCCCACCAAGGAAACTTCTCTTTGCAACAGATGGAGACCACTACAGATAATCAATTAAAAGGCAGAGCTGTGGAGCTAAGTTTCAGTGGATACATCTGCGAAATACTCCTGCATGTAAGGCTTGGAGAACATCACTGGAGAGAGTGCCAAAAGTTTGTAAGAGTCAGAAGGTTGGGAATCTGCTGTGAAAATGTCTCCTAATAATGTCAGAAGCTAAACCCACAGAGACTCACTAACATGGCTGCTCAAATATCAGCTGAACAAGTACAGAAATGACATCTCTAAAAGGACCATAGAAAGCCCACAAGACCTCAACCCTACACCAAAACTATTGACAACTGAGGAATGCTGGGAAAGGGAAAAATGGTCTTTCAAGGGAGGAGCACAGCAACTGGTTTTCCAGTCCCAAATTGTCAGTCCTATAGAAATACACGTAACTAACAGTACACAGACTTCCCAGTTTATATTTAGAAATATACACACATTCATAATAGTACATATGTACTTGCAAACATATACCATATATGTGTGTGTGTGTATGTTTATATATATATGTAAATAATAAAAAAAGATGCCATGAGTTTTCTGGACAGCAGGGAAAGACATATGGAGGGTTTGGACTGAGGAAAGAAAAGTGAAAAAAATTTTATTTATAATCCCAGAATTATAAAAAGGTCTACAAGATACATAAATTACACATTATCTGTCATTGCTTTTTAATTGCTTTGGAAGTAAAAATATATATGTACAACTATTTTTATTTATTTCATTTAAAATTAACAAATAGCATATAAAATAAATAAGAAAATAGTATTTAATGATCATATTAAAATAAATGGGTATAGTGAACAGTAAAGGAATTATTTTCGCCTTCAACTCAAATAAAAAGTGAGTTTATGAATTTGTTCATGTTTCTATAATATTGGAACAAAAAACACTTTATTATGACTGACAGTTGCTCAGTCGTGTATTACCTGCATAAAAACCATGCGTCATACTTCACCTCTTTTCAGAGCCCACTAGATATCCCAGACGGTAGCTGTTTGTTCTTTGTTCTGTAACTGAAATTTATTGTTACATATGCACTGGATATTTATGGGACATATGCAGCTTCATGTTAGATGCCCACATATTTCCTATTTTCTACAGCTCATTCAAATATTTAAAACAGGCAAAAAGTTTTTCAAAAGAAGGGGCATAGTAATATGAGCATTTGGAAATGAATTATTGCATGATATATAATAATTTTTAATAACCCTGCATTTTCAGAAATGTGTAAGGGTTTGTTTTATATGACTCAGGAGTATGTATATTGATCCTTTGATTTTCCCCAGATGATTTTGTAAGCATGATTAAAGATTCATTAGTAATAAGTACCCAATATATACATTTTGTTTGTATTTCAGTATTTTTCATATTATATCTTCGCCACACAGTTATCAACTAATTAACTGACATTGTTAGTCTTTGACCTTTGAGGTCTACAGAAATGGTATCATAGAATTTAATTAGAATAACCCACATCATGGGTATTCATTTCTCTCACCTAAGCTTCAAGGTGGCTTTATCAATTTGTACACTTATTTAATTTGTATACTTATTTTGGTTTCCATTCTGTCCTACACAACATTTTGAATATATTTGATATATATATATATATATGTATGTATATATCATTCATTTGAGAAAAAAGATGACATTTTTCTGATCTCTGTGCATCTCCTGAGGTTGACTGTCTTTATTCACTTATTTACATTTTTTTACTGTCTCATTCACTATCTACTTTAGTGTGCTTGAAATCTTTCAGTACCAAACCAGGATGAGTCTTCTAGAGTAAAGCTACTTGAGTAAGATTTTTTTGAGTGGCTCTTCACGTTGGAAAGTGTACTTAGCTGCCACTGTAGTCAGACTTTCCTTTGGACTCCAAGCTCACAAATAATGATATGGAGACCCCTTATTAATTATGAAATCTTTGCCTTAGCTTAGGTTTTTCCCAATTAGTTCTTAAAACATAAATTAATCAATTTTATTAATCTATATTCTTTCATGTGGCTCGATTATCTTTCCTCTGTGCCATATGTCCAACTCCTTCAGTATCTCAGTGATGTCTTCCTCTTGCCAAGATTCATCCTGAGTTTCTCTCTTTGTCCAGGTGTCTCAACAATTCTCTCCTTCCTAGCTATTGGTCATTTAGCTTTTTATTTAAGCAAATCAGACTGACACATCTTTGTACAAAGTAAAAAAATATTCTGCAACAACACTGTTAACAGCATATTCTAGAAATTTTGAGTCACTAAAAGACTTCTTAAATTTCTTTCTAAGTAGCCGGGCGGTGGTGGCGCACGCCCATAATCCCAGCACTCGGGAGGCAGAGGCAGGCAGATCTCTGTGAGTTCGAGGCCAGCCTGGTCTAGAAGAGCTAGTTCCAGGACAGGAACCAAAAGCTACGGAAAAACCCTGTCTCAAAAATCAAAAAAAAAAAAACATTTCTTTCTAAGTGATTACAGATTGGTGTGCAAAGAGTGACACTTGATATCATGGACTATATTATATACTCTCAAATATTTAAAAGATAATATTTTCTAATCTCTCAGTGTTTCTATGTAAATATATCAATATTTCAACATATCTTGTATTTAAATTTTTAACATTTACATTTCAAGACGTCAAACAATATTAAAAGTATCAATTACTCTGTCACCTGAGTTTCATTATTGTTATATGTTAGCTAGCTAATTTTTGGAAAATTGAAGGAAGCAACATACAATTTCAAACTAACTATTCCATTTTCTTAAAATCATATATTTACATGAGTAAATGTAAATAAAACATGCTTATTGTTTGGAGTGCTTGCAAGTTATTGAAATGTGTTTGTAAATAGCTAAATATTGAATAGTTAAAGACCCTAAGGTAAATTTTCAGTCATTCAAAAACATTAATATAAGAATAAATTCTGTATTATTTTTACATGCATAAGTTCACTAGATTTCAGTGCTTTTCTGAAATAGAGTTTAGAAGAAAGCTTCTATTTTTATTCTTATATCATCCTGATGATATGAGGTATGCATCATCAGCAGTGTTTTAAAGCATAGCATCTACAATTGGGCTTATTTGCATGTTTTATTTTATGCTTGAAAGATACTTTTCAAATGCTTCAAACTTTCATACAATTTATTTGTGAGGTTTAAACAATAACATCTATAAATTTAAAAAAAATGGGTTTGATGACTTTATTCATTTTTTTTTTTTTTGGTTTTTCGAGACAGGGTTTCTCTGGTATTCATCTTAAACCTTGATTGACATAGGCTACCTTATTTACAGAGGAGCTCATCAGTACCATTTAGCTTGCTCTTTACCTTTATTTCCCTTTCTTTCTTTCTTTCTTTCTTTCTTTCTTTCTTTCTTTCTTTCTTTCTTTCCTTCTTTCTTTATTTCTTTCTTTTTCCTTTCTTCTATCTTCTTTATTTTCATCTCCTTCTTCTCTAAAACAATCCATTTAAATTCAAATTCCACCAGCTTTCATAATTTTCCCCTATGATAACAGAGTATTTCTTTACTTCAAAGTACTTTTCTAACAAAAGAACAAAGATAAGTTATTGAAAACAATTCTATCAGTGGTATATAATGATCTAAAAACATTTATTTTTTTGAAATCAGGAACACATTTTAAAATCTAAGCCGACTAGTGAGATAGCGATACTGGTAAAATCCTCAATATACAATTACTAGGACATGACGTTCAATCCCCAAAACCCACATCAAGAAAGGCAGGTGGGATGTCACAACACAGACTTGTAATAGCAGTATTGGGGAAAGGAGACAATGGGATCCTTGGGGCTTCTCAGTCAGCCATCCTAGCTTATTTATTGAGTTCTGATCTAATGAAAGATGCTGTCTCTGTAAAGCAAACAAAACAACTTGAACAGTGCCTAAGGAACAACCCAAGGCTTGTAAGCTCCAAATACATAACCATGCTCACTCAAAACAAACAAATTTACATAGCATTCTTGTTATGAAATTGCTTTATTTAGTAAGCAGATACTTTCAGGTAGCTAAGAAAATCAAGGGATTACTAGTGTCCTCAATAATTGTCTCAAATTTCAGATTCATCCTCTTGTAACATAAAGCATAATATTTTAAAAGAGATGTTCATCTCATCTCCATAACTATGGGCAAGGTTCTTGACCAAATGTTCTTAAGTTCTCTGTAAAAAGGAGGAGGTCAATCTGTGCTATTTTGTTTGTATACTATTAATAGTGGGTACAGTGGATCTAAAACAAAAGAGTAATTTTATAATAAATACTCATAAAAATTATCTCAATCAACATCAAAAACAATATTGACCTTTTAAAATCACCATCGAGTGTCTTAATAAAGAAAAAAAATCAGGACAGCTTGTCTTGGTTCCTTTTGCCTCACATAGCAGCCCTCCCCCATTTGATTTCTTTCTCTGCCAATGAGGGTTTATTTACATCATATTCTCTCAGGAACTGGCTTGGGAGCTACTTTTTCTGTCAAGTCTTTTTGCTCAGCTCAGATGTTTTCTACATTAATCTGCAGTTTTGTAATGGGAATTCATATTTCAAACTTGCATTTGTTGAAATGTGAGGGACTATAATAACAATGTAACTGAAGATGTAATCTTGCATTTGGGTTTGGGCTCTTATGATCTTTCAAGCCCCATATCGCTGATCTTCTGGGAATGTCTTGAGATTAGTTTAATGACCCACAGTTCCTATAGAGTCCCAGGTAAACCAAGATACAAAAAAGTTGGGCTCATCTTAATTTTAGCATCCTTAATATTATTAAGATATATATTTGATAATAAAAACTTTCATTATGAAATTTCTTATTGAGAATTTCTTTTACAAACTAAAATCAAAGTGTCATGCCCTTTTAATCTATAGTACATTATCTTTGATTTTTTTGTGGTTGCTGTGATAACATGTTTTAAGAACAGTAATTTGCAGAAGAAAGTGTTTATGTAGTTCAAGGTTCAGATGTCACAGTAGTAGGGGCTGAAGTGAGCTGCTCACATAGGATCCATGGTCAAGAAAGAACAGAAAGTGACCAATGTATACTTGCTAGTATGTAGGCGACTTTCTCTATTTTATTCATTTCAGGGTCCTAGGCTCAGAGACTAGTTCCCTCACACATCTACTAATATAGTCATGATAGCCCCCCCAACTGACATTCCAGAGGCCCATATCACAGGTGATTCTAGTTTCTGTCAAGGTGACAGGTAATATTACTCTCATCAATTTTAATGAAGTAACAAATCAGTTATTACAATGTCCTGCAAAACCAGCATCAACATATACAGTCCATTCTCTGTATGAAGAAAACTGATATTTATAGTATATTGTATCCCAGCCTGTTGGGAACTCATGAATAATTCCATATTCTTTAATAGCAATTTCTTTCCATTGAAGAGGATCCCAACAAGATTCCTGTGAACAAGGACAAGGAATGGGAAAATGAGACAGTACTTACCTCATTTCTTCTGATATTTACTTTTAAAAACTTCACCCTTGCCTTGTATGACACACTTTGCTAGTATTTTGCTGCACTCTCATTCTCATTTAATATTTCTGATAAAACACAATGTTCAGATAGAAAGAAAGGAAACCATATCAATTTTACCTAATATAACTCTTTTTTCATTTAGTATAGAAATGTGTCACCCTTTTCTTTAGGCTTCTGACAGCTCTGGAGTTTAAAATATTTTTTGGTCTAAGATTAAATTCTACAGCCAGTAGATGAAGGGTGTTCGTTGAAATTGTTATGGAAGGAGATCCTGTGGCCCAAAGAATTACTTTTCTTACCTCAAATTTAATGTAAGGATATCAGGGATGCAGTTGAAGAAACCTAAGCTGGCTTGCACACCAAGACAGACATCAAAGTTTGTTTTTTATATTTAAAGAGATCACCAGATTCACGTGATTTCCTGTTAATTAATGCTTTTTAAATGTTTAGGTAAATGAATATGGTTATATACTAAGTAAGGGAATGCAAGGCATCTACCTTGACTAATCTTAGGAGTGCTCCAATGAAGGACCTCTTGAGATATCCTTGTTCTTAGCCTTTCTTTTGCAGTATCTTTACATTCCAATTTAGTGCAAATCCTGCTAAGCTCATTTAGACATAAAATCAAAGTCCCTATTCCCTACTGGTGTTGTATAAATCTCAAATCTGTCTTCAGAAGCTACCACCTAGAACAAGTTCAATAGGAACCTTTTACACTGCATACTTCCTGCCAACGACTTCTCAGTTGATCACCACGTCCAAAATCTCTCCTTGGTTATAAATCCTCACTGTTAAAAATAACTTCTATTGATTTTTTCCTTTGACAAATTTGTATGTTTTTAAAGTTTATATTTAAACTTTAACTTTAAATTAAAATTAAATGATTGTAACTCTCTACTCTCTAATCCCCCTTTCACTTTTACTATCTCTCCCTTCCTCCTGATACACATGTTTCAACAGTACATATATTTTGATTTAAATAGAAAAATATGTCTTCATATCACAAAGGCTCATGGAATTATCAATATTATTCAACAAATTGTAACTGTAAAATTTTGTTAAACTGTTTGAATCCCTTTAAATAATAAACAATGAAACTTTGACTTGGTCTTTTAACTACAAATTCACAACATTTTTTACTTTATTTTTAAAACTATACACTATAAGGTTCTTCCCTATTGCTGCTCCAGCAGGGTTTGTGCATGACTTTGAATATATATTTCCACTTGTCAGTAATGTTATGCCTCTATCTTGAAGAATATTGAAAGAGAAGCTCTGGCATTTAAATTGAAAATACCACAGATAACTGGATTTTATTAAAAGCCATCTATTTTGTCATATATTTTAATTAAATAATTTTAGTGTGTGCTTATGCAGTTTCAAAATGCAAATGTTAATTTGATATCAGAAATCTCTCACACATGTATCCTCTACTGAATATGACATTCACTTTAATTGCTAAAAATAGTTTGTTGATTAGCACTATTACATATATACTGCACTTTTAAAATGATCACTACAAAACCCTAACTCAATTATATGTATATTTTACTTTCTAGAATTGCTCAGTCCATTCTTGGTTATCAGTAGCTTCCATTAACCTACACTTCCCATAGTTCCTTGTTCCAATCAGCTAAGACAACAGCAGCACCTGTCTGCTACAAATATGCTCAGAATTCAATAATAGATTTTTATGAAAACCAAACAAACAGAGGATACAGTGTGGGATAGACGTGTTTAAATTTCTCTCTTCTGAGTTGCTACTTCACTCCCGCTTAACTCCCTCACTATTCTTCTTTAGCACATGACATTAAAGTTGTATTTGTCACCAGAGCTGGCAAAGATATTATCTATGATAAGACTAATGTTTGTGCCCTTACAATTAAATATGATTTGAAGTCAAACCTATTATGAAATTAGGATATTCAAAGAAATGAGTCTTCAAAATATAAATTTATACATCTTGTATTATCAATCTTTAGTGAGAATGGGCTATATTTTCAAACATAAAGTTAATGTTAGGATTCCAAAAATTCATCAGAAATTTACCACAGGTTGGACTATGGTTGTTTTTAATATTGCACTTAAGGTAGAAATATCCATTTTACTATGGATATACTCAAGTTTTAAAGATTGGTTTTCTGAAAATATTTAAAACATATTTAAAGAGAAAATATTTCTCTTTCTTTCTTTTTTTTTTTTTTTTTTTTACTTTTATCTGCAGTTATTTCATGTTGAATTTATTCCAGTGCCAGAAGTTTTTGTTTCTTCAGCTTCTTCTGGGATATCTTTTTCTTCTGTGCAAGTTCCTCTTCTGGCTATGAAACAATCTGTTCCTTTTCAGTGAGGATCATCTCGATGTGGCAGGGGGAGCTCATGTATGGGTTAATCTGGCCATGAGCTCTGTAAATTTGTTGGAGCATCTTAGGTGCTTTGTTCACCTGGATGTGCTCAATGACCAGAGAGTCTACATCTAAACCCTTCAGTTCAGCATTGCTCTCTGCATTTTTAAGCATGTGCAGCAAAAATTCCGCACTCTTTTTTGGCCACCGACCCTGTGTCCAGCCCCACTGTTTGGCCTGGGCACACCTACTGACTCCACCATTGTACCGTCGGAATGGCACACACTGCTTCTTCAAAGTGACATCTTTCAGATACTTGGCGGCTTTTTGGATATCCATACCCTTTACGGTCTGGATCGTTTCACGGGTGTTTTTAAAGTGAACACGAAGATTTGATCCTCTCAATTTGCGTGATTTTGTAGGGTTTTCTGGGTCAAGAGAGTACCGAACCTTCTTCACGGGTCACCTCTGGCCACTTACAGGAAGAGCGAAAATATTCTTTTCATTCACTTTTGTGTGTGGAGTAAATAACTCACACAATGCTTTTCAAATAAAGAATCTGCCTACTTCCTTAGTGCCGACTAGGTTGGGTTTCCTGTATTATCCAAATCCTGACACCATTAACATCTGTTCAACTTTTTAATTCATCATTTAGGATTGATATGAGACATAAGGTGGTAAAAATATACTAGGGTCTTCTTTGTAGATGAAACAGAATGAAGAAAAGACACCACTGAACATTTAATGTAGAGAAAGCCAAAAGGATCTTGAAAGCAACTGGCACAATTGGTACTTCACTGAAGGAACATTCCTTGTACATATCAGGAATCAAGTAGTTAATATTAAGACCCTGTATAGATTTTTACTACATTGACTTTTATTTTTTACAATTTAATGTCATTGGTTTTATTTTATGCTTGATTTGACAAGGCCTTACCTTGTAGCTGTGGATGGTATAGAATTTGCTGTCAATCAGGGTAGTCTGCATCATGCACTCATGATCGAGCCACAGCTTCCAGGAATTTGACATAACAAGTATGCTGTATTAGGCCATTCGTTTGTTTTCTGGCTGCCCAACAGCTCAGACCCAAAATAATCCAACAGAAACTATATTGTTTAAAACACTGCTTGGCTCTTTAGCTCTAGCTTCTTATTGGCGAACACTTATATCTTGATTTAATCCATTTCTAGTAATCTGTGTATCACCATGTTGTTGTGGCTTACAGGGTAAAGTTCCCAGCGTCTGTCTCTGGCAGGGCTATGTGACTTCTCCTGACACCGCATTCTCTCTCTCAGCATTCCATCTAATTTTTCCCACCTAATTAATTTATACCTTGCTATAGGCCCAAAGCAGTTTCTTTATTTATGAATGGTACTCACAGCATACAGAGGGAATCCTATATCACCTCCCTTTTCTGTTTAAATATAAAGGAAGGTTTTATTACAATATTTATATCTACTCTATCTTTTATCATAACTAAGGAAAACTATAAGTATAAATTCTTCAACTGCATCAAAGACTCCAGAAGGATATATTACTTAAGTAAACAGGAAGTACATTGTAAGCAGCTTCCAAAATTCTTGAAATGAGAAACATCTTCCTGCCTGGACAGTCACCCAAAGTTCTTCTCTACCATTGGGGCATCTATATTCAGCCTACCTGCTATAGTATCCAGCAGACTTTTTCATGAAGCAGTAAATTTTAAAGACAGCTATGCTTATTTTGGCAGTTTGTTAGTCACTGTCTTCTGTGTCCTGTAGAATGTCTAGCAGACTCTTTCATGAAGCTGGAACCCCAAAGGACCATCTCACTTTTATGCAAGTTTAACAGTCATTTCTCTGTGGGTCCTGCATATTTGGTTCATCCCACATAAGAGCAAGCAATCCAGGCAAGAACAGTTTTTTACACCAATGGCTAACCAACTTCATAAGGAGCCTCTTTGATGCCCATCTTCTTCTTAAAGTAGATTTGTGCTTCCAGGAGAAGATGTGTTCCACTGTCATGAAAAGTCCTAAATTCTTAAAACAATTTAAATGCCATATTCTGTTATTCTTTGAAAGGTTTGAAGAATGCCTATCCATCTGAAATACATATCTGTACATCTAGAAAATTCAACTAACATGACTACAAGCTTGACTATTAGAGATGATAATCTATTAACCTATATTTCTTAATTATGCATTATATTTTTAAATGAGCTGTACAAACATAATACCTTATTCAATAACAGAAATATACATATAACAAAATTGACCTTAAATCTGTATCAATAAACCAAGATACATACCAATGCAATGTATAGCATATCCCCCTTTAAATGTAAAGGAACATTTATAAACCAAATTTGGGAACATGGGCATAGTTCTCTCCAAACTGCTTCCTGCTGTTTATTGGGTGAAGTAATTTTGGGAGGCATTCACAGTGACCTTTCAGACAGTCTTGGTCCATTAAACCATATTAGTTTGGAAGCAATCCACAGGTCTGCATCCTCTGTGGAAACAAAAGAAGAACCTCTTTTCCAAAGCAACATATCCTTACCCATATTTTGAAGTCAAGAAACCTTTAAAATACCTATGTTAGTTTAGCTTAGCAACCCATACAATGAAATGCTCTCAGTACTTAGCTTCTTCACAACCAAGAAAATTCAAAGAAAACACAATACTATACATAATTCAGACTCTCTGTGAGATTTCCATTTTAAGTGGCTTATTTTTCTGTTGTAGGAGCACAAGCCCTTTGTTTTGTCCTCTGCCCAGCTGGTTTACACCCAAAATAATCACACAGAAACTGTATTCATTTAAACACTGCCTGGTTCATAATTTCTAGCCTCCTATTGGCTAACTCTCACATCTTGATCTAACTCATTTCTATTAATCTGTGATCACCACGAGGTCATGGCTTACCAGGAAAGATTCAGCATGTCTGACCTGGTGGCTCCATATTGGCTCTCTCTTCTGACTCCCTTTCTTCCTCCCAGAATTCAGTTGTCTCCCTGCCTACCTAAGTGCTGCCCTATCAAAAGGTCAAGGCAGTTTCTTTATTCAACCAATGAAAGCAACACATAGACAGAAGAGCCTCTTACAACATTTTTCTTTACCACTTTTAATCTATGACTGTCTATACTCTTTAAAGACTTTGTTTTATTCTTTAAAACAATTTACTTCTTTTTCAACTCTCTATACTCGTTTTCTTCTTTCTCCAAATACTATGTACATTTATTCATCACTGTGATCCATTTAGAGGTCTTTTTTATGTTTTTGTCTTTATTGTGTATCCATAATTATTTTCTGACTATAAAGGCTAAATAAATAAAAAGGGAAAAAAAACAATAAGTTCCATCCTTACAAAAACAATAAAGGTACTTATGTCATTGCTTCATAGTTTTTAAAAAATACATCAAATGGATTTTAAAATCTACATTAGAAGAGGTGCAAAGGAAAAAATAATGGATCTATCAATAAAGAGAAACTAGAAATTTGCAAAAAAAAATGCTAAATCCTTTTTAAAATACTAAGCAGTTACATTGCTAGGGGTAATACAGTACTTTCTGTTTGCCCCACTCAGCTCAGCATGGCAGAGCTGTTTCCTACCTCTGAGAGCCATGCTCACAACCCCATTTTCAGGCACACAACCAGTCTTTGTTGCCATTAAGCAAGTTGTAGCAGTCTGTTCACAAATCCCATTTAAATGTTCCATAGCTGGACCTCAACAGTGTTCCTACTAGCAGCATGGCCCAGATAGCCAGCATTTCAAAATGGCATGGGTTTTTTTCTGTTGCCACTGCGTCAGAAAAACCACTATTAAAGGAACTGCAGCATGCCACCAACAAATAGCAAAAGCTGTGTTAAACTCTGTATTTTTGTGTCTAGAATTCCTTTTCAAGTTTAAGTGGATTTTAGTTGGCCACATGTGTACTTAGGTTCCATAGGGTATATTTTTGAGATAGAACAACCATTATGCCACTAGCAGATAGTTTGATCTAAACTTATAAAAAACTGAAGAATACTGAATCAATTTTGTTAACATAGACTTAGAGATAGTTCACAGTTTCAGATTCTTCTTAAGAATCCAATTCAATTCTCAGCACTCTGCTTGGGTGGCACACAAATACATGTAATTCCATGTAATCTGATGTTTTTGCATGACCTCTGCAGATAATCTCACAGATGCTCATACACTTAAACATACACAAAAAAGTCGATATTTTTTAAAAACATAACCTACCAACAAACAAATATTCAAATATTAAAATAATGATTTTCCTACACACAACTGTTATAATTAGTAAGCTTTTGGTCTGAAACATCACCCATACCACAAGACTCTTTGTGATATACTCCTGTTTCATTTGCTTGTATCACATCTAGAATTTGCAAAATAATTATGGCCCCTAATGTTGCAAGGAAATTTTTTAAATATTGAGTGGCAGTGACAATGATGTCTTGATATGTTAAAAATGTTTGGTAATTCTCTCTGTCTCTGTTTCTATCTTGTCTTTATCACTCTTTCTCTTCCTCTTTTCCCTTCTCCTTCCTTTTTCTATGTCTCCTAAGTTCTTGAGATATGGGAATGAAAAAATACTTTCTTAATATATTTCTGCAGAATTTTTATGTAATATAAACTACATTGATAAAAACACTAAAAGAAATATAAAATTTGTAATATTTATTGCATCTATCAATTTTTGTTAATTTTATATCATCAATAGATACAAATAAATATTATTTGCATACATATAATTCAGGTTTTAAAAAAATTAACAACAATTCAAAAAGGAAAATAAATGTTTTATGAAAAGAGGAAGCACTCACAGTTTTGTATCTTGGTATATAAGTCTTGAGATAATCTAAAAAGGAAACAAAATTTTTTATTATAATTATGCAGCTTTATTGCTCCTGCTTTAATTTCAGTTCACATATTGTCACCATCTAAGAACTTACCTTGCACAGATTTTCAATGCTATACACTGTTCTGCATCCTAGTTTAAATATTTGCTGTCTTACTTCAGTTCTCCATATTATAAATCCTAGGTGACACATTAGCAATGCTATAAGTGATGTGCTATTAGGTGATGTGAAGGAAAAATACCTGAAGTGCATTATGCTTTTGAATATCATATGTTAGAAGAATGTATCCTCCCAGGCACACTCTCTTTGGCAAAATGATGCCTTCTGGTTTCACATATTTCCTGCCAGGAGGTCTTCACATTAAAGTGCCCTGTCTTCTGCCATTGCTTTTAACGTCTACCACGTTACTCTTCCTCATACTCAACTGAATCCTCTGGTGTCAGTGACATCATCAAGTTCTTTCCTTCCATTGGCCCTTCTTAAAATAATCCAATAAAAAGACTGGAATGGGGAATTTAGTTTTTAATATGGACCAAATTGCATAAACTCCCTTAAAAGAAAATATTTGAATCATAACTTCAGGAATGAATAATCTCAAAGAAAAGAATTCCAAGTACTGAAAGGTAAACTCAATTTCAGGCCACAGATGTCTTGTCTTACACAAACCTGACAATTGCAGGTTTGAGCAGCTTATTATATAGTTATTGCTGCCTCTTCAATAACTCATTTTGATATTTTGTAATTTGCCAAAGTGTGCCTTTGTGATCCCACAGGCTCTTAACTACTTTGTAATGAGTGTGTATGAACAGATGGAAAATGTTTTCAATTTCAGAGAAAACCACTAATGGCTGTCACCAGCTATTAGAAAGGCTCAGGAGGCTAGGTTTTCTGAGGAAGGGTGTTGTCATGAAACTCTTCATTTTTTTTAATGAAATGTTTGCTCATTTATACCTAGATTGTAATTTTAGCCTTCACAAGTCTAAACAGATTAGGACTATAGCTGGAAATTATTCAGTGCTAAATAGCCTGGAAATCTAATCTCTAAAATCTACCCAAAAATGGCAGTGCCAAACTGGGTCACTTTATTAGTACAATGAGAAGTGCTATGAAAATAGTTTTACCAAAGAAGTTGATAGAGATATTTAAATAAAAACATTAAATTAATCTTTAAGCTTTGATGACGATTCCTATTTTGAAATAAAGACAAATATGTCTTCTCTCTTAAACTGTATCCGAAGCAAATAATCTTAAAAAAAAGAACATAATAATGATCATAAGAGGCATTTTGCTGAATTCTGTGCTCAAAGATATTTTCTAATTCTCCACAGTGTAAAGTCATTGTTCTGTTTACACACACACACACACCACACATTAATCATCATGATGTTTGTCAAATATATTGTGAAAACAGGTATATTTCTGATCTAATGATTTTAGGTCACTGTCACCCTCTGTTTTACCTAATAAAACTCATCAAAAATAAATTCATTACCATTTGTATGAAGGTTTATGTACCTGTGTTTATTAAAGGCTCAGTCAGCAGAAATTATACATGTGTATATGAATATTGCTATGAAAGAGCCATTGTTTTCTTACAAACAAAATTCTGTTAATTAGTGTGGCTTTATGATTTCATGTGTTTCATAATCAGAAAATGTATTTTTATTAGAGATTTTCCTTTCTATAAAACAGGTGGCCAATTACCATCCAAAATTCCAAAAAATATGCAATTTTTAGAATTATGTGCAAATATGAATATTTATACAAGACTGTTGACAGATATATGTTCCTTTTAGTAAGTATGTTTTGGTAGAGCAAACTACCAAAAATTTATGGGATTTAGAACTTTTTCAAGGACATACTGGCTATTGTTCATGCTACCTCAACTTGGAAACAGACCATTGCACAGTGGCGCTTCAGGTGGCATACTGCAAGGTGGCAGCAATATTTCTAGTAAAGAAAAAGAGAAAAAAACATAATTTAAAAACTACTCTGCAGTAATCTATTTATTTAAAATTACTTTTGCATAGGATTCAGTTATTTGGGCAAAAATCAAAAGCAAGATATATTTTATTGGAAACCAACTTGCATCTAAAATACCAATCAGTTAGACCTGTCATACAAACAAATAAAAAAAAAACAAACAAACAAGTCACATTATAGAGAATGAATCCATTATATTTAGGAATACATGTGCATATATATATGCATATAGCAAATAATAATGAAAAAAGGTTATAAATTTAAGAGAGAGTAAGGAGGGTTGTATGGTAGGGTTTGGAGGTAGGAAATAGAAGTGAGAAATATAATTATAATTTCAAAAATTAAAGTACAAAATCAAAATGGAAATTATACGTATTTAATTTTTTTGGCACAGGAACAGAGATCTTATATTTCATATGTCCTCTTTTTGGTTTTCATACACCAATATTCATCAAAAGCTTTATGCAGCAGATTTATAATGTTGCTGTAGAGATTAGGGAAACAAGCATGTTTCAACCTTAATTCCCCTTAGTATTTCACCTCATAACAATTAGCAATAGTTTCTATTCAAGAAATTTTAACTCTTCGTATATTTCAAACACCTCCATTTTATTTAATGTGTATGTGTGTGTGTCTGTGTATCAGGAATTCATTAGCATGATGGAAGTCCATAAAAAGAACATGATGGAAGTCAAGATGTTTCCATGAAGTTAAGAAATCTAATTATATGAAAAATCTAAAATAAAGAAAAATAATGAGTTGGATAGGGTGTGTGTGTATGTATGTATATATGTATGTAATTTTTTTGAAAATAACATTTTATAGGAACACAGTTATGTCCATAGATTTCATGTCTTTCCTTTTTATTTCTTGTTTTCATTAAACTGGGTTTTGCCTACTGCATCTTCACTCTGGTGAACTTGACTGAACTACATCTTCCTAAAATTTATACGTTGAAGTCTCTGAAATGCCAAAATCTCATATCATGACTCTGTGTGGAAGCAGGGTCCTTAAAGAAGCAACTAAGCTAAAATCAAGTCACAGGCATGAGCCTTAATCTGATGTGACTAGCCTTGTCACAAGACCAGAAAACTGCAGGGGATAATTATGTTCCGAATCCAGAAACTTTTTAAAACTTTATTTCTTTTTAACTTTTCTTTCTGCATTTTAGAAACTTTCTTTGGTATTCTTTATTTTGTAGTGATGAATGATAGTATGCCCAATTTAATATATCTTATAGTTATCAAATAGTACTTTACCATTTTGTTTATAAAATAAGGTGCACAGTATAAGTGAATTCATTATTTATAATATATTGAACTTTCTCTCAATATAGTATTTTTAACTACTTTATTATATAAGATGAAATAGGTGATAGAGAAAATATCCTAACAAAACACAGTAAAGCTGGGGAATAATTTTATATCATTTTATAAAAATGCCAGTGTAACTTCTGCAAAGGTTGAGGACATTTGAAAAAATCGTATCCTAAATATAATGGATTCATTCTCTATAATGTGACTTGTTTGTTTGTTTTTTTCCTAGGTTGACCTGATTAATTTTCAATATTACAAATCTATTATATTTTTCTTTTCTTTATTTAGGTTTGCTTGCTTTGATTTTTATTTTTTGTTGTTTTGAGTTTTTTTATTTGAGAGAGTGTAAGATAAAAATATAAGGAAGAGTGTGTTGAGTGTGAAGGGAGGTGAAAAAGAACTGTTATGCACTGGGAATGGAAAATAATGTAATCAAAATTTATTAATTTTTCAAATTAAAAGAAAACCACAAATCAGAACAATAAAAGCCAAAGCAAGAGGGAAGCTAAGGATGAGAAGGATAACAGAGATGATCTGGGGAAAGCAGGAGTAAAACTGGCTGTTGGTATTATCAATTTAAAAAGAATTTGTTGATTGCTTGAGGATGTCACATCATGTATCCCAATCCTAATCACCTCCCTGTCCCTTCATATCCACCCTCTGCCCTTGCAACGTCTCTCTCACAAAAATAAAATAAAATTTAAAAGAAAAAGTAAATCTCGTCTTTGAAATTATAGGGTTACACAGTGATGTCACACAAAATACCCTTTAGTCTATACATTTTTATTTGCAAATATTCATTGCAATGAGTGTTTGGTCTGGTTTGAGACCTATGGCTTCTGCTACACTAATGATATTAGGACCTCACTGGTTTTCCTCATAGACATCTTGTTGTTGTCCTAGGCCACAGGGATTCTCCATCTTTGGGTCCGCAAGACTGGCTCTTTCATGTGCTCCAGCACTTTATAGGTAGCGTAGATGCTGGGGTGAGCCAACTCTTAGCCCTGGTTCTTTGCCTGAGTGGTAGCTTGGTTGTCAGTCTGTCAGGTCTCTCTCATCTTCATCACCAAGACAAGCTCTCCAGCACTGCCCCAGCTAGCAAGTACAACATGCAGCAAGGGGTGGGGCCAGTTCTTCTGCTCTAGTCTTTGAAGTCTTACCCACACTCACACTACTAGGCCGCATTCTATTATGTTGCCTAGGCAAGATGCAGGACCGAGTCTCTTAAGTGCTGGCTCCAGTGAGGGGCAGGGTCAACTCTGTGTAGCCTTCGGAGTTAACAGAATCCATGGATATCAACATAGATGAAAGCTGCCACAGGGCTAAAGATCCTGACATGGCACTTGGTAGCAATCTTGGCCTGGAGTTCACAATAGACCTAGCTGGCAAGTAGAACAGGAATCTCAGCCTGTTTGTCACCTCCCTTGCCTCTTCAGATCTGCCTCTCTCCACAGGACATGAAAAATTCTCTCTCTCTCTGTCTCTCTCTCTGTCTCTCTCTGTCTCTCTCTCTTCCTCCCTCCCTCATCCCTCCCTCCCTACTTCCCTCCTTTCCTCTCTACAAAAGAACTGTCTAAAGTAGTCTTTCTCACAAAGTTCCTAATGTTTATTTGAGGTGTGTGTATATTGTTATTCCATATAGAATTTTCTTTACCTGTTTTATCAGTTATATTATGTATTCTGTAAGGTAAAGGATTGATTTGCTGTGCTATTATTTCCTCTTAAGTATTTTTTATGGTGTGTGGTATATCATAGTTTTTCAGTAAATATATTTGGGGACAGAGAGATTTCCCTCCAGAAACATTTTGAGCATAGCTGTCAATACAGCTGATATAAATGAAGCCTGTCATGGAAATTTGATGTATCTGTTTTATATTATTTTTTAAATTTAATTGAAATATTATTACATTATCTCCCTTCTTACTCCTCCTTTCTTAATCTTCTCTTTTCTACCCTTCTTTTTTCCTACCCACTTTTAAATCTGTAACTTACATTTTTTTAATTACTCTGGCCACACACACAGAGACACATGTGCGCACGCACACACACACACACACACACACACAAAACCCAAATCAATAGTATTGTTATGTTTTCAGGGTGAAGGACACATCATATTTGACTGACATTCCTTGCTGAATGTTTAGTCTTCCCAGTTTTTGCTGTGGTTCAGAATTTTGACAGTTGTGCATATACATCATTTATTGTTACATTATATACTTTTAAACCATCATATGGCTAATACTTAAAAGAATTTCTACAATTTCCATATTGTCTTTTTCATTTTATTTTCAGAGGAAAAGCTATTTTGTGTTGTTGAGAAACATATTTAGTAGATATTATTGGAATTACACATTAGAAAGACATTTTCTGTGAGTTGAGTCCAAATGCCACCCCTCTTATGTATACTGACATTTTTACTGGCATCCCTAGACTAAGCCTAATCCTGATTCAGTGAGTAAACAAGCTGTTGACTTTTAGGGAAATGGTACATTAACTGATCTGTAAATTTTCTATTGCCTATAAAAATCCTAAAAGACTTGTATTCTTGAAGGGGGAAACAGTTTTTGAATACTGGGAGAAAGTAATTTTTGTTATTAATTAATTCAAACATAAATATCACAAAACAGAAAGCAAGACTTGTGTTGGGAGTCACTTTTAACATGTAACTTGTGTCATTTATGCATACAACTTTGTAGATATTACCAGGCTCCTGATCTACCTATTGTGGTGACTTTCAATATGCCATGAAATTTATGACATGTTTTATCAGAGCAGTTTTCTCAGGTGAGGATTATGTGTGGGAAAACAAACTTGTCATTGCTTCTACTCTAGCATAAGCTGACATATTGCTGACTATATATGGTTTACTTTGGCTGAAATAATTGTTCACAGTCATGTTCATTTTCCTGAAATCAAGCAAGCTGGCTACATTTTTCTTCATTATGTACGACTTTTAACAGAGTAATCTGGAGACTCATACTTTAAAATAATCAACCAAAATTTATTTGACTGACGAATACTTTCTCCGACACCACATTTGAGTATTCTAGTTCTTAATGGAGGATCCGTAGTCACATCATTAGATTTATTTTCATACCATGCAATATATCAGATATAATATCTCAAAAGCAAATTCAAGCTTCTCCACATAAAACAATATCATTTTATATAGTTCCTCCTTTCTGAGAGCCAGAAACCTTTTTTTAGCTTGGTGGTTCTTTCGCAGGACTTTCCGTGAGGTCACCAACAAATTATCAGGTGATGGTGGTTTCAAAGAGTCAAAAATTGGAGAGGAAACTCAACCCCAAGGAAATAAGATGTACTTTCCTATATTCTAATTTAAAAATCAACTACTTTTTTTGTATAAATAGATGAGATGTTAAATCTAACAACTGAACTACAACTTTAATGATGATTACTTTGAATACATAACTTGCATTTAGCTTTTTCTATCTTTTCTTGTTCCCATGAATCTATTTATGATTTCCCTGTGGTAATTAAAGTATTTAGCTTTAGAATTTAACTGTTACATGTGCACACATTTCTGCATATTTTAATATTTTGATTCTGCTTAACCATAGAACAGGTTGTATTTTCCATGATGGTGGCTACCTTTTTAAAAACAATGCTACATCTGTATAATTCTGTTGTCACTGAGAAATCAGAATGGGCCAGATTTTTAGAAGAGAGATAATGACCATTTTGTCACTTAGTCCTCTTTTCAGTGGCCAGTTTGCTCTTCTTAGGACAAATAATTTCAGAGTTTCACCTTAAAGTCTGGTATATTTATCACTGCCCTCATATTTGCAAGATTCTCTCCATTCCAAGTCTGTTTTCTTGCTATGATTATGCTACCCAAATTTCCATTTAAACTTTAGAAGCTGTTTTGTTTGATTTTTCAAACATTTTTCTATGAATTGAGATTTCAGGTCTATAAGTAACGACATTAAAATATTTTATCTCTTCTTTCTTTTTTTTTTTTAAGATTTTATTTTTTATTATGTATACAACATTCTTCCTCCATGTATGCCTGCATGTCAGAAGAGGGCACCAGATCTCATTACAGATGGTTGTGAGCCACCATGTGGTTGCTGGGAATAGAACTCAGGTCCTCTGGAAGAACAGTCAATGCTCTTAACCACTGAGCCATCTCTCCAGCCCCTTTATCTCTTCTTTCTAAATTTCATTTCTCTGAATTTTCTTACTAAAATTTGTAACATCTTTTTTCTTGTTTCAAACTTTTTTCTTCTCTATACAATGTGAATCCCCAAGCTCCCAGCCTTTCTTGTATGCTTATTCTCTATTTTCAGTGCATGAAAAAAATCTTTAAATGCTAAAAGGAGGAAGAAAGGATAAAGATAGAACTCACATTCAATGTGGTGTGTTTCAGAATTTCACATTTATTTTCTGATGCCTTCCCATTACTGATTTTTTATTTTAAGAATATTATATTTATTCCTATGTGATAGTTCATATACACAAAATTTAGTTTATTATATGTATACATATTTGATAATGAGATTATAATTTTATTGATGTAATTCACGGCCATTGAAATTAATAACACAGAAACATAATCATATTGGTGGTTTTGTAAAATACTGGGAACCAAAGAGGAGATATATTTGTCCAGTAAAGCATCAAGATACAATCTAGGTAAAGACAAAAATGTTTTATTGGTAGAAGAAAATTAGTTTCTTTAGCTACTGCCACACTTCCAGACCCCAGTCTATAAAATAGTGGACTAAAATCTACTTTCTTTTGTCTGTGCATTTTTAAAAAAGATTTACTTGGTTGATACTATTAAAATCCAGAACAGAAATATTTGTCCAATGACTTGAAGGATAATTTCTATTGAATTCTATGTAGTGAGGAGTGGCGGGCTGTATCCCTCCACCTGGCTAGCTTTACACCCGAAATAATTACATGGAAACTGTATTCTTTTAAACACTGCCTGGCCCATTAGTTCCAGCCTCTTATTGGCTAACTCTCACATCTCGATTAACCCATTTTTAATAATCTGTGTAACCCCACGAGGTGTGGCATACCAGGAAAGATCTTAACTTGCGTCTGTGTTGGGTAGGAGAATCATGGCAACTGCCTGACTCGGCTTTCTTTCTCCCAGAATTCTGTTCAGTCTACTCCGCCTACCTAATTTTCTGTCCTATTAAAGGGCCAAGGCAGTCTCTTTATTTAACCAATGAAATCAACACAAAACAGAAGACTCTCCCCCATCAATTCTAAAGAGTAAAAATGACTCTCCTATCTATCTATCTATCTATCTATCTATCTATCTATCTATCTATCTATCTATCTATCTATCTATCATCTATCTATCTATCTAAATTACCCAAGCATTCTTTTTTATTCTAATATCTTTATGTAAAGAAAAATGCATCCTTTAATATATACTACATAAGTAAGAATACATTAAGGCTTATGAAAATAAAAGCAAAAATCAAAACACAAGAAAACAGAAATGCAATTTAAGCAGCTATATTTAACTGGATAGCATTACCAAAAAAAATAGTGTTTATCAAAATAATTATACGTTTTATAAAATTGATTATAGAATATTTTTATTTGGGGTTATGGAATGGAGAACTTTGCCCTTTCTCATTAGATTTTACAAGATTTTACATTTCTTGAATAATGGCTATTTTGGCTTTCCTATGAAAAGATGGCCTTACTCATCATCCACCTCACCTCCTACCTGCACTTATTTCTCACTTCCACTGAACATTAGTTTATGATGTCTCGAATTATTCAAGTACTCTCTCTGATGTTCTTGAATATTTTCTTTGCAGTTGTAAAAGTCTTCTCAGAAGTATTTTATTATTTCTTATTTTCCTTTTTGTTCCGTAAATTCTGTGTTCCCATTGCTTTATTCTATCCTTCTCAAACGGTTTTTTCTGCCACTTATCATATTAAACCCTTCCACATCTTTATGTCATTTGTTATTATTGCAAATGTTTGTGATTTTATTTATGATATATGAATCACTCAGAAGGTTGTAGGTTTTGTGGTGAGCTTAATACTAGTACAACCAGTACCTAGTGATGTTCTATAGTTGATAGTTATTTCTGAACAAGGGAATTCCAATTCCAAATACTTGCACACACACATACACATATACACATAGACATAAACAGAAAAAGGATGGCATGATAAAAGTTGTAGAAAGCACAAAGGAAGAATTTTTAATTGCATATGAGTATGTACATACAAAAAATAGAATTTTATGTATGTGTACATGCATACATATATATTTCATATATATGCATACAAAATTTTATGCATATATAAAATTTTTTATAAACACACACAAAAATATTTGTTTGGCTCACTGCATTCAAGCATTTTCTTCCATGTATGATCAGCTGAGTTTAATCCTGGGACCCACATAGTTTAATGAGAGAACCAATTCTTGAAAGCTCTCCTCTGACTTCCATACATAGACCATGGCATTCACTTGCTTTCTGTCTCCCTCTCTCACACACGTATACAATGCATGAAATAAGATTTTTAAAATAAGCACTCAAAAATAAATGTTTAGCTATAAAAATACCATGAATAGAATCAGTTAGCTTTCAAGTTTCCATTTTTTTGTATTGATATTTGCTCGTTTTCTTTGAGACACTAGGATATATTAATTTTATTTATGAATATGAGCAAAGTTTTTAAAGTTTTAGACTAAAAGCAAAACTTGTGACTCCTAGTGAGAAAATTAAGGCTGCTGTTCAAATATAAACAACATATATGAATAACATATTTCCTTCTGAGTGAGAGATAAAGTTCAGGTCCCCTGTTCACATTGGTAACTTCTACATATTATACAAGTTGTTTTCTACACCTTGGTTTCTCATCCATATAATCAAAATCATGAAACCCATATTGTACATGGTGTGATAGAGGCCTAGCCTGAGGCAGAATAGCTGAGCTGTGAGATTCATCCTCATTTCTATTCTGAAGTGCATGAGAGGCAGGTTACTAATGACCCCTTAGATCTTAAAATTCTCTTCTTTTAAATCTTCCAAAGTAAAGCAATTTTTACATCCATGCTTTCATTGGCTGTAGTGAACAGTTAGTGGCTTCTCTAAATATACAGAATATCTAAGCTCTAGAAAATAATCACTTATACTTTTCTCTCTCTCCACTTCTTTTTTCCAAGCAAGTAAAGAGGAGCAAGACATTTACTGTCCTCAGGCTTAACATTTTTCATCTTATTCCCAGAGATCAGCCTTCTGGCCAACACAAGACCAGAGCTTGCTGTTACTAATGATAGCTGTCAAACAGCCAGATTGCTGATGACTGTCCTTCCCGTGTCTTGTGGATGGCCACATGAGAAGAGTGGGACAAGGCTAGTCATTAATTGGCTCTATGCTGCTCTATGACATGTGGAGTCAGCGAAGCTGGTGTCTATGAATTTTCACTATCTGCCTAACTACCTTTAATAAATAAGGTACTCTGTTACTGATTTAAACAGCTGCTAACACAGGCAATGCTATCATACTGGGTATGTCTGGCCAACCATATTTCCCATAAAACCAGTTTGTTTCTTTGCCTTTGCACGTTGGTTTCATTACTTTGTTTGTATTTCAGATTTTATGATTCGTCTGTCAGGTGAGCAAAATCACCACAGTAGATTCAGACCACATAATAATATGTCTTATGATCCAAAAGAATTAGGGTACATCTCTTTCTATCACTTTAAATATTATAGTTTACTCTTTTCCATTGACTTAAATCATTTCTTTTTGGCCAGGGAGGTGAGCTTCAGGCAGTAAATCCCACTTAAACTAGGTAGCAAAATGGGTATATATGCACATCAATGGGATTTCAAAGAAGGATTTCTATGGAGGGAGAATTGGAACAGAGGAAGTAGTCAACACATATCCTCTATCGCTTAGGTTACATGTTCTCATATGGAGGAGTTCTGCCTGATGAGTATCACATGTATATTTATAAATGAACTTTAGGTTCATTCACTTTCTGCAGCAAATGAAAATCCATTCCATGAGGCAAAATAGAGAAAATGATCAGTGGGAATTGAAAATAGACTTCAAGGAAGATCTATGGCTTTTTAACGGAGAATCTTGGAAAAGCAAGAAAACGTTCATGATTGACTTTTAAAGTTATAGCACACAAAATTGCAAACAGATTTTTTGAAGTAGATCTGTGGGAATATAATGTAAAAAGACTACACTAAGGTAACAGTTTTTATGGGCTACAGATATCTTAGTAATCTTAGGTTTGGAGTAGGTAGGAAGTAGAGGTTTATTAAGCATAATATTGTGTTTGATAATGTTTGCCAGATATAAAAGTTAAAGCAAATAACTAGTAAATAATCTAAGAAAGATAAAGATACTTTTACCAGTCCACCAACTTTTCATTTCTCCATAATTACTATGTTCTAGTGAGCTGTCCACTGGATCTTTAATATAGATTCAGTGTCTTGAGATAACATAGGTTCACATCATCAGAAGTAGGCTTTATTTCAACAATCTACACAACAACCAAGTATAACACAGATAATTCCCATAAAGAAGCTGTTATTCCCTTAACACACTTGATATTTGCACTATTCATCTACAAAGCCCAATTAAAGGATAAATCAAGCTGTTCGAAATGATTGTTTTGTGGTTTTGCTATAAGACCTTCTGGCTGTTTGTTTAAATTTTCTTATTTGATATTAGTAGGCTATGGGAGATTATCAAATTTAAGGCCATGAAGACATTGTAGTGTTGAAATGTCACAGGATTGATTCTGGAAAGCAATGACAGTGAGAAAATCATTATTTTTATCACACAAGCATTGACTATAAATATTTATTCTCATATGTACATATGTTTGAATTTCTATATTTTGAATATATTTATAGATATTATACCTAAATTACACTTCTATAAACAAAATAATATTACTTTATTTAGAAACACTTTAATATCAATATGGTTAATTTAGAAATGTGAAGCATTGTATTTTGATTTAGATATATTTGTAGTCATAAATACAAGTAAGAATCAAATAAAGATTTGGCCCTAAACATTTGAGCCTCTTGTTATAACTTTTTCTTTTTTGTATGTTCTTACTTTTTAGCTGATTGGTAGATGTTTCTGTCTTTTGGTAGGTAACATGAACTTGTTTGGTAGGTAATATGTATTTGAATAAATTCAAATTTGTCTTATTTTCTAACACTTTTAAAATATGTATTCTATATGATAAATTTAACTTTTTAAACTTACCCTGATTTAAAAAAATTAGTATGTGTTTGGTATATGCACGAGTTTCAACATGTATAAGGGTGTGAAAGCCAGATGAGGACTTAAATATGTTACTCTAAAACTCTCCACATTATTATTATTATTATTGGAATAATTTTTAATTTTTTGAAAATGTTTTAATATTTGAATAATTATTGTTCATATTATTTTTCATTAAATCTGGAACTTGCCATATTTTTTTAGCTAGATTTTCCCAATAAGCCCAAATATGCAACAAATAATTATGGAAAAGTTATCCCATTATTGACCTGATTGATTAGGAAACATCTTCTGCCTCCATTCCTATGACACCGCTCCTAGTGATACTGTTGTAGATACACATGACACAGCCTAATTTTCCTTTTTTACACTAGATCTGAGTATCTGTCTCAGGATAGTATATCAAATTCTCTTTTCCATTGAGATATATCTTCAATTCCCTGCTTTCATTAAAACAGTCTTTTACATTTGCTTAAGATAATCCGTGAAATTATGACTCTTGCCTTTATAAACACATTCACATTAAAATACATTAATTTAAATCGAAAATGCAATAAATATTTGCCATTGCCCTTGCAGACTAGCAATGGGTGGCAATTAATTTTCCAGGTATCAGCCCACCAGAAGGAAACCCTCTGATGGGCAATCTCATTAGACAATGCTATGGGACTACAGACCAGGGAATGGCCTCTGCTTCTGCTGTGCCTTTATGCTTTTGCTGCAGCTCTCTTTATCTGGTATCCAGCATGGTGTGAGCAGACGTGAGGAGATCTCCACTCTCTGTAACATGATGTGTTTATCTCTTGAAAACATCTTATTCCAAAACATTTTTACCTATGGATTGTCAAGAAGATGACCCCTCTGTAAGCTGTACTATTTTATTTGATAATAATAATGATAGCCTATACAGAATTTTGTTGAATAAAAATAAATACAAGGGTGCTGTAGGAGTTCCTTCTGTTTGTGTGTTGCGTTCATTGGGTAATGAATAAAGAAACTGCCTTGGCCTAGTTGATAGTACAGAACTTAGGTAGGCGGAGTAGACAGAACTGAATGCTGAGAAGAAGGGCAGAGTGGGAGAGACTCTATAGATCTCCTGACTAAGATAGACACTGGTTAGAATCTTGCTGGTAAGCCACAGTCACATGGTGATACACAGATTGAATAGAAATGGGTTAAACTAATATGTAAGAGTTAGCCAATAAGAAGTTAGAGCTAATGGACCAGGCAGTGTTTAAATGAATACAGTTTCTGTGTGGTTATTTTGGGTGTAAGCTAGCTGGGTGCTGGGAAAAACAAAGGACCTGCTTATTGCAGCACAAGGATATGTTTCACAGTCTGGTAATGTGATTTCCACCCCAGGAGCTGCATGGATTGTAGCTCAAATTGAGTCCCAGTAGACCAGGTAGTTTAATTTTTTTTTAAACTTAACATTGGGAGATGTTCACAGGTTTGAGTGCATCACAGCCAAAACAAAGCTTTGAAAATAACAAAGTTAGACTAAGATGTTTTTGTTAAATAGCTTTGAGGGAAAATAAACAAGAAGAGAGGTACATAATTGCATGTGGAACTTGTAAAAGTCAGACAACAAGAACAAAGAAGCTCAGTTCTCTCTGGCTGACTTACATTTCTTGCTAGGATTGGTCAATGACCAAAGGTGAAGATTAATTCCTTATATACATTTCTGCCCTCAATCTCCTGATATAAAAAACTATCAATGAGTGGTTATGTACCCTAAAGAAGAGCTGACTGATTCTTTTTCATATATAAGAGCTTAGGTTTGTGATTCCTTTAAGACTCCTTATGAGATTACTTTTCAAGATACGTAATAAAGTTATTGACCACTTCTTTGTAACTTCAAAATGCAACCTACCAGAAAACAACCTGACAAGAGCACCTTACTTGCTAACATGGATCAATCTATAATAAGTTGCTTCGGTACGAATGTATGTGGGTTCTTGTGTTAATTTGCTTTTCATCTGCAGTATGTAAAATATTTAATCATATACAGGATATGGAACTATGCTAGTTTTTACTGTTTGTTTTGTATACATTGTAATTATTCACTTGAAAAATAAAATATAACCACATTGTAATATTGCCTGAATATCAACTTTTTTGGGATATGTATGTTGTAGAACAAAAAGGTGTACACAGAGAAAGAATACAAGAGCATAGAAGAACAAAGAAGGAAGCCACCAAGAGAGTATGTGAGTCTTTCTTTTCCCAAATCTCCCTCTAATAGAAAATCTAGCTTATGTGAATTCTGTGTATTCCTCCCAAAGTCCTGTACTGCTAGAGGCTGGGCCCTCAGAGAGTGGTACATAGTATTAAATTTCTCTCATTACATTTACTTGATGTTGGGTATGGGGTTTAAGATATTTGATCACTCTGCCTCCCATTTTACTATACCACTAAAATTCAATTTAAGAACCCAAATAAGATTTTGAAGAATATCTTCTTTGAAACTTATATTTTCTTAGAATAAGGTTTCTTGTTTAAGGCTAAGGAGGTTGGTCAGAAGTGGTGCAGAGATTTAGCAAAGATTAAATTTTATCCATGTTAAGTATCCAGTTTGGTAACATCTTATAGAGAGATTCTAATTTTACTTACATTTATATTTTGACCCTTAAACTTTAGGGAGTAGTGGTTCTATTACAACATGAAAATTGGGAAAAGAAGAAAATATATTCATCACCGCTCAATAGAAAAGAACTGTATTGAACAAGTCTGAGAGAAACACCAATCTATGAATAAAAAGAGAACTATTTAGAAGACAGTTTTACAGTATATCCTTTTAACAAAATGTCAGTGATATGGTCTATGCACTCCTCAGTTCTGGTCTTTAAGGACTGGTGTACTAGCAGTCATGATATTTCCATGAAAAGAACTTACAGTTCAGTCATTAAACTGCTGATTACCCACATGAGACTTAAGTCACTCTTGCAGCATTTAGGGCATATCATATGGTCAGTATTGTCCACAACTCAGAACTGATGACTTTTACCAACATCAATCTACATAGCACCTCCCACAACTATTTGCCAGCATTAAAACCAATGGTAATTCACAAGGATAGACTACCTCTCACCTCAATTTCAGATTAATTTCTTAATGACCTATAATTATAGGTATGCTTTCTTTCTTCATCAATAATATCTTGCTATTGCATTCTTGTAGGCAGCAAATAATTATGGAAATACTATCCCATTATTGGCCTGATTGTTTAGGAGACATTTAAGTCTTTTCTGACCCAATACTCAATGAGTTATATTATATGGCTGACACTAAAATTCACATTTTATTATCCATATCTTCTTAGAACTATATTATCTCTACATTTAGACTCAATATTTTCCTTTCATTTTAATGATGTTTTAGGTTTCCATAGAACTTTTCAATCATCCTTAGTTTTGTTTAACCCTTCCACATCATGCACTTTCTCATTTCCCCATCTCCATGCCCATTTAAATCTCTCCATCCACAGTATTCTCTTCCTGTTTTCATATCACTTGTGTTAGAATAATAGTCCCCTCTAATGTCTTCTTCCTAGATGCACAGTGCATGACAGTGATTAAATAAATGATTGCTGAATTATGAGTGCTAGATAGGACATGATGTCACCTTTCCAAGATTCAGAAAGCAAATCGGAGATGATGCACTAAATATGGAAGAGCCAGAGAATAGGGAGGAATGAAGTGAAATACTTTGTTTTGGACATTACATGGCTGTTTAACTCACGCACTCAAAATAGTTTCAGTTTCTGTACAAGACGTACATGAGAATGGACTTGCCCACCATTCATTCTAGGTAGGGTAAGGGCTCACAGGGCCCTGTCACTGGCTGAGGAACTATAGGCAGTTAGGGAATATGGAGGAAGAAGTGTTGTAGTACTTCATTGTGCAATTATTAGTACATTGTCCCCCTCAAGTAAATAACTCCCATACATGGGCATGCAAATAACTCTGATTCAAGGGAGGTAAGGATTTATACCTGCATCTCTGTACCTCCCTCACACATTAGATAACAGAAATTAAGATAAACTAGGGAGAGACATTGCCACACAATATATTAACCGCACACACACCCATACCCACACCCACACACCACGGCGTGAATGCTTTAGTGGTGCTGGGAGCCCATTCGAGTGGCCGCCATTACAAGATGGCGCTTGGCCCCGGCCTCGCTTGGTGGACAGCTCCATATTAGGCAATGCAGTGGAACCGTGCCTCTCGCATGTGCAGTGACGATGATGTGCTTAGGGCCAATCCCGTGGCCAGGAGCATTGGCAGGTGCGCATCGGCCAATCCAGGCACAACTCGTTCCCTTACCCCCTATATAAGCAGCTGCTGCTTGGCACTCGGGGCCCCTCGCTTCCGCTCTTCCTTCAACCAAGAGGCTCCAATAAAACATGATTTGGGAAGAATCCTCGTCTGGTGGTCTTCTTTTCCTGCTGGTCAGGGAGTTCGCCGCATAGTGGCAGTTGTTCCAAAGTGAAAAGGAGATATGAAGAACAGTGAGAATGATTATTATCAAAGTATACACACACACCATGACACACACACACACACACACACACACACCTAAAAGACTGTGAAGTAATACATTTAAAACAAATCCATGATATCAAAGAAGAAAAATTTGAGAACTACTATATTGAATACGTTGAGTTGTGAAGTGTAGTCTCACAATGGAAATAAAGGAAAATAAAATTTCCTCTGACACCCTGACAGTTATTCATCACTCTGTATTGTCCCTGTCAATTAGTCTTTGACCACTAAAAATTTTGAGCACCAAGTCTGTGTCAGATTCAATCCCAGAGATCACTTGCATACATTATGAAAGTAAATCAAGAATTTGTCTTTAGAGATCATATGTTCTAAGTAGCAGAGTAGATATAAATACATAATATTCAGAGCAAAGTCAGAATGGGAGTTGAATTAATTTCCTGGTTATTAAAGACTAGATATAATCTTAGATTTTACAAATACAAAGAATAGAAAGGGTTAACAAGACTTGCTTTCTTTATCTGAAGTAACTGAGTCTACTGAATAATACTGACAATGGAAAGATTAATAAAGGTGTATGAATTTATGTGCACGTGATCATTGCTGTAGTGAATACACAATAGCAAACAAAATGAAGTTTACAAGCTTATATATTCTCTTCATTGAAGAGGGAATTGGGAATGGATGTAATTTAATGGAAGTGTAGGATATCTTTAGGGGACAAGAATGAGTTTCAAGAACAAATCATATCCCAGGATACATTTCTTTTTGTCTCTGTGTAGTCTGTTTTGGTTCCTGCTACTCTGTTCTCTAGCTTAATGGCATTGTAGAGAAAGAATAAAGAGACTCACACTCCTGAAGAACTGTTTTTAGTCAAACAAGAAAAACTCCAAGATCTTCAGCGTAAGGCCCTTCACTGGGCTTATGTTGAGAAAAAAAAATGATCAATCAAGAGACAGCAAGCAGTGGATAGGCCAGCCAGAGGGCTATGATTTTGTTCAGAATTTCAAGGGACATATCTTGGGGTATCTCAAAGTCCCCAAGATAAAAGTGTCCTGCTATAGAGCGTTGACAATAATAAATAGATAAGCAAGAAGGATTAGAAACAAAGCAGAAAATAGCTTTTCACAAGAGCAGAAACTGAGTTTGGAAATTTATGACACTCTTCCCACTCACATTCTTCCCCAGGTTATGATGATTGAGAGGAAGACAGAATAGATCAGCTAGCATTTATCCACAGAACTGGGAACAATGTTAGAATATAGATTAGCTGCTAGACCCATCTTGACTTCTTATTGCTGAATTTTGAATTCAGGTATAGTTTTACAAGGTCAAAGGTATTGTAAGTGAAAGAGCTGAGTATTCTTTCAGAAGGCAACCCAATAAAGAAACAAGAATGAAATCACCTATATAATGTTAAAAACTTATACATACCTCAAAGAAAGTGACCTTTGTTTAAATAATGTGATTATTTATCTTAATATTTTCCACAAATTGTATAATTACAGCACATAATTACTATAAAAGTTATTGATACAGTTTAATAGATTTATATATTGTAGGTAGAGACTGCTTGTTCATTTCCCAGATGCTCAGACCTGAATAATCACACAGAAACTAAATTAATTACAGCACGGCTATGACTTAGGCATAATTATAGCAAATTCTGACATCTTAAGTTAACTCATTGTTATTAATCTGTGTATTTCATGAAACTATGGCCTACTGGTAAGGTCCGGGTGGCAGCGTCTTTCTCCTTTGGCGGCTACCTAGTGTGTCCCTGACTCAACCTACTTTCTCTATATATCTCTTTTCGGGTGTCCCACCTGGCTTTGCTTTACTAAGCGCTTGGCCAAAACAGTTTCTTTAATAGCCAATGATAATAAAATATACTCATAGTATACAGAGGGGAAACAAACATCAATATATAAATTCATATTTAGGTGTATGCATTGGGGTTAGGAGAGGGTTTCAGATCTAATAGAGAGACAGGAGCCATCAGATGTGGGGTTTGGTGCTGGGTTCTCCAGCAAACAGGGCAGAGGCAGAGATGGTTCTGCCAGTTTCTCCCTGGGACTGAGCAGAATGATGACTGTAGAAAGACTCAGACCCTTTTTACACTGGCCACTGGGGAGAAAAACACACTGAGCCAGGAGTCTGTCAAAGCAGGATCTCACGTTATTGCATCAGGGCAAGAACTTACATAGGGCTGAGGTAGTAGGTGGGAGTTTTGGGATGGGGTGAGGTAGAGTGAGGAATAAAGGCCAATAATATCCTGCTATGTCAGCAGCGGCTGGGAAGAGGCGGGCCTAGGTCAGGCTGTGCTAAATTACTCCTCTCCAAACTCAAGTTAGGCTCAGTAAGTTATACTGGGCCTCATGAGGCCCAACATTTTGGCCTCTTAAAAAAGGATGTTCTGGAACAGTTGCAAACTCTTTTTAATCAGTAAACCATATCTCAGTCCTTCACACGTTATTTGATAGTGTTTATACTAAGTCTTCAAAATCCTGGATTCATTTCCATTTATCAGTAGTGAACTACTGATACTTTGTTTATGATATAGCTAACATACCACAGAGAATGTTGCACTTTTCCCTTTTTCATTTCTTCTGCCTGTAAGATTTCCATCTTAAAAACTGGTGATGGAAATCAAAGAGATCTCCTGAGTGGACTGGGGACAGGTGGAGGATGGGAACATGAGGGATCGGGTTGGGGGTAGATGGAAGGTGAGAGTACTGAAAGAGATGACTGGAGATGGGGTATTTGGGGGACAGTAAGAAACCCGGTGCAAGGGAAATGTCATGAATCTACAAGCATAAGCCCAGCTAAGTCTCCTAGCAATAGTGGGTGGGTAGACTGAACTGGTCATCTCCTGTGATCAGACTGGTGACTGCCCAGATTGTCATCAGAAAACCTTCATGGGATAGAAACAGATGCTCACAGCAAAACACTAGACCAAGCTTGGAGAATCCTGCTGAAGAGAGGGATGAAGAATTGTAGGAGCCAGAAAGGTCAAGGACATCACAAGAAGAACCATTCAAACAACTTAACATGGGCTCATAAGACTGGAAAAAGACAAGATCTCCTGACTAAATTGAGAGTATGGGGGGGGGGGTCAGAAAGAGGGTGGAAGAGGAGAGGAGAGGAAGGGAGTGGGAAAATGTATAACTCAATTAGAAACTATAAAGTATATGTATATAAAAGAATCCTCCTCCCCTCAAAAAAGAACTCAGGGTCTGAACCAACAACTCAGAGCCTGCGTGAGACTGACTAGGTCTTCATTACATATATGTGATAGCTGTGTAACTTTTTCTTTTTTCTTTTTTTGACAATAGGAGAAAAGATTTATTTATTTGAGAAATAGTGAATAAAATCTGAAATAAAATGGATTGAAACAAAGGGGGCACTAATGAACTATGAAGAGAACACAGAGAAATGTTATTTTACTGAATGATGTGGCTATAATTTAGGTTTATGATGTGAGTAAGAACCCATACCAAACACTTATTTTTTTAGATTACATAATGCTTTATTAATCTTTAATTTTCTTTTTTTATAATTCTTTTTTTATTAAAAATTTCCACCTCCTCCTCTTCTCCCATTTCCCTCCTTCTGCCCTCATGCCCCTCCCTCTCCAGTCCAAAGAGCAGTCAGGGTTCCCTGCCCTGTGGGAAGTCCAAGGTCCTCCCCCCTCCATCCAGGTCTAGGAAGGTGAGCATCCAAACAGACTAGGCTCGCACAAAGCCAGTACATGCAATAGAATCAAAACCCAGTGTCATTGTCCTTGGCTTCTCAGTCAGCCCTCCTTGTCAGCCACATTCAGAGAGTCCGGTTTGATCACATGCTCCATCAGTCCCAATCCAGCTGGCCTTGGTGAGCTCCCAACAGATCAGCTCCACTGTCTCAGTGGGTGGGTGTGCCCCTCGCGGTCCTGACTTCCTTGTTCATGTTCTCCCTCCTTCTGCTCTTCATTTGGACCTTGGGAGCTCAGTCCAGTGCTGCAATGTGGGTCTCTGTCTCTATCTCCATCTATTGCCAGATGAAGGTTCTACAACAACCTAGATGCCCCTCAATGGAAGAATGGAAAAAGAAAGTGTGGAATATATATGCATTAGAGTACTATTCAGCGGTAAAAAAACAATGACATCTTGAATTTTGCATGCAAATGGATGGAAATAGAAAAGACTATCCTGAGTGAGGTAACCCAGACCCAAAAAGATGAATATGGTATGTACTCACTCATTAGTGGATTCTAGCCATAAATAATGGACATTGAGCCTACTATTCATGATCCTAGAGAAGCTAAATAAGAAAGTGAACCCAAAGAAAAACATATAGTTATCCTCCTGGATATTGGAAGGAGACAAGATTGCCAGGCAAAAATTGGGAGCTTGGGGGTGGGGGTGAGGTGGGGGTAAGGGGAGATGGGGAGAGAGAGGTGAGAAGGGGAGGACGGGGAGAGCTTGGGGGAATGGGATGGTTGGGATGGAGGAAGGGTGGATATGGGAGTAGGGAAGTATATATCTTAATTAAGGGAGTCATTTTAAGGTTGCCAAGAGACTTGACTCTAGAGGGGTTACCAGGTGTCCAAGCAGATGTCCCCAGCTTGTTCCTTCAGCAGCTGAGGAGAGGGCACCTAAACTGGCCCTATCCTATAGCCACACTGATGAATGTCTTGCATATCACCGTAGAACCTTCATCTGTGTAACTTTTTCTACTTAGGAAATTCCTAATAATGGGAGCAGGGGCTGTCCCTAAGACTTTGGCTGGACTTGGGAGCCTATTCCTCCTTCTGTATTGCCTTGCCCAGTCTTAATACAAAGGAGTTGCTTAGTCCTACCTCAACTTGATGTTCCCTGCTTTCTTGATACCCATGTGATACTTGCCCCTTTCTGAACAGAAACAGAAGAAATAGATTAAGGGAGGGTGGGCAGATGGGAGGTGGCAGGAGAGGAGAATGCGAGGAGAGGAGGGAGGGGAAACCGTGGTTGGGATGTAAAATAAATAAACTAAATAAGAAAAGAAGAATCTTATGATTTCAGTATAGACTATGCAATGTCTGCGATAGAGAAACAGTGTCACTTGTCACTTGGAGGCATCCCTATTTGCTATATGAAATATCTGAATACATTTTACCAAAAGACAATGAGATTTTGTTAACCACTAACCAAGAGGGACTTTTAAAGAGACAAATTCTTATAAATAAGTGTCTTCGACTTTTCCCTTCTTTATTTTCTTCCATTTCAGGGGGAAAAAATGTTAAAACTGACCAATCTCAGAAGAATACCTGTCTTTTGTTTTAACAATTTGGTTTTGTGTTTCATGACATGGAGTTCAGGATGTCACCAATATGCCCATTACTTCTTCTTGAACCAAACCTTCAGCTGAGCAATGTTTTTGGAATGTACCAATTAACTGAACATGCAAGGGAATATGTCCCCATGCCTGATTTTGGTTTTCATTCATTAAAAAGGTGTACCTGTTGCCTTCAATCATGGTGGTTTGCATTTTTAATATAGACAAAATGAAGCTACATCTGAAGTAAAGTAATGGCAATTTGTGTGCTTGCTAAATGCTGTAAAGGTGTAAAGAATAAAGCTGCAAAAGTTGTCCTTCCCCTACTCTCCCCTCTCTTTCATTTTATTGCTGTAGCAATAAGAATGTGAAGGTCAGGATAAAATGTTCCCAGACTTTCTGAAATTACAAAGTACCATGAAACAAACTAGAAACTGTTTTTCTCCTTGCTTTTGGGTTTCATTGTGTTACAGAATCATTATAAGCTGCCAACTTGCTGAGTTGAATGTATTTTTAAGTCCAAAAGGCAAGAGGTGAGTACTCATGACTGACCTCCTTGTCCAAAACACTGAACAGATTTTTTTTTTCAGATAGTGACAGTTTTATGATATTTCTTGTTCTTACAGTTGACTCAGGAGTTTTCTGGCTGTGACTCTCCAGAGTCTTGGTCACAGACAGTGTTTGAACGCACAGTCATTAAAGATAATTCGATTTACCTTAGTCACCCCAGAGTCAAGAGCTAATCTGTAAAGCAAGATTATAGGTGCACACAACAAGAGTCACAATACTGTAAACAGAATCACTATACTTCTATTTTTGTATTGTTTTAGTGATATTTTAGTTATTTCCTTACCTATGAAAATGATAAAAAAAAAATTCACTAAGGTCAGATATACTCTCAAGGTATTCAAATTGAAAATTAACATAATAAAACAAAATAAGTTGTATAGTACTTTGTAACCATAATTTATTGTTAATTTTAATTTTGAATTCTTTGTAAAAGAATTTTATTTGTAACAATATAAAAACATTTTATTCCAATGTACCATATTCTATCTTTGGTTGAGGTCAGTTAAATTTGAAGATTTGATCTTCATTTACATAACAGTTTTCATTTATGTAAGTTGAGGAATATGGTATGTTTGCTCAACAAATAAGTTAAATATTAAGATATTTAACTTAATATTTAAAATTATTATTTTAATAAAATAATAATTAAAATTAATTATTAACTTAATAATTAAAAATTCTCATTCAATTGAGAAAGCAATATGCAGTGGTCTTTTACCTTCTAGTGGCATTATAAGGGAATATTAAATTCCCTCAATTTAATTTCTATACACATAATTATTTTGTCACAGACACCATGAAAAAATGATCTGTCAAATTATTCTGTATTTCATCATAAAATGTATGATTTTAAAGATTTTGCTTTACATTTTCTTAATATAAAATTTAGGCACTGGGTTTTGATCCTACTTCATGTTCTGGCTTTGTGGGAGCCTAACCAGTTTGGATGCTCACCTTCCTAGACCTCGATGGAGGGGGAGGACCTTGGACTTTCCACAGTGCAGGGAACCCTGACTGCTCTTCGGACTGGAGAGGGAAGGGGAAAGGAGTAGGGGGAGGAGGAGAGGAGTGGGAGGAGGGGGAGGGAAGTGGGAGGCTGGGAGGAGACGGAAATTTTTTTTTCAATAAAAAAAATTTTAGGGATTAAGAAGCTAAGATACAAACTGGATTACTGATGGTTATGTTTTAAATTAAAATATTCTTTAAATGTAATTTTACTTTTCATTGGAGTTGCAGATTAACCAAACTATATTACTCTAAACTACTTAATTGTATTTCTCCTCCCATTGATTGTAATTAATTTTCTTTTAATGTATTTGCTTGCTCGGTGTTAGAATTTATAGGATTTTATGGTGTTCATGTTTGCTACTATCAAAATTTGATATTCTCATAAAAACTGTGTGAAAAATTTAAATAGCTGTTTCGATTTTATTAGGTAATCCTGTATAATTTAATAACATAAGTAGAATATCACACTATTTATAAGATTTAAAAATAAAACAGCATAGTGAAGATTCAAGTTTAGAAACATCTAAAGATCTAAAAATATCTAGTGTTCTCCACTATAGACTGATGTGGGAGGGTCTTTTTTTTGTGTTGATTTCATTGGTTAATAAAGAAACTGCCTTGGCCATTTTTATATTTGTGTACGTTGACTGTATTTTTTTTGGGGGGGGGGTTGGTCCTAGTTATCATGATGACTAATTTGTATTGTTTTGTATTGTATTATATTTACTTGTGTATTATGTTATAGACACTGAATTCCATAATATATGTATATAATTACACACACACATACACACACATATCCTAGTTATGGATGATTAAGTTTTAAAATAAAACATCTCTTTGTGTGTGTGTGTTTTCATATTTTCTAGATGGTCTTTATTTCTTGTTTCTAATCATTTATCATAGATACATTAGTATTTACTCACTGTGACCCAGAGAGTAAATTTAGTTTAGCAGTAACACTAATTTTGTTTACTAATTTTTGAACTTATATGGACTCCTCAGCTTTTTAATTATTCATTCAAAACATCACTTTTTGGTTTATTATGACACTGTTTATTCTCTATTTGTTTTTTCAAGACAAGGGTTTCTGGTTGTCCTGGAACTCTGTCCTAGAACCAGGCTTGCCTAGAACTCATAAAGATCAGTCTGCCTCTGCCCCCCAGCCCTGGGATTAAACACATGTGGTACCACACCCAGCACTGTTTACTAGAGAAATAGCCAGGTGGTGGTGGTGCAAGCCTTTAATACCAGAACTTGGGAGGCAGAGGCACGTGCATCTCTTTAAGTTTAAGGCAAATCTAGTCAAAAAGAGATAGTTTCAGGACAGTCACCAAAGCTATTCAGAGAAACTGTTTCAAAAAAACTTACATACATATACACATGCATACACACACATATGCATGTGTGTATGTATGTAAAATCCCTGAGTTTTGCATATGCCAATAGCTTTTATTTAGAGTTCTCGTTATTAGTTCCTTGTATGCTTAATATCCAGGTTATCATCTAATTCAAATTCAACAGGAAATTTGTTCCTCTTAGTGATTGCTACCAAATACTACTACTACTATTACTACTAACGAATATCTTAAAATATTAACTCTCTTAAGGATTTGATAATAATCACTTAGCAGTTTATTTGTGAACTGTACAGGTGATCATGTTTAATGACAATGAATGAGTTGTCACATGTTTAGTAATCCCGCACCATTTCTCTAGTGAAATATCTGCCAATATTTCCATAGGTGATATTAATTTGGAATGCTGGCTATTAGCTTTCTGTATATTTTAGAAACAGTTCTTTATCAAAAGTGTACTTTAAACATATTTTTTGCTAGTTAAGAGCTTCAAAATATTTACATGAAGAAGTAGCAGAGCTATTTTTTTAACCAAGAGTATGTATATATAGTACAATGTTTAGAAAAGTTACTAAAACAAGGTTACAAATACTATTTCCCTCATTCTTCTATAATTATTATGTCTATATTTGTTTTTTTCTTATCCTTAACATAATTTTATTTATTTATTTTTTTTCATTCAAATATTTACACTATCTCCCCTTCTCCCAATCCCCTCCCACTCCCCCACACCCCCTCCTCCCTCTTCCACCCTGCTTGAGAGAGGGCAGGGAACCCTACCCTGTGGGAAGTCCAATGCCCTATCCCCTACATCCAGGCCTAGGTAGCTGTGCATCCATACAGACTAGGGTCCCCCAAAAAAACAGAACATGCGGTAAGAACAAGTCTCAATGGCTTCTCAGTCAGCCCCCATTGTCAGCCACAATCAGAGAGTCCGGTTTGATCCCATGCTCATTCAAACCCGGTCCAGATGGATTTGGTGAGCTCCCATTAGAACAGGCACCCTGCCTCAGTTGGTGGACCAACCCCTCGCAGTCCTGACTTCTTTGCTCCTCCTCTCCCTCCTTCTGCCTTTCAACTGGACCTTAGGAGCTCAGTCCTTTCTTCTGATGAGGGTCTCTGTCTCTATCTCCATCAATCGTCGGATGAAGATTATATGGTGATATTCGAGATAATCATCAGCGTGATAGTGGGGCAAGGACCGTTCAGGTACCCTCTCCTCTGCTGTCCAAGGACCTAGCTGGGGACATCCCCGTGGACACCTGGGATACCCTCTAGAGCCAAGTCTCTTGTCAGCCCTAAAATGGATCCCTTAATGTAGGTATCTTCTTCCCTGCTCCTATATCCACCCTTCCTCCATCTCCACCCTCTCACTCCCCCAAGCTGTTGCCAGTCCTTCCCTTCTCCCTTCCCTCTCCCCATCTCTCCTTCCCCCCAACCTCACCCTCTGCCCCCCCATGCTCACAACTTTTGCCCTGAAATCTAAAACATTTCTGTAAATGTAATTTTATTTTTCATTGAAGTTGTGATTTTCAAATGTATACATATCCACAGGCAATATTTAGAATATAGTATGAAAGGTTTAGTGGACATGAATATGCAGGTATCAGTTTAGCCTGGGGAAGCTAGACACTATTAACTGACTGCATTCTTTGAACACCTGGTTTGAACTCCTGCTATGTCAGATTCACTTTTTCCTAATATAAGCTAAGAAGCAACTTACAAGGGCTGGAGAGATGGCTCAGAGGTTAAGAACACTGGCTGTTCTTCCAGAGGTCCTGAGTTCAATTCCCAGCAACCACATGATGGCTCATAACCATCTGTAATGAGGTTCTGGTGCCCTCTTCTGGCATAGAGGTGTACATGCAGGAGGGACATTGTATACATACTGCACGTACTGGCTTTGTGGGAGCCTAGGCAGTTTGGATGCTCACCTTACTAGACCTGGAAGGAGGTGGGTGGTCCTTGGACTTCCCACAGGGCAGGGAGCCCTGACTGCTCTTCTGGCTGTTGAGGGAGGGGACTTGATTGGGGGAGGGGGAGGGAAATGGGAAGCAGTGGCGAGGAGGAGGCAGAAATCTTAATAAATAAATAAATAAATAAATAAAGGAAAAAAAAAGAAGCAACTTACAAGCTTGCTCCTCTAAAGTAGGATACTATCTCAGTTCTCCATGGAGGTACAGGCATCAATGAAGCAGGATTAAAGGATCTTCAGTACCTCTCCATTGCTGCATATTAGGAATAGATCTCAGCTTTTCACTGGGCACCAATGACATGGAGGAAGGCTAGGAACTGAGTTTGTGCCAATTTTCCAGTGCTTCTTCTTATTGTTGCAGGTAGGCAGTGAATGCAGTTTCCCATTGGTAAATGAGTAGAGAAACAGCCCTGATGGGTGTCTCCTAATAGTTGCTTCCTTTGTCTGTGACTTCTTGTGGGATGAGGCTCAGCTTCTCACTAGGGCCTGATTAAGGTAGCAAAAGCATGTAGAATACTGACTGGCACATCTCCTATGAGCACGTCCATATGTAAGTACTATAAAATATAGTTTAAAACTAAACATTCTAATGTACATCTGACTGCCACACCAGGAAAGTTTCCTTCTAAACAAAATTAAGCACACTTGCTAGTGTTGTGCAAAACATTTCTGATTAGGGACATTGATAACTCTGTCCGTGAAATTGGGCACCTGTCTCTTTATGCTACATAGACCAGGTGAGTTATACTACCAAGGAAATTTTGACATTGCATCTCATGTTTTACCTTCCCAATTCATATTCTGTAATACAGTAGGACATCGTGTAGGTGATTCTGTTACATTCCTCTGTTAAAAATGGATTTTCAGCTGTAAGTTTGCTAGTCAACTGACATCAAAAGAAAAGCCGTCCTTCTGTATCTAATCTTATTATAGGAAACCTTTTCAAGTAATGGCCTTTCCTAGTGGGGAAGGAGAGAGTGCATAGGAAATAGTTACAGTAACACATGCATATTATATATATGCAGCTTTACAGACGTGAAGGCAAGGTCCACACACCTCAAAACAGCTTCTAACTATTGAATCCATCCATATAAGTAGCCAGACAGAAAGTGGAAATTGATTTGTATAAAGACACAGATATGAGCTCTGCCCAAAGAAAGTTATTGTTTTCACAGTTCACAAAGAGCTAATGCCAGCAACACTTTGATTTATATTTTAGGATCTCTATTAGTTAGAATTAATATGAATCTCACAGACCACTGTCTTTCAGAGCTGAGTTAATATTAAACATGCATATAATTTATTAAATTTGGGCCGGGCGGTGGTGGCGCACGCCTTTAATCCCAGCACTCGGGAGGCAGAGGCAGGCGGATCTCTGTGAGTTCGAGACCAGCCTGGTCTACAGAGCTAGTTCCAGGACAGGCTCCAAAGCCACAGAGAAACCCTGTCTCGAAAAACCAAAAAAAAAAAAAAAAAATTATTAAATTTGGGAATAATAATGGAAGGACTGCTGTAGTCACATTATATAAAATATGGGGGTGGCAATGAAATATAATATCCCCTTTCTACCCCATACTGTTGTCTCCACTCCTGGAAGGAGCTGTTTGCACACGGGGAAGAATGAAATCCAACTCTACTCTCCATCCCCAAGAACGCTAACAGATAAGAGAATTACAATTCTACTTCTGGATTCTGAAAGGTGGGTGGAGGATTGTCGATCTTTTCAGTATTCAAACCTATTGATACCTATGAAAATGTAAATCCTAGTCTATGGATAACTATTGATTTTATAAAGTTTCTTGGTTCATTGACTACAGGGAACATCCATATGCTGGGGGGCAGGGATGCTCATATGTGTGCTTATGAATGTATTTCTGTGGCTTTTGTGGTTCCAGATCATGGCTATTGCTGCATGTGCTGAAGCTTATGTTAAAGGGATAAGAGAAGATTGAGCACTCACCCTCAATTTCATGTTTTCTTCATTGTGTAGATACTGACATTATCCTGGCAACCAAATTAGGGAACTGCCTGTCTTCTTTACATGTTATGATGGTTAATTTTATGTGCCAACCTAAATGAGCTGTCACCACCACAGGAAGTTGTTTAAATATTATTTAAATCTGTCTGTGAGAATGTTTCTGGACAAGATTGACATCTTAAGTAAAATAGATTGCTGTTCTGTAACATGGGGCATTTGTGTTTTGTTTTGTCTAATAGAAATAGCAACGTCTTAACCAGAGGGAGAACCATATTGATTGTAAAGTAAATTGCTTTGAGGTTTTCACAAGTTCTATCTTTTGTTAATAAATTAAAATATAATAATGTGAGCTTTATGTAGGAAACAGTTATTCAGTAGTGCTAATAAATCATGGTTATGAACCATTATAAACAATGAAATGTATAGTAAGTAAAGTTTTACATGGATAAAAGACTATGTTTTTAAGACTTTATTTTGTTGATTTATTGTTATATTACTATGCTTCTTGAGTATTATCTCTGAGTCACTACCAAAGAATATGAATATGTAATGAATGAATTAATATGAATGAATAAATTTATATGAATGAATAAATTTATAAATTAAAGTGATATGTGAAAAGGGATCTTATGTTCTCGTTAGATATAACCAACATGGTTTTAAAAATATTCACTTGGGGGGCTGGAGATATGGCTCAGTGGTTAAGAGCACTGATTGCTCTTCCAGCACTGATTCCCAGCACCCACATAGCATCTCACAACTGTCTGAAAATGCAGTTCCACAAGATCTGACACCTTCACACCAATGCACATAAAATAAAGTTAAATAAATTATTAAAAAAAAAACTTTAAAAAGTATTCATTTGGGAAACCTGCATGGGACCAAATGAGGCCCTCTGCATCTGTGACAGTTGTGTGGTTTGCTCTGTTTGTAGTGCCCCTGGCAATAGGACCAGGATCTATTTCTGGCATATGATTTGGCTTTTTGTAGCCCAATCCCTATTGTGGGATGCCTTGCACAGTCTTGAGGCAGGGGGCAAGGGCTTGGTTCTGCCTCAACTTGATGTGTCAGGCTTTGTTTATTATTCATGGGAAGGCTTAACCTTTCTGAGGAGTGCATGGGAGCTGAGTTGTGGATGAGGTTCAGGAGAGTGGCAGGAGGTGATGGAGAAATAACTGTGGTTGGTATGTAGAAGGAACAAATAATTTAAAATAAAAAATAAAATTATTTATTTAATTTTTGCATTATTATATTTTAATTATTTGAAATATGTTATTGAGTGAATTTTGTGGTTGATGTTGTTATTACAAAGATATTATAATGAAGCTTGAGAATAAATGCAAAAATAATAAAAGTCTAGTAGTTTTCCTGCATTCATGCTATTGGCAGTGAGGGTGATAGCAAGTGTATTAATGACACAGAGGTCAGGAAAAGAAGATAAAACATCCAGCTGAAGAATTCTTTGAGAAGTTTCATTGCAAAGTTGATTTCATTGAAATCCACAGTATGCCCACAGGAATAGTTAGGATTTCAGGGCTGCTGGTCAAAAGTTTTAAAACTTATTATAGTTCAGTAATGAAATACAGACTTTCGTGGAAAAAGCAACAATTTCCAGACTTTAAAAGGAAATGCTTACCAGTTATATAAAACTAGAACTGAACCTTATTTACAAATGCAGCAATATGGTTCTCAGACTCAATATCGAAATCTATCAAGACTGAAAAATCTAAAATGTCATTTATGAGCTATTCCCACAAGGTTCCTTTTTATCCCAATCATATTTGGACTGAGCTGTTCTGTGGTAGAAAAGTAACATTTGCGGAATATACTAGGTGATATTTGCAATATGCCTTTGTTGAAATCCCAAATCATATTTGTAAAGAAAAGTTCAACACAAATCATTTTCAATCCCTTTGTTGATACACACTATATGATCTTCATAACTTTTCCTATTTTCCACTATGGGAGGTATATTTTTCTTTCAAATTTAGTTTGGCAAAAAGGAAGGAAAATAATATTTTTAATACAGCAAAAACACAAGGCAATTTTTATATCACTTAATGTATGCTACTGGATTGGTTTTCTATAAGCACTTTTTGAAATGAACTCAGGATAGTGTTCACGGATTGGATGAAAGACAAGATGTTAGGATAAGGAGCCTGTGTTGACACAACTCATGATGGTTTGTTCCCTGACAGATATATTACAATAAGAATAATTTTAAAATAGGTGCTGAAAGTGGTATGTCTTTGAGATTTCTAAGAACTAGTATGAATCTGCTCTTTCCTTCAATGTCCTGACCTCAGAGTTGATCATACACACCTGAAAGCTTTCAAAGCATGGGAGATACACTTTGTAGGGATGCAAGAGGGTGCTCCAGATACAATCTACAAGTGAATAATTTTTAAAGTAGTATCAATTTTGCTTTAAAAATGATATATAATTTTAATGTATTTCAAGCATTGTATCTTCGTTTACTTTCTGGTGCTGTGGTAAACACTGATCAAGAGCAACATGGGAGGAAAGTGTTTATATAAGTTTGTTTAGTTCATTTCCACATCAAAGGTCATCGTCAAAAGAAACTAAGGGAGAAACTCAATGCAGGACTTTGAAACAGAAGCTAATAGACGCTTACTCCCTGTGACATGCTCAGCTTACTTTTTAAAGCATTCAGGTCAGGACCACCTACCCAGAGGTGGTACCACTCACAGTAAGCTGAGTCCTCTCACATCAATCTTTAATTAGACATGCTCACTGAACTGAGGATGATGGTGATTCTTAAACTAGGGGCCTTCTTTTCAGTTGCCTATACAGTTTTTGTCCAGTTGATGAAAATTATCCAGCAAACTGTTAGTATGAATAGTCTGGGGATAATTTTTTTTTTATTGGATACTCAATGTAAACCTTTTAAAGAGATGAAATCAAGGTCTCTTATTCAGTGATCAACTTAATCATTGGTAGTTGTCAAGGTAATAGCCTACCATTTGTAAAATAAAATTAAGTAACAATTTCCATTTTCTAGCACGCAAAACAAAAATAATTCAAAAATTTAAGCAGAACAAGACTACTAAACAAATCATTGTTGAATAATAAGATTGTGAAAGTATGACAGTTTCTTTCATGCAAATGATTTTATCATTTATAGTCTGTTATATTGAAATAAAGTAATCATAAGTTCAAGGAGGTAACTGTCTCAGTTTTCTTGATAAAAGTTACTACCAGATATCCTTGTTAACAAAGGAACATTAATTAATCAGTAATAAAAATACTAAAAAATTAAGTCATTAAATATTAACACTATTCTCCATTAAAACATGTTGCATTCATATAGCTATAAAACATATACTGAAAGGAATCAACCCTTTTCTATAATGTATTAATAAATATTCTGAAAGTCCACAGTTTGCCAATCACAAGGTACTTATATCTCTTATTACTCTCATAATTATTATGTAATGATAAATTATAATTAATATCATTGTGAATCATATATACATAGTTTTAATAACCAACAAAATAAATTTTCATAAATTGATAACTCCAAGGAACTATAACCTTGCTGATAGCAATATACCATCTTTTGTGTCTGTTCATGTCATCACTAAATGCTTTCTTCAAAATGTGCTTCAAGATTCCCTGTTTCCGTTTGAATATTTTAGTCTTGTTTACTATTCTTCATTTATACTTCATATGAATAAATATTTTATTTATTCCCTTTATATGATAATATTCTATGAAATACATATGAAACTACCTATTTTTTATTCAGAAGCTGTGATTTTATTTGCTATTTATATTTTTATTATGTGTTTTGGTAAATGCATTCATTAATTGTGTTTATAATATGTAACTTGGTTTATATTATTCAATTGTTTCAAATATTTTATCCAAGAGCATTACACCAATCTATACTTCTAACATATTGCAAAAGTAAAGTGCTCATACTAACATTCTGATAGTGTTGTCATTGTCATAGGTAACACTATTAAATATTTACAATATGCTCTTAATTTTATTATTATACTTATTTAAGCTTTTATAAGAAATTCACATATACATATTATATACTGACACATATTAATATCTGATATTGAACAATGGTCTTTTATCCTGTCACTTTTATTATTTTAATAAAAATATAGGTGGGGCAACAAGTCAGAAAGTAGACGCAGGGCGAAAAGAATAGGAGAATTCTGGGAAGAGAAAAGAGTCAGTCTGAAATTGTCACCCATACATAGAGGACACCCATGAGAACGCCTTGCTGATAAAGAGTACCAAGCCACATGGCTAACACAGACAAGAATTATGGGTTAAGATGTCATAATTAATTAATAAGAATCCTGAGCTAATAGACCAACCAGTTTATGATTAATGTAGACCTCTGTGTATTTCTTTGGGATTGAATGACTGTGGGACCTTGTGGGACAGAAATCTCAGTCAACAAATATATTTCATATATATGTATGTTTTTTTCTTCTCAGTCTACTTAGTGTTGTTGTTACGTATATGAGTTTAGTACTTGCCAGTTGGGATTGGATAATTTATCAGAAGAGTCACAAGATTGATTCCTCGCATATGAAAAGTACTCAGAAGTTTCAAAGTACCTCTTCATCTAAGAGTTGAGCCTGAGACTTCTATTCCCATTGCCATGTCAAATGATATTGTCATTTTTCAAGTCTTATTTAGGCAACCATTCTTTTGAGATTTTTTTTTTCTTTTTTTGAGACAGGGTTTCGCTGTGGTTTTGGAGCCTGTCCTGGACCTAGCTCTTGTAGACCAGGCTGGTTTCGAACTCACAGAGATCCGCCTGCCTCTGCCTCCCAAGTGCTGGGATTAAAGGCATGCGCCACCACTGCCCGGCTCTTTTGAGATTTCATGGGAGTAGTATCAATGTCATATCTTAAAGATTCAATCTTGCGACAGACTTCCTGGTCTCAGAATCTTACAATCTTTCTTACCCACTTCTGTGATGTTCCCTGAGCCTTAGTTGTAGGGGTTATGTTGTGGATGCATCAGTTGAAGATAGCATCATGAGGTCAGTTATTCTTACATTTTGATCAGTTGTTGATTTCTGGGATGGTCACCTTTTGTTGAAAAAACAAGATTCTTTGACTTAGAGGGAAATATTCACTTTTCTGTGGATACAATGACAGGTCTTTTATTAAACTGGCATCAATAGGTTCTCCTTCAGGGTCCATGGCTTCACCAGTAACAGGTAACTGACAAGGGTGACATTAACATGCATGAATTCTCTATTATTTAGTGGGCCTTCAGTTCAACTAGAAAGCAGTTGGTTTTATACATGATATAAGTGCCTCTATCATGCCTTTGGAACATCTTGTCATGCTTATCATTGCTTGAAGGCAAAGGTTTCACACCTGAGGGTAGGATTATTATTTGATTTTCTCCCTTGGCAACTTGCACAGCATCTTTGCATACTATTGGAGCTAGTCCTTAGAAAGGAGGCTTCCTTCTTATTTTTTTTTGGTTTTTCGAGACAGGGTTTCTCTGTGGTTTGGGAGCCTGTTCTGGAACTAGCTCTTGTAGACCAGGCTGGTCTCGAACTCACAGAGATCCGCCTGCCTCTGCCTCCCGAGTGCTGGGATTAAAGGCGTGCACCACCACCGCCCGGCAGGAGGCTTCCTTCTTAATTCCAGCTAGAGTCTTCTAAATTCTATGTCAAAAGTATGTGGTATGATGATGTGATAAAATTCTCCACTTTCCAAGAAAACTATGGTGTCTACAATTAGTATTTCAACAATCTTTTTCATATTCATTTCTTGATTATGTATCAAGTTGTTCATCATGATGCTGAAATAAACACAATCTTCACCCAAATAATCTATGTTTATGTGTTGAATTTCATAGCTTTCTTTGATTGTCATTATTGAAGTATCTGGTATATTTTTACAATGTGTGAATGGTTACCATAACTAAATCATCTCTATCTGACTGTGCCTCTTATATTTCCTTTATCATTTGTGTATGACTCTGACATTTGCCTTTATGTACTTAATCTCAATAACCTTATTTAAAATAAAATTTTTGAATATTTTTCTTTGTTTAAAATTTTAATTGAAAGTTTATTTATTTTGAATCTTAATTATTGAAACCATTTGGAGTCTGGGAAGATTTACTTGTTTTCTTTTTTTTTTCAAATCTACTAAAATATTAATTTGTGTGAAGGGAAAGGAAAAAGCAATTGATGATCTTCTGTTAGATGAATGCTAACATTTCTACAAGTAAAGATGAATACTCGCCATGACTTATGCTAAGCTGAAGAGGTTTGGTGTTACACAATAATCCATGTTTGGGTGCCAGTATGGAGAAAGTAAGAGAACAAGAAATGTTTTATACTTTTTATTTAGAACTTACTCATTTCCTTAACTTACTTATAAGAAAGTACTTAGGACTTTAGTTGAAGTGACATTATGCCAAGCCATGGTCATTGCTGTGCTTTGTCTTTGTGTAATTTATCATTTGTAAGTAATAACAAAACAAGTAAACTTACTTGTTTTGAAAATTTGGGAGCATGAAGGTAGAATAATTCATAAAGTTAAATTGCATAATCATGTATGTTCACATTTCTTTCTTTTTTTTATTTTGAAGTCGAAGAAAAATACACAAAGTTTGCTTCTAAATTTCTAAGTTTATTGTCATTTTAGGCATTAAACTTTCATGTCTTAAAGGATTCAATGTGAATTCCTTGATATCTCATTTCACATGACCTAATGCCTTTTCAATACTAGTTAGACACAAAACCATGACTACATTACTTCAATTCAGCAATAAGTGTGACATCAACGAGAAGTCATACATTGGTGTCCAATCCCCCACCATGGTGTACAGTCTATGATTCTTTTCCCACTGCACTCTATGGTTCACATCTCTACTAGAATGTTTGAACTGATGTTTTACTCTTCTTTTTTTATGTAAACACAATGGTGAGTTTGGAGTCCTGCTCCTCTAAAGTTTCCCATCTTATTTATAACGATGTGTGTTCCTCATCAATGCCATACAAAAAAAAAAAAAAAAAAAAAAAAAAAAAAAAAAAAAAAAAAAGGACTGGGAATAATACCAATACTGAAATTTGTTTGTAAATTTTATGGAACACTTAACATGTCATGAGCTCCCTTTAAAGAGTAAAACACCAGACATCATGATAGCCAGCCAACAAGATCATCTCCCAATCCTCCTACTCCAAAAGTTGCTAGTAAAACACCAGACAGTGATAGTCAACCATGAGATCATCTCCCTATCCTCCTATTACCAAAATTGCTATTAAAACACCAGATATAGTGATAGCCAACTAACAAGATCATCTCCCAATTCTCCTACTCCAAATGTTGCTAGTAAATCACCAGACATGGTGAATGCCAACCAACATGATCATCTCCTGATCCTCCTATTCCCAAAGCTGCTAGCTGCTACCTGTCATCTTAGGGATGGAACTCGGCTGCTCATAAAATCTTATCTTAATGAGGAAGGCCTGTGCTAGTGACAAATGATCATTATGGCCAGACTTAGTGGAGAAAAAAAATGACTTGACATGATGAAGTACTCCAATCGATTTCAGCATCTCTTTTGTTGTCAAAAATCTATTAACCTGTGGAGAACTGTGGCCTTAGAGGCTAAAGAGTCAGCACTTTTGACCGAGGAAGACCCATATTTTTGTTTGGCACCTTCACTCAAATTAAAAACCTTAAAAGTACTTTTTCTTTCCCATTTCATCAATAACAAGCTTTCATGCCCATCCTCTCTGATTGACCATCCTGAAGTAAAATAGTTTTTAGATAGTTCAATGTGCTCTGTGTGGAATTTTTCTGCATTTGAGATACTTTTTAGAATATTACATTCTTAGAATGGTGCTACCTGTCACTGTTCTTTCTTTACATTTATTCCAAACATTATTAGAGCAAAGGAGGTGTTAGGTTTTCTCCAGACAACTAAGGCAACCAATGTTATTTTGCCAAAAGGTACATAAAGTCATTGTTTAAATAAGAACTTTCAATACTATGGATTTGAGGTTCTGTAGTAGAACAATTTCTATATTTGAACTATTTAATGGACCACATATTTGGCAATTACTCCAAAAAGTTACAGACACCTCCCAGTTCTTCACTACTACACTCCTATCCAGATCCACATCCTTTATCAGTAGAAAAAATAGCCTTTTAAAGAATAATATGAAATAATAATAAAATAACATCAGATTGAAATAGGACAAAATAAACTGAAGGAAAAGAGCCCAAGAAACATAAAAGATATATAGTTTCACTTACTCAGTTGTTCACACACTCATGTTTGCACACTCAGGAATCCCATAAAATCACAAAACAAAGGCATCATATATAGGCAAAAAACCTGTATATTTAAACAAATATAGATGTGGTTACGATATATGTAGAAATGAGAAGAATAAAGGTAACATTAAGTGAAGAGAGATGGCACATTTGTGAGACAGTATTGGGGTGATGATAAACACCACGACCAAAGCAACCAGAAGAATTATTGTGATTTTATGATCGCAATCCATGTATTTAGACTAGAAAATAGCATTCCATAGCTCTTCACCCTATCTTCCAGCTCTTATATTCTTCTTTCCTACTCCTTTATTATGTTACCTCAGACATGGAAGGAGTAGTATAGATGACTTATTTGGGGATAAACACAATACTTTCACTTCTTTTCTGCTTTTTGAAAAAACATGAGACTTTGTATTCAGCACAACTCATTGTAAGAGTCTTTCAATTAAGTTTGAGAGCAGCTTTAGTCTGAGTATAAGCATAGATATTTATAAAGCAGTTTGTAGTTATATCAGTATAGTTAAAGATCAATAAGTTTCCTATCTGCACCTATAACCTCTCCAGGCCTTATTGGTTAGCCTATTATATGCACAGCATTGGACATGGGTTCTTCCATATGAAAGGAGATCTCAAACACAATCACAGAGCAATTTTTATCCTCACCAAAATCAAGCCACTATTGTATTATAGAGGTGGATATATCTCACCTATAAACTTATTTTTCTCTTTTATAATGTTCATAGCTAGGGAATTCCTATGAGGCCTTTTCTCACTGAGTATACTACTTACCAACAAACTGAGTTCTAATCTTCATGGAGGATTAGTAATTATGAGTTCAGTACTAGTCAATCTCTTTATATCTTTCAACCTAGTTTTCAATAAGGTCTTCCACACCTCATTGTCTAGTTCTGGTTGGAAACTAGAAATATTAAAAAGAGCTTGTATTGTTCTGGAAAATACTGTAGTATGCTTGAATCATTTTTGTGATGATATGCCAGACCTGGACTGGGAGCTGTGTTCAGTATCTCACTGTTCCTAGGAGCAGGGATATTCAGTTACACAGTATAATTTTTAACAATCTCTCAACTGTACTTTCTATTTGGTCTAAAAGACTGTAGGTTTTTATACGATTTTTTCATACTTTCTTTATTTGAATAAATTCAGGATACTTCATACCTTCTCTTCAATTCCCCCATCTTCCTCTCTGCTTAAACCTTTTCAACCATAGTATTTAATAACTTCCCTGTTACCTATGTTCTATTGTATCGTCATTTAAGAGTGCCTCTACATACCCGGGGATCTTTTTTGTTTCCAGGATCCCAGGGTACTGCATGTGAGAAGAAAGAAAGAAGAAAAATATAAGAAGGAGGAAGGAAGAAAGAAGGAAATAAAGAAAATAGAAAGAATTTGATAGTCTTAACCCAGGATCTCTGTGTGTGAGAGAATATGTTTTGATTCTCTGGGTCTCAGTTATTTCACTCAATGCAATTTTTCCTGTTCTCTCAAATGTCCTTAGAAACTTCAATTATTTGCAGTTTAATAAAACATAACCAATGAAAATACAGACTTCCATGATGACAACTACAAGGAATTGAAGCAATAAATTGAGAAAGGCACTGGAAGATGAAAAGATTTTACTTGCTCATGAATTAAAAAAATTAATATTGCAAACATATGCACTGCACAAAAGCATTCTATAGATTCTATAGAATTCCAATAAATTCCACAGCTATTATTCAAAGATAAAGAATAGGAAACACACACATACACACCAATCTCAACAATATTGTGGAAGCAATAGAGAATAAGGATTTTGAAAGAACTCTGACCAAACCATAGTGCTGGTCCTATCACCACTTCTGATTTGGTGCTTTACTAAAAGTCATAGTAACAAGACCTAAGGGTACTGGCACAAAAACAGAAACATAGATCAATAAAAAAACATGAGGTTACTCAAGTATAAGTGTATATAACTACAACTGCCTGGTTTTTCATAAAGTTGCAAAAAATTATGTGGGAAAATATACAGCATCTTTAATAAATGGTGCTAGAAACCAGGAGTCAACATACAGAGAAGACTGGTTATTTATACCGCACATTAAGCAAAACTCGTCTACAAATGAATGATGAATCTCAATCCAAGACCTGACTTTATAAAACTGTTGTAGGAAAAGAGGAAGTGTACTTCTATATACGTAAAGGTAATACATTTTCAAATAAGACTTCAGTAGTACAGGAAATAAGACCAGCAATCTTCATGTGATCCCATGAAACAAACAAGCTTCTAAACCGTCAAAGAAATGGTCAGCTAAGTAAAGAGGTAGCCCAAGGAAAAGAACTTTTGCTAACTTTTTCTGATAGTGATTAGTAAATGGAATATAAGAGGAAACAACAACAAAATAACAAATAAAGCAACCTAATTAAAATGGACTACAGAATTCTGAAATTAATAAGTACAAATGGCTAGGAAACTGTTTTTTAGAAGTATCCAACATTCTTTTGTGCTAGTTATTTTTCTGATACTATGATAAAACATCATGACTCGGGATATTTATAGAAGCAAGTGTTAAATGGGGCTTATGATGCCAGAGAGTTAGAGTTCATGACATTGGAGCAAAGGCATTATAGCAAGAATAGCTGAGAGCTCACATCTTGTAGCACAGCCAGTTGGCATAGAGAGTACACTACGAATAGAGGGGAGGCTTTTGAAGCTTTAGCTTGTCACCCAGGGACACACCTCTTCCTAAAACAGCATATCTCTCAATCCTTCCCCAGCAGTCACCAACTGGGAACCAAACATTAAAATACACAGGTCATTCTCATTCAGGTCACCACACCAATCCTCTAAGGAAACACATTGAATGTACTTTGTAGTCTCATCTAACTCTATACTGAATAGAATTTATTAGAAGAAAAAGCAATAATAGCCAATAACTGCCTGTAGCTCTTCTTCATCTATTAGTGGATCATTAAGAGATTTCCCAACCAATGTTGCCATGCCAACTAGAATTGTCATTGTTCAGGTCAGGTTTAAGCAATCATAGTATTGGGGTTTCATTAGTTCATCTTCCCTGTCATATACAAAAGATAATATCTATAGACAAACTTCCTAGTCCTGAGGATGTTAAAACTTTTCCACATCTATTTTTTATTAAGTTTCCTTGAGACTTAGATATAAGGGTTATATTGCAGATGTATCAGTTAATGATAAGACCCTCAGTAAGTTATCCAATCCCATATGGTTAGCATAAACACAAATAAGAGCAACACTATGGGGATTTAGCAAGTTATAAGTGAGAGAGAAGGGGAGGCATTACATAAATGCAGGACTAGTATATTAAAGTATATAAATAAACAAATATGTTTTTAAAAGAATACCAGTAAGAAGAAATACTGTTCATAGATAAGGGGAAAGGGACCTTTCATACACTGTTAGTACAAGGATGAACTAGTGTAGAATTTTGAAATTTAGTCTGGATGTTTCGGAACAAATTAAATATAAAGCTGTCATATGTCCCAGCTCTTCTACTCTGAGCATATACTGAAATACTTTATATCCCAGTACAGGCAACCCTGCATATCCATATCACCATTGCTCAATCATAATAGCTTGAAATGGAACTGGATGACATATATGTTAACTGAAGAACCAATAAGGAAAATATAGTACACCAACACAATTGAATAGTCTTCATTTGTAAAGAAACTCATGTTTTATTTTAAATTATTTCACTCATTATCCCAGAAAACTGAGATTGAAATGTCAGAATCCCAGTAGGAAACCTTCATTCTTGAGAAAATAAAGATAAATAGTAAGACATTGAGTGCAGCACTTATTAATGTACAATGTACCAGCTCAGTAAGTTCATGGATGGCTCATTTAATTATTCCATGTATATGTACAGAAATATACTTCTATTAATAAGAATTATTTGAATGATAATAGTCTACTTTTGAAGTATTAAATAAAACAACATAGAGGAAAAAGTGTCAAACTTACTTTTAAAAGAATAATGCCTGCTATTGCATTAACCTGTAAATAACTCTAGAGAAGACAAGATAAATATACACATTACACCTTTAATTATGCTTACACAGAAGGGAAAGAGCACATGAGAGCTGGGGAAGTGGTAAAAGTAAGCACTTCATGGAACATGACTGGACGCCTGCTTGTTGTTTTGGGTTTTGTCCCACCTGGTACCCCAAACTGTTTAGCCCCAAAGAAAATCACATATAAGTCTCCATAAATTATAAGCTGATTGGCCCATTAGCTCTAGCCTCTCACTGGCTAACGCTCACATCTTGGTTAATCCATTTTTCTGATCTACGTTAGCCATGTGGCTCAGTACCTTTTTTCAGTGGGGTAGATCACATCCTGCTACTTCGGTGGTCTGGGCAGGAGTGGTGGGAATCAACTTCCTCCTTCCCAGAATTCTCCTGTTCGCTTTGCATCATTTCTACTTCCTGTCTGGTTTTCCCGCCTATACTTACTGCCTGGCCAATTGCATTTATTTAAAACATGATTGACAGAATACAGACAATTCTCCTGCACCAAGTTAAAACTTATCATTAAATAAGACATGAAAACTTCACATTTTTAAATAAAGAAGGAATATGAAGCCATAACATAACAGATAACATGCAAATCAATTTATATTGAATTTTGCCAAAATACTCTTGAAGCTTATTTTAGCTATGGTAAGGATAACTTGTTTCATTTTCATAGAAATCATTTAATTGTTTAATATGACACATAATTTGCTTTCCATATGAATTTATTCACAGATTACTAATAAGAAAAATCAATAGTGAAATACCTAAATTCTGTCACTTATTTCTGTTCAGATAATGTTACATCATTTTCTCCAATATCTACTTTTATCCTACCTACTTTATGAGCTTCACTTTTTACAGAATAAGACACTGTGCATGGATTTCTCTTTTGTTTATAAATATTGACTACTAATTAAAAATAGGTATTTGTCTAACAGTATATTCTGGTTAGAATTCTTCCTCCCCAAACTCCTCCTAATTACTTTCTGCTCACCCAAATCTATACACCTTTTTTGCTCTTTCTCATTAGAAAACAACTGTCATCTAGAAAAAATTAAATTAAACTAAAAACAAACAAACTTGATCAATACAAAACAAATAAACAGAAGAAAATTACCCAAAAAAACAAGGAGAACATACTGTCATTTTTCAAGTGAAATAAAATTATATTATTGAGAAAACCTGAAGATATTATTGGAAAAGCTTGAAAAATATTATAAACCAAGGTATTTATTTTGTGTGTGATAGCATTTTGCTTTTGAATACATTTAAACATAAAGTAGAAATATAAGCATTATATGTTTATATATTAGATGTTGTAGGAAGCGGCTGCAGGCTGCATTCCCAGCACCCAGCCGCCCAGCTAGTTTTCACCCGAAATAATTACACGGAAACTGTATTCTTTTAAACACTGCTTGGCCCATTAGTTCTAGCCTCTTATTGGCTAATTCTTACATATTGATCTAACCCATTTCTAATATTCTGTGTAGCACCACGAGTTGGCTTACCAGGAAAGATCTTAACCTGTGTCTGTCTGGAGTGGGAGAATCATGGCGACTGACTGACTCGGCTTCTTTCTCCCAACATTCTGTTCTGTTTTCTCCGCCTACCTAATTTTCTGTCCTATCAAAGGCCAAGCAGTTTTCTTTATTAATTAACCAATGAAACAACAGATAGAAAGATGACCCTCCTCCATCAATTAGAAGCATATATATATATATATATATATATATATATATATGCATTCTTTCCAAGTTATTATTCCATAAAGAACTCAAATGGTTCATGGATAACAACTATTGTGAGTCAGGCAAAATGAATGACAATTTCCCTGAGAGATATAGCTGTGTGGGCAAAGCTGAAACTTCACAACAGAAAAAGCTGCAACATTTTAGCTTTATTTTCTTATTACTTACATCTGTTTAAAGAGCAATATGAAATAAGGACTCCGCATTAGAGGCAAACACTAGTTATATTGACTCTTTAGTAGAATATGAGTTCGTAGATAGTTTTTCTTGGTGGGATAATTTCTTAAAACTTAAATTTCAGAACATTACATGTTCAGCATTTCAGTAACCAATACATGATTTACTAAAGATAAATTCAAATGGAATCTGTCATGAAGAATCAATCAAAAAACTTACAAATTGAAAATGGTCATTAGTCATTTCTACTTCACAATGCTATGAAATAGACTTTTGTAGAGAAGACACAATGCTTCTTTTTTTACTTTATTTATTTTTTTGTTGAAAAAAATTTCTGCCTCCTCCCCACCTCCCATTTCCTTCCCCCTCCTCCCTCTCCTTTCCCCCCCCACTCCTCTCCCCACTCCTCCCCCCCTCACCCTACTCCATTCCTCATCCCTCTAGAGTCTGAAGAGCAGTCCGGATTCCCTGCCCTGTGGGAAGTCCAAGGTCCTCCCCCCTCCATCCAGGTCTAGGAAGGTGAGCATCCAAACAGGCTAGGCTCCCACAAAGCCAGTTCATGCAGTAGGATCGAAACCTAGTGCCATTGTCCTTGGCTTCTCATCAGCCTTCATTGTCCACCATGTTCAGAGAGTCCGGTTTTATCCCATGCTTATTCAATCACAGTCCAGCTGGCCTTGGTGAGCTCCCAATAGATCGGCCCCACTGTCACAGTGGGTGGGTGCACCCCTCGCGGTCCTGACTTCCTTGCTCATGTTCTCCCTCCTTCTGCTCCTCATTTGGACCTTGGGAGCTCAGTTCGGTGTTCCAATGTGGGTCTCTGTCTCTATCTCCATCCATCGCCAGATGAAGGTTCTAAGGTGATATGCAAGATATTCATCAGTATGGTTATAGGGTAGGGTCATTACAGGTTCCCTCTTCTCAGTTGCCCAAGGTACTAGCTGGGGACATCTCCCTGGACACCTGCGAGCCCCTCTATCACATTATTCCATGACTTATTAAGAAGCATTGGTTTAATGCTTCTTAATAAGTCATGGAATAATGTGATTGTCTACAGAGCCAGAAAAACCTATTTCTGCTAGTCTTGCACACAACTGAGTTTGATAGGTTTGGGAAAATTTGAGTTTCTTCTCATGTGTCTTCTGTCTCTTATCTATCCAGCTTACACATTGCTATGGCTTTAGGATGGTCCCTCCAAGAGCTCCGTTTTCTACAGCTCTATTAAGAATGCCAAGAGTACTTTAACTCAGGTGACCATGTTTAGTTATTCTTTGCAAACTGATTGTAGATTTCATCCTCATTGTAAACCCTTTGTTGTCTAGTGTAGCTTGAAACTGTAAATAGTTCTGGGTATTGAACTGAATGAGCAAATGATGTTTGCCAGTTTTGAGATAATTTTATTTTTAAAATAGTGATAGGCAGTGCTTAAAAAGTAGCTGCTTTGCAAAGTTCCATCTTCAGTGACATTTGGCTATGTTTTATCCCTGATAAACCTCGTCCTGATTAGTAAAAATAAAACTGCACTTTAAGGCATGTATTAAATTTATATACATACATATGTATACATATTTAATAAGTATATACAATACACATAAAATATATGCATATATATCAGATTTAGCTTAACTTGGTTTATAGCCTTTCAGTCTACTGTTAGAGATATGGGTAGAAATTTTATCAAATCTAAATTCTATCTACACTAAAGGAATTGTAATAAATTTTGGGTTCTAGGTTGAATACATGAGATATAAGAAAAACTGGAAGTAGTGGATAAAGTACTACTTTCAAAAGTTTCAAAGGAGAAGAAATTGAACAAGAAAACTTTTTAGAAGTTATCAAATAGTCACATGTATAACACTAAGAAAGGAAAAACAAAACTGAATTTGCATAGGATTTTGTTTTATTATGCCCAGATCTATGACTAAAAAGAGCAGATTTTTATAGATAAAGAGGACAAATTTACCATGAAAGACAGTCACACAATCACCATGACATTTTTTTTTTTTTGAAATCTTTGCCATGAAAAGAAGAAACTGACACATGTGTTTTGGAGGATTTGATGCTCTTGGAAGGGAAGGTAGAATTTTTTTTCTTGAGACATTAATTATTTTCATGAATGTGAAATATTTGGGGAACAAGTCTTATAAATGGCCAAGACACTCTGCATGACAATTTAATCAGAACCTTGGAGAGCATATGAGGGCAATCGCCTACAGAGCGTTGAGAAGTAACCATAGGAAACAATGATAGAAGCATGAGCATGTTTCAGGTTAAATGGGAATGACCAGACGGGTATGAATTATTTCTAAGAGACAAATAATAATTGCAAAATAAAGATTAAGAACGGCAAAGAATGTTTGATGACAACTGAGGTAAAGCCAAACTTTAAAAAGATAAATAAATTATAGCCCCATAGTATAGCTTTAGGAAAGGGGAGAAAGTTCGAGAACACTTTTGTTGTTTAAAGAGAGAAACATGACAGCTTGCATCTGATAGAAGCTTCTATTTTTATCAGTGAAGCAGGGGAAAAATAATATTCTGAGTACAAGGATGAGAAGGCCAAAGGTTTGGACAGCAAACCACCTAGAGAACCGCAATCTCTCTGGGAAATATAAAGACTCGTTATGACCCTGTAAATCTTAAAATAGGAAGAAAAAAACTCAGATGTGCCTTTTGTCTTTTCTGTAGAAATTCCCTTCTGCCTGTTTGTAGCCATAGAACAGAGTTCTAAGGTTGCTTACAGTAATACTTTTACCGTGAAGTTGGTGATCATTGGTAGACAGATTCATGCAGAGGCATTGGAAGGATTATCCTCAGGGATACCAATTTGTTGGGATAATAACATAAGTTCTGCTGAAAAATATGAAACATAGATTCATAAATCTGTGCTAATTAATAACCAAAGAGTTGGGGTGTTGGAGACTGCTGCAGTGGGGCTGGCGTGGGAAAGAAGTGATGGGTTAGTTAAAAGTAAGTTCTGGGTAACATCTGTCAGGTTTAGAGTACAACTATGCATAAATGACACCGAAGAGCTGGAACACACTCTGCAGCTCTCATGTCTGAATATTTCTTTTATTTTTGGACTGTTGTTTCTTTGCTTATTCTTTAGAAATGCCGATTTTTCTCACAAGGATAATCCTGTTTAGCAGTTGTCAGCTTAGTACTATGTAGTCTAATACTGTTCATTTTTTAAAAATACTGTTATTATATATAAAAACTCAAAGCGTTATCCTTGGTTCTTACATATTACTGTAATTAGAGGCGAAATGTTGTACTTAAACTTTGGTCTCAAACTGCTTGAGTGAATATTCTAGATTTTCTCAGGCTTTCATATGTTAATGTAAACTTGAAGGTTACCTTGCTTAGTTGCTGCAATTTTATTTTTTAGAGAGGGGCAAGTATACGCAGGTCATGATCAAAGTAACTTACTACGAGGATAAAATTAGGTTAAAATTTTTATTGGGTTACCCAGTTCAAACCAATTTTTTTTTCATAACTGAGGAAATCAAACTACTTAGAAAGGAGTGTATCGAATTAAAGAAAAGACAGACGGTGTTTAAAAGAGAAGTCAAGAAGGTACTGATGGGTACCTAGTGACTGGAGATGGAATCTACATTGAACCTAACTCTGATTGTTTGTATATCCATTGAACTAATGAAAACAATAGTTTGCTCACCCATTTATCAGTTAGATTTTTGCAGTTTCTGTTGCTTTACTGCTCTGTGTATTTTATAGACTGGAATTAGCCCCAATAAAACTTCTAAATAGGTCAACTCTAGAGGATAATTAGATCACTTTATTTTGGGGTGTGTGGGTATGTTTCAAGTGTATGCAAATCCTGTGTGTGAAAGACACATGTCTTTGTTCATGAGCCTGAGCCTCTAACAAGGCAGAAAGTACAGCATAAAATTTTTATTTTCCTTTTCCAATTTGCCTTTCGTTGGTATAACGTTGCATGCAACAATAAAAGAAATATCCAAGCAGGTATCTGTCTGTAGAGGAAAGTTCAGTTTGGCCATAGGGCACATTGGAAATAATTTGACATAGGCACGGTTTCTGAAAAGTGGCTGGCCTCAAGCATAATACAAGATGAAATATGTACACTTTAGAATACTTTTTTCCATTTCAGAATGACCTCGTAGCCCTCCAGGGATTAAGTGCTATTGTACTATGTGACACTGTCACTTTGCTCTCAATTAATCAGGGAGAGACCTGCTGCTGTCTCCTACTGGACCAGTCCTGCTGTGTCTCCAGAGAATTCTGGACTGAGATTCATAGGCACTCTGGGACTCACCACACACAGTCAGAATTGTAAATTGTAAAGTCAGGAACGGTGGGGTGCCCATCCACAGCCATGACTACAGTGAGGGTGGTGCTACATAGCATCTAAACACAAAGACAGATATTGGAGGGGGAAAAAAGAAAACAAATCCTTCCAAGGAATAGAAATAAATGCATGCACCTTGGTTATCGAGTTCCTTGATCCAATTCCTTGGAAATAAAAGTTATCATTTTCTTTTTCAACTTTAATGAATTCTTCCAGTTTCTGCTTAAAGGAACGCCAAGGTATTTTTAAAATCTCACATGGAATCTTGGATATCCTGCACAGTTTCTGCTGCCAGCCTGTCAGAGAGACTGTTTTCAGCACACGTGTCCAAGCGGCTTAAACAGAGAGCGTGCTCACGCTGCATATCCAGGAAAGGCAAGGAAAATAACAACTGGGTGGGTGTTCTTGGAACTTGAAACAAGTTCTATTTAGCGTTAATATTTTCTGTCCAAATAAGCTCTATATTCTTTGTTATTGATTCTGACACTGTCTATCAATATTGGCTTCAGAAAGACATTTTGCTGGGAAGTTACTTTATAAATTTCATTGAAAAGACAAGCAATAATTAAAGAAATAGTTCTTCAAAATTTTACCTACTTGATAGCATGTGTTGAGAGTTTTCTGTTTTGATCGGTTTTTACCTATCTTATGATACCAAATTTGAAGAAGTAGTTTAAAATATTCTTATTTCATATTTTTATAGACATATTATTGACGAAACAAAAAGAAGTGATAATTGATATATAAAAACATAATCCATAATGACAGAAGTTATTATCATCAATTTCTTTTTTGCAATTGTGTAATAACTGTGGTAGTTACTGTCACAGCAGTAAGTATGAGCAGTGCTTAGGAAGTACATATCTTGTGTTCATTAGAATGCTACCAACTTATTTTCCCATTGTTCTTCAGGGTACTATAGCAACTGGTACTAGCAGTTGCAGGAAAACAGTGTGATTAAGGATAATCTATAAAGACATTTCAGATTTAATCATTTATTTATGTTTTTATTTTGCTAAAGGGATACAGATATGTGTGATCCACCCTTTAATTTTGACTTATACTCAAGATGTATTTTTTTTTCTTTTGAGACTTTCTACCTGCCACATTGATCTTCTTGGAAGCATGCCATCTCAATATTCTTAAGTGTTTAATAAAGATCACGAAAAAGCCATTAGTACAACCACCAATAAAAAGATTAAGATGTACTTTGCCTTAATACAAGCAAACTAAACATTATTGTCTAGGGAATGGAGGACCTATATCCTTTGTCATTCTTTCTTCAATTTTTCAGAAAAATTCCTTTCTTTCTGATGTTAATTTTCTTTTCAAGGTATGACATCCTCTGATAGTTGAAAATGAATGACAATTTTCTCCAACTTTAGCGTGACTAGGTTGTTAAGATTATAAATGTGCATTCTCAGACACTCGAACATTGTTCACAAATTGGATTTTTGAAGTGTTGGCAATGTTCTTTTTGAGGGATTAATCTACCTTTCAAGAGAGATGGGGAGGAGGAGCCACCCAATGCAATATTCCACAGACTTTATCACACTTGCTTTTAAAGCTCAAGACCCTGATTTATCTGTGGAGCAATTTTTCATCCTTCTATCTTATATTTCTGTTTTGCCAGCCAGGTCACACACTGCCAGTGCATAGCTAGAATTTGGTCTATGAATTCTCAATATGTTTTCATCCTTATTTTCATGTCAGTCCATCTAATATCAAGGATTTCAAGACAAGAGCCTGAGTATAAATATGTTTCTTCACTTATCTTTACCTTGTAAGATGCTTGGAAAAGAAGAAAAAAAGTTGTGAGTTTGACGGCAGCTTAATCAAAGGTAGAGATGTCTGTGCCTTAATTTTTCAAGGAAAACTCCACCTTTTATGAGGGAAGACAACTCAGCTTTAGACTCTGGGAGCAGTCTAGGACACTAGTCTGTTATTAGGGAGTGCTAGGTACTAGCTATGATTTCTCAGAAAGTCTTTTCAATGTACAATTTATATGATTGCTTCTTAGATATAAAGGGATTGCCTGCAGTACATAGAACCCAGGCAGTAATCTCAGAGTTTGCAATGAACTGGGAGGTTATGCATATGACTCTTTCTCAAATGTATCATCTGCTACTACCGCTATTCTTTGAAGTTATACAGTAACATTATATGAAAAAAACATATGAATCTGAAAGAGAGCAGGGGAACTGTATGAGAGAGTCTTTAGAAAGCTGTGTGAAAGGGAAAATGTTACAGTTTTATTATGATCTCAAAAAGGACATTTATGAGCCATGTACTCATTCTGATGTTTATCATCTTCAGAGGTACAAAGCCAGAGATCCTTAGAAAACAAAAGCATAGAGAACACTTTTTATCATTGAAAATAATTGAACTCGGGGCTGGAGAGATGGCTCAAAGGTTAAGAACACCGGCTGTTTTTCCAGAGGTCCTGAGTTCAATTCCCAGCAACCACATGATGGCGCATAGCCAGCTGTGATGAGGTCTGGTGCCCTCTTCTGGCATAGAGGTGTATATGCAGGAGGAACATTGTATACATAATAAATAAATCTTTTTAAAAAAAAAGAAAAAGAAAATAATTGAACTCTCATTCACACAAGTATAATTTCTCAAATGTTCCTCTAAGCAGAGGGGCGAATAGAGACGTACAGACACTTCAAGAAAAGTGTGCAGATGTGTATGAGAAAAGGGTAGTTTGAATTGCTGTCAATTAATGTTTTATCTTCAAGTAATGTTTCCAGGTTATAAAGGAACGCATTACTATATAACTAACATAATTTCTTGACAGTAGTATGTATCATTATAATATTCTCTAATTATATCTTAAACAATAGATGAAATGTTTGGGAGTAGGTAATTTTCAAATTATTTTCTAAATGAAAACTCATATGAGTAGTTTTAAAATCTATCTTAAATTTAAAAACAAACAAATACTAGAAAATCCTGATAGTTTGTATAATTAATATAAACTTTCTGACTTGACAAAGTAGAGTTATGATGAATAGATTTTTCTTCATAATGATATATTATATATGCCATCTTTGAGCATTGTACAATTTTGGATTTGAACTAGTCATTTATCTTTGAAAAAGCAGATATTTAAAAATCTAATATTTATGCAATCAGTCACATGAAGTCATTAATGAGAAAATAATGTTTATTTATTTTTGGTTCAATATGTACCTCTATTTTTACATATATTTGTGACATATATGTATTTGTATATAAATATGTACAATAAAATTACACTAGTAATATTTTTCTTATACACTTAATTTCACTTAGTATTCTATTTATCAGCTTTTTCTGTCATTAATGTTATTATAAATATATAGATATACACACATATATGTATATTTTGTGTATTTATCACCCATAATTTGGTAATTATCCAATCATTTATTTTATTTTATTACATTTGTAAATAACATAAGATAATTTTCCATAAGTTATGCTTTGATATGCAACAACTCTCTCAAATTTTTTTTCTTGATATAGGATTGAAATAAGATGTATTTATTTTTAAGACTTTAATTGGATAATTATATATCTCTTAGAAGTGTGAAACAATCAAAAGCCTTATTAATGTTTCTTCAATTTCAGTAGTACTTTTCTTGAGAGAATTTTATATGCTAGTTATGGTTTTATAGCATTTAACAAATATTTTCAGACTTTATTTATGTTCGAGATACTGAGCTTGTTTAAGCAGATTAAGATCATATGATTTAATTTATCTCTTATGGCTGTCTATTTCATTTATCTTTTCCCAATGTAGCATTTAGTTATTAAATTTAAATTGTGGGTGATGGTTATTATTATCATCATCACACCAATATTTATACATAATACATACACAGACACATCAATTGGCATAGTATTAAACTACCCTCCTAAATTTTCATGTCTCTTCCAATAAATCATTTAGCTCTAATCTCATATTTCATCAGAGAAGTCTCTTTTATATATTCCTGGCATTTGTGAATTACCAAATCACAAATTGTGGTCAAATTAACATAAGGTACCTGTGTTAAAAATCAGAGTGTCAGTTACCCTAAAACACCCATGCCACTCTTCACCCATGGACATACCTTATTACTGAAATTGCCCAATAGAACTTGATAGCAAGACCCTGTGCTGAAGACAGCAAACACACTTTAATCAGAGGACATAAGAGAAATGAAGTTGGTACTGGCTAGGGAATTTCCTCCTTGCTGTCTGGCTTTCATAAGATGAGGCACAGGGTGCTCAGTAGGCTACTAGAAAGGAAAAAGTATAACCAGTATTATCTACTTGCAAACACTGTGAACTAAAGAAATGATAGATGTGAATATCCTCCTTTTGTGTGACCCTGTGTAAACTGTGTGACCTTGGATTTCAACTGAAACTGCCAAATGAAGCCTGGCGGGGCTACTGGGTAGATGCACAAATGTAGGTTCATGATTTACCCTTTTAATGATGATGATGATGATGATGATCACTCAAGCAGTGAGGAAAACAGTGCCCTAGTCCACACTATATATTCTATATTTTGTACTATTGAATTTGCTAAAAGTCCCTGATTCAAAAAGGTGTGTAAAGTGTCTGCTAACTTGTTTTATTTAGCAGAATTAGCAAAGTATTGAACCAACTTTTATACATGGGTGTGTTTATATATAAAAATAATCTCTTAATCATAATCAAAGAAGTCCCACTTTCTGAGGATTTGCAATGGAAGTGGAGAATTATGACTATAAAATATGCTGAGAATAAGTGACTGTTGGGCTCTCAGTCCTAAATAAGACATTTACAACTTCCTCTACACGGCCTGGGCAATGAAAAAGCCAATGAAAAGATTGCATGAGCTAGTACACAAAGAAAGGGGCTGAGAAATGCAATCTTCTGGGAAATAAACAGTCACTGCAATTACAGCTCCTCCACAATTAGAGATAACTACTTTGGGCTCCAATATTTTCTTTAAATAATCTTAACAAATATTGGATGCATAGTTATATAAAATAATTATACTAATTATAACTGATGTGAATAACACATATCTGATGACAACCGTTGTGAACTGTGCTCTGTGTAAGGACATGGTTCCAGTGTGCCTGTCCAACCAGCCTGGAGGGATTTGATATTGTTGCTCTGCAAACCTTGACTTGAGCACTGGTCTGAACTGACTGTGGATTTAACTTTGACTTCCCCATTATGATTACTTTATCCTGCAATTTATTTTCTATTTGTTTTTAATCAAACTTTGTAGTTGGAGGCTGTTTTTTCGTTTCCCTTCTGCCCTGACCCCAAATAATCACACTGAAACTATAGTAATTGCAACACCGCTTGGCCAACGACTCTAGAGTATTCTTAGCTAGCTCTTATATCTCAAATTAACCCATTTCTATTATTTTATATTTTACCCTGAGGATCGTGGCTTACTGGTAAATTTCCCTAGGCGTCTGTCTGCTTTGGGGGCAGCTACATGGCACCTACCTGACTCTGCCTTCTTTCCTCCTCTATCTCATTGGAATTCCCACCTTAATTTATTGTGCCCTGCTGTGTAGGCCAAAGCAGCTTTATTCATTAATCAATAAAAGTAACAGATATACAGAAGGACTTCCCACACAAAAACTTATATTTATTGAATATGTTTAGATAATATTCTTTCCCTCCTCCAACTCTTCCCATACCCTGTTGCCTTCTTATCCAACTCAACTTTATGTTCTTTCTTTCAAAAAGTAACATACACACATACATACACACACAATGAAAAGATAAACAAATAAAAAAAACAAGAAGACTACTTCCAAAGCACACAAAAAAGCATTGAGTCCATTTTGCATTTGCCAGTTACTCCTGAGTATGAGGCCTGCCTAGTAGTTTGGTTTATATACCTAGTATCAACCCATTGGAGAAAACCGAGTATATTTTTCATAGTAGGAACCAACTGCAAAAAATTTCTTGGTAAAGGGTGTGCTTTTTGCATTGACTTCCCCTTATGTGTGCTGGGATCTTTTTCTGGTTTGATTTGAGTAGGTTTTGTGCATGCTGTCACAGTCTCTCTGAGTCCTGTTGATACTGGAAGATATGCTTCTTTGGAATCTTCTGGAGATCCACCATTTGGATTCGTACTGTCTTTAGCCTCAATTTCTAAATGGATCCCTGGAGCTTGGGTGGCTTTGGCGGCTGATAAAGATATCACATTTTAGGCTGAGTGCTCCAAGTCTCTGAGTCTCTAGGTGTGCTCCAGTTATGGGTCTCTGTGTTAGTTATGGTCTATAGCACAAAGTAACTTTTTAGATGAGTGCTGCTTTTTAAGTTGCATCCACCTCACTTTTACATAGAAGAAAACCCGATTTCGTTTTGTTGTGAGAACTAAATGAAAAAGTGTGTTAAAATGTCTAATCTGTCATAAGGTCTCATAATACTAATTCTGCTCTGGTCTCTCTGGAGACATCCTGTGGTGCTTTATTGATTCTCTGAGTTCTTTTCTCTAGAGAGTGCCTCTCCATTCATAACCTTCTGATGCAACCCAGGAACTTTTAATGCTTCATTTTGACACCTTCCTGGGAAGATATTGAACTGAAAACTCAGCAGTTGAGAGAATTATTTATTATCAGAAGTAAGCCTTAGGTTATTTTTATGATACTAACTCTCTCTGATGTTTGCATTTATACATCATTTTCATGTTTCTCTCAGAGTTTTATCATAAAAATGACTCATTAACTTAGACAATTCTACAAAACTGAATGTAAAAGTTTGATAAAAGTTGAGGTGGTTTTAAACTTTGCACTAGGAAGGGCATGAACAGAAACAAATTGCTTTAAGTGGAAATAAAGTAATGTTGTAAGTTTTTAATAGACAGAGTCAAATGACAAAGCTCTTTCTTGGAGACATTTTAAAATTCAGGAAACCACATGTTATGCTGTTCTAATATAAAGCAACCACAAGATTAGACTTTCAAATAATCACTAAGATTGTATTAAGATACAACTGCTTCTACTCAATTTTAAAAAAATGAAAGTAATTTCATCTAATATTTTCATTATTTAATAATAATTACTTCAACTTCATTGTGACCACATATTATATATAAACTTTATTCAATTACCTATAAAGAAATTGTGTAACACTGAATGATCCTATACACCAATTGTTTTATATTAAATTTATCCTTAAAGATCTAAGATTGGAAATAATGTTCTTTCTTATCAAATTTTTATTTTATGTTAAAAATATCTATGACTTCTATTCCAAGATGATAAAATTTTATGCAACGGGGTGGGCACATTTTGTCTTCTAAATATATTTCACTCAACTAATATCTTTAAATATTTTCTCAGGTGAAGAATATTTGACAACATAACTTCAAAGTTCACATTGTATTTAGTATGGATTGTATGTTAATGAAGCATTATTATTGATTCATGCCAAGAAATATATGGAAATCTTCAAATGTGGAATTATAAATGTTTCCTTACTTCCCTCCCTTCCACCTCCTTCCCTCCTCTGTTTCTTCTCTCATTCACACCGTGCCTTTCTATTTATTTTTTTTTTCAACTGAATATCTTGTACCTAAAATTGGTCCTGAGTTCTATATGTAGCTAAATTTGCCCTTGAACTTCCAATATTCCTGTCTCCATCTCCAGAATTCTGGGATAAAAATTATAGTGTATCATTGCTGAGTTGAAGTGGTTCCAGTGATCAAATCCAGGGCTTTGAGTATGATAGACAAACATTCTTCTACCTGAGCTGTTGTTCTTCAGCTCTTTACATACAGCTGGGTATGTTATTCAGACTTCTCACTAATAGTGTGGCTCTAAATTAACCTGTTCTTTCTGCCTTCCCCTTGTCTGATAAATAGGTTTTGGACACTGATCCTCATTTCTTCTATCAATTCTTTGTATTTACAATCTTTCATAATACGTGTGGATGATGCTAAAAATAATTATCCACTGTTTTAATTTTCCTTTTCAAATTTATTATTGTGATAGTTTATATGATCATTGTCAAGTGTTTTCAGAAAAAGGAATATTTTTCTAATATTTCTTTACCAAAATATATTCAGAATTAAATAGTATTAGTGAAACGAAAAATATCTAACCAATTAATGACACTGAAATTTCTCTATCACACATCAAATATTAAAATTAAACTATGTAAAATCTTCCAAAGTCATAGACATTACCATTGAGATATTACTGATTGCTATATTAGAAAAAAATAGAAAGCCAAACCTTGCCTGGTAGTGGTGCCACATGAAAAAGGATCTGTGTGAGTTCAAACACAGCCCAATATACAAAGCAAGTTCCAGGACATAGTAAGAGCTAAACACAAGAAAATCCAATTTTGAAAAATCAAAAATAAAATCATGTTTATGATATGAAACTGGGAAATCATCAACCCCATGGTCCTAGGAGATCCAAAGAACACTATTATAATTTAAGTTCCCAAACAAGCATCTATAAAGTATTTCTTGTCATGTCTTTGTTCATAAGCAATATGCTTAATATCTTCAAGGTTCTGGAATTTCCTAGAACACATTATTTAGACTGTCTTGGATATGAAATCTATCTCTACACTACACAAACTACAATATTTCAAATAAACTATTAATTGATTCTTTAAGGGCTCATTGAAAACATGAAATTTATAAACAGAAGTCACATTTCATGCAATTTAATAAATGGGTTAGAAAAGTCTCTATTTTGTGACTAAGTAACTGTAGCCTTTATTTGCAATTAATTTCAAATTCATGTATTGCTAAGATTTTAGTGTGGGGTCATGTAAGATGTTCAAAGAATCTGGTATAGAAAGTGAATGGAGGGAAGAAAGGGAAGGAAAAAGTGATATAATTATGTTTTAATTAAAACAAAAATATTGTTTATTAAAAATCTATGTTAAAATCCTAAACATATAATAAACAGACATAATTCTTCATTCTTAGACATTGGCTTCTAAAGGAGGAGAAATTAAAAATATCAATTTGATTATTTGTCTAAATATCAGGAGGATATTGAGCAGTTAATGGAATTATGATGAGTTTTTATTAAAATCTGTTGACCTGATTAGCTTGTAATCATTTCCAAAATTCTATTTTAAGTCTAGTGTACATAAGAGAGACTTCTGTGTGAAGTTGTGAAGATCAAAATTGAGGCATTTGCCATGGCTCAAATACCTTTCTGTAGGTTAATTTACAACTTCTTACACTATGTGAGATGTTCTTACACAAGTGTCATATGAAAGAATTTAAGGTGGTATTTAAATAATTGTCAACATCTAAAGGTTTCAAAACATGGAACAGTGAAGAATTTAAAATTAATTGATAATTAATCTACAGGGTTCCTGGCAGAGCTGGCCAGTATTGGCTCATGGGACTTTATGGTTGCCTTTCGTCCTGACCACACAAAATACCAACTTTGCAGTTAGCATGGCACCACACCACACAACACCTGAAATCTCTTCGCTGGAGTTCTAGGCCTTGTTCCAGTGCTGATGGTGATGATATTTTGTTATTCTTGTTGTTTTATTTTTCATTATACATTAAATTTTTTATGTGCATGTTAACGGGTTAATCACTTTAAGAAAGTTAAATATTTTGCTATCAGAATTAACCATAATTAATAAAAGTAGTCTATCAATAGATTGTTTAGTATTATTATTATATTTTAAATATTTTGTTTGGCTTTCTGATTTGAATTTTACATAAAAATGTTAAGTGAATTCTAGGTTATGATTAACACAGGATTTTCAACAACTTCTGCAATGACCCTGAATATAGTAGTTGTGACTTTACACTAAAGTATGTCAAGTGATCTCAGAATTGCTGATTATGAACTAAAAATATCAATCACTCTGCAGATTCAAAAGAAGCTCCATGCCCTTCAGTAATGCATGTTCAATTAATGTTCAACTCTTTCTGGAAAAATAAACAAGTATATTTGTCTCATTAGCATGCAAATTCGACTTTAATAAATGTCAAAACCACACACACAAACATATATATATATACATATATACAAATATGTATATATATAAATCATTTAAAATACATTTATTGTTTGCTTGTTTTTTGTTGGTTGTTCTCTTTGTGTAACCCTGGCTTTCTTGAAACTAGCTCTGTAGACTAGACTAGACTCAAAATCACAGAGATCTGCCTGCCTTTGCCTCCCAAGGGTATGCTCCACCACATCCAGCTTAAGATACATTTCATTATGATTCTTTATCAGTCAGTTTTTAGATATCTACTCTTATTTTCTATAGTTCCATACCAAGTTCATAGTTTCCCAGGGTAAAACGTGCAGCAAATGGAGAAATTTAAGGAGCCCTGGAGAGCTCACTTTCTTGACTGCAGCAATGTCTGTGTCCTCCTGAGGTGTTCCTACATTCCCTGTAAATTTCTTCAGTTCTTACTATGAGTAGTGTGATAGTGGTGGTAACGATAGTGGTAATAATAGAGGTGATGGTGGAAGTCCTGGGAGTGTGTGTGTGAGAGAGAGAGAGAGAGAGAGAGAGAGACAGAGACAGAGAGAAAGAGAGAGACAGAGAGACAGAGACAGACAGACAGACAGACAGACAGACAAACAGACAGACAGAGAGATTAGGTTTTTTGATAAAAAACCTCAACATATTACCAAAGACACAAATTCCCACCCGAGCTTGTAAACCCCAGCAAAGTTGTAGGAGACATTGTTTTTGCTCCATTTTAATTTCCCTTCCCTAAATTTAAAACAGTTTGATTGTATTCCAAACTGAGATAAGATTTTGTTGAGGACCATTGCAATGATGTGTGCTTTACACCTAGAATCTAAGCATAATTAAGTAGAATCAGTTGTATAATCACTATCAGCCTTTAACAATGCCATCATGATCTCTGTACCTTGATGTCTGTGTCTTCATCAAAAAACCTTACCTAGAGTACATGGACTTGAATTAATGATGTTTTTGAGTAAAAAGTGAAAAGCAACAGTCTGTCAAATTAAGAATTTGGTAAAAATAAAGCAAAGAAAACCAGCCCACAAATCACAATCCCAGAGAACTTAGACAACAACAAGGACACTGAGAGAGACTTACAAAGATCTAATCTACATGGGAAGCAGAAAAAGACAAGATTTCCTGAGTGAATTGGGAGCATGGAGACCTTGGGGGAGGGCTAAAGGGGAGGGGAGAGGCAGGGAAGGGAGCAGAGAAAAATGTAGAGCTCAATAAAAATCAATAAAAAAAACTGGAAAAAAAAGAATTTGGTTATAAAAGAGATATGTTGTTGTAACACTTGAGTTCTTTTTCCCTTGCCACCTTCTGAACATCTCATTCTCTAGAAAACCAAAGACCTAGCTTTACAGGCACATAAACTGACCCCTTAAAACTCATGTGGAAGGAGATAGGGGTCTTTGGCTGACAACCAGTTGGAACTGAGGTCTGTTGGCTGTCACTCAAGTGATCATGAATGATTTCCTACTCAAGACTGAAGATCGCATAGCCACCTTAGGTCAATGCTTTATTTAGTAATAAATTCTGAGCCAGAAATGTGCTTTACCCAACCAGAAGTAATTTCATGATCCAAAGATCTAGCAGCTTCAAGTTGATAAATGTGAAGAAAATGTTTTATATGATTGGTACATGGTTATTTTCTAACAAATCAATACCTCTTTATCAATAATAATAATATTTTTCATATCTTTTGATTTATAATACCCAATACTGTCACAACCTTCTTTAAAAATGCTTCCTTATGTCATAGTGTGTCTACCAACATTTAATTAATTTAAAAATTGTTTTTCTTAATTAAATTATATTAAGTGGGCTCGGTATCAGGAGAGCCATCATTGGGGTGAGTTTGTGACCCGTGGCAGCAGCCCCGGACAGGAAACTCAGAAGTTCCTCACACCCACCCCCCATCCCTCCTGGGCTCCCTGCAGAGACTCTACTCCCTGCAGACTGCCTCTCTCTTCCTACCCCACCCAGCTTGCATCCAGAACCCTTCTTCCTTCTGCCCTCTTCCTTCTTTGGGCACAGAACACCACCTAGCTCAGCCTGTCTGGGCGCTGGGGGCGAATCCTCAGGGCAAACAGGCGGGCGGGAGTTCCTTTGTTTCACTGGCCTACCTGCACCAAGCAAGGTAGGCACTTTGTTTACGAACTACCCAACCAGCACAGAGATCTGATCTCAGCACCAGGAGAGCCATCATTGGGCACGGAGAGCTAATCTTGGCACCAGGAGAGCCATCATTGGGCACGGAGATCTGATCTTGGCACCAGGAGAGCCATCACTGGAACACCAGGAGAACCATCACTGGGGAGTACCATCACTGGGAAGGTACAACAGTAGGCAAGGAGACCTGATCCTGTAAAAGAAGATCCACAGGAGAGCATTCGGAGGAAGAGATGGGCAGGCGCCAATGCAAGAATTCACCCAACAATCTGAAAAGTAATATGAAACCACCAGAACCCAGCGACCTCACAACAGGAGGACATGAACACCTTAATCATGAAGAAGTAGAAAAAATTGACTTTATGAAAGTGATTGACGCCCTTAAACAGCATGTAAAAAATGCCCTTATAGAAATGGATGAGAAGTATAACAGAAAGTTTGAAGAATTGAGTAAATCAGTGAATGATACCCTAGGAAACCAAGGAAAAACAATCAAACAGATAATGGAAACAGTTCAGGTCTTGAAAACTGAAATGGAGGCAAAGAAGAAAATACAAACAGAAGGCTGGTTGGACATGGAAAATCTAGGTAAACGAATAGAGACTACAGAAACAAGCATAACCAACAGAATACAAGAGATAGAAGAAAGAATCTCAGATTCTGAAGATACCATAGAGAAAATAAACACGCTGATCAAAGAAAACAGCAAGGCCAACAAACTCTCATCACAAAACATTCAGGAAATATGGGACACAAAATTATACTAAGTGAGATTTTAATGATTGACCTTGTAAATAACTATCTGCATTGGTCATGGGAAAATTTTAATTCAGTCAACTGTGTGATTCAAAATTAATTTAATTTTAAAATACCAGAAATACAGACAATATTTTCAAGCATGGAGATAAACCCATCAATTGCTATATCAGTATAAAAAGTGATCTGTTCAAAGGACAAGATTCTTTAGAAAGAAATTATTTAACATGTTTTTCTGTTTATCTCTTCCATGTAGACATTTTTTGCTATTTTTTAAAATAAGAGCAACTGCTATCCAAGTTACTGTGGCCTTTATCTTAAAAGTAAAAATACACATAATAGTCCAATGAATTTTTGCATGGCTTATTTGGTGGCACAAGTTAAGAGGAAACAATTGGGTAGAAAAGTGGGGGTGTATAAAGTCAAAAACCAAAATTAAAAAAAAAAACTGAAGGCAGAACTGTTTGATATTAGACAGCAATCATGGTGAGCAAAGAAATAGCAGTTTCTAAGTTCCTCATTTGGAGCTAGACTCTGCCAGATCTTAGTCCCAAGAAATGTGATCCTGATCTTGCAGGCTTATAAAGGACATTTTGGTGACTTGGTTTTAATCTCCATAAACAATGTGCAAATCTTTTAAGCATTATTGTTAAGAAGAGGGAGAGATCCTGGGTGTTCAAGTATAGAGCAGAGATGGCATGGGATGCAGTAGAGGATAAAGTAGTATGGTAATCAAACCAGAGATGATTGAAACCGCCTTCTGGGATCCTACTAGTCAGTAATCTAATTACAGTGCATAATGAATATATAAAAGTCAGGCGGTGGTGGCTTTAGTGGCAATAGTGGCAAGACTCCTACAGGAAAACAACTGCTTTCTGATGGGGTTTGAGGGCTTTAATATAGGAGAGGTTTTCATGTCTGCTATTGGATTCCTAGTCAGAAGTCCATGACTAGATGATCACAGGCTCTACAAAGGTACCTACTGTTGTTATTTTTCATAATGATCATGTTCTAAAAATAGATTTAGACAGGTGATGACAGCACATGCCTTAAATCCCAGCATTTGGGAGGCAATGGTAGGAAGATCTCTGTGAGTTCCATGCCACAGTTGTCTACTCTTTATATTTTCAAGATTATAATTAAAGGTAAATGGTAAATACAAAGAAAAAAATACTTTATAACTACCTTGCAATAATTTCATAAAAATAAGATGTTTTAAGAATATAAGAAATTTAATAGCAATAGCAATCTAGTGGAACCAGAAACAATTCTAATTAAAATCTGATTTTCTGATAAGGAATTAGATAGAGGGATGAGAAAGAGGAAATATTTTATTATTTGTGGTTTTGCAACAAAGATACAAAAATAAAGGATTACTTTTCCTAAATTGGGTTAAGTGGAATAGTTTTAGGAGAGAAGTTAAATTAATTGTAGGAATGCTAAGATTGCAATATCTTTTAGAGATTCAAATGAAGTTTCTATGTCTAGTTGGGTATATGAATTGGAAGTTCTGCAAACAAAATGGAAGAGAATAATGAAACCAGCAGTCCAGGCTTTTTTTTTTTTTCTGACATGATATGACCCAGGTAGCAGTAGCATCAAAAGGAGGTGTGTATAGATAGAAGGTCAAGATAACCAGGGAATGCAATCTAAAGTTAGCACCAGGGGAATAGAGAAAGATCAAACCTACTCAAGAAGCTGAAAATTATGCTTAGCTAAAGTGAACTATTGAGGAAAGGCTAAGATGTGATCAGTGAGGCAGATCTGAAACCAAAAGGACATGTATTCCATGATACTTTACAAAAACCAACCAAACAAAACACATTTTATGTTGTATATCTAAATGCATGTGATGCCTAGTGTTGGAGGTCAACTTGACTGTATCTGGAACTGACAAAAATTGGAAGCTGCTAGGCACTGCCTTTTATGGATCCTTCAGATGAAGTTATTGGAAGAAGACACACCCTAAGGTGAGCATCCCAGACTTCTTGAGGCAGCACAGACAAAAGGACATATAAAGAGGAAACTTTTGCTTCATACATTCTTGTTTTCATTCTCACTGGTGAGGTCATCTCTCTGTGGTTATGACATTCCTTCACTGATATTAGAACCTTATTGTTAATGCTCTCAACATAGATTGAAAAACAGCAGCTCTTCCAACATCCCCCAGGCTTTTTAGGGCCAGATTGGGACTATTGAGATATCTAGGACCATGCACAAAGCATGTATCAGATTTTATACCTATTCTATGATTGATAGACTACCTGGGTCATATCATGTCAACAAATCTAATAAATCTATCAGTTAGTTCTATTACTCTAGAGAACCGGACTAATACAATACTTATCTTTTCATTTTAAAAAGGTACTAGATTCATTCTGCATATTATGTGATTCTGAAAAATATCATTCATTATTCAGAAGGAAAGTCTGAATTTTGAGTGAGCATGATGGGATAATTATCTGGAACATCTTCACTTGAGCTGAGCATGTGATCCTTACTTTCTCTCACTAGAGAACCCATTCTTTGGCTCCATTCTTAGAGCTGGTACTGAGGTCCTATGAAGAGCTTTAACGAATTACAGTGGCAACTCCCCAGTGATTATTGATTTCATTCAGCTCACTGATCAGAAATAAGGACTTTCTAATTTGTTGTGACATTGAATAGATGTGTTTATTTATTAGAGGATGCTTTAATGGCAGCATGCCAACATGTCAGAAGAAAGAACAACTCTCTATCCTGGGATGGAAAGAATATAAAATAAAGACTGGGAAATTGGAGTTGCTTACATGAAACTGACATATGAGTGATTATGCCAGTTAAAATTAGTAACACAATCATTTGCTGAATTTTTTAATCAAATTTTCTACTTATGATGTTTGACATTTCGTGAGTTATCTGACATCATCATCATCAGGCTTCCTAACTCAGAATTGTAAATGATGGCACAGTCTTAAGGGTTATTGTGATCGTGCAAGCAACAAAACAAAAACATGAGGATTTGTGCAGAGTGAAAACTACCCAAAATATGTAAATAAGATTATTAGTGACTATATTTCAGTGACATTAATCTAGATAACTTTGAGATTAAAGAATTTATTCCTTTACATGAACAGTATCTGTAAAAAAGAGCCTATTGCTTAGAGTCCCACTGTGAAAGTTGCAATAATTAATTTGAAAATAACTACAACAGCGTGAGCATGGTGACCACTCAATGCATTGAAATTCAATCAACTAAGATATAAATACTCATTTAAGATTCTTACCCTAACATTCTGTGGAACTTACCGCATTGGAATGTGAACAAATTCCCATTTATATATTGACATTGAAATAAAATCCTTTTACTACAGATAAGAGAATATTTTGAATAAATTTTTATTGATTGTAGTGAGCATTTTAATATTAATTTTGATTATCTTTAAGAAATAAAATATAAGTTAATTTACTCATTTATATATAAGCTTATTACATTAATTAATGGAATTAGCATATCTTTTAGAGTGACCTTTCTCTTTTTTTGTTTGTTTTGGAAATAAAAGCACCTAAAGGATTAATATCATGTATCAAATGTCATTATCAGGGTGTACATTCGAACTACAGAAACACATTGAATGTAACTAAAAATGTGGTCTCTGTAATATATTTATATTTATTTCCAACACCTAGTGCTAATAACTTTTGTAGTTTATATTCTTGTGTTTAACATAAAATATATTTCCAGTGTGATGTAGTTTATTTAACTTAACATAATATACTCTAATTTTACTTATGTTGTTTCAGTGTGTACTATCTCTTTCTGAATAATGTGGATGGTTATATATGTACATATGTATGAATATGTGTGCTCTTTTGTGCATATGTACAATTTTTCAATCCATCTAGGAAGATAAGTTGTTTTAATACTTTGGCTATTGCACATAATGCTGTAATGTATACAGAATGAAGGCAGCTCTAACATGCTAGAAAGGTGATTATTATTCACATGCAAAAGGTTGAAATTCAATCTTTTTTTATACCACAGAGTACGTCAGCTTAAAATTCCTGAGTTGCCTATAGTTCTTTCTGCAACACAGTGGCTGAAGCCTTGTGTGTTCTCCCCCATCCACTGTAGTATATCTATTGTTCTCTTTGTTCTGTTCATATTGAGACAGTCATGTTAGTAAGAATTTATGGTTTTTTTCTGATAACGTATATACATGTAACACTATGCAGACTGAGAAGGCAATATGTATATCTTAAGGATGATATATGTATCTAAATTTATGAATGTAGCAAGAATTAATTAATAGGCCATGAATCTGAAAGAGAGAAAGGAGTGGCATATGTGATTATGTAGTAATTTCAAAAAGTAAAATAAATACTTTTTTAAAATTAGGTCAAAAAACACTGATGACAGCTTATGCTAGAGGATGTGGAGTAAGGGGAAGATTCCTTCATTGCTGGTGGGAGTGCAAACTTGTACAACTACTTTGGAAATCAGTATGGCAGTTTCTCAGAAAATTGGGAATTAGTCTACCTCAAGACATAGCAATACCACTCTTGGGCATAGTACTCAAAGAATGCATTCTCATACCACAAGGACATTTGTTCAACTATCTTCATAGCAGTATTATTCATAATAGATAGAACTATGAAACAAGCTAGAAGCCCTACAACTGAAGAATAGATAAAGAAAATGGGGCCAGGCAGTGGTGGTGCATGCCTTTAATCCCAGCACTCGGGAGGCAGAGGTAGGCGGATCACTGTCAGTTCGAGGCCAGCCTGGTCTACATGAGCTAGTTCCAGGACAGATACCAAAAACTATAGAGAAATCCTGTCTTGAAAATAAAAAAAAAGAAAGAAAGAAAGAAAGAAAGAAAGAAAGAAAGAAAGAAAAAGAAAGAAAATGGGGTACATTTGCACTGTTTGAGTTCTTTTCCTGACTTCCGTTGATGATGTACTATGATGTAGAAATGTAAGACAAATCAAACATTTCTACTCTAACTTGCTATTGATTATGATGTTTCATGAAAGCCAAAGTAACTCTAAGACACAAGAGATCCTATATTTTCTAGCTTCCATGGGTTCCAGTATGCATATAGTGCACATATTTATCAGTCACAAAGTTACACATAAATGTGTGCACACACAAACACATAAAACCACACATGTACACACATACCTTAGAATGGTAAAAATTACCCTGACTACTCTGGGTAATTCCTGGTTAAATTATCAGTTAATTACCAGTTAAGTTCCTGGTTAAATTAGACTATTTGTTTATATATTTTACCATGGAGTGTTTTGAGGTTTGTCTGAATTGTGCCAAAACAACATATCTGCAGATCTGGAATAATCGTTCTTCTAATATATACATTAAACATATGGATTCTCTTTATAAAGTTACTACTTGGAACAGCAATTTGTACACATATGTATCATTTCCAATATTTATTAAATTTATACGTGCCTTTTAATTAATTACTTTGTAGATGTGCCTTTTAATTAATTACTTTACATAGTCTAAAACACATATTAAGTTCATCTGAAGAAGTGTTATTTCTTATTACTAGTGGAAAAATTAAGAGATGAGAATGTTGGAATAAATACTATTTAATAAACGCTGAGAAAACTCTAAGTTCAGTAATTAGCTCATTGCTATTCTAACTTTAGCATGCCATTTCATTTATAGTTGCCCTAGTTTTCAGATTTATTTTCTATGTTGCAAAACCAAACCAAACTGATTTTCACGGTGCTCCAAAGTGACAGGTATCAATTTCAAACAAGAGTGAAAACCATTAGAAATGGATTTGAAAATGTAATATTAAAAACTGAATCTGAAGAATTATCTAAAAATGGAAAAGCATCACAAGTCATTGAGAATAGTTCAGTGTGAGAAGCAACATTTCTACAGACATTCTTTATATCTAAAAAGACATATGGAGAAAGTTATGTCAGTTACATGCACAGACATTTTTCATTAAAATTACATTGTTGAGCTAAGTGAGCTGATGAGAATATTAATCTTGTGATGATATTTCTACTTGGCATAGAATGGTATTATGCACTTATATATTATTCACTTATAAAGTTCATCATTAAAACTTGCTGTCAAAATTTAAAGTTGGTTTTAAGAATAAACCATTTATAACTATAAATATAATGTAAAGTGATGGAGATATCTTCAGGAAAATTACTACATATAGAAATACACTTTATATATCTTAATGCTAAATTTTATTTGCTTTAAATATTTTCTTATTAGGAGGCTAAACTTTCATTAATTGTATAGCAATTACTTTAGGATATTTGAAAACAAAATCGATTTTTAGTATCTTCAGAAGTGATATAAAGCTGTAGCCATTGCAAATATAGCACTCCTTAAAATAAAAGTGAAAGATAAAAATATACTAAGAAAAATACTATCATGTCAACTGATGTGTATTCAAGGAAAAAGGAAGATAGCAAAAGCTACAGTATTTCAAGTTAAATGCTGTACAGAACTTTATACCAGAGGATGAGTTTGAGTTGAATAAACAAAAAGAAATATCTGAAAAGGAAAAAAATATATCATTAAAGACTGCACAAAACACATACAGATTAAAGCTAAGAAAAAAACTATAGTCTCTTCATATGTGGATATCATGCACTTTTCGTGCAGATATAAATCACAAGCTAGATGAAACAAGTGTTTCTCTTATTTTTACAAGTTTAAGAAGAAAGTAGGTTATAAAACAAAGGTTATTTGGCTAACATATTCAGAGGAATGATTATATATTAGTAAAATTATATTCTTAATGAATTGATGGCTATTCCAAACAATCATTTTAATCATTGCAATTTTTTAAAAAAAGTTTTCTTTGAAATTTAAATGAAAACAGTCTCAAACTAAAAAAATTAAATTTTTTGTTTTCTAAACCAGAATTTTGGAAACCTTAAGTAGTTGAGAGGACATTCACACATTAAACTTTATAAATGATAGTATGATTATCAAAAATTTTCATCATATGTATGTAATCATATTTGTGTATATTCAGTCCCTGATGATACATCTTTATTATTATTCTGATTATATATATATAGACAGACAGACAGACAGACAGACAGATAGATGTAGTTGTAGTGTGTAAAATTGTTTATACTAACTACAGTGGCCCGATACAACAAAAACACCTTAGACTTATCAACAATGTCAATTTACTTCTCAATTTTCAGGTTTGGGAAATATAACAAAGGTTTCTGCAGAAATTCTCCACTCTGATTTCTAGATGTGCCATCAAGTGTTGGAAGTGACAAAATGAATTTTGGGATAACTGACTTACCTCAGGTTGAAATTTTTTTCTGAGAGTGTAGGGAAATTTGTCTTGCCTATACTCCTCGTGTTGTAGGACACTATATTCTGGCTCAGGACCACTTTCTTCATTTCCATTGAATATCACCCCAACTTCTATGAAACTATATTGGTTAAATTTATGGAATCTACAGTAATTTCTACATTTCAAGGCCCCATTTTGACACACACAATATATCTTCTTTTGCCATATATAGTAACAGATTCAAGAAATTATTCTATGAGAATGTATACGGAAGCCATCACTGTGTCCATTATAGAATTTGAGTTTTTCTCTTTCCTTTTCTTTTTTTAAAGACAGGATTTCACTGTGTAGGTCTGGATGTGCTAGAACTAGCTCTGTAGACCAGGCTGACCTCAAACTCACAGAGATCTGCCTGCCTCTGCCTCCTAATTGCTGGAATTAAAGGCATGTGTGCACCACCACCTCCTGACCAAATCTGAGGTTTTGCCTCCCATGTGTATCCTAGTCAAAAGTGTGAAACTACACTGCCTAAATGCTTAATATTGTTGCTTGACTATGCATATAAAAATTCTTTTTTTTTTTTTTTTTGGCTTTTCGACACAGGGTTTCTCTGTGGTTTTGGAGCCTGTCCTGGAACTAGCTCTTGTAGACCAGGCTGGTCTCGAACTCACAGAGATCCACCTGCCTCTGCCTCCTGATTGCTGGGATTAAAGGCGTGCGCCACCACCGCCCAGCAAAAATTCTTTTTATATTTTCTAATTGATCTCCTATTAGGTCTTTCTTGGTATGGTATGATGCTTTCTAGCACTTCTTTATCTTGTGGTGGCCTCAGTTGGCTTCACAGTTTACCAGAAAAAAAAAAAAAAAAAAACAAAAAAAAAAAACAAACAAACTCAGAAAAGGCCGGGCGGTGGTAGCACACGCCTTTAATCCACGACTAGGGAAGCAGAGGCAGGCGGATCTCTGTGAGTTTGAGGCCAGCCTGGTCTACAAGAGCTAGTGCCAGGACAGGAACCAAAAGCTATGGAGAAACCCTGTCTCGAAAAAATCAAAAAAAAAAAAAAAAAAAACCTCAGAAAAAAATATTTTTGATGTAATGATATTTCTATCCCATCAACATGTATGGAGGCATGAAGGCATGATTTAGAGAAGTTTACAATTGTTATTGCATCTTCATTACACTTTTATACCCCTCACCACTTAACAAATACATTTTTTTGATGAGATGGCTAGTAAATTTCTAGGTTTCCTTCCTCATTGTAAATCCTTAGTTCCCTACATAACAACTGATGCTTTCCTTTTCTTCAAAACCTTAATTGTTTATCATCACTGCCACGCCTTCATTGAGTACCATTCTTTATCTCCACTTTCTTTACTATCTTTAGGACTTAGACACATAGCTCTGTTTCCTCACTAGTTTCCACATTATCTACTACTGAGTCTGCATTTGGTTTTCACGGTCAGTCTTGGAGGGGCTAAATAATCCACACGAAAATGAAAAATCTTACAGTTTCCAAGGAATATTACAACATGCTTATTTGTGCTCATATGTTGTCCTGTGTTCAACTGATCATGACAGAATTATTTTTAGGAGCATTCATCTCCTCTTTGACAAAATGTGAAACATATCACAGGAGTCTCCTGTGGTAGAAATGATGCTCATCCAGGGGGAACGTTGAGATTATTCTCAATTAAATATAAAAGTCAGTGTTCATATTCTTCCAAGGTCATGCCAATTATAATTCTTTGCCTATAATAAACCATTTGCCCTTCCTGTCACCTACTATTTGAAATGTCAGTTGTAGAAATAGATATGTTGCCATGCTGTGGAATATTCTTTCAGATTTATAAGTTCTTGCAAGGCAGATTAAAGCTGTCCTTTTTGTATTTTTCCATCAATAGCATTGAATATGACTGATAAATTCCAAACACATTATTATTATAATGTAAATAGACATCGTGAACAAAAAAATCAGTATCTGATTTTAAAAAGTCTATATCGCAATTTTAAAAGAAAAATCTTTCATTTACAATTGAGATATTACTGTTAAAATGAAGAATAAAAAACGAATAAATCATTTTTGTTGTAAACAACTGATTTACAATATTCAAAAGGAAAAAAAGAGCTCATTAGATTATTGCCTATCTAAAACGCCTCAGGGACTGTGACAGTGTGGAATGAAGTTTTCTCCTGGTATGAATACTAGCAATGACAAGTGTTATTTATTGATTGCTGTGCTCTGATATACATTATTCTATATATTAACATAAATTACAACCTGTATACCTAGGATTTTATCTTATATTACAATAAAGGTAAGGTCTTGAATGATTGTAAAATGCCATCCTAATATAACAAATCTAGTGAATGATGCATAAAATGTTGGTAATCAAGTGGCTCAGAGAGGTGTTTTAGGAAAAGAAGAGAAAAGAAAATGTTACAGGTGCTGCCAGAAGGAGCCATGGATTGTGCAGTAGTTCATGGAGTTCTACCCTCTACTCCACTGCCCTGGATGGGAGCTGGACTTCCACAGCTTACTAACTGCAAGTATGAAAGTCATCACCACCTCTGGGATACATCAGCCAAGGCTCTGTAATACGATGCAGGTAAACAGCCAAGGGTACCCTCAACAATGAGTTGACGACATAAAAATCCACTTTCGCAGGACTAGGATTCTGTAGGACTCTAGCAATACTTACTCACTGCTCCCTGCTCCCCTGCTCCACTACTTCTTTCCACATGGCTCAGGGACAGAAGACATATTACGACCCTGCAACACCCACATTCTCAATAGTCATTTGTAATTTCCCCTGTGTTTATGATTGGGCGATTGAACCCGAATCTGTGAGAACCCTGAAATTACTAGAGCTAGAAGAGAGTAGAGGAGTTTTTGAAGCTTTCCCAAAAGATTCTTTCTGCAGTGTTCTGAGAAGGATGCGGGAAACACTGGCAGGAAAGAAGGGAGTTTGCTCCACTACTAGAGCCATACTGCTTTGCCCTCTGAACTCTAGAAAGTCAGACAATAACTGAATTACATTTCCTCAAACCAATACTAGGTTACACCTTGCAGGAGGATGTGTATGCTGACCCTGTTGTTTTCTCAAGTCTGGGGCCTGATGCTGCCCTTCCGTGAATTATCTGTCCCACATAAATGCTAGAGCCCTGGATAACTGAGAAGACTATGAAGGCTCTGACTGAATGTTGTAGAATATTATTTTAAGATGTGTTTCATTTGTTTGTGGTTTGAAAATTTTGTTTTAATGATGGAAAGATGTGTTGCATTCTTCTATGTTACATTTGTTTACCTCTGTGAAGCTGTGTTACTTTGGCTGTTTAAAACATATGCTTACGCCTTTAATCCCAGCACTCGGGAGGCAGAGGCAGGCGGATCTCTGTGAGTTCGAGACCAGCCTGGTCTACAAGAGCTAGTTCCAGGACAGGCTCCAAAACCACAGAGAAACCCTGTCTCGAAAAAAACAAAAAAAAAAAAAAAAAAAAAAAAAAACCATATGCTTAGTCTATTAAAGAGCTGAATAGGCCAAAAAAAAAATATAAAGATTTCTTGAGGTCCAATTTATTTAGTTTTTTATCTTAGTGCCTGTGCTATTGGTGTTCTCTCGTTCTCTCTGTTCAGAAACTCTTGTCCTGTGTCAAGGATATTGCACACTATTTTTCTTCTATCAGATTCAGTGTATCTGACCTTATGCTGAGGTCTTTGATCCATTTGTCACTGAGTTTTACTCATGGTGATAAGTGTGAATATGTTTACTTTCTTCTACATGCAGTCATCCTGTTTGACTAGCATCATTGGTTGAAAGTTCTTTTGTTTCTAATCTGTATTTCTGTCTTCTTTATGAATAATTAGCTGGCTCTTTCCTAATCCTTGTTTCTCTACCTTTGAATAAACCCACGTCCATGCTGTTGACATTCATGTAGGCTCAGTACTTGCTGCATGGTGTAGTTTCCTTAAAGAATTTTATTACTTCAGTTGTACAGGGCATTTTTGTGTTGTGATGAATCAGAAGATCCTATTATTTATTTTAATCAGGTTACACTTTAAGATTGGCTTTCTAAAATCTCTTTGTTGTTTTGAGTGTTATTCTTGTTCAGTTGTGGTCAGTAAAATAACTTTTTCCTTTGTAAAACTTTGTTAATAATTTCTATAAAACATATTTCCTAGCCCATTCCCCATACTATGTTTTCTTTTCAGTCAAATAAAAAGTAAACAAATAATCATTTGTTAGTTGAAGAACAGAAAGCAGATGCAGGCACATACATAAACTATTCAGAAAGGAATAAAGGCAACAGTAATGTAGTGGGAGCTGCAGGCTGCCTTCCTGCCGCCCCAGCTCCTGGTAGCCTGGCTAGCTTATGCCCCAAAATAACAACACACAAAAAGTATTCTTTTAAACACTGCTTGGCCCATTAGCTCTAGCCCTTACTGGCTAATTCTCATATCCCAATCAACCCATCTCTTATAATCTGTGTAGCACTAGTCTTACCGGGAAAGATTCAGCATGTCTGACCTGGCGGCTTGCTTCATCGCATCTGCCCCAGAGAGGAGAGGAAATGGCATCTGAGCTCACATCCTCTTCCTCCCCGCATTCTGTTCTGTTTACTCCACCCACCTATGTTCTAACCTATGAGGGCCAAGCAGTTTCTTTATTTTTTAACCAATGACCTTCCTCCATCATTTCTCCTTTTTCTGTTTAAACAAAAAAAAAAAGGGAAGGTTTTAACTTCACACAGCAAAATTACATATAACAAAACAGTTATCAAGTAAAAATTACAGTTACAATATTTACATCTACTTTATCTTTTATAACAAAGGAAAACTATAACTATAACTAACTATTCTTCAACTCCATCAAAGACTCCAGAAAGATACAATATTACCTAAGCAAACAAGAAATAAGCAACTTACAAAACTCTAGAAATCACAGAGACATTTCGCTGCCTGGACAGTCACCCAAAGTTCCTCTGTACCGTTGGGGCATCCATCTTCGGCCTAAAGGTCCATAGTATCCAGAGACATTTCCATGAAGCAGGAAATTTCAAAGGCAGTTCAGTTACTATCTGCTGTGTCCTGCAGGATATCTCGTAGATTCTTTCATGAATCAGGAACCCCGAAAGATCATCTCACCTTTAGACAAGTTCAGTAGTCCTCTCTCTGTGGGTTCTCTGTGTCCAGTTTATGCAATAGTCCAGGCAAGAGCAGTTTCTTGCCCAAATGGCTATCAAATTCTATAAGGTGCCTCTTCGATGCCCATCTTCTTTCTTCTTGAAGTAGATTGGTGCTGCCATGAGCAGACGTGTCTCATTGTCATGAAAAACCCTAAGTTATTAAAACATTTAAAATGCCATATTCTATAATCTTTGAAAGATATGTAGAATGCCTATCTAAAATATATCTATGTACATCTAGAAAATCTAACCAACATGACTACAAGCTTGACTATTATTGATAATTATCCATTAACAACCTATATACATTACATTTTTAAGTGAACTACACAATCACAATACCTTAATCAATATCAGAAATACATATAATAAAATTGACCTTAAATTAATATCAGTAAACCAAGATTCATATCAATGCAAATTATTCACATCTATATCATCTCCCCCTTTAAATGTAACAGAACAGACACACACAACAGAGAGAAAACAAACAGGTCACAGACTACAAACTACAAATGGATTGCAGATACAGGATGAAAAGAAGAGAATTCAAGTATAGTATCCCTCTTAATTAAGCTACTCCAAGTCAAGTCTCTTTTCAATCCTTCATGTGTCATCAATGAAATGCTTAGTATTCTTAATGGGTCAAAAAGAAAAATCCCTGAATACCTAGGTCTTAGACCTTAGTGGAGAATGTAATACTACTGTTCTGCTAAATGGTTATAATATTCAATTGCCCTCTACGTTCTTATCTTTATATCCATAGATTACTACATTTCTCACCACTCAAAAGGAATCTTTCCCCCCCCAGCAGATGGTGACTAACATACAGACCACAACTGAACAATGTTGGGAGAATTATAGCCTATGGGGTGTTCAGCTGTAAATAGGACATATATAATAGTTCCTTTTCCTGAGAGTCAGAAATAATAGTGTAAGAAAGAGTGGAAAGTGTCTAAGAGGTAGAAATAGTGAATGTCTGCTGCTGTACAGAAGTTGGTGGTTATGACAACACACAATTCCAACACACACACACACACAAACACACATGAGCTTAATAAGGCTGTGAATGGATGTTTACGACCAGTACAAGCTCAAGAGTGAATTGCAAGGTTCTATCCCCAGCTAGTGGACTATTCAAAATGATGCCTGCTGGGAGAGTGAGAGTCAGTTTTCTTAGCGATACGTTTCATGAGAGGCTACTCTTGTTCCAATAGATGATCCTTTTGCTCGCACACCTACTCATAGTACTCACTACACTCTGTGAGTTCAAAAATAGAGAACACATGAAGTTGAGACAGGATGTGGTAGACGAATAATTTTAGGTAAGGAATGTGGAGTGAATTTGATTCAAACACAGTATATGGTATATAAAATTCCCAAGCAATTAAAAAAGCAAAAAGAAAAACTCTTAAGAAGATTAGAGATTTGGAACAACACTCATGTTCTCTGTTTGATATGTGTTCCATATGTTTTTCAAAGCATAGAGAGTCTTCTGTTTTTTATATTCATTTTCATGGATTTTAGTGAGACTACAAACACAGGTATTCTATATAACAGATGGATTCACTTATTGAATTCAACAAATTTAATGAATTTAAATGATAAAAACTTGTCGGCACTTTTTGCCCAATTTGTAAAACAGATTACGCAATGAAAACCAGATGAGAAGCTTGAAGGCACATATGGCCTCTTCTCATAGGCAGCTTTGTATGTGGTAGAGTGTATGTCTTCATCTCTCCATGGAGCAGAGATTAAGAACATGAACTTGGCTTGTATATAACTAAAAGAAGTGGACACTACCTCTTTGTTACCCTAGAAGATGAGACATAACACTCTCTGATGCTTTGAGATGTGATACAAAGCATCCTGGCTATGATGATAACAACTTACGATGTGAAGACACCTTTCTAAGGTAAGGTATAATTCCATTTCTTTCTGCATTTTTTCTGGTGAACATAGAACCACTAGTTTCCATAGATGTGTAAGCCAAGTGCACTGTAAAAGTCCCTTGGTAAAATTGCACATGAATACTGAAAATCTTTTAATTAATCAACAGTTATATGTCTGAAAAATTGTCACATGCTTCATGAAACAAGAAGGTAAGATAAAAGCTGATCACAAACTATTTTATTTTAATTGGAAATAATGGCATGTTTCTACAAAAGGTAGATCAAAAAGTTACTATTTTGTATGACAGATAAGTGTTTGCCTTTTCTTACCTCTACCCATTTTCCACTTTTTTTTGTTTTGTTCTGTCACCCATTCTTCCTCAGTCCTATCCAAACTATATACCTTCTCTTTATATTTACTGGAAAATTTTGAGGCATACTGGCATTAAGTCTTTGAAAGTCTGGTAAAATTATACTCTCAAACCATCTGGCCCTGGGCTTTTTTTTTTCTTTTTTGGTTGGGAGACACATTTACTGAATGCTTCTATATCACCAGGAGTAATAGGTTGACCTAAAATGTTTTCTGATCTTGATTTAACTTTGGTAAGTGATATCTATCAAGAAAATTATCCTCGTTTTTTAGATTTCAAATGTGGGGAAATACGGGTTTTCAAATTATGTCCTTAAGATTCACTGGATTTCCTTGCTGTTTGTTGTTGTGTCCCACTTTTCATTTTTGATTTTGTCAATTTGGATAGTCTCCATATTTTAGTTAGTATGGATAAGGGTTGTTTATCTTGTGGATTTTCTCAAAGAACCAACTCTTTGTTTCATTAATTCTTTGTATTAATCTCTTTGTTTCTGTATTACTGAATTCAGACATCACTTTGATTATTTCTTGCTGTCTACTCATCTTCGTTGTATTTGCTTCTTTTTGTTCTATTGATTTCACATGTCTTTTAAGTTGTTAATATAAGATCTCTGCAATTTATTTATGAAGACACTCAGTGACATGAACTTTCCTTTTAGCCCAGCTTTTATTTTTTTCTTTTTTTTTATTCTTTTTTTATTAATTAATTTATTTAATTATTAAAGATTTCTGCCTCTTCCCCGCCACCACCTCCCATTCCCTCCCCCTCCCCCAATCAAGTCTTCCTTCCTCCTCAGCCCAAAGAGCAAGCAGGTTTCTCTGCTCTGTGGGAGGTCCAAGGACCACCCACCTCCATCCAGGTCTATTAAGGTGAGCATCCAAACTACCTGGGCTCCCACAAAGCCATTATGTGCAATAGGATCAAGAACCCATTGCCATTGTTCTTCAGTTCTCAGTAATCCTCATTGTCCATTATGTTCAGCGAGACCGGTTTTGTCCCATGCTTTTTCAGTCCCCGGCCAGCTGGCCTTGGTGAGTTCCCAATAGAACATCCCCATTGCCTCAGTGTGTGGGTGCACCCCTCGCAGTCCTGAGTTCCTTGCTCGTGCTCACTCTCCTTCTGTTCCTCCTTTGGATCGTGAGACTTCAGTCCAGTGCTCCAATGTTGGTCTCTGTCTCTGTCTTCTTTCATCGCCTGATGAAGGTTAATATTCAGGGGGATGCTTGACCTCAATATCAGTTCAAACACACTGAGCCTGATAGAAGAGAAAGTGGGAAGTACTCTAGCCCAGCTTTTAATTGTATCCCATATGTCTGGGGATACTGTGAATTAATTTCATTGAATTCTAGAAGTTTTTAATTTTTTCCTTATTCTGGTCTTAACCCCCCTTTCATTCAGTAAAAAGTTGTTCCGTTTCTAAGAGTTTGTAAGCTTTCTATTGCTGATATTCAGTTTTAATGTGTGGTGATCTGAAAAGAACTAGGGAGTTATTCCAATTTTCCTTCATTAACCAATGATATTCACAGCATACAGAGGGGAATCCCACATCACCCATCATCGTGACTAATGTTGATACAACCTTATGCTAAGTGCTTAAGAGAATAAAGTGGCTTCTGAAACTCTTCCATATTTTTAAGGAAATATGAACCTAGTACTTCATATGTAAACTTTGTAATACATCATTTCCTAAATATGCCAAGGTTAAATGATTTTAATTTTTTAACTTAGTGAGCTCTTTTGAATTTCAAATGTACTTGAAACAAGATAGTGATTGAGAATATACATTTATTAGTGTGATTAAATATGCAGCCTCATGTATTGATGTTTAGACCAGTCATATCTTCATTACTCATATCAGAAAATAAAATAATTGAATATAAATATCACATACCATGAATATTTTTATATATCTCTTTGGAATTATGTTCATATTTATCAGTATTTATACTACACATGGTGGTGAATGTCTGTCTTTGAAGAAAATTTGAAAGTGAGCTTAGTTGCTAGTATAAAATAAATTTTGGAATTATGAAAAGCACATCCCAGGCTCAACAGGCAAAGCCATTTTCAGGCAACATTGATGAACTGAGTTCATTCCCAGGATTCATCTGTTGGAAAAGAAAATGATCTCTGAAAAAAAAATTATCACATATACTATGACAGGAGAGCAATAAGAGACACAGACAAATATTGATATACAAAGATACACACACACACACACACAAAGAAAGAGACACATACACACACAAACATACACATACCCAAACCATAAGCATACTATGCATACTATGTACACACACAAAAAATACACACTAAAAATTAAGTTCATTTTTAAAAGATAAGTAATTTTTCTTTGTTCTAAAATAACAGATAACCAAAGGATATGTGTATTACATTCTATATTACTATAAAGTTTATTTTGTATAACTAATACTGTAGAGCCATAGAGTTCTTTTTTTCCTTGAAGGAGAGCTCAGAGAAATAAGTGCTAAGTTATAAGAAAATGAAAAAAAATATATAAAATGTGGCTTCATTTATTGAAAATTTCTGAAAGTTATCATTCAGATAAAATTCAACACAAGATCTAATTATACAGCTCTTGGGTATATATCTATATAATGGACTCCATCTTACTTCAGAAATATTTGCTCATGCATATTTAGGGATGGTCTATTAATAATATTCAGAAATTGAAAACAATATAAGTATCTGTCACCTGATGGATAAAATTGATAATGTAAATGTATTACCTTAACATGATGAAATATTATTTAGCTTATTAGAAAAATGAAATTATGAAAATTGGATGTATATTGATGGGTACTAGATAATATCATCCTGAGTAAAGTATGCCCGCAAAAGACAAATATTGCATGCCTCTTCTTACCCATGGATGTTAGCATTTAAGCTTTAGATAAGTTTGTTTATATTTAGCCACAGAGATGAAATAGCTAGTAATGAATTGGGGAAGAGACGGGGTTCTTCCAAGGAACGGGAAATAGAATATAGTGCTATGTAGAGGTAAAGGGGAAACTGGAGTAAGGGAATGAAATGGGGAGGAAAAGGGAAGACAGCATGAAAGAGAAAACATGGGGAGTAGTGACCAAAGCTAAAGGCCTTTTGAAAAGCCATTTGGAAACTTACTACTGTAGAAGCTTCCTAAAATATATACATATGGAAATAAAGTCAGCATATAATGGAGAATACAATACCATATCTAAACATTTAATGTCACTGAGTAAATATCACCAGTACCACCAAACATCTTATAATATCATTAGCCAAATCCTCTTCATAATTCCCCACTCTGATCACAGATTATTGCCAAGAATATTAGGTTTTGAATATATGTACGTATATGTGTGTCATTGACATATATATCATATGTATGCGATATAGTGACAGGTGTGTGCTTTTAAATCTATAGTAAAATTTTAACTGAGTATGAGATTGAATAGTTTTGTTTAAAAATAAGTTGCTCTGTTAACTATCTTGCATTTGTAGTTCTAGTCAATTTAGACAGAATAATGTACTTAATAATGACTTCTTCCAACAACTATCTATAAAAGCACTTTAAAGATATTATCTATTGATGACTTAAACCTCACTAACCAAGTTTTGACTTATGATTACTTTCTAAATTAACTAAAGAATGTGTTAGCCTTCAAATAGTTATATCGTTACTTGTATTTTTACAGAACAAATAATCAATAACAAGTACCAATTATTATTTTTAATAAAACAGACATTGAATGAAACTGAATTAACTATCCAATTATATTTTATGCAAAATGACATTACTATCAAACTAACAATGTTAATTTATAATTGATGTTCACCAATTTGAGAACTGTAAGATAACAAGAAACTATAAGAAATATCATATAAATTTGCAAGATAAGATTCTATTCTTTGAGTTCAAATAAACTATAAGCATTATGCAATCACTTACAATGTGTCCATAATTGTAATAAAATACATTTGTTTGAGTCATTAGACTCCAGATAAATTGATTACAATCTGGGGACCAAAATTTTATGATTTCCTTGAATTATTATTCAGTGGTAAGTACTGATGGGTGAAATGAATCATTGAATCATAAAAATGAAAGCCTCGAACCGAACTCAAAGTCACCTTTTCCAAACGTGCTGCAGCAATTGAAACAAATGAAGTCTATCAGATGGCTATCTGTCATGTCATTAAAAATTTCCCTTAAGAGAAATTTATCCATCTCCCTAAGTGCATAGCTCTTAGGTTTGGTTGGCTTGATTACTCTGATATAAAGTCTGCTGTTTGACTTCAAAATAAAGGGGAAAATATTAAACAGCCTTTTGGCAAGCTTTATTTCTTATTCTTCTTTATTGAGTGTAAAATGACAGGTTTCTTTCTTAAAATAATCACAAACTTGCATTCTGTACCCTGTATTTGAAATTTTTATTCTTTTCCTAATATACATTCCCCCAGATTTCCTTTGACTGTTCTTTCATATCCTATTGTTTTTATTTTTATTATTTGTGTTTCATTTTTATTGAAATTATATTCTTTTCTCATACTTTATATCCTGAATATAGCTTCAGCTCTCCCCTCCTTCTATTTCCTTCCCTACTCCTTCTTCCCTCCAGCATCAGGCTTGCTGCTTCAGTCTCTGTAAACTCATATGTGTCATGTGTCTTGCTTAGTTCTTTCAGAGGCCTGTGTTCTCTGGGTATAGTCTATCCCCTCAACTCTTAGAATCGTTTTACATCTTATTCCACAGGATTCCATGAGCTCTGAGGGAGACCTCCAATTTCGATTTTCTCTCTGCACAAGATCGGGTATGGGTATCTGCATCTGTTTCCATATTATGCTGGAGGAAGCCGCTCTGATAATGACTGGATAAGGCACTGATCTGAGTATAGCAGAATATCATTAGGAGTCATGTTGCTGATTGGTTTCTCAGACTAGTCATGTTTGGTATTACCCTGGGTCTCTGGGCTATCTAGTCTCTGGTTCTTGCTTACCTATTCAGTGTTGGGTATGATTTCCTTCTCATTGGGAGGATCTTATTTCAAGTCAGACACCAATTAGCTACTCCCATAAAGTCAGTGCCAACATTGCCCTAGCATATTTTGCAAGCAGGGCAGGTAGTAGGACAAAGTTTTGTGGCTGCCTTAGTATCCATATTTCTCTTTTGGTAGGCTGCAGAGTACCTACCTGGACCATAGATACTAGAATGCAGGTGTGAAGCCTCCATATAAGCACAAGCATGTTCAAAGTGTTGTATGGATTTTGTTCTTGTCAGTTTTCAGAGAGCAGCCCTTTCGTTTGACCTGGTTATTTGGGGATGTCTATGAGACCCCCTCGGCCAACAACTCAATTAGATGCAATTCCCTCCACCAGAAGCAATGCCTGGTAAACCACCATTAATAGGTGTCCTCAAGAAAATCACCTTCATAGATTCCAGAGAGTTTCCACTGCAGTAGGTTTCCACACCACTTTCCAAGTGTCCACCAAACTGAGCTTTCTTTCCCACAAATTCGCCATTTATCCCATCCTTCTACCATCTCATCCCTCCCACTTTGATCCTGACTTTGATCCAATGCACAAATAAAATCTATTTTATTTCCCCTTCCCTGTAAGATCCACACATCCACTCTAGATACCACTCTTTACCTAACTTCTCAAGGTCTATAAACTGTAGCTAGGTTATCACTTATCTAAAGGCTAATATCTACTTATAAGTATAAATACTTACCATGTTTGTCTTTCTGGGTCTGGGTTATCATTTTCTATACATCTAATATCCACTTATGAGGGAAAACATATCATGTTTGTCTTTCTGGGTCTTAGTTACCTACTCAGGATGATTTTTTTTCTAGTTCCATCCATTTTCCTGCAAATTTAATTATGACATTTTTAATAGTTGAAAATACTCAATTGTGTAAATTACAAAATTGTATCTATCCATTCTTCTCTTGAGGGACATATAGGCTGTTATATGTTGGGGCTTTCTTCTTGTCAAATCGACTTGATCTATATGATTTTTGTACCTTTATAGGAATCTGATGGAGGAAGGTCATTGGTTAAATAATAAAGAAACTGCTTGGCCCTCATAGGTTAGAACATAGGTGGGTGGAGTAAACAGAACAGAATGCTGGGAGGAAGAGGAAGTGAGCTCAGATGCAGGGCAGCTCCTCTCAGAGGCAGACGCGATGAAGCTCCGACCCAGGATGGACATAGGCTAGAATCTTCCTGGTAAGCGCACCTTGGGGTGCTACACAGATTATTAGAAATGGGCTAAATTAATACGTGAGAATTAGCCAAAAAGAGGCTAGATATAATGGGCCAGGCAGTGTTTAAAAGAATACAATTTGTGTGTTGTTATTTCGGGGCATAAGCTAGCCAGGCGACCAGGAGCTGGGACGGCAGGAACACAGCCCACAGCTCCCTTCAACAGGAATCTTACTCTTTTTTTAGAAATATTTTCTTCTATGGTTATTTTGAAAATGTTATCTGGTTCTTTGAGCTGGAATTTTTCTCATTCCTCTATCTCTATTATTCTTAAGTTTGGACTTTTTATATTTTCCAAGATTTCCCAGATGTTTGTGTAAGGAATTTTTTTTAGATTTAATGTTTTCTTGACAGATATATCAATTTCTTTTATCATAACTTCAATGTCTTATATTCTCTCTTCCATATATTTTATTCATTTGGTGAAGCTTGACTCTCTAGTTCCTGTTCACATTCACAAATTTTTAATTTCCAGAATTCTTTTAGTTTGTCTTTTTTCTTCATTGCTTCTGTTTCCATTTTCAGGTCTTGAACAGTTTTATTCATTTCCTTCAACTGTTTATTTCTGTTTTTCTGAATTTCTTTAGGTGATTTACTCACTTCCTCTTTAAAGACCTCTATCATCTTCATATAGTTGGCTTTAAGGTCTTTTTCTTGTACGTTAGCTATGTTGGAATAGTCAGGGCCTACTGTAGTATGAGAGTGGGGTTGTACTGGAGACATGTTGTCCTGGCTGTTATTGTGTTCTTATCTAGGTTTGGGATGATTATAGGTCCTTTTGCTAATTTCTGGATTTATCTTTGTTGGGGTGGGGGTTGTTCCTTGGTTTCTGTTCCTCCTCTGGGTTTTCATGAAGTGGGAAGGCTGTGTGTTGCCTGTTTTTCTAGTCACATTGAATACCTGCTGGTATGGGAGTCAAGGAGTGGGTGGTCTAGGGGATCCAAAGGAGATGTGGGCAGGAGGAGGGGCGACAGCAGTTGGTGTTCTTTTGCTTTGTTCTTGAGACTTCTGAAACTTCTGAAGTTCAGTTCTTCATAGAACCATAAAATAATTTCAGATATTTGTTTATCTTTGTTGGACAAAAAATGTAAGATATGTGAGGATATATTGTGTTAATATTGTCTTCTAGAAGTTTCTTACTGAAAATATTAATTCTAGTACTTGAGAGGCAGAAGCAGGTGGATCTCAGTGAGTTCGAGGTCAGCATGGCCTACAAAAACTGGTTCCAGGACAGGCTTAACAGAGAATTATATGACCTCCCCAGTTATAACCTGTCATGACTTGAATGACACTATGGCACAACACTTCTTCAATAGTATTATAATAACTTAATTTCAGGGATAAGGTATGATTTTGAACAGTTGCAGAATTAGATAACAGAATCAGTAAAAGAAAGGTAATATATGTGTAGATATATGTGTGCATATATATAAACATATGTAGCAATAAAATATTTATAATTTATACAAAAATTATGAAGACCCTTATAGAAAAATATTGTCTACTAGTAAATGCTATCATTTTAATGAAAACAAATTTAAAAAATATTTTTTGAATACTGTTTTCATTAAATAGTAGAATCTCTATCCTGAAATTACTTTCTTTTCATTTATTGTCTCTAACTTTGAAGCCAGAAGCTTTTCTTCTTTTCCGTTCTTTTAATTTGTCTAGGCTTTTTCCCAAAACATAAAAACACAGTCCTGTACAACTAGAAAATTTCACACATAATTTCAGTTCATTGTTGTCTAGCTGAGATTTTTATCCTGAGTAATGCTAATAAGAATTTATCTATTCAACATAAACTTCTTTACAATCAAAAGAAACAGAAATTTCTCAGAGTAAAACACAGACGAAATTAAGTACACGATATAAACTGTCCTCTGGGTTGGGATCTTGTTACAGGCCCACTTTGACAAGTGAGCAACTGACTGCTCAGTTTCTTCTTTTGAGGTTGAGAGATGTGTACTTGGAGACAAGCTGCTTTTAAAGATCATAGAAAGCACCATGGAACCAGGATAACAGTGCACTGTAACTTGCATCTCTTTGGCTCTCATATCTAATAAAAAAGATCCACTCGTGTACTGGAATTGGTATTTCAAAATCATAAAATTTTCTTAGGTACTTAATCCGGTAACATCACTGGTAACATTGCCCACTGTTAGATGCAAGGATCATGCTTCTGGCATCTTTTACGATAACCAGCCTCTCATGAGTGCTGCTTCCATTTGATCTCTGGCTGATCACTTTCTCAAAGCGTAAATATCATGCATCTCTCTCAGAATGGGTCCTGTCCTATGACAGAGAAGTCATTTTAATGTCATGCAGATGCAATATATGTTACAAGCACTGTAATAATAAATGACCACTTTCACTATCTCTAATTTTTTTAACCACTCACAAAGGAAATATTGGAGCCGCACAAGGTATATAAACCCCACTTAAAGGAGGGTCTATGTGTAGTAGGAGCTGTGGGCCTCTTCCCACAGCCCGGCTCATGGCTGCCTAGCTAGCTTATGCCCCGAAATAAAAACACACAAATTTTATTATTTTAAACACTTCTTGGCCCATTTCTATTCATGTGTGTAGCACCCCACGGTGTGCTTACCGGGAAGATTCTAGCCTACGTCCGTCCTGGGTCAGAGCTTCATTGCATCTGCTCTGGAGAGGAGAGCATGGCGTCTGCTCCAGAGAGCAGAGCTGTCGAGTCTGAGCTCACTTCCTCTTCCTCCCAGCATTCTGTTCTGTTTACTCCACCCACCTATGTTTTAACCTATGAGGGCCAAGCAGTTTCTTTATTACTTAACCAATGAAATCAACAGATTGATATATGACATTCCCACATCACTTCCCCTTTTTCTGTTTAAACAAAAAAAGGAAGGCTTTAACTTTAACATAGCAAAATTACATATAACAAAACAGTTATCAAGTAAAAATTACAGTTACAATATTTACATCTATTTTATCTTTTATAACAAAGGAAAACTATAACTAACTATTCTTCAACTCCATCAAAGACTCCAGAAAGATACAATATTACCTAAGCAAACAAGAAATAAGCAACTTACAAAACTCTAGAAATCACAGAGACATCTCACTGCCTGGACAGTCACCCAAAGTTCCTCTGTACCGTTGGGGCATCCATCTTCGGCCTAAAGGTCCATAGTATCCAGAGACATTTCCATGAAGTAGGAAATTTCAAAGGCAGTCCAGTCACTATCTGCTGTGTCCCGCAGGATGTCTCGCAGACTCCTTCATGAATCAGGAATCCTGAAAGATCATCTCACCTTTAGGCAAGTTCAGTAGTCCTCTCTCTGCGGGTTCTCTGTGTCCAGTTTATGCAATAGTCCAGGCAAGAGCAGTTTCTTGCCCAAATGGCTAAACAACTCCATAAGGTGCCTCTTCGATGCCCATCTTCTTTCTTCTTGAAGTAGATTGGTGCTGCCAGGAGCAAACATGTCTCATTGTCATGAAAAACCTTAAGTTATTAAAACACTAAATAGCATATTCCATAGTCTTTGAAAGATATGAAGAATGTCTATCTAAAATATATGCATGCATATCTAGAAAATCTAACTAACATGACTACAAACTTGACTATTATTGATAATTATCCATTAACAACCTATATACATTACATTTTTAAGTGAACTACACAATCATAATACCTTAATCAATATCAGAAATACATATACATATAATAAAATTGACCTTAAATTAATATCAATAAACCAAGATTCATATCAATGCAAATTATTCACATCTATATCATCTCCCCTTTTAAATGTAAAAGAACATTTATAAACAATATATGGGAACATGGATGCAGTTTTTTTCTCTCCAAACTGCTTCCTGCTGAATGGGGGCACTGTTATTCGGGTCTTTTATGGGATAACCTGTCTGCTAGGTTCATCTCAGTTGGCAGTTGAGCGAAGCAATTTTTTAAAGGTGTTCACAGCAACCCTTCAGGAGGGCGTGGTCTATCATACCATATTGGGATCGAAGAAGCAATCCACAGTGTCTCATCCTCTGTGAAAACAGAAGAAGAAACTCTTTTCCAAAGTATCATATCCTTATATCCAAATTCTGAAGTCAAGGTGTTTTGAAAATATCTATCTTGGATTAGTTCAGCAACATTTATAAACAAATATCTTTTAGCATCTGTTGCTCCTTCCTCAGCATTCAAATAATTCAAAGAGAGCATAATAGCATACAGTATCAAGATTTTCTGTGTATTTTCCATCTTTGTGCAGCTTTATTTTAACTCTATTTTGTTTATTTTTACTTTTATTTTATATTCTCTGTATATCGTTGTCCTGGAATAACTCTGTAGACTTGAACTCTCAGAGATCCTTCTGTCTCTGCCTTCCAGGCATTGGAATTAAAGGCATGTGCTACTACACCTTGAAGTCACAGAGGTCAATCTCCCTCTGCCTCCAAAGTGTTGGGATTAAAGGTGTGTACTACCACACCCAACTACTTTCTTTCTTCCTTATTTTTTTAAGAACTTTAACATTTAGCCTGCATATATTTTTAAGTACACTGTAAATCATTTAAAGGTTTTCTTTGTCTTTGAATCTCTCTTTACTGTATCTCTCTCTTTTTCTGACCACACGAGCCTTTAATTTACTGAGCAATATGGGTAGGATTAAAGCCGTGGCTTTGCCAGCTAGATCCGACCCATTCCTTAGCTTTCCTGCCTCACAGCGGAGGTACCAGCTGTAGCCATGTTTATCACCACAACTCTGTGGTGTTTCAAGGTCCTTGCCAGCAAACAAGCTACAACACTCAAATGCTCTCTCTGTAACTGACCTCCTGCCTCAAAGAGTCAGAGTTTGCCCTGGCAGGACAGCCCAGAAAGCCGGCATTTTAAAGCAGCACAACTTTTTTCCTGCTACGGCTGAAAACCGAAAAGCATGCCTTCAGCTTTTCACCAACACCGTTTTAAGTATTTCGTGGCAGGACCTCTTAAATGAGCTGCAAGGTTTCACAGCTGAAGCTGAGTCAGGAAGCCTCTCTTAGATGAGAGCACTTGCTTGCCTCTAGCAAGCAGAGCAGACCCAAGAAATTGTTGCTACCAAGAAAACATGCTTTACTCTATTCTTTCCCAAGCTTTCTCAAGCTTTCTGTAGATTCAGTGCCCCATGTCTGGGCGCCATCTGTAGTGGGAGCTGCGGGCCTGCTTTTTGTCCTGCCCGGCTCCTGCATGGCTAGCTTTACACCAGAAATAACAACACACAGATTGTATTCTTTTAAACACTGCTTGGCCCATTTCTATTCATGTGTGTAGCACCCCAAGGTGCGCTTACCGGGAAGATTCTAGCCTACGTCCATCCTGGGTCAGAGCTTCATTGCATCTGCTCTGGAGAGGAGAGCATGGCGTCTGCTCCAGAGAGCAGAGCTGTCGAGTCAGAGCTCACTTCCTCTTCCTCCCAGCATTCTGTTCTGTTTACTCCACCCACCTATGTTCTAACCTATGAGGGCCAAGCAGTTTCTTTATTACTTAACCAATGAAATCAACAGATTGATATATGACACTCTCACATCATCTATGTCCATCAGCAGATGGCAAGAACAAAGTGAACTCAATGGTCTTGTAGAGATCTTTTTTCTGATAATGTGTTATTTTAACATATTAATCTTTTGCTTATATAATATAGTTTCTGGTTATGTATTTTTATGGAGAATGTGTGTGTGTGTGTTTGTGTGTACATGAGTATATGCTTTTTCTTTTTAATTTTTTATTGTTTATCTTGTTTATTTTTGTTTGTTTGTATATTTTATTTGCATCCTTGTATAGCACAATTAATAAAAATCCAGAGACAGATATTGTTGTTCAATCTGAAGACCATAAAAGCAAAGTAGTCAAGTCACTAGAGAGTTCTTACTTCTATGAAATCCTCAGTCTGAAAGAGAGAGAGTTACTATCTCATCCTGCCTTATATTCCTTTCTAGTGCTGGGATTAAAGGCATTTACCACCACCTCCCAGCCTCTATGGCTAATTAGTGTGGCTGCTGAGATTAAAGGTGTGTGCCACCATTTGCCTAGCCTCCATGGCTGACTTTTATGGCTTTTATGCAAACTTCATTTATTAAAGTATAAATGAAATATCAGTATATGTTTCCAAAACAGAGAGAAAGGACACATGGTTTTGGATTGTTGGGTAGGCTGTAAGAATCTGAGAGGAGATGAGGGAAGAGAAACTATCATCAGAATATTTTATATAAAAATAATATATTTTCAATCAAAAGAAAGATAATAAAGCAAATTATATGGAAAAAGAAAATAACAGGCAGTCACTTCAACACATCAGATATTACAGTCACTATGATTCCATACTAAATTCACTTTTATTCCAGGTTCTTCAAACTGATTTTTCTGAAGTTAAATGGTCCTGAGAAACCATGGTCACATATAAAATTCTCTGTTATTTTAGTTACCACTTCTTTATTTCTAGAATATTGCTAGTATGATTTGGGGTACAAAACATGTTATTTATAATCCAAAATTTGTTTCCATTTAATTGCAGATTTCATGATGTAGATCCATCCTTTCTTCCCTTCTGTGGTCTTCGGCAGCTTTAGGATAAGAAACAGGTTATTCTCCTTTAATATCTTGGAATAACTGTAACCAAACTGAAAGACCCATATGTAAGAACTTTGAGTATCTAAAGAAAGAAATTGAAAAAGATATCAGAAAATGGAAAGATCCTCCGTGCTCTTGAATAAGTAAGATCAACGTAATAAAAATGGCAATCTTACCAAAAGCAATCTGAAGATTCAATGCAATCCAAAACAAAATTACAAAACAATTCTTCACAGACCTGAAAGAACAGTACTTAACTTCATATGGAAAAAAAAGCCAGAAGAGGTAAAAACAATACCATACAATAAAGGAACTTATAATGGCATTACCAGCCCCCATACCAAACTCTATTATAGATCTCTAATAATAGGAACAACTTAGTATTGGCATTAAAATAGATATGTGGACCAATGGAACTAAATAAAACACCCTGACATTAACACCTATGAACACCCGGTTTTTGACAAAGAAGCCAAAATGATACAATGAAAAAAGGAAAACATCTTTTAACAAATGGTGCTGGTATAACTGGATGCCAACTTGTGGAAGAATGCAAATAGATCTATCTCTATCGTCACACACAAAACTCAAGTCCAGGTGGATGAAAGACCTCAATATAAGACCAATTATACTGAATCTGATAGAAAATAATGTGGGCAGTGTGGGAAGCAGCCTTCTATGCTTTGGCACAGGAGATGACTTACTAAATATAACATCATTAATACAGATACAGAGAACATCAATCAGTAAATGAGACATTCTGAAACTGAAAACCTTTTGTCAGGCAGTGGACATGATAAATGAGATAAAACAACAGCTTACAAAATGGGAAAAGATCTTCACTAACCACAAATATGACAGAAGACTGATCTCCAAAATATATAAAGAACTCAAGAAACTAGATATCAGTATACAAAACAATCCAACTAAAAAACCGAGTACAGAGATAAACAGAAACTTCTCATCAGTAGAATCTCAGATGGCCGAAAGGCATTTAAGAAATTGCTCAGAATCTTTAATCATCAGGGGAATGCAAATCAAAAAGACTCTGTCAGAATTACTAAGATCAAAAATACTGAGAATAATTTATGTTGAAGACTGTGGGGAGTCAAGGGGAAACACTCCTCCACTGCTGGTGGGAGTGCAAATATGTACACTTACTTTGAAAATCAGTATGGCGGTTTCTCAGAAAACTGTGAATTAATCTGCCTCAAGACTCAGCAATACCACTCTTAGGCATCTACCCAAAGGAAACACAAACATACCACTAGGACACTCAACTGTGTCACTTTAGCAGTGGGACCAGAGTCTACCCCTGGTGCATATTCTTTTGAATCATGATTTTCCACTTGGGAATGTTGGGATAGCACATATCTTTGGTAAAAGTCAGAGGGCCTCAGTAAGTCTTCTGTCACATACCTTTAAACTGGAAAAAAAATAAGCATCTGCAGGAATATCAAACTTGTTTGCAGTTGTAGTACTTAAGTGTCTTATTTAAATAACGACTTATATATTTAGAAAAATTTAGTTTTCTTAAGATGTATCTATGATTGTAACTTGCAATGAAACTTTAAAATTTTAAAAGTGTGATAATTTTGTGCACTTAGTTCTATTACTCTAAGTAATTTGTACTTAATGTTCAGTTTTATCAGGATTTAGTAATATTATCAATGGTTAAACATTCTTTGTTATTTATGTTAGCATGAACTCTACCTACATGGATTTCAGAAACACTGAATTTAAATTAGTTAACAAATATTCTTGAATAATACTGTTATCAAGCAAAACTTGTTCTTTAATTTTGAAGAATTTTTCATGGGAAGTGTTTATAATGGGTTGAAAAAAGTTTCATACCCACATTAATATAGTACAATTAACTATTAATACAAAATCACAAGAATATAAAATAACCAGGATGACACAGTGATGGGATGTGGAACTTATGTCTTTTTAGTGTGCTAAGAATTATGAAGCCTAGAATTACTATGTTTCAACACAGTTCTCCTATGGTTGTGATTTAGTGATTAATGTTCATTAACTCTGACATAGCAACTAGTTCTCTAAAAATATTCAAGAGGGACTGTGAATAGATAACTTTTATTTTTCTTTTTGTGCTTCAGTTAGGGAGCTAGGATTCTCAAAATTACTAGTTATTATGAAATTTAAAGTACACTTGAGGCAACCTACTTAATATTCCCCATGATTGAATAATTCTACTGAACATTTATTTCTGTGTAACCTTAATGGGGATTAGTTGGGATTGCAGGAGATAAAGAAGCCAGCATATATATTAACATTCCAATTATTCGGTAGATATTGCAACAATTTCTGCTTGTCAAAATTTTGATGTTTGTGTGATAATTATTTTTGCAGTATTACTTTTATAATAAAAAGGTACACATGCACACAGCTGTATTTAGAAACAGCTAATCAAATTTATATTTCATAGTATTATTTGTGGTGGCGATGAGTTAGTGGCTGACAAGACATCTAATTTGTTTACACTATATAGTACTAATTCATACAAAGTACAAATGAGACTTAATATGCTGAAATTAAAGTGATATCAAATCAATTAATAATTATATGGACCTCTGTTTAGTCTTAATATTTGTGATTTTTTGTAATATATACTTTACTTAATTATTAAAAATATAGCATCCTTAAAAGTTCTGCATCCAAACTAAAATTGAAACATTATATAAAATTCAAACTATGAATACTTTCAGAAGTATAAACATACCTTTGAAATATTCATATGTTATAATGAAAATTGAATTTATTATATACTGTAATTCAAATGCACAGATAGGGAACTGTTAGAAAGTGGGTTTATGACCCAGATGTACCACTTTCTATCTGCATAAGAGATAAATTATTCATAAACTTCTCCGTTACATTTTCTGTAAAGTAGTGCCACTATTTCGGCAGTCCTTTTAGTGGTTTGATTTCATCAATCACCACTTCCCAAGGACATTGAAAAAGGAATTAAAAAAAATATAAATAAAATGTTTTAACCAAGTTATGATCTTTACCCTTAACTCATGGGACATAAAATAGATAAATATTTTTACAGTTGTATATATTATGTTTGTATATATGATAAGGCCTTCATAAAGAACAATGCTATCATTTATAAAACCAAATATAAGCCCTTATCACTTATATTTAATGCTACATAGCATTAAACCTTCTTGTAATGCCAATTGCATTATGATTTGAAAGCAGAAAACCAACAAAAAATAGCACTCACACGCATGCACACAGACCTAACAACACCAACAAACAGTCAATTGAAAGTGTACTAAAATGATTTCCTGAAAAATTTTAATGTGTGATTATTCAGAAGTTTTATGACTGTGATTTCTTTTCTTTTTTTCTTTTTTCATGAAAAAGATTTTTTTAAAAAGATTTATTATGTATTCAATGTTCTGAAAGCATGTATCCCTGCAGGCCAGAAGAGGGCACCAAATCTCATTACAGATGGTCATGAGCACATGTGGTTGCTGGGAATTGAACTCATGACCTTTGAAAGAGCGGGCAAAGCTTTTAACCACTGAGTCATCTCTCCAGCCCTCATGAAAAAGATTTATTCTAAGATATGTAATGTTTCACCCATGTGATGCTAGCATTCAGAAAGCTGGATTTTCCTTGAACTTAATTAAGTCTAAGGTTTACATGTAGTATGTATAGAAATTTGGATTGGGCACCCTGGTGGGGCATGGTAGACTTGAAAGAAACAGAATATGTGATAAAATGGAGTTATATAAATCTGAGGCATTCAAGTTAGGTAATTTCATAGACAGACATAACTGACTCAAACTTAAATGTTGTCTTGGGTTATGGAAATACATCTGGTCCTTGGCTCTTTATACCTTATTTTGGCTTACACCAGGCTTTTCTGCTATAAGCTTAGATCACACTATCTAACTTTAGTGAAATTTCATGCCTTATTACTAACTTCTCTAGTTATCTGCATCCTATGTGTTAACATATAAAAGAGAATAGACTATTCATTAGGTCAGAAATTGTTCAAAGTAAGTCCTTTAACTTCATGATGTGTAAAGATATATAAATACAGTGCACATGGTTGCCTATAAATTTAGATAAATCACCCATATAGCCTGAAATTTGAATTATATCTTTTTTACTTGTAAATTTGTAATCATACATTTTTATGCTTCACTTACTATATGCGAGAGAGAGAGAGAGAGAGAGAGAGAGAGAGAGAGAGAGAGAGAGAGAGAGAGAGAGGAAAGGTATCTCTATTGGTCAACTGTTGACATGAAGAAAGATGGAATTAGAAATTTAACCTATATGTTTCTGAGAACTGTAACTAGCTTTCCTTCTAAAGAAAACCATTCAGTGGTTACAATGGACTCATTTTTTTCTTTCTTTTTTTCGTCTCTGAAACTATTGCATTTCTTGAATCTGTATTCTGTGAGTAAGGTACTTCTGATAACAGAGGATTGATTTCCCTCTTCTACTTTCGTTCCAAATTCAAACGCTCTCTTAAGAAGAAACAATTAGCTTCTCTCCAAATGCAATGTTACTGATGAGCTTGTTTCATGGTCAATGGTAGAAATCAATTTTCATTTAAGAACCTACAGTACTTTGCCTTTTTCTTTTCTGTAGTCTATTGATCCTTCCTCCTGTGGAAGGCACTATCCACTTGGCTGTAGCCAGACACTTTCCAGGGGTCCATCTTAATAGAAGATATTCCTAGAAAGGATTTCCTATGTATGTATCTGCATTTTAATATGTGGACGTATGGCCTTCTACTTACTATGGTGTCATAAGAAGACTTCTGTCGAGAAAGGTGGAAGCATTACTGTGATGTGATCTGGCAATCTTCGATCTTTCTGTAAGGTTCAGGGGTATTAGCAAAGTAGGACATTCTATAATGGACTATAAAGTATTCTTCTAGTTAAGCATGACTACCAAGACCTTGAGTTCCCACAACAGTTTGAAAGGCTTGTCTTTCAACCACCGACAGAAGGGTGTTTATAACTGAGATGTTTTGCAGTTGTTGACTAGAATAAGAACAATATTGAAAAAAAGAGGAAAAGAGCAATATTGAAAAGTATTTTTTAATCGTCTGAATTATATTCACTGTAGATCCCGCACTTATACAAAAGTGCTAGCTTTAGGAAAAAGGATTTTAGAGATGACTTGTATTTGACTGTTGGTGTCTGAAGAAACATCATTTTTTGTGCTTGTTTACTATGAAGTTTATCTATGACTTTACTGTAAGGTAAAATTGCCTCAAAAATTTGGTTTCTAAAAAACATGTATCTTTTGTGGGATATCATGTCTAATTAGCATTTATTAAAGTTTGTACATGAAAATTTCATATATCTTTTAATGGGCAATAAGTGTCTATTCACCCCAGTTTTTATTTAAATGCCTGGCTCAGGAGGATAAAACAACAAAATTAAATCTTAGAGCAAAATATAGCTTTCCAATACACTCCAATCTCATTTAGATGTAGCAAACATGTTGTCTGATAGCAGAACACTAAAAAAATGCTTCCACAGTTAAGAAAAATATGAATTAAAAAAGCCCCTGATTCTAATATTTTTGCATTAATTTAACTTATTTCATTCATTAGAAGTGGACTCATGCCAAAGAATTTTCAGAGTGACACCAGGTCACAACAGCAGACTATTACAGTAGAGTCGGTTGCTTTCCTTCTAAGACTCGAAATTCTCAGAATGAGAAGACAGTGCTTTTCTGCTGCCCTTGCAGATGGCCACTAATGAAGAGCCAAGCCTCTGAAGAGGGCAGCAATGTTTTCCTGCCCGCCATAAGGATGGCCACTGTGGAAGAGTACAGCTTCTGACATGGGCAGCAGCCTAGTGAATGTCCTCATGATCAAAGGCATGTTTTATTGGTTCTTTTTCCATGGTGAAATCAAATGCAATACCCAAGTTAAATCTGCACTTGTTATAATTATTTTTAATAATGTGGTATTATTTGAATCAAGTAATAATGCAATGATAATGTGATATTAGTAATGTAACAATAGTATTATTGTATATAAATATTTTCTAGAATATATTTACTTTAAAACCAGTTGCTTATTTGAATTTTATATGCAGTAAATACCTTGGGATATCAAGATATGCTTAAGCTAAGAGTGTTATTAATTTTCCTTGTATTGAAAATATAACTTAGTTATTTACATTATATTTGTTTGCTAACTGAGGTTAAATGAGTTATTGAAAATTATTTGAAATACATTTAGTAAGCTATACTTATAATACAGAAATAATTGTGTCTAATGTTTTACTAAGTCTCCTTACAGAACTGTCATATAAAAACTTAGCAAAGCTATAATTGCAATTACTTGAGTAAATAATGTGAAATTATTGTTAGAATAAAATACAATGCAGCCTAATAATATAGCATCATACAATGCAAAATTACAATAAAACAAAATAAATTGCAATATAACAAAATAAAATAAAATGTGAAGTCAGGAAATGCTTGGAACATAATTTATTGTGAGTTAGGGAAAAACTGAGATTTTTTTTTCTTTTACTTCATGAAGTATCTAAGGTGGGATTCAGGAAGTTTGTACAATGAAGGATGTCAACTCACTTTGAAGTATTTGCCCAAAAGGAGGTAAGTTGTTGGTGTGCATTCTCAGGTGAAGAACTGTAAAAATACTAATTTTTTGTGAACCAGAAAAGGTTATTGATCATTAGCCTCTAAGGACATTTTCAAACATATCATATATTTAATTGAGCAAGAGGGTAAGTGATCAGTGCAGGAATTAAATTTCCAAAAAAAAAAAAAAAGGAAAAAGAAAACTTACTAAATAAGGAGGAAATTTAAGAGATGCAGTAGAAAAACATCTTCTTTGTTTTCCCTTTGGCAAAATCTACATAACAACTTGTGAATTGGACTGCCAAACTAATTAAGTGTGGAATATTCCTGGACAAGTGATTTTCTGTTTATAAACCTTAATTTCCTTTTATTTCTTACATTCTAGTAAACAAGTGGATGTTATTGTTGTCAATATAAATATATAGCTAGCTTGTATTTTAAAGATTTTTTAAAGGAAAACATTGCTTTTACTTATAGATAAAATTATTACTTTTATTCTGAATAATAATCTCTCTGGATACTAAAAGTACAAACTGTACAAATCCATATTATTCTGTCACTTAACATGGAAAGAAAAGAGTATTTTTCTACTTTGTTAGTCAGTCTGTTATAATTTATCTTTTTTTTTTAAAATATTTATTTATTTATTATGTATACAGTATTCTTCCTGCAGGCCTCATTCCAGATGGTTGTGAGCCACCATGTGGTTGCTGGGAATCGAACTCAGGACCTTTGGAAGAGCAGGCAATGCTCTTAACCACTGAGCCATCTCTCCAGCCCCTAATTTATCTTTTATTTTGTATGTACATTATTCTGTATTTATTTTTATTTATTTATTTATTTTTATATTTTTATTATTCTGTATTTTTATGCAGTTTATTTTGCAAGTTTTTATTGAGTACCCTCTTTATATTTACAAGTCAGCTTTCAGCTCAGTAGAATTCTTTTCATATTTTTTTATTTTCATTTCTAATCTTTTACATATTTTTTATTTAAACTGCAACCGTGATAACTGAATGTAATACCAAGTTGACTTTTCTTTACATGGGAATTTCTATTGTATGTCTGTCTGTTCCTGTCTTAATTAGCAAGATATTACACACACCACAGCTCACTCAGTGTGCATTCAGCAGTGATATACTTACACAGCTGCATATTCACTATCCTAAGCCAAGCACAGAGCATTTCTCTTCTACTGATAGATTCTTTTGTTCTGCTCTTAAGCCCTTCTCTACCAAGGTTGGCCTCAGGGAACCACTAGCTTACTTTGTTTCTCTATACATTTTCTGTTCTGAACTTGCCCTTGTAATTGAATCATGTGGTCTTGTGACAGACATTTCTTTACTCTTTTGGGACACCTGGACAGTCTTCACCATTATTATTTCAGCTTTATGCAGCTCTTAAACCTGCTCAACTCCCCCAATGATTTTTTTTTAAATCAAATACTGCTCTTTCATTTCCTCCAAATCTTTCTTCAGTTCTCACCCTCATCTCTAGCACTTGCACTGATGTTTCAGTATCACTTAGAAAAATCTCCCTATCTTTAAAAATTAGTCTCGTGTCACTTGTTAGAGTAAAAGAATAGCAATATAGTCCTACAGAAACTAAAATCTTTGAAATAAGAGAAAAATTGCAGGTATTTTTAGGGCAAGTTATAATATCCACATGTTTAGGTTATAACAAATAAAGATTGTAAAATGACTGTTTTTTTCAAGTTGCTTCACTCTTGGGAAACTATTTCACTTGTAATTCATTTTGAAAAAATATAAGTGATCTAAATCATCATATAAAAACTTGGTGTAAGTGATTAATTAGGCCATCTGCAAATAAAGAAATCAAAACATTTCCCAGAAAAATTACCATTCTCTCAAATCAGTGATTAAGTTGATGAGTATGCTATCCAGGACTTAATCTCTGAAATTTCTTTTATAATTTGCTATATTAAGTTTTCTAGAAAGTACTTTAATGACTTTTCAAAGAAGTCTTGGTGTTTGCATCCAAATTTCACAGGCTCCTTAAAAATAAGCTCATTGAAGTAAGTACACAGTTACTTGGGTCATAAAATACATTATATTTGATTGGTTTTTGTCGTCTTAAAATTTCCAGATTTCTCTGTAAAATAAAAATAAATCTCCTTTATCGACTTAAGCTTAATTAGAATTTTCATTCACATTTAAACCAGAAAAAATAATTCATACACACACACACACACACACACACACAGTTTGACTTGAAACAATTGTGCAATGGTAGATTTCTTCATATGAAATTTGCAAAATAAATTACTTTCATAAAATTAGAGCATTTCTTCATAAAATCTGTCTTTAACCATTTGACCTGTGTGCCAAAGCAATATCGTCAGTACCTAGAAAAAGCATTTTTTTTCTTTTTTAAGTTGATGTTTATAGACTATAAAGCAATTAGGTTAACCAATTCCTCTCTCTAAATTAGCAGGTGGCTTAGACATATGCTGAAAAGATCAAGTACATATAAAAAGTTTCTTTCACTGTCTTTGTAATCAGTTTTTAATGTGAGGGAAGAAGCTCCATACTCAATAAAATGATCGTAGTGTTGTAGAAAATGAAAATGCTGACAATGACCTTGATTTCCAGAAGATTGCTCAAGGTTCATTGAGCAAAATATTAGTAATTATCTCTAATTTTACTGTTATTGAAAAGAGCTAATTTGTTAATGAGTATTGAAGTACTTAACTATGTTTTATCCTCAAGGAAGACTGAATACAATTGACAAATTTTATTTTTCCATTAAAAAACAAAAGAAAAATTTTAATAATTTAAAGATTTTATTGTACCTCTTTAATGATTACAATAAACATATAATAATTATAGATTAATAAAAAAGTATTGATGTATTTGGCATATTTAGAACAACAGTGATTAAAAAGTTCAAATCTTACATTTATATTTACTTCAGATTCTTTCCACATATGTGAACTGGATTTATTTTCACTTTTTTCAGTGTTTTACCAGTGTTTACTGTGTCTAGATACACATTTAAGGTTGCATGCTAAAAGAGAATCATTCTTATATTATTTTCTTTTCATCTGTGCCAATGAATAGTGGAACTAGTTCTTATAAAGTAAACATTTAATACATGTTATTGAATGGTGTAGAATTTTATTGCTAGAATTTTCATCTAGAACTTCTTTTTCCTCAAGTGATAGTTTAACCTGAGGCTTTGAAGAGTAAAGGAGGAAGAGAGTAGGATTATCTGGAAAGGTGGAGTCTGAGGTGACATCGTCCCACTTCCCTACACTGTCCATTTGAAGGTGTCTATGATGATAAAATCTTTCTGTTTACTTCTGCATTTCCTTTTGTTTCCCAGTGGTATGTGATGAAACTTCAGACAATAAAAATAAATACTAATTTTCATGGCAATAAACTGTGTTTTCACTTGATTATCAAAGCAATAGCTCTGAAGGTCCTAATCAATTTCTAATACTAAAATATTAAACATGCTATTTAATGGTATCTGGTAAAAAGTATCTATATAATTTTTATATTTGGTGGTGAAATCAGTTAATATTTGTTCTGATGTATATAATTTCCTATTAGTACAAAGATTGATAGGAAGACATTTTGTATGAGCAATGCTACCCTGTTCTTTCATGAAAATAATAAACTGTATATTAGTTTGCTTCTACATTTATAGCAAATATTATAAGGAATAATTAAAACATGGGAGTTTTGATGATACACAAAATTATTTGATAACCATTTATAAAGAGGTTGGTATTCACTTCTGTTTTAAGAAAAATAATATTTTGTCTTACAGAAGAGTTGGCATTACCCTGACACTGAACACATCAAATGAAGTTTCTGCAATATTAGTTCTCACTATAAACAAAGACTTGTTGTTTTATAAAGCATGGTTTTAACTGAACTTCAATGCTTTAGAAACAGTGTTTCCAGCTGAATTTTATTTCTTATAACTGGTTTCCAGAGGACAGAAGTCGAATTCCGTATAAAATAGTCATTAGTGACTGTAGAATAACCACATACAAACAATGACCTTGATTCCCAGGATAAATGTGCAGGGCTCACTGTGCAAAGATACTGGGTAATTAGCTCTGATTTTACTGTTGTTGAAAACATTAATTATTTAACGGTTTGAAGTGCTGAAGTGTTTTCTTCTGACTTAAAAATTTATACACTTAAGTAATCAACAGTCAGCCTCACTCAAATGAAAGAAAACAAAAATAATATGTCATACCATGTTGACAAATTCAGATTTGATTTTTTATTTGAAATTAAGGACATGACAAAATCAACACAAGTCCCAGATTCTATGTTATAAGGACTAAAATTCAGAGACCTATCGGAAAGGAAGAACAGGAAAAGTGTGTTGAATATTGTGAGTAATAGGAAAGAACAGAATGTCACTTCCCTATTTCCTTTTACATGAAATGTGAGACATAGGCACAGTCAATTTTACACTTTAGGAGACAAATGTGATTGTGCACAGTAGACTATGATATACACCTTAAAAGACAAAACTTTTCTTTCATCTGGAAGTGATGGTGTCTTAAACCCATAGAAGAAGAAGTAACAATCAGGATGTATAAAACAAGATGGCACTGTTATAATAAGATAAAAAAAACAATAAAATCTTATAAGGAAAATTTTTATTGGAGAATTATCATAGCGTATGTCACAGAATATACCTATGCTACATGGAAGTTGCCGACAGAACCTTCACTGTAGCCTCTGTCAGTACAGATGTTTGCATATATGTCTTCTAGGAGAACATCCTGTTTTCAGATGTCCTACCAAAACATAGGCTTTTCGAGGAAGGACGGTTTGAAAAGGGATGGGTGGATGGGTTAACAGGCATAGCTGGATTTTATTCCTATAACTTCCAAATGCATTCTCCATTCTCTGCAAAGAAAGGGAGTGAATAATCCAAATGGTCCTGGAGCGTTCCTACAGGGCTGCTGCCAGGACAAAAAATCAAACAAAAAAAAAAACAAAAAACATGCCACTTATCTTAACTCTGCCCCATTTCTTCTCAGACCTCTCCAACTTCCCTAACTTGGGAAATAAATGAAAATGAATAACATGATGAAGAAAAAAAGTGTGATATCATGGGTCCTTGTGGTACTTCGGATAATAATCCCCCAGGAGGCACAAATGTTTGAATGCTTAGGCACTAGGCAGTGGAACTCTGATAGGATTAGAAGGATAAGGAACTAACTGAGGAAGTGTGTCATTGGGAGTAGGTTTTGAGATTTCAAGAGCTTCTATCCCAGGCTCAGTATCTGTATCTTGGCCTATGGATCAGAATAAAGCTGTAGGCATCTGTTTCCCCAAGCATGAGTGTTGCAAAGCTCTCATCATACCTCCCACCATGATGATAATGCTAAACCTCTGGAACTGTAAGCAAGCTCCCAGTTAAATTCTTTCTTGTATAAGAATTGCCTGGGGTGAAGTCAGAAGTGTAGAAGGATCTGCGGGCAGGCCTGCTTTTCGTCCCACTCAGCTCCCACATGATTGGCTTTACACCCGAAATAACAACACACAAACTGTATTCATATAAACACTGCCTGGCCCATTATATCTAGCCTCTTCTTGGCTAATTCTCACATCTTGCTTAACCCATTTCTAATAATCTGTGTAGCACCACAAAGTGGTGGCTTACCCGGAAAGATTCAGCATGTCTGACCTGCGTCCATCTTGGGCTGGAGCTTCATTGCGTCTCTGATCCAGAGAGGAGAGGCATGGCATCTGGCTTACTTCCCTTCTTCCCAGCATTCTGTTCTGTCTACTCCACCTACCTAAGGGCTGGCCAATCAAATGGGCCAAGGCAGTTTCTTTATTAACCAATGAAATTAACATCTCCATCATTTCCCCTTTTTCTGTTTAAATAAAAAAGAATGCTTTAACTTTAACATAGTAAAATCACATATAACAAAACCGTTATCAAGCAAGAATTACAATTACAATATTTATATCTACTTTATGTTTTATTATAACTAAGGAAAACAATAACTATCTATCTATTCTTCAACTCCATCAAAGACTCCTGAAGGATATAATATTATCTACGTAAACAAGAAATAAGAACTAAAATGACAGAGACATTGTTGCCTGGACAGTCACCCAAAGTTCCTCTGTACTGTTGGGTCATCCATCTTCAGTCTATAGGCCCATACTATTCAGCAGATATTTCCATGAAGCAGGAAAATTCAAAGGCAGTTCAGTCACTATTTGCTGTGTTCTGCATAATGTCTCGCAGACTCTTTCATGAATCAGGAACCCCGAAAGATCATCTCACCTTTAGGCAAGTTCAGCAGTACTCTCTCTACGTGTTCTTTGTGTCCAGTTTATGCAACAGTTCAGGCAAGAGCAGTTTCTTTTTTTTCTTTCTTTTTTTTTTTCTTTTTTTTTGGTTTTTCGAGACAGGATTTCTCTGTGGTTTTGGAGCCTGTCCTAGAATTAGCTCTTGTAGACCAGGCTGGTCTCGAACTCACAGAGATCCACCTGCCTCTGCCTCCAAAGTGCTGGGATTGCAAGAGCAGTTTCTTGCCCAAATGGCTAACCAACTCCATAAGGAGCCTCTTTGATGCCTATCTTCCTCTTAAAGTAGATTGATGCTGCCAGGAGCAGACGTGTCTCACCGTCATGAACAGTCCTAAGTTATTAAAACATTTAAAATGCCATATTCTGTAGTCTTTGAAAGATAAGAGGAATGCCTTTCTGAAATATATCTATGCACATCTAGAAAATCTAACTAAAATGACTATAAGCTTGATTATTATTAATGATTATTCATTAACAACTTACATACATTACATTTTTACATGAACTACACAATCACAATACCTTAGTCAAGGTCAGAAATACATATACATATAACAAGATTGACCTTAAATTTATATAAATAAAGTCAAATCCATACCAATGCAAATTATTCATATCTCTATCATATCCCCCTTTAAATATAAAAGAACATTTATAAACAATATTTGGGAATTTGGGTGCAGTTTTTTCTATCCAAACTGCTTTGTGCTGAATGGGGGCACTGTTATTTAGGTCTTTCATTGTATAACCTGTGTGCCAGGTTCATCTCACTAGGCAGTTGAGCAAAGTAATTGTTTGAAGGTGTTCACAGCAACCTTTCAGGAGGGCGTGGTCTATCATATTATATTGGCATAGAAGCAATCCACAAGGGCTCATCCTCTGTGAAAACAAAAGAAGAAACTTCTTTCCAAAGCATCATGTCCTTAGATCCAAATTTTAAAGTCAAGGTATTTTCAAAATATCTATCTTGGATTAGTTCATCAACATTTATAAACAAATATCTGTTAGTAGCTGTTGCTCCATCCTCAGCATTTAAACAATTGAAAGAGAGCATAATAGCATACAATATCAAGATTCTTTGTATATTTTCCATCTTTGTGCAGCTTTATTTTAACCCCTATTTCATTTATTTTTACTTTTATTTTTTGAGACAGGTTCTCTGTATATTTTTGTCCTGGAAAAACTCTTTAGACCAGGCTGTCCTTGAACTCACAGAGATCCACTCACCTCTGTTTCCAAAGTGCTGGGATTAAAGGTGTGTGCTACAACACCTTGAACTCACAGAAATCTGTCTGTCTCTGCCTCCCAGGCATTTGGATTAAAGGTGTGTCCTGCCACACCCTGAAGTCACAGAGGTCAATCTACCTCTGCCCTATGAAGTCTCAGAGGTCAATTTACCTCTGCTTCCCAAGTGCTGGGATTAAAGGTGTGTACTACCACACCCAACTACTATCTTTCTTTCACTTTTTTTAACTTTAAGAACTTTAATCTTTAGCTTACACGTATTTTTAACAAACTGTAAACTATTTAGAGATTTTTTTTGTCTTTGAATCTCTCTTTATATGTCTCTCTTTCTGACCACATGAGTTTTTAAGGAGAGGATGAAAGTGTGGCTTTGACAACTGGATCCAGCCCATTCCTTAGCTTTCCAGCCTCATGGCAGAGGTACCAGCTGTAGCCATTTTTATTGTCACAACTCTATGGCGTTTCAAGGTCCCTGCTAGCAAGCAAGCTGAAGCATTCTGCTCACAGACACTCAGTGGGACTGCCTGCCTGAAAGCGTCAGAGTTTGCCCTGGCAGGACAGCCCAGAAAGCCAGCATTTTAAATCGGCGCAGCTTTTTTCCTGCTATGGCTGAAAACAAACAAGCATGCAGTCAGCTTGTCATCAATACCATTTAAGTATTTCGTGGCAGGCCCTCTTAAAAGAGCTGCAGGGTTTTGCAGATAAAGCTGAGTCAGGAAGCCTCTCTTAGATGAGAGCACTTGCTTGCCTCTAGCAAGCAGAGCAGATTCAAGAAATTGCTGCTACCAAGAAAAGATGCTTTATTCTATTCTTTCACTAGCTTTCTCAGGCTTTCTGTGGATGCAGTTATCCACGTTGGGCAGCCATTTGTAGAAGGAGCTGCGGGCAGGCCTGCTTTTCGTCCCACCAGGCCCCCACATGGTTAGCTTTACACCCGAAATAACAACACACAAACTGTATTCATATAAACACTGCCTGACCCATTATATCTAGCCTCTTCTTGGCTAATTCTCACATCTTGCTTAACCCATTTCTAATAATCTGTGTAGCACCACAAAGTGGTGGCTTACCCGGAAAGATTCAGCACGTCTGACCTGTGTCCATCTTGGGCTGGAGCTTCATCATGTCTCTGACCCAGAGAGGAGAGGCATGGTGTCTGGCTCACTTTCCTTCTTCCCAGCATTCTGTTCTGTCTACTCCACCTACCTAAGGGCTGGCCAATCAAGTGGGCCAAGGCAGTTTCTTTATTAACCAACGAAAGTAACACCTCTATCACAGAAGAACAGGTGACTCAAATGCCAGCAACATTTCCTATTCCCTAGATTCTTTTCCCAAAGAACCATTTTGCCACCTACACCCTGCCACCTCATCGCCAGTGCTGGACCCTGCCCCAAACCCAGGGAGCTTCAGCCGCTCTGATAAAGTCCACTCCAGTCAGAAGAACAGGTGTGGGCAACTTCAGTCAGAAGAACAGGTATAGGTCACTTCAGTCAGAAGAACAAATTCTGTTCCAAAATCCATTCCACAGCCATGTCCTCCTCCCTCATTGCCTACCCTATGCAGGGCACTGCCCTAAACACTGGCAGATTTCTGCTGCTCGAGTGCAGACTACACTAGTCAGAAGAACAGGCGAGTGACTTGCCTGCCAGCAGGAACTGCCCCACTACCTAGATTTAGTTACCAAAGACTCATTCCATTTCCCATACCCTCCTACCTCATCACTCTCCCATGGCTATCACCTACTCTCCCCCAACTCCTGAAGACTAGCTTTTCAGTTTGAGGTCATACCAGTCAGAAGAACATAGATTCTAAGCTACATGAAAGGTCAAGCTGAATGAAGGCTACCCCCCCACTTGGACAGAGATTCCCTACTAGATCAGAGGTTAAACTGGTTAAATCTAGGACACAAAGACCAGAAAACTAAAGTGGAAACAGAAACCCAACAAAGACCAACTCAGAAATCTGAACCTAAACCTTTAACCATTAAAAATCCAGTTGCCAAAAGACCAGTGTAAGAATACAATCAACAATAGCTAGAGAAATATGGAAGCACCAGAGTCCAGTTATCCCACAACAAGACCTGAATATTCCAACACAGCTGACACACACGGAAATCACATTAAAACCAACTGTATGAAGATGATAAATTTCCTTAAAGTTAAAATAAAAAATCTGTTAAAGAAACTGAGGAAAATTCAAAGAAAAAAATTGAAGGAATCAATAAATCCTTTAAAGAATGCCAAGAACACCAAAGGGGAAAAACAAAACAAAACAAAAACAAAATAGCAAACAAAAACACCAGAAGGTCAAGAAATGTATTCAAAACCCTCAAATTTAAATGGATGCAATAAAGGAAACACAAACTGAGGGAATTCAAGAAATGAAAAATTTGGGTAAACAAACAGGAGCTACAGATGTAAACATCATCAACAGAATATAAGAGATGAAAGAGAAAATCTTGGGTATTGAAGATATGGTAGAAGAAATCTATTCATTGGTGAAATAAAAAATGTAACTATAAAAAATTCTAAGATGAAGTTCTCAGGTGATATGGAGTACCATGAAAAGATCAAACCTAAGAATAGTTGGAATACAAGGATAAGAATCCCAGCTCAAAAGCACGGAAAATCTATTTAACAATATCGTAGATGAAAAATTTCTATCCTAAATAAGAACATGCCTACAAAAGTATAAGAAACTTACACAACACCAAATAGATGGAATCAGAAAAGAAATACCCATACCACATAATAATCAAAATACCAAACATACAGAACAAAAAAATAATATTAAAGGCTGCAAATGAAAAAATGCTAAGTGATATATTAATTTTGCCTGACTTCTCAATGGAGACTCTAAAAGTCAGAAAGACCTGCACAGATATCGTGCAGACTCTAAGAGGCCACAGGTGACAGCCCAGACTACTAAACTCAGCAAAACTTACAAACACCATGGACAGAGAAAATAAAATAGTTTATGACAAAGTCAAATTTAAACAATATCTATCCACAAATCCAACACTACAGAAGGTACTGGAAGGAAAATTTCAGCTCCTACAAGGAAGTTAATTGTACCCACCAAAACCCAGACAATTGATAATCTCACACCAGCAAAATCCGAAAAAAGGAAATACACTCCAACTCCCACACACTGCCACCACCACCACCACCAATAACAACAACAACAACAACAAAATAGCAGGAATAAACAACCATCGGTCATGAATTCCTCTCAATATCAATAAATTCCAATTCCCCAATAAAAAGAAACAGGATAACAGAATGGGTATGAAAATAAGATGCACCCTTCCCCTGCATAAAAAAAAAAAAAAAAAAAAAAAAAAAAACCTCAACATCAAAGCTAAACATTATCTCAGAGCAATGGGTTGGAAAAAAAATTTTCAAATCAAATGGACCTAAGAATCAAGCAGGTATAGGTATTCTAATATCTAACAGATTAGATTTTGTGGTAGTTTGAATGCAATCGGCCCCCATAATCTTATGGAATGGCACTGCTAGGAGATATAGCTTTGTTGGAATGGGTATGACCTTGTTGGAGGACGTGTATCCCATGCTAGGTATTGGCTTTGAAGTTTCTTATATTCAGGATATTACCTAGTATCTCAGTTGACTTCCTCTTGCCTTCAAGATGTAGCACTTTCAGCTCTCCAGCAATGGGCCTGCCTGCACACAACCATGCTCCCTGTCATGATGATAATTGACTGAGCCTCTAAAACTGTAAGCAAATCACCCCAATTAAATGTTTTATTTATAAGAGTTACCATGATCATGGTGTTTCTTCACAGTAATAAAAACAATAACTAAGACATACTTCAAATCAAAATTAATAAAAAGAGATGGAGAACAACGTGTCCTACTCATCAAAGAAAAAAATCCTCCAAGATGAAGTTTACTTCTAACATCTATACCCCAAACATAAGGGCACCCAGATTCATATAGGACGCATTACTAAAGTTTAAATAATACATCAAACCTCATAAAATAATTGTGAGAGATTTTAATACTCCACTCTCACTAATAGACAGATCGTTGCAACAAAAACTAAACAAAGAAATAATGGAGTGAACAGACGTGAATCAAATGGACCTAACAGATATCTACAGAACATATCACTCAAATACAAAATTATAAAGAATAAACGGAAAATTCTCAACAGATGAATCTCAAATGGCTAAAAGACACTTAAAGAATTGGTCAGCATCCTTACTTATCAGGAAAATACAAATGAAAGTGACTCTGAGATACCATCTTACACATGTCAGAACTGTTAAGATAAAAAACACTGATAACAGATTATGTTGGAGAGGATGAGGAATAAGGGGAACAGCCTTCCCCTGCTGGGGTGGAGTAAAAACATGTACAGCCATTTTGTAAGTCAGCGTGATTCTTAGAAAATTGGGAATCAATTTACCTCAAGATCCAGCTATACCAATTTTAGGATACACATTTCTACTACAAGGACACTTGCTCAACTATCTTCACAGCATCATTATTTGTAATAACTAGGAAGTGGAAACAACCTAGATACCCTTCAGCTGAAGACTGGGTAAGGAAATGTGGCACATTTACACAATGGAGTAGTACTCAGCTGTAAAAAATGATGACCTCATGAAATTTGCAGATAAACTGGTAGAACAAGAAAAATAGATTCTGAGTGAGCTAACCCAGACCCAGAAAGACAAACACGGTATGTATTCACTCACAGGTGGTGGTTATTAAGAATGAAGTGTAAGATAACCACCCACAGCCTCAGAGAGGCTAGGTAAGAAGGAAGGCCCAAAGAGGAATGCATGGATTTCCCTGGGAAGGGGAAGTAGAAGAGATCTCCTGGGTAAACAAGAATTGCAGGGGATTGAGGAAACGGAAGTAAAGGGGACAGATTGGGTGGGCTGGGTGCAGGAGTCTAGTTGAAGGCAGGATAGAGGGAAAGAGAAACAAAAGAGAAGTCTTGATGGAGGTGGCATTTGGGGTATTAGATAGAAGCCTGGTACCATGAAAACTTTCAGGAACCCACAAGGATGACCCCAACTAAGACTCATAGCAATAGTGGAGAGCGCGCCTGAATTGGTGGTCATCTACTGTAAGTAGATTGGTGACTTCTATAATTGTTACCAAAGATACTCTACCTAGTAACTGATGGAAAGAGGCAGAGATCCATAGACAAGCACTACACTGAGCTCCAGGCATCTAGATGGAGAAAGGGAAGAGGGATTATAGCAGCCAGGATTGGTCATAAAAGAGAAACCCACATAGACAGCTGACCTGAGCTCAAGGGAGCTTATGGATCTGGACAAACGGTCAGGGAGCATGCATGGGACCAACCTACCCTCTGCATGTGTTTGACAATCGTGTAGCTTGGTCTCTCAGTCAGGCTTCTAACAGTAAGAGCACAACGTCTCCTTGGTGTTTAGCTGAGTTTTGTTAACCTGCTCCCCCATATTGGATTACATGACCCTGCCTCAACACACGGAGAGGAGCTAGGACCTGCCTCTACTTGATGAGCCATCCTTTGTTCAAGTCCATCTGAGGCCTGTCCCTCTCTGACTGGAGATGGAGAGAAGTGGATGGGGAGGAATGTAGATGGGAAATGGAAGGATATTAGAGGAAAGAAGGGAGGGGAAACTGATGGGAAGGAAAATAAATGAAAAAATATTATTAAAGGAAGGAAGCCAGGAAAGAAATAAACAAAGGAAGGAAGGACAGAAGGAAGGAAGGAAGGGAGAAAGAAGGGAAGAAAGAAAAAAGAGGAAGAAATAAAAGTGATTCATAAGTAAGTGTAAATCTCCGTGTATTTATTTGGGATCTGGCCTAGAAGAGTGAAAAAGAAAAACCAACTACAAAAGATAGTTTAAAATTTTGTTTACGGGGTTTACAAATAATGATTTTCAAAGATAATACCAATGGAGAAATATTTTCTCTTTGCTTTGACTATGACAGAGTTCAAGATTCCTTTGCAAAGTTACTATATTCAGAAAATATATACAATATTTGGCTACAAAAAGAAATTCAAATATAAGCCAGGCTATAACAAATATTACAACCTATCAATGATGAAATCAAACTAATACTATAAATCTCAAATACATCTATTTCTTCCTAATGAGTTATTATTAATGTCTAGCCAATGACAAATATTTTATCTATATTTATATATCCATGCTCATAAGCTTATTTTGAAAGTGTCCTTTTCTCAGGTTATCAGTAAATAATATTTACTGTATTGGTTAATCTAGACTATGTTTTTAAGTCAATATTCATCCTTAATAAGTTTTTTGTAAATCTGCCCTCAGAAATCAAAGCACATCAAGTGCTATGTTGATATTTTAGTACAATGTTTTTCTCATATGTCTAAGAGAATTATCTTTTATAAAAATCACTTTAGTTGAGCTGTTTATCAAGCCCAATTTTATCTATTTTTGATCAAATAACTTCCAAGTTCATAACAAAGAACATGATTAAAAAGAAAGGTTTACTGGGTTTAAAGTATTTAGGAATCTGAGAAAATGGCCAGAATAACACCATTTAAGAAATCTATTTAAAATGAAAATCATTGTCACAGTTACTCAGTACATTAAATGCTTTTCTAAGTCCATCTTCATATCTTTCTAAGGTTAAAAATAAAAAGCCAAACTGTGATTGAACATCTTAGTACAAACATAAGGAGTGCATAGCCTGGCTAGCTGTTGCTAGAATGAGATGTGACCTTTGTGTCCCAAATTTCACTTCTTTACAAGGGAGCATCTTCCATAGTGCAAGAAGAGAATGTCCTTGCTTCTTATTCCCTTCTGCCTGTTCTTCCTAAACAATACCTAAACTTTGAAGAAAACTTTTGCCCCAGTTATATTTATGCCTGCTATTCAGTGTTGGACCCTAAAAAGTTAAGATAGTATGATACAATTGGCCCATTCTTTAAAAGACTAAATATAGAGGAATAGTTGATTCCCTAAGGAAGTCTTTAAATCAGCCTTCTTTCTTAAGGCTCCGCTTACTCTGTGCTCCATCTAGGCCAAATATATGTCCTCTGTGTTCTTTGATAGTCTATGTTTTTTATTTTGTCTGTTGTCTTAATTATGATTTGTATTACTGCAATAAAATATCATGACCAAAGGAAAGTAGGGGAAGAAAGGTTTCATTTCAGCTTACAATTAAAGATCACAGTCTATCCCTGACAGAGTCAGAGAAGGAACTCAAGGAAAGCTCCTGGAGGCTGCTGATTTAGAGGCCATGGAATATTGGCTTGTTTTCTATGCAGCTCTGAACATGATTTCTTATACATGCTAGAACCACTGGCCCAGGGACGGCACCACCCACATCAAATATTAATCAAGAAAATACACCACAGGCCATTCTGATGAGGAAACTTTTTCAATCAACTCCCTTCTTCCAAAGGACTCCAATGTGACAACTTGAACTAAAACTAGCCAACACAGTCACTAAAGTTATTTTCCCCCCAACAACGAAAGCTTCCCACTACATGTTTCTGATCATTCTTATGGTCTCGTTCATATAAAAGTTACTTTTATTGAAGATTTTATTTTAGAGGAGGAGAGACACTAAGATAGCCCTCCAGTTTTAGAGATTTTGCAATGAGGTGGTGAAATATGAACAATATTGATTTCTTGTTTTCTTTTGTGATTTATTTCTATCAAATTAATGCCTCTTGCAGTTTATAAACCTACACCTTCAAGAAATTGAAGCTGAAATAAAAACATCACTGATATAAAGATGCCAGTTGCTGGAGTATGATTCACAAATAAATAAATGTTAGAGGTTTCCAATGTCTAATTTGTGATTTTGGTAATTCTATAATTAAAAATGAAATCAATAGAGTACAGGGTTTTTTCTTTTTTATGTTTTTCTTTTATTATTATTATTAAAAATTTTCACCTCCTCCCATTTCTCTCCTCCTCCCTTATCCCCCTTCCCCTCCCTCTCCAAAGAGCAGTCAGGCTACCCTGCCCTGTGGGAAGTCCAAGGTCCTCCCACCTCCATCCAGGTCTAGGAATGTGAGCATCCAAACAGACTAGGTTCCCACAAAGCCAGTACGTGCAGTAGAATCAAAACTCAGTGTCATTATCCTTGGCTTCTCAGTCAGCCCTCCTGGTCAGCCAGGTTCAGAGAATCCCATTTGATCACATGCTCCATCAGTCCCAGTACAGCTGGCCTTGGTGAGTTCTCATTAGATCAGCCCCACTGTTTCAGTGGGTGGGCACACCCCTCGCAGTCCTGACTTCCTTGCTCATGTTCTCCCTCCTTCTACTCATTTGGACCTTGGGAGCTCAGTCCAGTGCTCCAATGTGGGTCTCTGTCTCTATCTCCATCCATCACCAGATGAAGGTTCTATGGTGATATGCAAGATACTCATCAGTGTGGCTATAGGATAGGGCCAGTTCAGGCGTCCTCTCCTCAGCTGCTCAAGGAACAAGCTTGGGACATCTGCTTGGACACCTGGGAACCCCTCTAGAGTCCAGCCTCTTGCCAACCCTAAAATGGCTCCTTTAAATAGGATATATACTTCCCTGCTCCCATATCCACTCTTCCTCCATCCCAACCATCCCAATCCCCCAAGCTCTCCCCATCCTCCCCTTCTCACTTCTCTCTCCCCATATCCCCATATCCCCACCCCAGCTACCCTTCCCCTACCTCCACGCTCTCAAATTTTGCCTGGCAATCTTGTCTACTTCCAATATCCAGGAAGATAACTACATGTTTTTCTTTGAATTCACCTTCCTATTTAGCTTCTCTAGAATCATGAATTATAGGCTCAATGTCCTTTATTTATGGCTAGAATCCACTAATGAGTGAGTACATACCATATTCATCTTTTGGGGCCTGGGTTAACTCACTCAGGATAGTGTTTTCTATTTCCATCCATTTGCAAACCTGTACTCCACAAAATTGGAAAATGCAAAAGAAATGGACAATTTTTTAGATAGATACCATATATCAAAACTAATTCAAGACAAGGTGAGCAATTTAAATAGACCTATAAGCCACAAGGAAATAAAAGGTGTTATCAAAAACTTCCCCAAACAAAAAGCACAGGGCCTAATGATTTTAGTGCACAGTACTTCTCAATGTGTTCCACATATTAAAAAAAAAAAAGAAGGCTCACTGCCAAACACTTTTAATGAAACTACAGTCTTACAAAGACTCAACCAAGAAAGAAAATTACAGACCAATCTCTATCATGAACATGGATGCAATATTCTCAATAAAATACTGGCAAACCAAATTCAAGAACACATCAAAAGAATTATCCATCATGATCAAGTAGGTTTCATCCCAGAAATGGAGGGCTGATTCAACATACGAAAATCCATCAATGTAATCCATCATATGAATAAACTGAAAGAAAAAAAACCATACGCTCATTTCATTAAGTGATAAAAAAGCATTTGATAAAATCCAACACCCCTTCGTGATAAAGATCTTTAAAAGATTAGGGATACATGGATCATATCTAAATATAATAAAAGTAATATACAGCAAGCCAACAGCTAACATCAAATTAAATGGAGAAAAACTCAAAGCAATTCCACTAAAATCAAAGATGTCCACTCCATATCTCTTTAACAGAGTTATTGAAGTTTGAACAACAGAAATAAGACAACATAAGAATATAAAGGGGATTCATATTCGAAAGGAAGAAGTCAAACTTTCGTCATTTGAGATGGTCGGATGGTGTACATAAGTGACCCCAAAAACTCTACCAGAGAACTTCTACAGGTGATAAATACCTTCAGTGATGTGGCAGGATACAGGATCAACTCAAATAAATCAATAAACAGCCCTCCTTTACACAAAGAATAAAGAAGCTGTGAGGGAAATCAGAGAAACATCACCTTTCACAATGGCCACAAATCACATAAAATATCTGGGGGTAACACTAACCCAGGAAATAAAAGACCTATTTGACAAGAATTTTATTTCTTTGAAGAAAGAAATTGAAGAAGACACCAGAAAATGGAAAGATCTCCCATGCTCTTGGATAGGAAGGATCAACATAGTAAAAATGGCAATTCTACCAAAAGTAATGTATAGATTCAATGCAATCCCCATTAAAATCCCAAAACAATTCTTCACAGACCTTGAAAGAACAATAATCAACTTCACAAGGAAAAAAAAAAACCCAGGATAGCCAAAACAATCCTATACAATAAAAGAACTTCCGGAGGCATTACCATCTCTGATATCAAGCTCTATTACAGTAATGAAGACAGCCTGGTATTGGCATAAAAACCAGAAATGTTAACAAATGGAATTGAACTGAAAACCCAGATAATAATCCATACACCTATTGCCATATCCACGGCTGTCTCTCCTGTGTGACAAAATGCCTCTCAGGTGGTGGCCATTTCAAATTGAAGGGCTCGTGCTTCCTGGAGCTTGGCCTTCAGCGGTTCCCGGGCAGTCTGCTCAAGTTGAGGTGCCTGATTAGCCTCAACAACCTCTTTCACTTTGTTCCTGGTGATGGTTTCTTGCATTGGCTCTGCTATCTTTTTCTTCTGTTCTATTTTTTTCTTGACAAAAACTTAATCTGTTCAAGGAACCAGGAAACATTCTCAACGGCTCCTTGAATAGGGAGGAACTGATGAGTCAGTTCCCTCCCTTGATTCAGGCCATTAATGTTATGATTAAGACTCTGCCTCGCTCTCTGGGGGAATTTACAGATACCCTAGAACAGAAAGAGCTCATGATAGGAGATTTGGTAGAAGATGGGTAAATTATGAAGGAAAATGTATGGAATGGCATGAGTTACCATTTATGGAGAGGCTAGCCAGAATGAGAAACCCCTGGTGCATTTTAGATAGGAAAGAAAGGCAGGCTATTCTTGATAACATGAGGCCAGCCATTCAATATTGGAGCAAACCCTGGGGGTGGAATCCTGAAGAATGGTGTTTGGGCTACCTTGGTTACCTTGAGGGCAGATATGATTTAGGGCCATGAGAAAGCATACTTGGTTAGTGGTGTGAGATGAATTTCAAAGAAAAGCTCTGCCCACCTGGCCCTGACCACAAGACTTGCTGAGAATAATCAATTGTCTATAATCATTTTTCTATGGAAACTTTTATGTCTGCCAACTTCCTTCTGTAATCTCTTAAAAGTGATGCTAGAATTTTAGTAAAATTGCAGCAGATTCAAATCTCATTAGAGTTGTGTCTGTCTGTCATTCACTGAATCCTGGGTTCTCCTAAGCCTTCACCACTGTTCTCCCTCAGTCTTCGATCTCCAAGAGAGACAGTCCGTGGCAACCTATGAATGTAGTGGGAGCTGCGGGCTGTGTTCCTGCCGCCCCAGCTCCTGGTAGCCTGGCTAGCTTATGCCCCTAAATAACAACACACAAACTGTATTATTTTAAACACTGCTTGGCCCATTAGCTCTAGCCCTTACTGGTTAATTCTCATATCCCGATCAACCCATCTCTAATCTGTGTACCACCAGTCTTACCAGGAAAGATTCAGCATGTCTGACCTGGCGGCTTGCTTCATCGCATCTGCCTGAGAGGAGCTGCCCTGCATCTGAGTTCACTTCCGCTTCCTCCCAGCATTCTGTTCTGTTTACTCCACCCACCTATGTTCTAACCTATGAGGGCCAAGCAGTTTATTTTTTAACCAATGACCTTCCTCCATCATTTTCCCCTTTTCCGTTTAAATAAAAGAAAAGGAAGGCTTTAACTTTAACATAGCAAAATTACATATAACAAAAGAGTTATCAAGTAAAAATTACAGTTACAATATTTACATCTATTTTATCCTTTATCATAAAAAAGGAAAACAACTATAACTATCTATCTACTCTTCAATGTTATCAAAGACTCCAGAAGGATATAATTTTACCTAAGTAAACAAGAAATAAGAAACTTCCAAAACTCTAGAAGTCACAGAGATATCTTGCTGCCTGGACAGTCACCCAAAGTTCCTCTGTACTGTTGGGGCATCTATCTTTGACCTAAAGGTCCAGAGACATTTCCATGAAGCAGGAAATTTCAAAGGCAGTTCAGTCACTATCTACTGTGTCCTGCAGAATGTCTCACAGACTCCTTCATGAATCAGGAAACCCGAAAGATCATCTCACCTTTAGGCAAGTTCAGTAGTCCTCTCTCTCTGTGGGTTCTCTGTGTCCAGTTTATACAATAGTCCAGGCAAGAACAGTTTCTTGCCCAAATGGCTATCAAACTCCATAAGGTGCCTCTTCGATGCCCATCTTCTTTCTTCTTGAAGTAGATTGGTACTGCGAGGAGCAGACATGTCTCATTGTCATGAAAAACCCTAAGTTATTAAAACATTTAAAATGCCATATTCTATAATCTTTGAAAGATATGAAGAGTACCTATCTAAAATATATCTATGTACATCTAGAAAATCTTAACTAACATGACTACAAACTTGACTATTATGATTATCTATTAACAATCTATATACATTACATTTTTACATGAACTATACAATCACAATACCTTAATCAAGATCAAAAATACATATACATATAACAAAATTGACCTTAAATTTAAATCACTAAATCAAAATCCATATCAATGTAAATTATTCATATCTATATCATATGCCCCTTTAAATGTAAAAGAACATTTATAAACAATATTTGGGAATATGGACGTAGTTATTTCTCTCCAAACTGCTTCCTGCTGAATGGGGGCACTGTTAATCAGGTTATAACCTGTGTGCTAGGTTCATCTCCGTCGTCAATTGAGTGAAGTAATTTTTTGAAAGTGTTCACAGCAACCTTTCAGGAGGGCGTGGTCTATCCTACCATATTGGGATGGAAGCAATCCGCAGGCTGTCATCTTCTGTGAAAACAAAAGAAGAAACTCTTTTCCAAAGTATCATATCCTTAGATCCAAATTCTGAAGTCAAGGTATTTTCAAAATATCTATGTTGGATTAGTTCAGTAGCATTTATAAACAAATATCTTTTAGGAGCTGATGTTTCTTCCTCAGCATTCAAACAATTCAAAGAAAGCATAATAGCATAAAGTATCAAGATTCTCTGTGTATTTTCTATCTTTGTGTAGCTTTATTTTAACCTCTATTTCATTTATTTTTACTTTTATTTTATATATCTTTGTCCTGTAATAACTCTGGTGACCAGGCTGTCCTTGAACTCTCAGAGATCCTTCTGTCTCTGCCTCCCAGGCATTTGGATTAAAGGCGTGTTCTACCACACCTTGAAGTCAGAGAAGTCAATCTCCCTCTGCCTTCCAAGTGTTGGGATTAAAGGTGTGTACTAACACATACAACTACTCTCTTTCTTCCTTTTTTTTTTTTACTTTAAGAACTTTAACTTTTAGCCTGCATATATTTTTAACACACTGTAAATCATTTAAAGGTCTTTTTGTTGTTGTTTTTGAATCTCTCTTTACTGTATCTCTCTCTCTTTTTCTGACCACATGAGTCTTTAATTTACCAAGCAATCTCAGTAGAACTAAAGCTGTGGCTTTGGCGGCTGGATCCAACCTATTCCTTAGCTTTCCAGCCTCATGGCGGAGGTACCAACTGTAGCCACGTTTATCGCTATGACTCTAGGCATTTCAAGGTCCCTGCCAGTAAGCAAACTGCAACAATTATTAAGCAACACTCAAAAAGCTCCATAGTCAGGACCGCCTGCTTGAAAGAGTCAGAGTTTGCCCTGGCAGGACGGCCCACAAAGCCGGCATTTTAAAACAACTCATCTTTTTTCCTGCTACTGCTGAAAACAAACAAGCATGCAGTCAGCTTTTCATCGACACCGTTCAAGTAGTTTCTTTATTTTTTAACCAATGACCTTCCTCCATCATATGAAGACTTGATTTTTAACAAGGAAGCTAAAATTATACAATAGAAAAAAGGAAGCATCTTCAACAAATAGTGCTGGAATAACTGAATGTCAACATGTAGAAGAATGTAAATAGATCCATATCTATCGCCATGCACGAAACTCAAGTCCAAAGGGATTAAAGACCTGAATATAAATCCAATCACAATGAACCTGAGAGAAGAGAACTTGGGAAATTGGAAGCAGACAAGATCGCCTGACAAAATTTGGGAGCATGGGGGTAGGGGTTAGAAAGAAGGGAAGAAGGGAAAGAGGAGGGCATAAGGCGAGGGTTGGGGAGAACGTGAGAGAATGAGATAGTAGGGATGGAGGAAGGACAGATATGAGAGCAAGGAAAGAGATATTTTGATTGAGAGAACAATTATGGGATTAACAAGAAACCTGGCTCTAGAAAAAAATCTTAGGAATCAACAAGGATGATCCCAGCTGAGACCTTAAGCAGTAGAGGAGAAGCTGCCTAAACTGACCTTGCCCTTAGTCAGACTGATGATTATCTTACCTATCACCATAGTACCTTTGTCCAGCAACAGATGTAAACAGAGGCAGAGACCCACATTGGAGCATTGAACTGAGCTCCAAAGGTTCAGTTGAAGTGTGGAAGGAGCAAGAGTATGAGCAAGGAAGTCAAGACCATGAGGGGTTCACCTGCTGAGACAATTTGCCTGAGCTAATGGGACCTCACCAACTCCAACTGGACTGGGAGTAAATGAACATGTGATCAAACTAGTCCCTCTGAATGTGGTTGGCAGTTGTGGCAGACTGAGGGGCCACTGACAGTGTCACTGGGATTTGTCTCTGATGCACATGCTGGCATTTTGGGATCCTAAACTCATTGGTTGTATACCTTATTCAGTCTGGATGTTGTGGGGGAGGGCCTTGGACTTTCCACAGGGCTGGTTGCCTTGACCTCTCAAGATTGTAGAGGGTGGGGGAAGGTGTGTGGAGTGAGTGGGAGGAGGGGAGGAAGTAGGAATTTGGATTGATATTTTTTAAAGTAATAAAATAAAATAATAAAAAAGGAAGTGGGAAGTAGTCTTCAATGTTTGGGCGCAGGAGACCACTTCCTAAATATAACCCCAGTAGCACCGACACTAAGAGCAACAATAAATAAATGGAGCCTCCTGAAACTGAAAAAAAAACTTCTGTAAAGTGAAGGACACAATCAATAAGACAAAAAGTCAGCCTACTGAATTGGAAAAGATCTTCACCAAACCCTCATCAGACAAAGTGCTGATCTCCAACATAAATAAAGAACTCAAGAAATTAGACAGTAAAATTCTAAATAACCCATTTTAAAAAATGGGGTACTGAACTACACAGAGAATTCTCAACAGAAGAATCTCAAGTGGTCAAAAGATACTTAAGGACATGTTCAACATCCTTACCTATCAGAGAAATGCTAATCAAAACAACTCTTACACCTTTTTAAATGCCTAAGATCAAAAACACTAATGATAGCTTATCCTGGAGAGGATGTGGAGTAAAGGGAACTCTCTTCTATTGCTGGTGGGAATGAAAAATTGTCCAACCACTTTGGAAATCAGTAAGGCGAGTTCTCAGGAAATTGGGAATCAACCTACCTCAGGATCCAGCAATACTATGTAAGACTTTAAGACAATCCTGAAGCCATTTTGACAATTCTGAATCTTCTCAGCCTCTGTGCCATAGTGCTTCCCCTCCTCCCCTGGGAACCAAGAATCTAACAGCTACACTCGCATGTACTCAGTTCCTTAACAATTACCCATATACGTATGTTTTGGTTCAGTCCCCTGGGAAACGGGGTCAAAATGACCTCTTACCTCATCTGATCTGGCAACAGCTCTCCAGTCAATTATTGGTAATAGCCCTTTCGAATAAGCCAATCAGAATAGTCAAAGAACAACTCCCCTTGCTTCTGTGGCCCCTTTAAAAGTAGACTGTACCAGCTATTCGGGGTCCCTCGGCTTCACGAATGCTGGGGGACCCTGTCATGACAGAATTAATCCTCATGCTTTTGCATCAGCTGTGGTGTCTGGGGGCGACTCCTCCTCAGTGTTTGGACGCTGGAGTCCAACAACTATTCTTAGGAATATACCCAAAAGATGCTCACTCATACTACAAAAGTATTTGTTCAATTATGTTCATAGCAACATTATTTGTCATAGCCAAAACATGGAAACAACCTAGATGCTCCTCAACTGAAGAATGGATAAAGAAAATGTGGCACATTTACACATTAGAGTACTACTCAGCAGTTAAAAAAACAATGACATCTTGAATTTTTCATGCGAATGAATCGAAGTAGAAAACACTATCCTGAGTGAGGTAAATCAGACCCCCAAAAAATGAATATGGTATGTACTCACTAATAAGTGGATACTAGCCATAAACAAAAGACATTGAGTCTATAGTTCAAGATCCTAGAGAAGCTAGGTAATAAGGTGAAACCAAAGAAAAACACATAAAGACTCACCTGGAAATTGGAAACAGGCAAGATAGCCTGGCAAAATTGGGAGCAGGTGGGCCAGGGGTAGAAGGAGGAGGAAAAGAGGAAGAGGACAGGAAAAGGGGAGAGTTGAGGAGAACTTGAGGGAATGGGACAGTCGAGATGGAGGAAGGACAGATATCAGAGCAAGGAAAGAGATATCTTGATTGAGAGAGCCATTATGAGGCTAGCTAGAAACCTGGTTCTAGAAAAATTCTTAGGAATCCACAAGGATGATCCTAAGCAATAGAGGAGAAGGAGCCTGAACTGGTCTTGCCCTTAGTCAGACTGATGATTATCTTAAATATCACCATAGAACCTTCATCCAACAACAGGTAGAAACAGGCAGAGACGCACTCGGCGCACTGGACTGAGCTCCCAAGGTCCAGTTGAAGAGTGGAAGGAGGGAGATTATGATCAAAGAGGTCAAGACCATGAGGGATTCACTTTGCCTGAGCTAATGGGAGCTCACCAACTCCGACTGGACTGGGAGTGAATGAGCATAGGATCAGACTAGTCCCTCTGAATGTGGTTGACAGTTGGGGCAGACTGAGGGGCCACTGACAGTGTCACTGGGATTTGTCTCTGCTGCATGTGTTGACTCATTGGTATCCTGTTATCCTTGGATGTGTGCCTTGCTCAGCCTAGGTATGGTGGGGAGGCCCTTGGACTTTCCATGGGGGTGGGGGACCTTGCCCTTTTATGATATTGGAGGGGGTGGGGTAAGAGTGTGTGGGGGGAAGTGGGAGGAAGGGAAGGAGAGGGAATTTTGATTGGTATTAAGTAATAAAAAAATAAAAAAGAAAAATTAAGAAGTCTTACCACTACCAAGTTGGGCAACTGCAGTCTAAGAAGACTAAGCAGACTGAGCTAACTAAGCCGACACAGCCTCTCTCTCTTCCTATTTTATATTCCCACTAGTGCTAGGAGTAAAAGTGTGTGACTCCCTAGAATGGGGATTAAAGATTTGAGCCACCACCACCTGGATTTGTTTCTGCCTTGATTTTGTGCAGCCTAGCATGACCTTGAACTCACAGAGATCCTTCTGCCTCTGTCTCCTAAATCCTGGGATTAAAGGTGTGTGTCACTCCCTGATCTCTTTTGGCTTATCTTTTCCCTTCTGTTATTTAGACAAGCCTTATTAATTAAAACAAAAACAAAATATCACTATAGCCAATTAATCGTAAATGCTGCCAAACTGGGCAACATGTGGAACCCGAATTCTTTCTGGACTTCAGCACTAAGAGGGAAAGGTCCTCTTAGTTTCCAATTTTCACAGAACTCTACCATACCATAATAATTTGAAAAAAAATCATTAAACCAACCAATGACTTTTTGTCCCACTCCTTAATGCTAATACTCAGGAGAATGAAGTAAGGTAGTGTCTGTGAGTTTGAGTACATCCTGATCAACATAGTGAATTTTAGAATAACCTGGGCTAAAAGAAAGAGACTGGCTTAAAACAGAAAAAGGAAATAAAACAATCATGATTGAATTAGTAGGATTAGGCCTTCTGGGGTGGCTCTAATACTGAGGAATGTGGGTGTGGGTAATGGATTAGAGGGACTGCAGGATAGGAGGAGCCAATGAGTGGGTGGAGCTTATTGAATTTTGACCTGGGAGAAGGTATTTAAGCGCGCTGGTCCCTGGAGTAGTGATCACACAGAGACAGGAATCTGAGCAAGGTGATTTCCTGCTCAGATTCCTACGGATTTCCTGGTGAGTTGAGGCCGCAAGGAAGCGTATATTGCTTGGAGTTTGAAGTTCCTCACATTCACAGCTTAATGGGTAGAGAGAGGCTTCTTTGAAAATTCAGGAGCTGCTTGCAAGTTTACCTCATAGGTGTGACCACTGAGAACCAGGTGAGTGCAGATACTGGGGAAGCCAGGGGAAGAGTGCTGGTGAGACCCCAGGGTGCTGGGCCAGCTTTTAGCAGTGTTCTCCAGCAAAGGTTCAGGCACAGTGATAGATAACAAGCCTGTAGTGGCTGATGGCAAGGGAATAGTGATGGAGCTAGGGACTGTGGGGATTCTCTGATCTATGTCTGTTTTTAGTCCCAGTTTCTCCAGTGGAGAAAGATCTTACGATCGGACCAAATCCCTCTGTTGACTCCAGAATCTCAAGATCCCCAGCGATTACCATTGGTACCTGGTTTGAAAATGATGGTAGACTACAGTGTCCTTCCAAGTAACGAGCACTCTAGTTCTCCAGTGAACCCAGACTTTCAAAGTTCTTCTAGTACCTCATGTCCACAAGGTCTCCTCACTTCTCAAGACCCTCCAAGGTCACAAGGTTCTATCAGTGATCTGAGGAAGCAACGGAGAAAACGCACGGTATTCAGCCAGGAACAAAAGCTGGTCCTGCAAGAACATTTTGATGAATGCATGCACCCAAGCCAAGAGCAATGCATGGCACTGGCTCAAAGATTTGGCTTGAAGGAGTCCCATATCAGGATGTGGTTCAAGAACAGACGAGCTAGACAGAATCGGAAGAATTCTCAAGAACTTCCTGGGGAGCCTGGCTCTGGGTCTCATGATAGGCCTGCCTGCCCTCAAGGTTCTGTTCCTCTTGTCACCTCTGCCAGTGCAGATTCCTTGTGCCAGAGCCCTGAGCTCCAAAACCACCCATCCACTGTAAGTGAACAGAGTCTACAAATGTCTCAAAGTCCCCTAATTCCACCAGGAGTGCTAATACAATCAAGTCTCCAGGGGCACTTAGATCATGAAAGAATTCCACGTCCCCATGTGTCCCCAGACACATCAACGAAACAGAGTCCCCAATTCCTGGGAACCGGAACAGCGCACCCTAGACACCAGATTCCCTTAAGTTCCTCAGTGAGTTCAGGTTGTAAGGGTTCCCCAGTCCCTATTATTGCATCTTCAGATAAATGTGGTGACCAGCAAGTTCACCCTGAAGTTCCAAGGAAGCAACGGAAAGAACGCACCGTGTACTCCGAGGAACAAAAAGTTATCCTTCTAAGACATTTCGATCAGGACATGCATCCAAGCCTGCAGAAATGCATGGAGCTGGCACAGATGATTGGTGTGACCGAGTATGAGATTAAGATCTGGTTCAAGAACCAGCGTGCTAAGAACAAAAAGAAGCATCTGTGGAAAACTCACGAAGTCCTGCCAGAATCAAATGGATGCTCAAAAGATGTTTCTGTGCCTACCCATTCTCAATGGCACTTATCTGTTCCTGCTCTTGGAAATATAGAGTCCACGTCTCTAGACACATCTACTGTGGACTTTATTCTTCCACCCACCCTCAGCCTGCAAGCTTCTCTTCATGATGACCAGGCCATAGAGGATACCGGGTGTAGTCGCCAAGAGGACCTGCTTGAACGTCAAGCTCCTGTTGTAGCTTGCAACCCTGGTCAACCCACAGTGGTTGAATCTCAATTTTACCCAGCAGTGGCTGAATGGGAAGCCTCGATGAAAGCTCCAGTTTCCATCACAGAGGGAGTCTATGGACCAAACAATGTTCAATACTTATATCCAACTTTTGAGCAGTACTAAGGATGGATTCGTGAGAATCTAGTCACATGGGAGGATTCATAGACTTGGAACCACATACTGCCTCCACACCCTAGACCCCAAGCCAAAAATCTTCATTGCAAGGAAGAGGTGTGGTAGTAATGTCATTGATTTGAGGATTTGTTAGAATGATTTAGACTAATCTGTATTAGTTTTAGGCCGTGTGGTCCATATACTCAATAATTTTCTGCTGTATTAAAATACTGGTCAGAAACTCTCATGGTTATGAATGGTTAATGATGGATATATCAGTAAAAATAATTATCTGGTGTCTATTAGACTTCATCAATATCTACTCAACTCTTTGACTATCATTTTAATTTCTTTAAAATATCATTGTTTGTCTCATCCAATATCTATTTAATTTCTGGAATTATACATATTACATATGTATAGTTGTATAAGCATTACATGTATAATATATTATATAATATATTATATATGTGATATAATTATATTTTATATGTAAATTGCCTATATCTTTCTGTAGCGTATTTGCTGACTTTTTAAGAATTACTTCAGTAGTTTTATTTATATAGATAATATTATGTACACATAAAAATTTCCTGGAACACATAGACAGTGTGTGTCCATATGTGTATCTGTGTATGTATTTCTATAAAGCCAAAAATGTTCTAAATTGCTTTCGTTAATGTTTCCTCATGAAAAGCTAGCAGTATTTTAAGAATGAAATACATAATTTTGAAAATATTTCACCACAATTTAGCACACAGCTTTCTATGGTCCATTTATTTGATGACCAGATAATACCAAAAAGCTTTTCTAATGTTAATATTAAAGGAACATCAGTATTCACATTGCTCCCATGTACTGAGAAATCAACAAATCTTCATTATTAGTATGGTTGCAAATAAATGAATTTTTGTAGGGGAAGCTCAGCCAATCACCTTGCTTGAAGGGCGGGATCCCCTGAGGCTATTATTTACTTATAAATATTGCAGGTGTGCTCCCCACCTCCCCTTCTGTTTTCCTGCTCTTCGCTGGAACCTCCGTTTTGTAAGTCCTCCCCTTATTAAAGCTGGATATTTTATAATAAATTGTCTGCTGTTCTTTTACGCCGTAACATTTTGGCTTCCAACGTGGGGCCCGAACTGTAACAAATTTTATTTAGCCATAATTGATTTTTAATATTTACTTCTGAACTTATAATAAAAGGCAACTCTTGCTGCCACTGTGGTTTGATTCTGTTCCAATTTAGTTTCCTTTAATTCTGCTTCCACCCTCACTCTCATCAATTTCTGTTCTAACTTGAACTGACTGGGCTAAATTGTACGTATTTTCTGTAGCAATAAATAACTTTTATTTAAAATGCTAGATTTTTTTCATTTAAATAGTTATATTTTGGAAGCAAGTGCTCTTGATGAGCTAGATTTCTGATTTTACACTAGAATGTTTTGAATTTCCATTTGGGAAATATATTCTTAGAACACTTTTTGTAAGATCATATATATGTATATGATCATTAAATACTAACAAAATTAGCAGATTTTGCTTTAAAGAATATCACTCCACGTATGATTGACTGGAAACACTCACTATCAATATTGCCATCATCTTTACTATGACACTTTAATATGACACTGAGGTTGTTGAGCCGCAGTGTGGAAATTTTGCTCTTGTTCTGATAAATAGTAAGAAATGCCCCAGAGAAAGTTACCAAACAAATTAAACACTCAACCTTCCTCCACTTTCTTTCTGTCCTCATAACAGTTTATTTTAGGGGAAGGGGACGTTGTAATACAGTTTCTACCACTGCATACAGAGGTCATTATGGCCATCTGTCTACAGTAAAACAGACTGGATTATAGGCTCAAAACTCTACTTAATGCACATAAGTGGGATTATAAATACATCAAATACTAAAGTTGTGTTAAGTAATTTTCATAGACTCTCCTGCCTCAGGTGAAGTAGTAAAGAAATAAATTTATTTTTCTTAGAAACTTAGCCTACTCTCTTTGCAAGGAGTTCTGTTGCTAATATTGCACTTAGTCATATATTAGAAGACCTTTGCTTTCTAACAGAGTGTGAGGTCAATGCAGCTCACACTCAGCAGCACTTGACAAGGTCTGTGAAAAAGAGCTGACAACATTAAAACAGTGAGGTGCTTACTGACTACTTCTTTATTAGGATTTCCATCTCTTAAGGAACACATACTTGATGTTATGAAAAGTGAGAATGACTTAGTTTTGATTATATAGAAATCACATATCAAAAAACCTTTTATAGTATAAAAGATAATATCAAAACATATATATAGAGAGATATTCATATTCATACTCTCTTATGATAATATTCTGGATGATCAAATCTACTCAAACACCATCCTTATTGAGGCTAATCTACTTCCTATTCTAGAATGGTTATAGATTCAAAACTTCTGTGGTCAAAGCCAAATTGTACACTCATTCTTCTCATTAAAAGTGCTTGTAAGAAGAAAACATTGCAACTTAATTGTCATAATATGCAAAATCAACCAAATGAATTAAATGATGAAAACTCAGTTGCCAATCATGAATGATTTTGATAGCTTAGAAAGGTCTCTCATAATTACAAACTTTTTCCTGTGCAAAATAAAACAGGTTGTAAGAACTTTGCTACTAATTGCAAAAATACAAAGTATCTGGTTGTTAGGCTGATTTGTGCAAGTAATTATCTATCTATTTATTTAAACTTTGTATGCATAATGAATTCACAGGCGATAATAACCACAATTATAAATACAAATGAAGTGTTATAAATTATCATATAAAATACTAAGCTAGAGAGTAATATCTTACAGCTAAAGCTATGTCTAAATAGTACAAATGCAATCTTTGAAATTTGATTAATTATTAAAGCTAATAATTACATCTCAGTTTGTAATGAATTCTTGCCTCTAATTTTTTTAGTGGTACATTATTTTCAAATTTTAAGAGCATAGTTAGTGACATGAATGCTATGGACAATCTTGAACAGAAATTTTATTTTTTATTTTTAAATGAAGGAATGCACGATCACCATTGAAAACTTTAAACTGAAATAAAGATATAAGGTTAGTGGGATTGCTATGATATACGTATCCAGAAATGTGACTAGGAACTAAAAGAGAAGACTTTTCAAAATTATTCTAAGTAATAGGGGAGGCACAGTAGCAATTACAACATTATTTGACAAGACTATTTATTTGTTAAAGATATTACATGTACCTATACTGAAACACACATTTCACTTTTCATGTAATTTATTCTGATCATCCAGCATGGTCGGTTAGAATCATTTTACCTTAAATTTGTGGACTTATTCTTTCAGAGTTTGAGACCAATGTTGACTGTCACAATGCCAATGTAACTTTTAGAATAGTGAACCATCGACAATGAATTTAAGTATGCAGTAACACTTGAATATGTTACAGGCAGATGATTGGAAGCTTAGTATCTTACAATTAATATTTAATGTAGCTATTGGTATTACTTAACTGTTTTAGAAAGCATATCAGTATGTATTCAAATATCTTCCAACGTATTTTTCTTGGTAACCCTGGCTAATTAGTCCTTTTTAGACTCCATAAACTTAACATTAATAAAACCTTTTCTTCATAAGAATGTTTCCATGTCTATAATGAGCTTGAATACCATAAGTTATGACTATTTACTAAAAGTTCAATTTTTTTGGAAGTAGGGTTATATTATGAAAAATAGGTTGGGTACAATGGTAGACTATCAGTTGAGTTGATCTGGTTAAAGAGAACATAGGATTGGTTAAGTTTGTCCTTACTGTACATGCAGATATAAAAGATCATTTGGTATATGAGTACTCTTCTGTGGAGAATTTTAATAATTTGTCTGGAATTTTCAATGGACATGAAAGCATAATTCTGTATAACAGTGAGTCATCCTTTCCAAGCATATGCAATATAATATCTAAATAGTTTCTGTCCTTTCAACTTGAATTCATTCCATCCCATGAGTGTCATCCCCAAACCTTAACCACAAGACTGCCCTCAATGCATCTTGTATAGCTAGACTTTATTAACTGAACGTTAGATAATTTTAATTCCTTTGCTAAAGCATCCAGTGACTTCCCAGTTAATTGACTGAACAGTTAATGAGCGTTACTATCATTTAAAGAGTCCTATCAAGCTTACTCTTGATTGATTAATTATCCTGTGTCATTCCCTACTACTATCCTGTTCATTTTATTTCAGCCATAAACGTTCTCCTTCATGTTTTTTTTCTGGTTTCTGTGTTGAAGCTTCCTTTTGCACAATTAGATAAACCTCAAAAACAGCCAACCCTAGACACTGTGTAGTTTCCTCCTCTGAATTTTACTTATGCTCCGTGTCGTGGTTTCAACATATTCTTGAATAATTTTTTGCTCTCCAGTTATCTGGATCCCTTCTTACACACTTTATGCATTATGTCAATATACAAGTTTGGTGGATAGTTTTACAATTACATCTTTAGTATCCAAGAGTTCCCGGCCTATAATAGTAATAATGTGTTTGAAAATTAATAAATTAAAATTATATGATTCTTCATTCTAATGATATTTTCTAAAGCAATATTAATCTTTTTCTGTTCTCTAATATTACAATATAGAAATTATACACACTATTATCAAAGTAAAAGTTCTTAGAGTAATAGAATATTATTTATTAATTAATAAATTAGTCATTAAAAAAACAGAATTTCTAGAAAAGGGAAAAGTTATAAAAGTATGTAAGCAGAGACTGGACTTTGGTTTTCTGGCTACCAAGACCTGAATAATCATACAGAAATTATATAAATTATAGTACTATTTGGTCTAATAGCTCATGTTCTTATTAACTAACTCATATCTTAAATTATCCCATTTCCATTAATATTTGTATCACCATGAGGTTGTGGCCTACCAGTAAGGTTCTAGCATCTGTCTCCTTCAGCAGTTATATGGCATCTCTTTGACTCTGCCTACTCTCTCTATGTCTCTGTTTAGTTCTCCCACCTAACTCTAGTCTGCCCTGTCATAGGCCAAAATTGTTTCTTTATTAATCATTGGTAATTAACCATATTCATAGCATACAGAAGAAAATCCCATACCATCTTCCCTCTACTGGATAAATAAAAAGGAAGGTTTTAACCTCACCAGTAAAATTGCATATAAGAAAATAGGTATCAAGCAGGATTTACACTTATAATATTTAGTCTATTTGTATCTGGAAAGTTTCATATCTAATTTATATTTTATCATAGCTAAGGAAAACTATAGGTATAACTATCTGTCTTCAGTTCCATCACAGACTACAGAAGGATATAATATACCTAAATAAACATGAAGTACATTGTAAGCAATTTCCAAAATTCTAGAATTGAAAGAGACATATTGCTGCCTGGACAGTCACCCAAAGTTCTTCTGTGGATGGAAGGACATCCATCCTCAGCCTACAGGCCCATAGAATCCGGCAGACTTTTCCATGAAATAGGAAATTTGAAAGACTGTTTTACCTATTTGGCAGTTTGTCAGTCACTTTCTTCTGAGTCCTGCAGAATACCTGACAGTTTCTTCTGTGAAGCAGGAACACTGAAAGACCAGTCCATCTTTTGGAATGTTTAGCTATCACTTTTTTGTTGATTCTGCATGTTCAGTTCACACACCATACCATCAAGCAGTCCAGGCAAAGGCAGTTTCTTGCCCAAATGACTAGCACTGAAGGCAAATTCCATAATGAGTTTCTTCAATACCCATCAACCTCTCTGAAGTAATTGGTGTTGGCAGAAACAGATATGTCTTCACTGTTGAGAAAAGTCTAACTTCTTAAAACATTTTAAATGCCATATTCTGTAGGTTTTTGTCAGGTTTGCAGAATACCTATTCATCTAAAATATATCTCCATACATTTAGAAAACCTAATTAATATTTCTACAAGTTTGACTATTATAGATGACTATCAATTAATCCATAATTTTTAATTATATTTTAAGTGAGCTGTAGAAATGTAATAGCTTAAACATTGGGATGTGGTCTTCATTTTGTTTAATATTTCTTAAATATCTCTCAACAACATACAAGAAGATTTTTTAAAGTTAGAGGATTATGTATTTGATCCCAAAGATACATCATAGAATACTAGAAAGTAAGTTTGCAGTTTTTGTTCTCATTAATATGCATACATATTCACTGGAGATGCATTGCTGTTTAGAAATTAAATATTATACCCAAGGCTACATAATCAGTAGGTTAAGAGAATTTATTTGAGTTTTGTATTTCTGATTCTAAGCCCAGTAATTTTGTGTATAGAATTCTTCTTAGTGTTCAGATCATTTGATTATCTGAAATGAAATGAACATATTCATATTTTCATCTCAGTATTATGTCACTAAATTTTTCTCAAAAATGCACATTATTGTGGCTTTGTAAATAATGTTTTTGACAAATCAAAGGAAAAGTAACTAAGTTAACTGTTAATGACATCATTTCTTTGCTTGTTCTACTTCTGAGTTATTTTTATATTCTGGTTTATTTATTTATTTTGGCACAGTCAGAATCACAGCTTCCTCCACAATTTTATAAAATGTTTCATGCCTCATAACCTTGTTGTCTGCCCTAGTTACCAGGTTCTTTAAAATAAAGCATACTTAGACCTCTGTGAAACTGCTTTCAAAGTTTTATTTTATATATAATATTCTTTTACTGTATGTAATTTGAGCATAGAGCAAATTTGTTGGTGAAATTTACATTTTTCCATGTTTCACTGTTTCTATATATACTTAAACACTTTTATACCAACTGTTATATTCTAAGGATTTGGCCTTGAAATATATATATAAATAAGTTTTGATTTATTCTATAAAATATGTCATTATATATTTCAGAAAAAAATCTATTAATCTAAAAAAATAACTTTTCAGATTTCAGTGGTTATTGGACTTTTTCTGAAATTCTAGTCAAGCAAAAATTGTTAAAATAATAATAGAATCATATTCAATGCATCTGTATGATACTTGTGTCTTTTTACTTTTAATTTATTTTACTGATTAGGCTATTTGACTAGAAAACTATGACATTACCCACTTAAAAATTTTTCATTGATTGTCTAAAATGAGGAACATTTTTTGAGAATATTTGGACTTGTAAAGGTAAATAATGAAATTCTGCCTTCTTGTGACTGTGTGTAATGATGAAACAGACAATACTTCACATACTTAATGGAAACCAAATGCTTGGTGTGTTACAGATCACCACACTCTGCTGTAGTGTGTATTCAAAGGAAATGAGAAGATTAGTAGTGACAATAGAAAATTTGTATTAGGAATGCCAAGTGTCTGGAACAGACTTTCTACAACACAAATTTGCCAAATTATTGTTTTTAGCTGGAACAAAAGTAGCATGCGTGAAAATGAGATGACTTACCTAGAGGTATAGGCAGGGTTCCGCATATAAACAGTTTCACAATTTAAGGAATGGCTTTGAATTTTAAAAATAAAAGCTAAGGAAAAGAAACATAAATAGTACCTATAAATTTTTTTAAATTTCACTTAAGAAGGGAAGTTGGCTAGTTCTGTATTTTTTTAAAATCATGTAGAGAGAAAGAATGTTTAATTTAATGTATGCTATGATTATGCTTAAGAATATATATATATTCTTATATATTATATATATTATATATTTAGCTGGGTGGTAATTTAGCTGGGTGGTAGTGGAACACATCTTTAACTCAGAACTCAATACACAGAAGCAGGCAAACTTGGATGTCTCTAAGTTTGACGTCAGCCTGATCTACAGAGCGAGTTCCAGGAATGCCACAGCTGTTACATAGAGAAACTCTGTCTAGGAAAGCAAAAAGCAAAAAGAAACCTAAACCAACAAACCAAAAGAATTTTATATATGTGTGTGTGTACTTTGTAAAGTGGTTTGCTTCTCTACAGTTCATCTATAAAAACATATTTTGTCCTAGCTATATTCTTGAGTACCTTAGTATATAATAGCAGCATAATTAGAAACACAATGTATGATAGCAATTAATATGATTTTGATGTATAAGGAAAGTAGTAAGGCTTGAGTTTCAAATATATTCTTGTGAAGAAGTAGATAGAATATGGATTTTTGAAAGAGTAACTGTCAGATACATTCATAGTTATTAACATTTTTACTTATTCATGACCACTGTTTATGGAAGAAATATTACTGTTATTCATACCATTTTTTTTTCAGATACAGAACACAGTATATCTGAGTACAGATAATGTATGTTCACTCAGGTCTGAGAGACACGGTGGCAAATCATTACTTCTCAAACTTTATGGGTATTCAAAACAGCTGAGGCTCTGGGTTTAACTAAATATTCTTCAGGGTGATTAATAGAGACTCTGGTTCTGTTGTTTTGGTAACATATCATGTGATATTGATTTTTTTTGTGGCTCATGGAACATTCTGAATGAAAAGTTAAGTTATCCTTAACACACCATCCTTTATAAAATACGAGATAGTATAAACTGTTCAATAATTGCCGGAGCAGATGATATTACTTGGTGTTTGAGAATGAATGCTCTGATGTTAGGGTGAGTATGAAATCGCCTCTCAAATTGCATTAATTGTTCAAGCATGAACAACTTTCTAACTCTCTCTCCAAATGATTTTCTTTACATCTAAACTTTTTCTCAAATAGAGTTGAGGATAATAATAATTAACCATAGAAGTTTGTGACTTCTGTGTCTATTTCACAGGATATTCATATTCAGTTTTTTCTTAAAAATAATTATTGTGTTGTCTTGTATCTTATAAATGCTTAATAATTGATTATTATCCTATTAATAAGATGAAAGTGAGTGTTTCATTTCTAATTTGGCCTGTGTTAATGCACTGCAACCACGAGCACATAGAATCTCATGATTTACACTGCTGTGCCAAGATATATACAAAATAACAATTAAAAACTTAGAATATTGTAACACTTGTATTTTCTTCATCAAATCATTAATCAAGTATCTCAAATCTAAAAATTAGTAAATGAATAACTCAGTGCAATATTTTCAAAGCATTGAATTATGAATCACCCATCTTGCTAGTTCTTTTAAAATTTTCATATAAGCCTTATGATATTTTCAGACACAGGACATTCTCTGAACATCCTTAGGTTTTCAATATATGGTTTCTAACAGAACAATTATCTGAGACATTTTTTTATTTAAGTAAATAGGTAGTTATATAGATACATAAGAGAAAGAGAGAGAGAGAGAGAGATCAATTAATCAATTGAAGGATTACTAAGCACTTCAGTAAAGCAGCCTTCCAACAAAGCGTTACAAATTTATTTGGTTGGATATAATAACTAATTAAGTTCATAGTTTCTCATTTTATCAGACCCCAAATTGCTTTGTCTCCTCCCTTAGAGACTTTGACCTACTTAGCAGATTGAGAACTTTGTGATCTGAATCATATTCTTGCCTGATGGCAGAAATTCATATCCCTTGAGGACTTACCTTAAGTAGGACTCATTAGCCCTCTGTAGTCCAGTGCCCCAGCTGCCCATACTGAAGACAAAAGGGTAGCCAGTTTAATTAACCACAGCCTGGAGCAGCGTAATTCATTACCATTTTCCCCAAGTAATCTAAGTCTATATCAGCGTTCACAATGAAGAGATAGATGGAGCCAAGCGATCTAATAAGGACGAAATACTGAAATCTAATTGCTCTTTGAACTGTTTAATTTAAGGTAAAATTAGAGACCACAAAAAGATCACAAAAAGTTATCATCAAAGTACAAAGAAGTATATATCTTCCATATGCTAAAAGTCAATAAAGTATACAGCTAAGCTTTAAGAAGTCAATTGTTGATGACTTATAAAAAACAAAAAGAAATAAAGCACTTGTACTCCCCTTAGACTACGAGCTAAATTCTATGTCAAATGCAAAACAATTGAGGCACTTATTTTGCAATTGTTTACAACGACTTTCTGATACAAATCCAATCATTAGAAATGGCTCTGCAAAGATTAATTTACTAATTAATTAGATATTATTTGTCTACATGTGCTGGCATTATGTTCAGTAAAGTCAAAGGGAAAAAAGACAGTTTATACCTTAGAAATATCACATTATCTGTCTTCAGTTAATGTTTTTTAAGCAAAACATATATGTATAAAGCAATATTCTTTGCAAAGTTTCACAGAAGACAACTAAAGAAAAGAATACTCAAGATGGACTAGCAAATAGATTTAGAATTTATAAAAAAGGAAATTTTTTTTATATAGATGAGATTTCTTTAAACAGTCAATATTATTTAAAGAAACACTTGGCTATGTTCAGTGTAGCCCCATATTTCTGTATGGCACAAGAGCCATAAGCCCGGTCTGAGGTGGTCACGAACTCTGCAGACAAGATGTCTCCGTTTAACAATAGCCAGGATGTGCTGCTCCTAATTTCTTTTGTTATAAATGTTGATTTCCTGAGAAGAGGTGTTGGCTGAAACTGGTCAGGATGTTTGGTGCTTATTTCTTGGTAATTTGGAGGAAGTCTTATACAGATGCTAATTCATGGCCTACATGACAGCTAGCACCTGGTTACCGAGGATACGAGTCTAATGTATTTCTTGCTCAATTGATGTGATGATATATAAGCTGTCTAGAGAATAAATGTAGGAGATCTTCAGGAGAACTTTGAGAGATCTTGCTCTTGAAGGATGACCAAGTAAACTGTGTCGGATTATTCCTAGCGACTCTGGTCCCGTCTAGTTAGGGAATCTGTGTTGGACCCACATGGGCTTCAACAGTTTAGAAATCTTGTTGGCATGGCTGGGAGGTGGATGAGAAGACATAGAAGATTAGACTGATGCCCACTGTGTCAAGATTTGATGGGTTATATGCTTGAGGACATACTTTCCGTGGGTGGAACACTTAGTCCTTTTAAAAACTTAATGTAGTCTCTATTCCTTTACCTTGACAAAAATGATGATAATATTAAGAAGATACACACAAGCCTCACAACTGTCCTCCACATTCAGTGGGTCTAATTTGGTCCTATGCAAGTTTGCCCACTATCAGTCCAGAGTCAGAGGTCTCACTAGCTCATGGAGCCACTGTCAATGAGGCCAGGATGTATCCCTAGTGCTTGAACTGGCACATAGGCCATTCTCTTTGGAGGGAAGCCTTGCTTAGAATACAGGTAACAGGGACTTGGTCTTACCTCAAAATGAGTATCAGACTTTATTGACTACCATGGAAAACCATCCCTTTTCTGAGGAGTGGATGGAGGAAGTGGGAGAAGGTGAGGGAGTGGGAATGGGGTTAGCTACATAAAATTAGAAAAAATGTATTAAAAAGATTCTTAATAAAAATAAATAAATAAATAATCCTGTCAGTTATTAGCATATGGGAAAACAAAACTATGTGACACATGTGTTCTGCCCTTTCTGTCCTACTTGGTAGCATCCATATTGTTGTCACACGGTAATTGCAACCTTAGAGACCCTGTAAATAAGCACTGTCCTTTACAAACATGTGTATTTCTCCTAAGTACATAAATACTTCAGAATTCTGTGAAATGAAGAAGGGAAATAAAATTGTTCTATAATTCATGGGAGATAGTAGCTGAGGTAGAATTTTTTGAAATATATTTGTTGTGGGAGCTGCAGGCTGGTGTTTCTGCCACCCAGCTCCTGGGCTGCCTGGCTAGCTCATGCCCCAAAATAACAACACACAAACTGTATTCATATAAACACTGCTTGGCCCAATTCTATTAATGTGTGTAGCACCTTGAGGTGCTCTTACCAAGAAGATTCTAGCTACGTCCATCCTGGGTCAGAGCTTCATCGCGTCTTCCCTGGGGAGCAGAGCTATGGCGTCTCAGCTCGCTTCCTCTTCCTCCCAGCATTCTGTTCTGTTTACTCCACCCACCTATGTTCTAACCTATGAGAACCAAGCAGTTTCTTTATTAATTAACCAATGACCTTCCTCCATCATATATTTACAATTCAAACTCTTCCAATTTTGTAAAAAATTAATTTAGCTATGATTACAACAAGCTTTCAACAATAGGTATATAAGAGAAAAGAATTTTTAAAGACTGGAGAGAAAAATAACCATTTCCCACAACTCAATTGTTTATTGCTTTGTTACCAAGAAGGTGATCAATTATAAAGAAGGTTCCATAAGGTGCTGAGAAGAAGGTTTATTCTTTTGTGTTTGGGTGGAACGTCTATAGATGTCTGTTAAGTCCATTTGATTCATGACATCGTTAATTCTCTTATTTCTCTGTTAAGTCTATTTGGTTGACCTGTTTGTTGGTGAGAGCGGAGTGTTGAAGTCTCCTATTATTAGTGTGTTGGGTTTGATATGTGATTTAAGGTTTAGTAATGTTTCCTTTACCATGTGGATGCTCTTGTAATAGGGCATAGATGTTCAGGATTGAGACTACATCTGTTATGAGTGAAATGTGTTCTTCTTCATCTCTTCTGACTGATTTTATTTTTGAAATCTATTTTGTTAGATATTAGGAGAGCTACACCCTCTGTATTCTTAGGTCCATTTGATTGGAAAATGTTTTCCCAACCCTGTACTCTGAGGTATTTCGAGGTCTTTGAGGTTGAGGTGTGTTTCTATACAACAGAAGGCTAGATGTTGTTTTTGTATCCATTCTCTTAGCCTATGTCTTTTTATAGGTGAATTGAGTCCATTGATATTAAAAGATATTAATGACCAGTGGTTGTTAATTCTAGTTATTTTTTAGTAGTAGTGTTTGTGTGTTTCCCTTCTTTGGGTTATGTTAGTGGGGGATTATCAGTTGTCTGTGCTTGTTGAGGCAGTTAGCTTCGCTGGTTTGGGGTTTTCCTTCTACTTCTTTCTGTAGGACTGGGTTTGTAGATATGTTTTGCTTAAATCTGTTTTTGTTATGGAATATCTTGTTTTCTCCATCGATTGTGATTGATAGCTTTGCAGGGTATAGTAGTCTGGGCTTGCATCCATGGTATCTTAGTGTCTGAAGTCCATCTGTCCAGGATCTTCTGGCTTTCATGGTTTCCATTGTGAAGAAGGTATAATTATGATAGGTCTACCTTTATGTTACTTGACCTTTCTCCTTTGCAGCTCTTAATATTCTTTCTTTATTCTGTATGTTTTGTGTTTTGATTATTGAATGGATATGGAGGTTTCTGTTTTTTTCCAGTCTATTTGATCTTCTGTAAGTTTCTTATACTTTTATAGAGCTATCCTTCTTTAGGTTGGGAAGGTTTACTTCTGTGATTTTGTTGAATATATTTTTCTGTACCTTTGAGTTGGAGTTCTTCTGCTTCTTTTATCCCTATTGTTCTTAGTTTTGTTCTTTTCATGGTGTCTCAGATTTTCTAGATGTTTTATGCTAAGAATTTGTTGGATTTAATAGTTTTTTTTTGACCAATGAATCTATCTCTTATATAATATCTTTAGCACCTGAGATTCTTTCTTGTATTCTGTTGGTTATACTTGTTTCTGTACTTCCTGTTCATTTACCCAGATTTTCCATATCCAGAATTCTCTCAGTTTGTGTTTTCTTTATTAGTTCTATTTCAGTCTTCATGTCTTGAATTGTTTGCTTTACCTGTTTGATTGTTTTTTCTTGGTTTTCTTTGGTTTCTCATGGAAATTGAATAGTGAACTACTGAACCATCCCTGTTGAAGGAAGAAATAAAGAAAGAAATTAAAGAATTCCTTAAATTAGACTATTGATTTAAGAATTCAATGAAATGAAGGGACAACATATCAAAACAAGTGGGACACTATGAAAGCAATGCTGAAAGAAATGTTCATAGCACTAAGTGCCCACATAAAGAAAACAGAAAAAGCTCACAATAGTAACTTTATAGCACACCTGAAAACTTAGAACAAAAAGAAGCCTACTCACTATTGCAAGGATGAAGGTTTATTGGTTCCTAGCCCGCCCAGCTAGCTTACACACAAAATAATCACACAGAAACTATATTAATTAAATCACTGCTTGGCCCATTAGCTCTAACTTCTTATTGGCTAACTCTTGCATCTTAGTTTTACACATTTCTGGTAATCTATGTATAGATTTAATTAATATAATTTCATCTTTACAACTTTAACCAATGGCCTCTCTAGGTCTCTGTGAAGAGACACTCCTTACATATGCCTGATTTAAGTGATTTTCCTTAGTCACAGAGGGAAATTTTATAATTGTTTTCTTCTATCATTGACTCTATACTCAGAACCATGAATCCAAAACTGCCAAGTTCTGATGCTTTTGGGGGCTGATATATGACCACTTGTTCAAATACATTTTCATAAGTTTTCTGTTTTCAATGGTTGCCTTCATTGCCTAAATTTGGCTGTCCTGGAATTTGCTCTGTAGACCAGGCTGGCCTTGAACTCAGAGATGTACCTGCCTCTGCCTGTGGAGTGCTGGGTTAAAGGCATGCACCTCCACACTTGCCTATAAGCTTTTCTTGAATTCCTTTTAATTGCTAACATTCATTTTTTCCCTCATATTCTTTTCTTCAGAAACTTGAGCTGGGCCTCCCAGTTCAAATCACCATCACCACTGCCTTCCAAGCTCATAATATAACTTTTAAATATTGCACAAATGGATTAAAAAACAAACAACCATACAAGAGAAGACTCTGAAATTATGACTGTAAAACTTTATTGTTAACCTGATAGAATTTATTATGATTATGGAAATAAACCTTTGGTTATAACTTTTAGTGGATTTCTAGAATATTTTGGTTGAGTGGAAAAATATACTTTAAATGTTTGTCATATCCTTTAATGGAAGAATGTCTCAAGCTAAACGAAAAGGAAAAAGTTGAATACCTGCTTCTTTATTTTGTGTTGTGCGATATTGATTGCCCTGTGTGAAGACATCTCTGTTTTACCTCATCTGTCTAAATCACCTTCTGATTGGTTTTAAAAATGAGCTGAATGATCAATATCAAGGCAGGAGAGTATAGACAAGACTTCCAGAGAAAGAGCAGAACTCAGGAAGAATCTGAGAGGTAAGATAACTAGTCATTGCAATGCAGAGGAAGTTGTCAGATGTACAGTCTGGAGTACAGGTAATGAGCAATATGGCAGAGTATAAATTAACATAAATGGGCCAGCTTAAATTATAAGAGATAGGTGGGAATAAACCTAATCTAAGGCCAAGCTTTCATAATAAATAATAAATCTCTGTGTCTTTATTTGGGAGCTGGGGGTTCAAAGAAAGACCTACTACAACTATGAGTACAGTTGACAAATGCTCAGAGACCTGCTACTTGCCTCCCTTTATTGAGAAATTGCATCATCTAATACTTAAGCCAAAACATATCCTTCATTTCTTATGTTGCTTTTGTCAAGTATTATCTTCATCAACTAGAAAATTAAGTAAATTATATCGAGAAGTGGATTCGTTACTAAGATCAAAATGACTATGTGATTCTTAGGCCTTTGGAAGTTGTCTGTTGAATTTAAGAGTTTCAAACTTTATAATAGAAAAGTGTTACAGTGATGTAAGCATAGGTAAATGGGATATTTTGTTGGATGCTTTGAAAACTAGAAGACTGACAGAAAGGAAAACAATGTAGTCCTGGCTGTGAGGTTTTAGAGAGTTAAATGGACCTACGGGAAAAGCCATTAACCTTACCTTCTGACAAAGAATGTGTTTATATTCTGTAAAAATACTGAGGGCATTGAGATTGTATTTATAAATGATGACTTAATGTGTTTTGCAGAGGAAATTTCAATACATGATGGCTTTGGGCCTTTGTCATGGTTATGACTCTCTTCCTTCCAACAGGGCTATAGTTGAAGAGAACAAAAAAAGAGAGCAAATGGTATTAAAATGTGCATATGACAAGCGGAGGAATCCCAGCAGGTTCAAGGGAACTGTAATAGTTAACAATGTTAACCTTATTAAAGGGCAGAATTTCTTCTTACTACTATAGCCTGCATTAGTCAAGATTCTCTAGAGGAAACAATAGAATGAATATATTATGAAATGAGATTTGTTTGATTGAAAACATGGGATGGGATCAGTAATATAACATTGAATTTATTCTCTCAATTCTGATTCTTCAGTGAGCCATTATTAATGCAAAATGTGTTTCAGAAATCTTCAGATATTGACTCCCATTACAACACTCATGTCTCTAAAAATTAAAAACAAAAAATAAAAGTAAAAAAATAAAAGCCATGTAAATATAGAAAGTACACAGAAAATCTGGATACTGTATGTTATTGTGTTGTCTTTGAATTTTTGATTGTTGAGAAAGGAGTAACAGCTGCTGAAGGACAGTTGATTATAAATGCTGCTGAATTAATCCACATATATATTTTGAAAATGCCTTGACTTCAAAATTTAAGTCAAAAGATGTGTTACTTTGGAGTAGAGGTTTTGTTTTGCTCCCTCAGGAAGTAGAAGCTGTGGATTCATTCTGGGTTAAGAAAAAATAAGATTTAATAAAGTAAGACCACCCCATAAAAATTTCTATTGAAAGCAGATGACCCATATGGGTCTACCTTTCAGAGCACCTCTGTTGCAACTTCCTCTGAGTTCTGCATCTAGAACAGCTGTAAGGCTTCTTTAGATCCCCATAAGATTGTCAGTGCCCTCATCCAGCAGGAAGTATCCTAGAAAACTACTCCCACATTCCAAAAATTGGATTATGGATGTTTGTCTTTGTTTAGAGATTGGTTCCAAATTGTTATTGATGATGGTCAGGAAAAAATCTAAACAAAGAAGATTCGATTCAGAGTTCTTGATTTGAAAAGGAAAGTGCTGTGGATAATGCCCTTGTATCCTGTAAAGATTTTTCACTTGTATTGGTTTAACAAAATGCTGACTGGCCAGTAGTAAAGATGGAACTATAGGTGGTATGGCCAGATTAGGAGAATTCTTGGAAGAGGAAAGGTTTAGTCTGCAGTCACCAAACAGACACAGTGAAGACAAAATGCTGTACTGAGGAAAGGTACTGAGCCACATGGCTAAATATAGATAAAAATTATGGACTAATTAAGGTGTTAGAGCTAGATAGAAAAATGCCTTTGACCAAACAGTATTGTAATAAATATATTTTCTGTCTGATTATTTGGGTCTGGGCAGCTGGAAAATGAAATAATCTCCATTTACACAATATTTTAGCTATTCCTGGTTCATACATTTTGCAAATTATTATATTAAATGATTCTGATATAAGTAGTTCAGTATTTCTGTGGGCATAAATAAAATACTTATGAAGAAATATTTCATAACCTTCATATTACAAATTTAATGGTATTTGTTTGAAAATTTAGAGTGTGATCTTTTTCAGTTGGCTATTATTTTAAATAATTTTCTGAATTAATTCACATTCACTGATTATTCCTTTTCTTCTGTCAGATTGCTAGAAGGAAGAAATATAATAACAAAATAAAATAAAAATGTTAAATGGTTTGTATTTCATATACTTTCCTGTTTCTCATAAAAAGTCAGAATCTATCTCCAAGTTTATATATATATATATATATATATATATATATACACATATGTATATATACACAAATATATATATATAGTCATATGTAGATTACAACCATTTGTTTAGAATTTAGATTCTTACTTTGTAAAAAGCAGTGTCCTACATATTCCCCTACAGTAGAAAAGTATTAAGGTACTCTTGAAATCATTTCAGCACTGCATTTAAAATTTATATCTATATTCTCAATGTATGAACTTAAATAATTATAGTATTAATCTAATAAAAGATGAGATTAATTACTAATATCTTATTTGATATGCTAATAATTTAATCAATACCTTAGTATTTATAAGAAATTGAAAATGGTTCACATTATTGGTGTTGGTGTTGTTGCTTTGAGATGTCATCTTGCTGTGTAGCCCTTGGTTGCATGGAACTTTCTAAATATCTTATACTGGCCTTAAACTTGTAAGCATCTTAACTCAGCCTTCTCTGTGTAATTTTATGTATTATATGAGTTTAAAATAAGCAGATTGAAATTACATAAAGGACTAATATTTAACCTTAGGTTTATTGATTATAAAACTATGTGGTAATATACATATTTTATATTCTATAGTGTTCTTATAGTTATCTAGATAATTATACTTTTAATTTTTAAAATTTCTATATATTCTTTCATTATTTACGTGACATTATAGATGCATATGGTACTGAGGACTGAATTGTTTCCCATAAAGTAATAAATTGAACAGACACCTCCCAGTGATATGGTAGCAGCATGGGGAGCATTTGGGGTCAATAGTGTCAATAGATCCTCATAAAGGAATAATTGGCTTCATATAAATGGAAGATACAATGATAAATCTCTTTTCCAATCATGTGATGAGCCAGTTAAAAGGCAGCCAGTTGAAAGCCAGGAATATTACCTATATCTACAATTTATTTATTTGGTACTTGGTTTTATCTGCTCTTTTTTAATAAATGTGATGAAAATATCTGTTGCTTAAGTCTTTCAGTCTAAAAAAGTTTATAGTAGATCACATCTCTAATTAGTTAAGTAAAATTGTAAATTTAGTTGCTAACATTAATTTATGAAGCTGGATTTGTGCTAGGTAGAGTTTAAGGGCTTTAACTAAAATGAATCTAGAATATTTTGTGATGGAATAGTTTATGGGGAAATTTTTTGAAATAAAAGTACCTAAGATGTTGACTTTAAATTAGGAAAGGTTTCTTTTGTTTCTAAGCATTAGACATGTCATTGCATTTTGTTATCCCATTGACTCTGTCTAGGGTACAGTAGCACACCAAGGTGGACATTAGCTGGCTGATAAATTTGTCAGAGCACAGCAGTAATGATAGATAAAAATGGCTCTGAAGAATAGGCAGAATTCTACTTTCCTTGTTAGTAGTACTGTCCAAATTACCTAAGAACTTATGAATCTTAATTCAACATTTCTACCACTTTTATCTATTAGTCTGGGTGTGCATATTACATATTCTTATTTTTAATAATTATATGTACCAGCACTTGGGAGGCAGAGGCAGGTGAATCTCTGTGAGTTCGAGACCAGCCTGGTCTACAAGAGCTAGTTCCAGGACAGGCTCCAAAGCCACAGAGAAACCCTGTCTCGAAAAACCAAAAAAAAAAAAAAAAAAAAAAAAAAAAAAAAAAAAAAAAAAAAAAAAAAAAAAAAAAGACATCTGACTAGCCTGCTTTTTGTCCTGCCTGGCTCCCACATGGTTAGTTTTATACCCAAAATAACAACACACAAGCTATATTCTTTTAAACACTGTTTGGCCCATTATATCTAGCCTCTTCTCAGCTAACTCTCGCTCCTGGATTAGCCCATTTCTAATAATGTGTGTAGCACCCCAAGGTGCGCTTACTGGGAAGATTCTAGCCTACGTCCATCCTGGGTCAGAGCTTCATCTCATCTGCCCTGGCGATGAGCTGCATGGCGTCTGTCTCTGAGAGGAGCTGCCCTGCATCTGAGCTCACTTCCTCTTCCTCCCAGCATTTTGTTCTGTTTACTCCACCCACCTATGTTCTAACCTATGAGGGCCAAGCAGTTTTTTTATTAATTAACCAATGACCTTCCTCCATCATTTAGCAATATTAATAATTAAATAAATATTTAGTCATTAAATAACACTGAATAATTTAGTTAATGAATAACAAAACTAGTAATATCTTGTTTGTTATTGCATGCATAATACTAGAATGAAAGTTCATTGAATGTCATAAGTAAATTAAAGACATAAATCCCAAGAAAGCTTGCCTATATCTCAAAGAATTAAAATTTAAAAGTTTTATTGTAGCAGTATAGATCAATTAATTTTGTCACCACTTAATTTATAGGGTAAAAATTCTACACTTTATCCCATTATTAAAGTTATTTAAATGATTTATTATATGACAATCTGATACTCCTCTTCAATTTTCTTGAAAGCAAGCATTAGAACCTCTGACTTTGTAAAGTAATTTGTTACTTACTCATTAAAGTCATTCACTCCACACAATTGTTATTAATACTTCAAAATATAACTATTTTGACACTCCTGAGTGAGTACTATAAATCATAGGTATGACTGAAATTAGAAAATGTGTTGCAGATATTTCATTTTAGAATATATAAAAAAAGAATTTTTACTGTTTCAATGAAAAAGGCAAAAAGATCAAAGACACATTTTCAAACTAATTTTAAAAGTAAAAAATCTAGAAGTGGGTTGTCCAAAATGAATGTCTTTAGGACTTATTTTTTTATTGAAGGATCTTAGAAAAATAGCTCCTCAGTCAACATCATTCCATGTTGTTGATGTTGACGTTACATTCACTGAATCTTTTATGTTAGTGCTTATGCTTGTTGTTGTTCAATTTTGAAAGAGATTGTATGTGTAACAGATAAATGAATAACTATGCAAGAGTTCTAAGAGATTGGCAATTTGATTGTCCTCACATTTCCAAAGAGGAAAATTAAATTGAAGTTGGAAATACATCAGATTTATTACTTTAGATTGACTGGTCTGAAATGCCTTGCCATTGTTATATGAAATATATTTGATTAGGCTTAAGTGATGGTTCTCTCAAGACCTCAAGAAAGAGATTTATATGCCTCAGAGGCTATTCATGTGGTTTCAACTGCCAGTTGCTTCAGATAATTAAGATTACTAGAAGAGATTTTAGACTGAAAAGTAATTATTACTCCTATGTCAACAATGCTACTCTGTGTGAAGGGTTTATATAACTTTACACACACACACACACACAAACACATGTACACACACATATATGATTATTTTATATATAATGTATTTGAATTACCCATATGATACTAATAGCAAAAAGTTAACATTGTGTTTAAATAAGTTGTATTCTACAAATATCATGAATATTTATACTATAATATTTTTTGAGACAGATCACACTATTTGTTCTGGAAGTCCTAGAATTTACTATGCTGGCCAGGCTGAACTTGAACTCATATAGATTCACCTGCCTCTGCCTCTTGAGTGCCACCAAGTCCAGCCCTATATGCTATTTTGGATTCTTATTTATCTGCAAATAATTAAAGTGCAAAATTGCAATAACACACAGTATGATGACATTATTGATATTAATGTTGTGAAGTTTTGATGAAAATTCCTGAGATTTTTCTTCATAAAAATTAGGAAAAGCACATGGAAATAGTAACTATTTCTACCTGACCAAACAATCTACAGAAGAAGAAATAATTCTGGAAATTATTGTAGGCAGTATCTTAACTCATTAATGATAATCACAGTAAACAGAGGGGACTTCCACATCACCTCCCTTTTCAGTTTAAATAAAAAGGAAGGCTTTAACATAATAAAATTACATATAACAAAACAGGTATCAAACAAGAAATACAGTTACAATATATATATCTACTTTATCTTTTATCATAACTAAGGAAAATTATAACCATAACTGTCAGGAGCCATTTCAGGCTTCTTTCTCACATCTCACAGGGCCTTGAAGGAAAGGGAAAAATCTTGAGACAAGAAAACTTAAAGTTAGCCAAAACATTACGTGCTGACCGTGGAGACTCAAGCTCTGGAAAGCACCACAGAGTGTCTTCATGGCTTCCTGCTTATCACTAACAGCAGGTGTTCTAGCCACTGACCTTGCAACTGCCCTGCTTAGCTACCAAACTGCCCCACCTAGTTGCCTCGCTACCGAGCCCCTCCTTCCCTTCCCCCTTTCCTCAGTTCCCCCTTGCCCTAGCTCCTTTCTGAGGAGTATTTAAGACATGAAACTTGCTTCAATAAATGGGATGCCTTGACAAGGAATATTGCTTGGCATCCGTTTCTCTCTCCCCCCATGTCTTTCAGATAGTGCCTCTTCAAGACCCTGGAGTAACTTAGGACCTGCTGGGCGGGTCACATAACTATAATTTCTTCAGCACCATCAAAGCCTCCAGAAGGATATACTGTTACCTAAGTAAACAGGAAGTGCATTGTAAGCAACTTCTAAAACTCTAGATTTGACAGAGACATCTTGCTGCCTGGACAGTCATCCAAAGTTCTTCTGTACCATTGGGGCATCCATCTTCCAGTCTACAGGCCCTTAGTATCCAGCAGACTTTTTCATGAAGCAGGAAATTTCAAAGACAGGGCTGCCTATTTTGGCAGTTTTTCAGTCACTTTCTTCTGTATCCTGCAGAATGTCTTGCAGACTCTTTCATGAAGCAGGAAACTCAAAGGATCATCTCACCTTTAGGCAAGCTCAGCAGTCATTTCTCTGAGGGTCCGGCATATCCAGTAGGCTTGGAAGAGAGACAAAATAGAGTATAGAGAGTCAAAAAATAAAGTTAATACTTTAATAAAAAAAGGTAAAGTTTTTAAAGAGACAGATACATACAGTCATAGATTAACCAGAGTAAACAAAGAGTAAGTCACAAAAAAAAAAATGGAAAATTCACAGAGTCTGGATGGCTAAGCAGCTCCATAAGGAGCCTCTTCAAGGCCCATCTTTCTCTTGAAGTAGCTTAATGCTACCAGGAGCAGATGTGTCTCATTGTTATGAAAAGTCTTAAGTTTTTAAACATTTTTAATGCCATATTTTGTAAGAATACCTATCTAACTGAAATATATCTCTATATATCCAGAAAAATCTCACTAACATGACTACAAGCTTGACTATTATAGATACTATCTATTAACCTATATTTCTTAATTATACATTACATTTTTAAATGAGTTATGCAAACACAATACCTTAATCAAGATTAGAAATACATATAACAAAATTGACCTTAAATTTATGTCAATAAAACAACATCCATACCAATGCAAATCTCTATAACATATTCCCCTTTAAATGTAAATAAACATTTATAGACAATATTTGGTAATATGGGCATAGCTTTGTCTATACCTCTTCCTGCTGACTGGGGGTGCTGTTAATCAGGTCTTTTGTGGTGTATCCTGTGTGCTAGGTTCATCTCAGTCATCAGTTGGGTGAAGTAATTATTTTTGTGGAGGTCTTTACAGCAACATTTCAGGGGGTCTTATACCATGAAACCACACAAGTCTGGAAGCAACCATAGGTTCTCATCCTATGTGGAAACAAAAGAAGAACCTCTTTCCAAAGCAACATATCCTTAGACTCTATTCTGAAATCAAGATACCTTTATAATATACATGCTGGTTTAGCTTAGCAGCCCATACAATGAAATGTCTCTCTGTACTTAGCTCATTCACAGTCAAAAAATTTAAAGATAACACAATAATATGCATAATCCAGACTCTCTGTGACATTTAGATTTTTCATGACTTATTCTTTGTTTACTCCTTTTAATCTATGACTGTCTGTACTCTGTCTCTTTAAAGACTTTACCTTTTTAATTAAAGCATTAACTTTATTTTTTGACTCTCTATACTCTATTTCTTCTCTCTTCTAAGCCTACGTACATTCATACAAAATAATGACTCATCTTGATTTGTTTTTATTGCAATATATGTAATTATCTTCTGACCAGAGCTCTTAATTAAGGGAGCCACTATAGGGTTGGCAAGAGACTTGGCTCTAGAGGGGTTCCCAGGTGTCCATGGGGATATCCCGAGCCAGGTCTTTGGGCAGTAGAGGAGAGGGTGCCTGAACTGGCTTTGCCCCATAGTCACACTGATCAATATCTGGAATATCACCATAGAACCTTCATCTGGCGATGGATGGAGATAGAGACAGAGACCCACATTGGAGCACTGGATTGAGCTCCCAAGGTCCAGATGAAGAACAGATGAGCAAGGAAGTCAGGACCACGAGAGGCTGGTCCACTCACTGAGACAGTGTGCCTGATCTAATGGGAGCACACCAAAGCCAGCTGGACTGAAACTGAACGAGCATTACGATATCTTCTTCCCTGCTCCCATATTCAACCTTCCTCCATCTCAACCATCCCACTCCCCTAAGCTCTCCCCAATGCTCCCCTTCTCCCTTATCTCTCTCCCTTTCCCCTTCCTCCCACCCCACCCCCACCCCCATGCTCCCAACTTTTGTCTGGCGATCTTGTCTGCTTCCAATTTCCAGGAGGATCTGTATATGCTTAAATACCTCTTTATTACTTATTAATGCTTTCTGCATGTATGTTATACAACTATAGAGTATAGCTCTTATTATAGAGATGTACAGAATTATAGCATTGTTCTGAAGGAAAAAAAGAGTGAACTTTGCTGTTTTATTAGCGAGACAAGGGAAAGAGAGGAGGCATGGGGGTGAGGGACAGGAGGGAAAGTAACTCTTCTCTCTTACAATGGCTACTTTTCATTCCCGTTACCAAAACCTTCATGAATGGAAGGGCAAATTCTCTCCATATTTGCCCCTGTTATACTTTCCATTAGCTGCTCTTGGACAGTTTTGTAAGACCCTGTACCCCTCACTACCGTGTACTGTGACCTCATCCCTGAAGCATTTTGTCCTTACTCTAGTCAACACTTCTTTTTTCAATACACTATTAAGATCTTCAGGATCATGTTCTTACACACAAAGTATAAGTCTAAGCAATATATCATCCTTGTGTTTTCTGGATGCGTTTCATTTTTATTTTTGTAACATCTCCTCTTTAAAGTATGAAAGTTGCTGCTATTCAGTTTGTCCAGATACTCCTTGTAAAAGTGGATGTTTAAGTTTTTACTTTTATGAAGTGTAACCAGAGCTTCTACATAATATTTTTTTAAAAAAACTTTAACAAAAATTGAGATAATCTGATTGCAAAATATTATGACGAAAGTTAGAAATTTATCATGTGATTGCAACGCATCTTCATTCTATCCAACAAAGTAATCAATGGTAGTATACCATATTACTATTTATATACTTCCTTAAATTTCTATAAAAAGTACAGTTAATGTAACCATTCCACTATCAAAACAAATAAATATTGGGAAGACCAACATCAGATAAAAAAAAAAAACATAAAAATCCAGACTTAAATTGCTAACCTAATAAGTGGAACAAAGTTTCATATATTTCTAATTTTATGAAGCAAAAATAATCAATTTTTTACTGCTCTTCAGAAATTCCTCAGAGAAATAGAACATTCTCAGTGTTAAATTACATATGATATTTCTTGGGAATACATCTCACAAGAAAATGGCAAAATGAGGAATAGCCTCATAGAAGTGTCAATGAACTATAACTTTTCTGTTTTATTTAATTATTTCAACCTGAGATAAAAGTTAAAAGTCAAATATAAATGATATGTTGTATATACCTCAATTAAATTTAAAAGTTGTATAAGATCAATTAAAATAGCTTATAACAGAAAAATCAATGTGGTCCAAGAACATAAATACCTTATTTTTAATTGTGATGCTGGAATAAGGTTCCTGGAATGAAGTGAGGTAGTATATGCTGAATAGTGTGATAGATTAATTCCATTATACTTTTTCTCAATCCCCATCCCTGGCATTTGCATCATTGTGTATGTCTATTACACAAAGTGTTAATTTTTATCTGTATCACCAACAGAAGATGGTCAATGTGGTGGTGTATGGCTTCTGAGATGAAATATAAAAGACATTGTCTATGCTGTCTTTCTCTTGGATCATTTGCTCTGAGGAAACCAGCTGTCATATCATACGGACATTCAGGCATCCCTGTGGAGATATACATGTGACAAATAATCTGGGGGCTCTTGGCTACAATCCATCTTGAAAGTGGCACTTGTATCCTGAAATAAGATTTCAGATGGCTTTAGTATCAGCCAGGAACTTCACAAAAGCATCGTTAGCTTCTCAGAGTCAGAGACACCCAAGAAAGATAACGCCAAAATTCAGACATACAAATAGAAAGTGTTCAAGCTAAGTTTAGAGGCAATCTGTTACATAGTGAGAGTTAACTAGTTCAGGTTAATAAACAGTTGCTAATTTTTACCTGTTTCATCTTCATTTTGGATCGGAAAAAAGCAAAAGTCTAATAAATAGTGTAACCTGAAAATATTTTACTTTAGCATTGTTTTTACTTTAATACATTTGTTACCCACCTCTTTTTAAACAAGATCAAAAGTTGCAAAACTTTGGAAATGCTAATGGACATAAGGTTATCTAAGTTATGTAAATGTAAGTTTTTCATTAAAGTTTTATACATATTGTCTTTACATATATGTATGTATATATATGCACACACAGTGTGTGCTATCTCTGAGTACTATACTGCTTTTGGATTACCCAGGAACACAGGCTGCAGTCTTCCAGATATGACATTATTATCTGCATGTCCACCTTATGTGTGAAATAACAAGAGACATTATAGCAAAAATGTTGACAATGAAATGTTGGCTTAGAAAATTTCAGCAATTTTTACAGCACTAGAAAAAAAATCAATACCCCTCTCATGGATTATCTGATTTTGAGCAACTTGGATTCTTAGTGCACCTGCCAGGATTCATTATAAGCAACCTATTCCTCTTGATAGCTGGATAAATTGACTTGCTGTTTGGAGCAATTTCACGGAAGCCTGCAGGTTTTACAGGTCTTCCTATCACAGCCAATGATTTTGATTTAAGAATAATTATCACTGAATCCCTATGTTTGGTTATACACTTAAGCTAAAAATAAACATTCATGTAAATGAGACTAGAGAATATTATTTCTTACAGATTTTATAATGAAAAAATCATATTTCAACTCAAGTTAGACAGTTTATAAAATGGCAATATGTTTTCTCATTTCTCATTGTATGTTCTGGTAGAAGGTAATTTATGAAATAACTTATAACTCATATTTTCAGTTCCAAAATGCTACTACAAGAAATTTTTTAAAGGTTCATTTCAACATTGTAATTATAATAATTTATGAATGACCTTGAGCCACTAAGTAAAATTCTTAAAGGGAGCAGTGATCCATATTCCATATTCTGTAACGTGGCTTACAGAAGCTGCCAAACAGGTACTTAAGCAGGTAGGATATTCTATACATAAACAACAAGTACCTTATGTTTATGATTAACCTTTGGTAAGCATGTATATTACTTACAAAACTTACCCCTACAGCAGTTTTATGCAAAAATGGTCCACGTCTTATGACTGCACCTTCTCGTTTTGCTGGTTAAGATATTAAAGTCTTATTTTGAAGCACTATCTTGCTTAGCACAGAAAAGCAGTATGATATCTAGGAGATATTTTGAAAAGGAAGTAGCTAGGATCAATGTATCTTATATTAAGCAACAGATTAATTGATAATTTTGAAATAATGATTCTTGGACAACTGTGTTCGCTCAATTTAAAGGCCATATTATATAATTTCCCCAGCTGATCCATGCTATAGTTGGCACAAATATTTATTTACCTAGGAAGGAAACAGTGAAGAAGGAATCTCCTAAGGACAGTAAAATAGTATATAACACAAAAAAGATAAAAGGGCTGGAGAGATGGCTTAGCAGTTAAGAGAGCTGGCTGCTCTTTCAGAACTCCTGGGTTCAATTACCAGCAACCACATGGTGGCTCATAACCATCTGTAATGGGATGTGATGTCTTTTTCTGGCATGCAGGCACACATGCAGGTAGAAGACTCATACCTTAAAATAAATCTAAATGAAGAATAGAAGAAAGAAAGAAAGAAAGAAAGAAAGAAGAAAGAAAGAAGAAAGAAAGAAAGAAAGAAAGAAAGAAAGAAAAGAAAGAAAGAGAAAAACTTAAGAGAGATAAAGAAGAATTAAGTGGTGAAGAGAATTGAAGAGCAAGGTAAGGAGGGAAACATAAGATGGGACTACTAACACTAAGAACTTTTGAAAGCCATATGGAGACTTAGTAATATAGTTTTTTTTTTTTTTTGGTTTTTTGAGACAGGGTTTCTCTGTGGTTTTGGAGCCTGTCCTGGAACTAGCTCTTATAGACCAGGCTGGTCTCGAACTCACAGAGATCCGCCTGTCTCTGCCTCCCGAGTGCTGGGATTAAAGGCGTGCGCCACCACCGCCCGGCGAGACTTAGTAATATAGAAAGTCTCTGAAATATATACATATAAAGTCCTCTCCAAGACATTTTATACCACCTAGGAAATTTCCAGTGCCAGGATTGGGTTACAATGTTTTGTGTCACTGACAAAATGGTCCATAGGTACCCTCGAATATAAGGTCATTTAGTACTCTCCAAACTCTGATAGAAAGGAATTATTGCTGAAGGCACCACTTCCTTTTTTTAGCTAACATAGAAAATTGAACTGGTGTCCAACTTGCAGTTTCAACACTACTGAATAGAATTGATGATTCTGGATGGTACTTTGCATGCTATTGGAAGAAAAAATAAACAAGATTATTACCCATTAACAAACTCTACTACTTATAACAGAATTGTATGCAAGAAATTTAGGCAAAAAAGAGAGAAATGTGAAATATTATTTTAATATGTATCACATTTGTTTATGCTGTGGAAATTTAATAATGCAACGATATATTTTATTGTTTTATATTTCATTTGTTTAACGCTGTGAAGCTGTCTTACATTGCCTGTCTAAAACACCTAATTGGTCTAATAAAGAGCTGAATGACCAATAGATAGGCAGGAGAAAGGATAGGCGGTGCTAGCAGACAAAAAGAATAAATAGGAGGAGAAATCTAGGAAGAGAAGATGGAGAAATGAGAAAAAGAGAAGAAGTTGGGGATATCAGGGGCCAGTTACACAGCAAGTCAAGGAGTAAGAAGTAAAGAAATGTATATATAATAAAGATGAAAGATAGGTGGAATAATTTAAGTTAGTAAAAGCTGGCTAGAAATAAGCCAAGCTAAGGTAGGACATTTATTAATAAGAAAAGGTCTCCATATGTAAGTATTTAGGTGCTGGGTGGCAGGCCCCCCAGGGAGCCAAAAGAGTGGTGTACGGCTTCTGAGATGAAATATAAAAGACATTGTGACTTTCTCTATGCTTTAAAAAAAACTACAAAATGTACTGGTGTAATAGTGGCACAAATGTTATGGAACTCATGAACCAAATTTTGTTAGATCAATGGCCCACTCCATGAGATGGGACTGATACCTGACAAAACATCAAAGAATCTGAGACTAGATAGGTCATGGACCTATGGGGAAAATTCTAGTGCTATTATTCTGTGAAAGAAGTATAGCAAGAAAGTAAATCCTGATGAAATATTGCTATGTCCATAAGTCAGAGTATCACTCATCCCTAATCAGAGAATCTTCTTCTAAGTAGTAGATTGTAATTAACACAGAGATCCACAACTAGACACTATTTAAACAGTGAGAGAGCCTTTGGGGAACTCAGCTCTGAAAGGAATGTCTTCATAAAACCTTTTCCCTCAATGTTTAGAGAACTATGTGAAAGAGAAGGCAAAAATAATTCAAGAGTCAGAAGTAGTAGATGATTCCAAGGGAACGGTGCCTCCTAGACACCGTAGTATTGATTCACAGTGATTGCGACAGGATATATAAGACCTGCAGAGGCTCAAACAATACAAAATTCTTATGCTGAGAAGGGCAAAAGGACAAAAAGCCCCCTTCCTAATGAAGAAGCTGTATTTAATTGATATCTGCTGAAAGATGGAAAATGAGGTGTATCCAAGGTAGTGTCATTGGGTACATCAACCACACTATAAAGGAGGCCTTATGCCCAGGAGTATTTGGCAAACATGAATTATACTTTATTTTAGTTTGTTTGTTTGGTTTTTTTTTGCATATACTTTTTATTGAAGTTTGTTTTATTTTTTAGGTAATTTTTTGTCTTACTGATTTTCAATTTTTAGATTTTTTAATTTTCACATTTATAAATTAAAGTATGTAATATCAACTTTAAATTTTTCTGCTTATTTTTCTCAGTACATTGCTTGAGAATTTAGTCACATTGTTTTTGTTCTTCAACTTAGATACCATTTTCTCAAGTTTATAAGTTCATTCCATGTGTTCAGTCATTTCATCATATAATTTCAAAATACTTTGGTAAAGAACAACCCACTGTTTTCTGTAAGTACGTATGTTTCAGAGCACCAAAATATATGCAAGTAAGGTTTTTTATTAAGCATATTGCAATTATGGAATTTACTGGTCTTATATCTCCTTGATAAAATTTCCTAATGTTTAGAATTAATATCTACATAGTTCAATCTGAAATTGCATGTGTCCTTATTTGTGATTGAGTGACTACATTTCATCTATATATGTATACTTATGTATAGTGATATATATATATGTGTGTGTATTGTATTTGTATATTTGTTTTTTGTGTGAGTATACAAACCTTACAAAAAATACAAATGTTTATTTGTGCTAACGAGACCACCAGTTCACTATTAACAGTTAAATCTACTTTTGATAATCTGCAATTTCAAGAATTCCTGAATCTCTGGCAGAAAGGGGAAGGGTGGCCACAGACCTGGACCCACTGGATTCTCCCAGGACTGAGCAAGATTGTGAGTGTTGAACGACCCAGCCCTCCCTCCTGGCCACTGGGGAGAAATACACCCACTTAGTCAGGAGTCTATCGAAGCAGTATCTCATTTAATTGCATTAGGCAGGAACTTATATATGCTGAGATGGGGATGGGAAGTCTGGTGTGGGTTGAGGCAGTGCAAGGAACAAGGGCCAATAATATTCTAATGTTAGTCGTGGCTGGGCAGTCGTGGTTGGTTAGCCAAAGATAGGTCTTCAGATCTAGGCTCAGTAAGTTACGCTAGTCCTCACCAAACTCAAGTTAGGCTTAGGAAGTTACACGGGGCCTCATGCCTTGAACTCATGAGGCCCAACAAAGAATGCTATCTGTCCTGATAAATTTGTAAATTAGAAGATAATAATTTGTGGCCAACTTTCATTGTTTTGAGTGATAATTAAATCTTCATTAAGTTGAAAGTTCCCTCTGGGAAATTGGTTCCTAGACTTCGTTCAGATACAAATATCTTTAAATGTATAATTATTAATATAGCATTGCATAATACCTATGTATAGTTTCTTGAATATGTTAAACCAACCAGTTATTTATATATAATCAAATGTGAATGCTTTGAAAATATCTGATTCAGTGTATAGTTCAGAAAAAATATAAGAAAGGAAAAATGTGTATAATTAAAAATAGACTTTTGGCTGATTTGCATTGAAATTGTAATGGTGAAGCCATGATTATTCAGGGCTAGGCAGAAATGTACTAAAATAGGGCACTAGAATTACATGCTACCAATGTGCTATAACCAAACAATGTGGGCCCTTAAAAGTTAGTGATTTTATTGTAAATTCAAATTCCGGATTCATATGAGCTGGAGAGATTATGACTCACCAGTTAAAAGCCCTTGCTGCTCTTGCAATGGACCTAGGTTCAATTCCCAGCTAATCCAGGGAGCCCAATATTTTCTTTTGCCCTCCAGAGGCACCAAGCATACACATCATACACTGATATGCGCGCAGACAAAACACTCACATGTAAAGTAAAATGAATTCATTTTAAATAAAAGGAAAAGCAGACTTTGGCCTCAGCGTGTCGAAGCACGATTGTACTTTCCCCTAAACTAGTCTATAAGGATGCCTTTACCTTCCATAGACTTTCATAGATTACTGGGTCTCCCAATTGTGTTACATACCTTCTTTCTTTTACCACCCTAGACTTCTCAAATTTCAAACCACTTTCTTTCTTCCTTGCAAATTCTTTTCTTCCTCTTCATTTATGGTTCTAGTTTCCAGATTACATGATTTTTATGTTTTCTCAGGTAATCTAAACACCTGATAAAAGAAGAAGAAAACCACCTTTGCTCAAGTCTAACAATAAAAGCAGCTATTGGCATTTTAGTCTACAAAAATAAATTAGTACAATTATGTTCTTTAAAGAGTTGCCTCATTACCTGTGAGCCATTAGTATAATCTTTCCTATTATTTGTGCTGATTATGATCCAGAGCACTTGGGAAGCGGTTTGGAAAATGTTGCAGCGAAGAAGGAAAATACAACACACACTAAATCACATGTAATGTATTAGTGTATACAGTCACCCTCACAATATCAATGTAGATGGTAAGATCTTAAGTGAGAGAGGCTTGATCTTAAAGGAATTGAAGCTTTCTACCTGAAAAATGGGGCTGGTTGGAGCTCACTGCCCAGAACTGCTAGAAACAGTTATATGACAAATCATTAGTCTGGAAAAGATTAACATCTGAAGTTCAGTATCTCCTGAATGAGTTATGAGTTTTAACCGCATCATAGCATGAAAATGTCTAAGTTCAATCACTGTAAACAGGAACAACTGATGTTTAATTTAGCATTTAAAATTCTAAGCTTTGGCTGGTGTAATGCAGCAAAAGGTAATTAATTTTTTAATAAATAATTTTTATAGTAAAATTTTCTATAAAATTTGTGTAAATTATCAAATTTTTTGATGGATATTCTTCAGAGTTTTTATTTATCTATATTTATAAAAATTCATCTAGGTTGTGATTATTTTTATTCATAAAAATGCAAAATAAAGTGCATCTAGCAATGGATAATTACATCATAAGTTCATTAAGAACTTTTCTATTATTGAGGTAAAGAACCTTCAAAAATACAGCCCTTTAAAAGAAGGAATATTTTAAAAGCTCTGTTTTGGCAGGAAAATTCAAAGCTAAAAACCCTTAGCTGTGTTTGCGATAATTTTTCTTATTAATTGCTAAAGAATGCCAAAGTTCCTGGTGGTATACATGCAAAACAAGCTGATTAAGAAGCTTAGTATTATTTTTAAATTACTTAATTGCCATTTAATGAAATAGGGAGCTCAACTTCCATGCTACCTAATAAAATAGTTACTCTGCAAGGAATGAATTGCTGGTTGCATTGACCTTGCAAAGCAAGCTGAGTTTAAAGAAGCTGCATAATATGCTTCTATAATGTTGGCATGGGGACTGAAAGCTGTATTACTGGAAATGGGCATGTTAGCACTTACATTCCTTTTATAATTGCTAAAATAATAGCCAGTGTACATTAAGAAATGTCTGGGAATTCTACCAGGTGCTCTAATTTCAATCAAACTACACATATGAACACCTCTTAATTGTCCAAATAATTTACAAGAAACTAAAAACACATCTCATTTGCTTCTCCTCCCTACCCGTGGGAATCTGCAATTTTGGTTCATTACAACCACTCAACCTTTAGCCTTTATCCACTTCAAAAATATTTTCAGTGTTTTATGTATAATGAAAACAACACCCATGTGCAGCCATGCACAGATTCATTGTATTTATTAGCACTACTATCTTCTAGCTTGGCAATAACTAAGGCCAAAGGCAGGAATTTCGTAAAATTTGTGCTATTTTTTTATGTGACTGAAAAATTAAGTGTCATTTCCTACTTATCAAAACCAGGGAACGTTTGGAAGCAGGGATCAAGCTAATATTTTATTGACAGCACCTTCTAATAAAACCAATTGTCTTTGAAAAGAAAATGAAATTTTATGAAATACCTCTTGCATTACAAGTGTCTAATCCTTGTTTCCCAATGTCTATCATATGCTAAATTTATTATTCAGTCAGAAAAGTGTTCTATTTGTATATTCTTATCCATGGTCACATATTTGTCATCATGTATGTTTATATACATGCATATGAATGCTCAGGCCATCAGTGTATGTTTATATGATCGAACCTCTGTACTTTTAGGTTGCACATTATTAATCAAGAATTAATTGAAAAGATTCAGTAAAAATGTGCAGCTATCCTTAAAATATGGGGGGATCAATCCCTGAACTTAACAGAACAACACTATAGCATTTGCATTATATTTGCATGTAATCTAGACATTATTTTACACATGAATATGTATATAGGTAATATATAAACCCTTCACTATTTTATATAAAAGAAATAAGTATCTATGTGTTTTGGAATCCCTGATTTTTATATAAATGCATATGTGTATACATGTGATTATGTGTGTAAACATATTTGTCATAGTTTAAAATTTATTTTGTTTACATTTGACTTGTATTTGCTTCTCTTTCACTCATTTGTATCTTTCATTTTCTCCTTTTATTGCATAGACTACTCTCTTTGATCAAAGCACCCTTTTCCAAGATAGGTTTTCTTACTTGTAGGATGATTGACTAGTTTTAGGAATAACACTTTCAGATAATAGTACTCAGATGTTCCTTTTTCATGTATTCTTAGATTATAAGATTTCAGTGAAGCTAACAGTCTCTGTGGCTGATCAAAAACCTATCATGTTCACATAACTACTAATTGATAATACCTTAGGTTTGGTAGTGGCATATCAGGACCAGCTTTCCCAGCAACTAGCAAAGATATGTTATCTTTCTATTAAGTTTGTTTAGTTCTTGTATATTAGACTTGGGTGAATGGTGACCATCATGCAAGAAACACTTCACTAAGAATGCTGGAGATGAGAATATATATTAAATATATATTCTTTGATAGTGCTGACTGTATTTTAATCATACTAACCTCGATTATCTAACTCTTCCCTAATGTACTCACTTCCACACTCACTTAACTATCTGTTGTCATAAAGATCAGGAATTAATGGAATGGGCTAGTACTGGGAAATGCAAAGTATCAGCTGTCTAGGAAAAATAGGCCATGATTTGGGACAGATAAAAAAGACATAAAAAAAGTTGAAATGTGGAAAGAGTGGGGAGAAAATATTTTATGTTTAACTGAGGGAAGACCGCAGTTCAAGTTGAATACAGAACAGTATTTAAGCCCCTGGGCTGAATGTTTTATAGGGTTACTGAGTGTTGTCATTTCTCATATTGTCTTGGCCAAATGATTTGCCCAAGGCAGGTTGTGGGAAAGAAAATGAACCTGTTAGGGACTCTAAGCCAATTTCCCCATCTTTTCTAATTCTCCAGCAGGATCCTCTTTATTAAAAAGAAAAAATATATAATTTAATTACATTTACATTCTCTTTTTCCTTTGTTCTTCCAAATCCTCCTGTATAACCTTTCACTCTCTAATTATTTTTTAAAAAGAACTAATTATTATTGCAGGCATATATGTACACACACACACACATATCCTAAATTTAACCCATCCAAACTATATAATGTTACCTCTATTTATATGGTATGGAATATTAGTTTAAGATGTACTACATTCATTCTTGCTGTGGAATATTTGTTTAATGATGCAAACATGTGTTACATTCTTTTATGTTGCATTTGTTTAACCCTGTAAAGCTGTGTTATTTTGCCTATCTAAATCATCTGGTTGATCTAATAAAGAGCTGAACTGCCAAAAGAAAGGAAGGAGAGAGATTTAGAAAGGGTTAACACGCAGAGAGAATAAATAAGAGGTGAAATATAGACTAGAGAAAATGGGGAAGAGGGAGGACTGAGAAAAGGAAAAGAAGAGGAGGATGCCTTGGCCTCCACAGTCAGCCATGGAGTAAGAAGGAAAAAAAAGATACATAGAAAAAAGAAAAGTAAAAAGCCTAGAGGCAAAATAATAATTTGTTTGAAAAGTTGGTTAGACACAAGCGAAGCTAAGGCCAGACTCTCATAAGTAAGTCTCTGTGTATTCATTTGAGAGCTTGGTGGCTGGCCCCCAAAGAGCAAAGAGAAAAAACAACAACAACAAAACACCACAATGTACCTATTTCCATATGTACCTATTTCCTTTTCTTTGTTAAATGTACAGAGTGGTTGTCATTAAGATCCCTTGTTGTTAGCAACTCCCTACTTTAGAGGTAATCAAATATAAAATCTTTGGAGCCAGAAAATTTCATGTATAAATTAAGTGAAAGGAGGAGTTCATTAAAAATTAATGATAATTTATAACAAACAGCTTTATAATTGTATTCCTATATTATATATATATAATATATAATATATATATAATATATATATAATATATATATATATGAAGTGTTATGGGATTACATCTGCTCATGTTGAAAACTTAGAAAAAAGTCTTTTAAAATACCATTGAAATTTAACTGCTTATTAACTAAAATTAAGAATGATGCATAAATGGCAATAGGCTTCTTATCATCATGTTCTAAATTACAATCAGAACTTATTATAATTCAGATAGGAAACCTCTTTACCTTTCTATTGTCCGCCATGAAAAAATATTCATTACATTTAAAGAACACTTCCATTATAAATGAACCATAATATCTGGTGGTGTAAAGGTTGACAAAGTGTATATTATCTAAAATTACAGATGACTTCAAAAGACTTACCAACTGCACTAGGTCATAAAGTTCAATATGACAACTACCAGTACACTTTACTATAAATGGAACCAGAGCACAGAGTAAGAGATAATCTATGAGTGTTGGAGTTTGCTGTAGTGGGGGACAACATTTTATAATTCAATATGATATGATCGGTAAAATTGTATCTCATTATATTTTGTGGCATGTATCTTAAGGGGAGTGTTTTGGGGAAACAATAGAAGATATATAGACTATTAAATAAAAATGGAGAAACTTTTAAAGACATTGAATTTTCATGACATATTGGCCTAGAATCTCTCTCTCTCTCTCTCTCTCTCTCTCTCTCTCTCTCTCTCTCTCTCTCTTTCTCTCTCTCTCCTAATCAAATTTCAGTGAGAAATCCCTGAGAAATATTTTTATAAATTTTATTACAAGTTTTTTATAAATATATTTTGATGCTTTTTCCCACTCCCAAGTCTGACTAGATCTTCTCTCCTCCTTACTTATAAGACCTTTTACTAACTTAAGATGAATAGGAAAGAGTTGGCGTTTCACTATGGAAACATTATTCAACAGTGACAGAATTAAACTCAAGTGTATTTTATTTGCATTGCTTAAGAAAAGAATCAAGCTTTGTATATGACACATAATAAATGTATAAAAGCCTAAAATTGTAAACTGACTATAGTATTCAGGGGTCAGGGTCTCTGGGAGGGAATTAATATTAGATGTAAGCATGGGATGGAGTTATTCGAATTAAGCCCGGTTTCACTTATACATTAAAAACAGGAAAGAAAGAGCGACAAGGGAAGAGAATATGTATGGGAGACAAAGACAGACACAGACAGAGTTAGAGACAGAGAGAGGTGAGAGGATGAATCAGAGGGGAAGGAATAAAGAAGAAGAGAAGAAGGAGGAGGCAGAGCAGGAGGAGTGGGTGGAGGAGGAGAAAGAGGAAGAAAGAAAAAAGGAGAAGTAACGTAAGAGAACAAAGAAGACAAGTAGGAGTGGCAGAAGGAGAAGAAAGAAAAGGAAAAGAGGAGGTTGATGCCTGTGTATACATCTTTTGTCTTACTGTGTGAGTTCAGGAGGATGTGGTTTACTTTTATAGTTAAGTATTATAAGAATCTCTTAGTACTTATAAATATGTTAGTCAGTGAGTAATAATAAAATAAATCAGTCATTAATAGTAAAGAAATTTCAACCTCTAGACAAGCATAGGCCTTCTCTCAAAGTCAACTTTTATATAAGACAAACATCATCTAAGACTATGGATGATTTTTTTTGTTTGTAGTATATAAATGAATAAACTGAATTTTCTATGTATAATAAAAGTAATATGTATTTTGTATAATGTGAATATATTTACATTTGTTACAGTTATACCTGTATGTGTGTCTTATGCTATGATATAATAAAATTATATTATAGTACCATTATTTCTTTGTATTTTCCCGTCCTCAAGAATAGAACACAGAAATTTGCCTCCTTTTTTAGTCTCTTGAACAATTTAAGTTAAATGTTGATTTTCCTTGTTTTCTAAAATGTATAGAAGAAACTGAAAACACTTGATGCCAGTGGGATTCAGCTCTAGTAACTCATAGGGCATCTTGATTGTGAAAGGATTATTTTTTCCTTTATTTTAATTTCTTTTTTATCTGTCTTGAGATCTCCACACAAAGTTTGCAAATGAGCTATTGACTCAGAGCCGGGTTTAAAATGCCATGGCAATTTTCCTTAATTCACCTAGCTCCTCCTTCCACATGCTCTTGCTTTGTTTCTATGTCTGCATTTGTTGTTCTCTCCAGAAAATCCTGTGGGTTATTCGGCATCTTTTTATCTGCAACTTCATGACTAACTGTACATGACTCTTATTTTATTATTTTATTTTAGGAGATATACCCTATGATATCATCTTGGGTTTCACCTGCTCTCTATCACCTCTTCTTTGTTTTAACATACCTATTACATACATGTTCTCAGCTAAATATCCCCAGTAATTCATACACACACACACACACACACACACACACACACACACAGACATATTTATATATAAAATAAGCCACTTTACTTTTGGTTCTGAGCTTACCCTTTAATGGCTGAGCCATCTCCTCCAGCCCAATGAGGAAGTCCATGCCCAACACTGACTAGATGGTCAAGCTCAGAGAACTAGTTTAGAACAATACATGACTCCTCCCACTCCCCCAAAAGTCAATAAAATGATTCCTAATGATATTCTATTATACTCATAAAATCAGTGCCTAACCCAATCATTGTCATAGAAGCTTCCTCCAGCAGTTGATAGGAGGTGGTACAGATACCCACAGCCAAACATCAGGCATAGCTCTTGGACCCTGCAGGCATGTTAGGTAAGGAAAGATGGTAAGTATCAGAGGGATCGAGATTATTAGGCAATACTGCTCACAGAATCAACTAATCAGGGCTCAGTAGGCTCACAGAACTGAAGAGGCAAGCACAAATTCTTATTGGATCTGTACCACACTTTCTGTATATATGCTGTGAATTGTTTTCTTGGGGTTTTTGTTGGACTTTTAATAATAGGGGTGAGAGTGTCTTGACTCTTTTGCCTACTCTTAGACCCTTTTCCACATTCTGGGTTGCTTTATTCAGTCTTGATATGAGAGTTTGTGCATCTTATTGCATCTTGTTAAGCCTGGTATTATTGTATCTTGTTTTCCCAAGTTCGATTGATATAACTGGGAGGTCTGCTCTTTTCTGAAGGAAACAGAAGAGCAATGGATATGGGGCAGAGGTGAGATGGCAGTTGATTAGGAAGAAGGGAGGTAAGGAATGGTGTTGTTGTGATGTATTATGTGAAGGAATAATAAATACATAAAATAATATATATGTTTTAAAAAGAACCAATTGTATGTTTAATTCCCACAGGTGTTGTATAAATATTCTCTCAAGTGATTCTTTTAGAAGATTTTTTATTCTCTCCTGTCTTGCTAGGGGCCATTTATATAATTTTGAAATTTTGCCATATGGTATAGTCAATAGTAGTCCTTTTTTGTCTAATACTTATTTCCAAACAAGAAAGGTCTATTTTTTATCAAATAAAGTGTATAAATATGTTTAAAAATGAAATAGAAAGTTAATAGTTCACAAATTTGATGCAGAGAAATATATAGGAAAATCCTGCATCTTCACATGTTTGGTTTGCCCTGACATTGGCAATTAAATAGTTTTCTTTGATTCACAGGGAGTTTCTGTGGTGTTAGAGTCTTTTTCTATTTTGTTTTGATATTTAACTTTCCTAATTGCAGAACTGATTCTATTTTCTCCTCTTGTTCAAAATAGAACCTCTCCAAAACAAAGAAATAAACAAAAACTTATGATTTAAATAATTAAATACCCAAGAAAAATAACTTAAGTTTTATTTACTTATACTATAATTACAATTTACTTATATTTACTTTCATCTTCCATATATCATGATTTTTATAAAATCTTATTACATACCCTTACCTAAAAATATATTTATTTCTCATTTTATATGTACATATGTTTTACCTGAATGTGATATCTGTACCATATGTATACCTGCTTCCTGTTGAGGCCAGAAGAGGGCATCTGATCATGATGCTAGGGGTATAGATTTTGTTAGCTGCGAAGTGTGTGCTAGAACTCAAACCCAAGCTTCTGTGTGATGACCAGCTGCTCAGACTGTGGAATCACCTTTCCAGATCCTACATCTTTACTTATTCTCATGAACTTAAACAAAATGACTATTCCTTTATCTAAAAAAAAGGTAAGATAAAATTATTTCAGTTACTGCTATGTTCTTTTTAAAATTCAACCTCATAAAATATGTTAATCAGGAAAGTAGGCTAGAGCTAAAAAGCTTCACTAATTATAAAATTGCAGATTTTAAGTTAGTAAGTTGATAAATTTTAGGAAATACTTAGGAGAAGTTCAAGATTGGGTAATTATAAAATTCTGACACTTAGGGAAGAGTAAACATAATTTTACTAACCCACTCAAGTGTAAATTCTAGGCATTTACTCATATGAAAAAAGTCATAAAATGTTATTAGATAGACACTGACTGAGGTTGCCACAGAATAATGAAAATAAAACCATCATTTAAATTTTATATTAAGGATTTAGTAGCAAAGCAGTGACGATTCCAACATGGTATATTTCTTTCTTTCTTTCTTTCTTTCTTTCTTTCTTTCTTTCTTTCTTTCTTTCTCTCTTTCTTCTTTCTTTCTTTCTTTCTTTCTTTCTTTCTTTCTTCTTTCTTTCTCTCTTTCTTTCTTTCTTTCTTTCTTTCTTTCTTTCTCTGTTTCTTCTTTCTTTCTTTCTTCTTTCTTTCTTTCTTTCTTTCTTTCTTTCTTTCTTTCTTTCTTTTTTTTTTTGTTTTGTTTTTCGAGACAGGGTTTCTCTGTAGCTTTGGAGCCTGTCCTGTAACTCCCTTTGTAGACCAGGCTGACCTCGAACTTTCAGAGATCCGCCTGCCTCTGCCTCCCGAGTGCTGGGATTAAAAGCGTGGGCCACCACCGCCCGGCTCGGTATATTTCTTTCTAACAGCCCCTTTAAAACAACTTTCTTGAGAAAATTTGGAACACAGAATAAAAATGCTAAAACGAACATAGATAACACCTTGTTACTTGGTATTAAACTGAAAGGATGGGGCGTAGCACTCAAAGGATCTTGTTCCATACAAAATTGCAGTTCATAATCACGGATTAAATTCAGAGCCATTTTGAATTTACATGTACTAGTTCATTTATTTTACTCTTAAAATACACCTATTGTTGTTTTTGACTGTTGAATTCAATCCATAAAGACTACAGAATTAATTTTTTATTTAAATATATTTTCATGTCAATAAAGATTTTTGAAATTTTATACATATTAAGATATTTTTAAAAAATAAAAAAATATTGAAAACAGTTTTCTTTCATATCTTGACCACAGCTTCCCCTTCCTTCACTCTTTCCCGATATCCCCCACCACTCTCTAGATCCACTCTCTTCTGTGAAAAGAGCACCACACCTGATGTTAAATAACTCTAGATGTATGATAGATAACTTGACTTAAGTGAAAACGATGTCCAAGGATTGAAGCAAAATTAATAAAAACTCAGGGTCACAAATTGGGGTTCAACCTGAAGATTTGAAAAGAAAAACAGCCAGCCACTGGCTCTTACCTTGACCTCAGTTTGAAAAGGCGATCCTGCCTCTCAGAATCTCAGAATGAGACTGTGTGTCTGAGTGCTGTCTCCCTCCATATTATTTTCTTCTATAGGCTGGAATTAAAGGTGTGTGCCATTGTAGCTGCTTGAATTAAAGGTGTGTGTTATTGTGGCTACTAGCATTAAAGATGCGTGTTACCATACCTGGTCTATGAGGCTGCCCGGTGGAACTGTTTTACTCTCAGATCTTTAGGTAGTCTTCATTTATTAAAATACAATTGAAATGCTAACTACAAAGGATTCAAATCAGTTATTCATTAAGAATACTTCTTAATTTATGCCTTAAATGTGACATCATGTAAAATTCATTATATTTTAATTACCATCTTCTTAGTATTTTAAGAATAGAACAACAGGTTAAGATCAAAAAATAAAAAGCCTACAATCTGAATAATCATCTTAGTATCAGGTACTCATGACTAAAAGTGTATATTTATATTATGATATTAAGGATAAATAATAGACCCATCTGTCCTAGCATCTGTTGTAAAATCTATTTACCAAAACTCAAATCCTTTGTAATTAATCAATACAAAATTTGGGGTTACTTTTCTTTTGTTTGTTTTTGTGAGACAGGGTTTCTCTGTAGCTTTGAGGCCTGTCCTGAATCTAGCTCTTGTAGAACAAGCTGGCCTTAAACTCATAGGAATCTGACTTCCTCTGCCTCCTGACTGCTGGGATTAAAAGTGTGCACCATCACGCCTTTAATCCCAGCACTCGGGAGGCAGAGGCAGGCGGATCTCTGTGAGTTCAAGACCAGCCTGGTCTACAAGAGCTAGTTCCAGGACAGGCTCCAAAACCACAGAGAAACCCTGTCTCGAAAAAACAAAAACAAAACAAAACAAAAAAAACAAAAAACAAACAAACAAAAAAAACCAAAAAAAAAAAAGTGTGCACCATCACTGTCAGGCTCAAGAGTCATTTTGGAAGAAGAATCCTCAACTGAAAAGAAAATGTTCCACTAGGTAGGACTCTGGGCAAGCCTAAGGTATATATTCTTTATCAATGGTTGCTGTAGAAGGACCCCAAGTCACTGTGAGTGGTGCCACCCCTCATAGTCCTTAATACTATTAGAAAACAGACTGAGCAAAACACCATGACCAATCAGGAAGCACCCCTCTGTGATCTTTGTATCACATCCTGCCTCTCGATTCCTGACATGAGTTTTTGCCCTAACTTCCCTGGATGATGGAATGTGACCTGAAATTATTTTACTTCTTTGGTTGGTTGATTTTTTTTTCAATTTTTTGTTTTGTTTGTTTTTTGTTTTGTTTTGTTTTGAGACAGGGTTTCTTTGTGTAATTGCCCTAGGAGTCCTGGAACTAGCTCTTGTAAACCAGGTTGGCCACAAAGTCATAGAGATTTGTTTGCCTCTGCCTTCCCAGTATTGGGTTCAAAGGTGTGTGCCATCATGAACTGGCCTGTGACCTGAAATATTTTAAATTAAATAAGGCCTTTTCCTCTCATGTTGCTTTGGTTATTGATGTGGAAGTCTTTCTGTATATGTGTTACTTTTAGACTGTGATAGTGCAGAATAGAGCTAGGTGGGAAAACTAAACTGAATGCTGGGATAAAGAAGGCAGAGTCTGTGAGATGCTATGAATTCCCACCAAAGACAGATGTGACAGAATTTTTATTGGTAAGTCACAGCGACATGACAATATACAGATTAATAGAAATGGGCTAATCCAAGATAAAAGTGCTAGCTAGCAATATACTTAAGTGATTGACCAAGCAGTGATTTAAATAATAGAGTTTCTGAGTGATTGTTTCATGGTCTAGGCAGCCAGAAATGAACAAGCAACCAACAACAGGTTATGTTGTTTTATCACAGCAAAATAAGCCCCACCAAAGACAATCCTTAACTGAAACCTTAAACAATGATACCAGAGGCAATATTTTTTAAAAAATAATAATTTATATCAATCATATACTTAGAGTGTAGGAGACCAGCCTTTACACACAAAGCTCTTACCAGCGCAGAGTCATTTGGATTTAGAAATACTGGTAAAGAATATGAGGATGTAAAAATAATAAAAAGGAAAAAAACATTTAGGAAAGTACAGTACTGGGAGGACATTCCAGTGAATACTGAAATCACTTGTGCTTAATTTCCAATTACTTAAAATACCTCTGAATGCAAAATGTAGGAGTAAGACTACAACTGCTTTAACATGATAGAAAGAAATGAACAGAGCAGTTGAAGGTTATGGGTTCCATCAAAAGTAAAAAATTCTGTTGCTAGAACAAAACAAATCAGACTCACACCCTAGACCAAAAACATTCTGTAGGCCAGTCACCCCCTGGGTGGAATCCAATTCTATCTCCTTAAAGGAACTGGAACCTTAGTAAGATCTTTAGACTTTTGTTTGAGGTAGAAACATATCTACTTTGCTGTTCCTAAAATACAAGGTCTGGCTACTAGCCATACCTATTGACCTTGGCAGAGCAGAACTCTCTGATCTAAATCTATATGGGACTTTTTGCTTGAGGTAGAAATGCAATAACCTTGAAGGAATTGAGGTAAGTTTCAACTCTCTAACCTTGGTCAACATGGAAATGGGTTTACATTTTTTGGCCTCCATATTATAGTGGTAAATATCAAGTTTTTTGCTACCAGATAATTGTAAGAACAGGAACACTTTATAAGAATGTGAGTCTTTGGTGTAGGAGTTCCTTCTGTTTGTGTGTTGCTTTCATTGGGTAATGAATAAAGAAACTACCTTGGCCTAGTTGATAGAACAGAACTTAGGTAGGCGGAGTAGACAGAACTGAATGCAATGGAGATGGGTTAAACTAATATGTAAGAGGTAGCCAATAAGAAACTAGAGCTAATGGGCCAGGTAATGTTTAAATGAATACAGTTTCTGTGTGATTATTTCGGGTGTAAGATAGCTTGGTGGCCAGAATGACAAGCAGCCTGCTCTTCTTGCTACAAGTCTTTTAAGTTTTTATTGTCTTTATAAATAAGCACATGGTATCTTAAACCCTATTATGACATTTTTTTGGATTATCCATTCTTCTACCTTTCCTATCCTCTGCTAGTCCAGATTCTCCCTTGTTACTCTAGGCATAACCTCCAGTTTACATCTTAGGAAAGGTTTGTGTGAAACTATTTATCTGTCGGTACCCTCAGGACTTCTTTACAGCAATGGTGTGTGCAGGTCTTATTCTAAAGCCTAACATCAAAAAGAAACTTTAAAAGCTACCATAAGACAGACTAATTAGTTTTGGGCTATAAGAGAGGATATTTCTTAATTTAAAAGAAAACATTTTGAAAGTAAAATGTTATTTAAGTTATAGCTGAAACACTTTCCTAAAATCCTGTACCTCAGCAGACAATATTCTTTGCTAAGAACAAAGAAAACTAGTAAGTGTATTATTTAGGAATGTTAGAGATTTGCTCCAAATCCTTATTTTCTTTCTCCCCTATATGAAAATTCAGTCCCACATAGGGATTGTGCACCTCTGTACCCTTCTGTTTTCTAATTACTTTAAATTTTATTTTTGAATTATACATTATGTATTAATATTTTCAAACCCTCCCATATGCTTATCCCCACTCTCTTTTAGCCAGGGCCCCTTCTTGCACAAATTGTTTTGAATGCATATATGTATACATATATTCCTAAATATAGCCTGTTGAGTTCATTTAATGCTAACAGTATGTACGATTTCGGGGTTGACTTTTTGACACTGGAAAACTAATTGGTGTTACTTATCCTGGGAGAGTTATCTTTTCCTGTGCCCAGCTTTCCTCAATTGCCTATAATTCTTTATGTAAGATTGAGACCTCATGGGCTTTTCTCTGAACAGATTGACATATTCATTGACTTCATTCTTGTTCAGCTCAAATTTCAGCAGTCATGATGGGGAGACTTTATGGATGTAGTTTCCAATGCTAGTAAAAGATACAATCTCACAGCAACCTACTGGTCATCTGGACATTACAATCTATCTGTCCTCTTCTCACAATGTTTTCTGAGCCTCAGTGGAGGAAGTTTATAAATGAATCCACTGAGATTAGGTGCCACAAATCTGCATTTGACTGATTTTCTGAAGTGGGTCCTGTTTGTTGCAAAAATAAATTATTTGGTAAGGGAAGAAGACCACATTATCTGTGGGTATAAAGAAATATTTACAGATTGGTGTTACCGAGCATATTGTGTATAAGAACAAATACTGTGTACCTGGAGATGATACTGGATTATTAAAGTAGTGGCTATAGGTTCTTTTTCAAGATACATGATTTTATTTGTCCCATACAAATGGCTAGATTTACAGTACTAGATATAATTTCCCTATCAAGAGGGATTTATTCCAATTAAAGAAATGTTGGTTACTACTAAGCATTTGTGCCACTACTGAACCCTTAAGGCTATATTGTCTTGCTGGTTATTGATGTGGTACATAGATATCATAACTGAGTGAGGTAACCCAGACCCAGAAAACAAATATCATAAGTCACTCATAAGTGACTTTTAAACATAAAACAATAGAAGTCAATCTACAATTCACAATCCCTGAGAACCTAGACAACAGTGAGGACACTAAGAGAGGCACTAATCTACATGGGAAGTAGAAAAAAACCAAGATCTCCAGAGTAAAAAGGGAGCATGGGGACCATGGGAGAAGGTTGAAGGTGTAGGGAGAGGAAAAGAGGGAAGTAGAGAAAAATGTATACCTCAATAAAATCAATAATGTAAATAAAATGTTATCAGTGACCAAAAAAATATATCAGGACAACTCAAATACTCATGCTGAAATTTTGTGCCAAACTACTTTTATGCTATATCTCCTCAATGTTGTAATCACATAAATTAGCACACCAGCCAGACGTGACTAAAGTTTTCCTGTAGTTAATCAAGAGCTTTAAAACGTATGAGTTATCATCTACTGTTCCTATTTTAGTATCTCTGATCATGGAGAGTCTCTGAGTCACAATGTGTAGTGTGCAAGGAGGCCTTCATGATAAAATTTAGAATGACCTTACAAATCTTCATGTACTAAAGATTGAGGAAATGCCTTGTACGTAATTGAGACCTAGACTTAAAGTCTGTTCATAAGAGTTGAATTTTTAAATTCTTTATTCTTTTTCTTATATTAAAAAAGAATTTGGAGTTCATAAAATTCTAATATTTTAAATTACAACATAAATTTCACAAAGCAAGTGATGGCATTTATTGCAATACTTTCTGTGGAAGATGTTATTCTATATAATTGAGTTATGAGATTTCTTTCAGTTATTTTAGAGAAACTCAGTGGAAAGATAAAAATCTTATTTTATTTACATGTGTTATTTTCCTACTTCATATGTAATTTTGTTAGAGAAGATCTTTAGCTTGAATTAATAAAAATTTTAGCATGCTAGATTATTAAATCCTACTTGGAAATGAGCAAATTGATTTTCAGATGGTCACCACAGTATTCAGTGAAGGTAGGCAGAATGATATAGTCTTAATTTCTGTGTACAACATTTGATCAAAGAGTGAATTATAATAATAGAAAATTCAGGTTGTAAATAAATCATATATTGAAAAAAAAAGCATAAGTTTTTTTAAAACAACTTTAAAATTTGCAAGTTAAAATATTTATCTTAAAAAGTAACTCTGTGTTAACATCCTTTGAAGTTTATCAGGGATTTTAGCACTTGAGATGTGCTCTCTTCCTTCCAGCTGTGTTTGATTCTGCAGAGACTCACACTAGTCAGTGCCTCCTCCATGCAGGATTTTCTTGACTGACATATCACAAAGTTATATCTGATAGAAAGAGTTGATATTAGAGGGAACTCTAAGTAGAGGAGCTAGTATTTTGCCAGAAATGATAAAGGAAAACTTTAGCTCCTATCTTTAATACACACACACACACACACACACACACACACACACACACACACACACACATATATATATATATTTAAATGCTTGCTATCTCCACTGTTAAAAGGAAAGAAGCTATTAACATACATCTGAGTTTTTGAATCATTTGGAATGCAACTTATAAGACTATGTAATATATCAAAATGGGAATTGCTATAATGAGATCACAGGAGTTACTTTGGCTATACTGCATTATCGTGTGATTGTATCAATTTTTTTTAATTGGATTACATGTGTATAGTGGAACAATTAAGGGATTGATACAAATCAAAATGATAATATTTGAAGTGATAAAAATATAAAGCTCATTTGTATTTCAAGAAAAGTTAAGGATGGGAAATTTATCAGTTTAATTGCTAACTATTTTCTAAAAATTAAGTGTCACCTTCATAAACAATGAAGAATAGAAGGAAAGACATCTAAAATTTTCAATAGTGTGAAGAGTTGAAAGTACAACAGAAACCTATTCATTATAAAAAAATTTAATGATTATAATTGCTTCTAAATTTTCCTTGTGTCTTAGACTTAATCAAAGAATAGAAATCACTTGTTTATTATAACCATCCTTAATTTAGCTAAATTGAATAGCATTTTAAAAGGGAGTTTTGGTATTCACATTTTCATTTTATAACAGGAAAAAATTTTAAAGCCCAGAACTTGAATGAATACTTAAACTTAATAATAGTTTTTGGATACAAAGTGTCATGAGGAATTTGTGAGATATACCAAGAATTATCAGGGAGATTTACAAAGCCTCAAGTAGCAAAGTCAAATATAATTGGCAGGTTGCTGAAGAGTCCTGGATAGATTATTATCTAAAGTATAATTTGAAATATAAAGAGAGGATAAATATACCAAAAATGATTGGGAGACTAAACTATGTAAGGGAGAAACAGGAAGAAAACTTGAGAGCATAAATCCATAGAGAGCTGTGGGTGTTCACAGCACGTGGAAGAACTAAGTGAGAGAAATACCCAGGAGGTGAGGTGTCTGGCTCAGAACTAAAATCCAAACACCTGTGAGTTCTCAGACACAACCAGAGGCAATTAAAATGGACTTATCTGGCAGGCCTCATGAGGAAAGCTGCCTTCTCTACAGTGGAATGAATGGCAGTGAAGGTCGCAGGTCCCTGGCTGACCAAACTTTAAACCACTCATTGCTCCTTGTCTGATTCCTCTATTTCAGTGCTAGAGGATGGGAATGGGTTCAGACTTTGTCAGGGGCTTTTCTCAGCCCCTTTTATTAGGTCAGGGAGGAAACTGAAGGCAGTTTTATGTTGGGGATTCAGTACCCCAGGGTCTTTCTATTTCCTTAGCCTTACAGGTAAATAGTTGAAAAATGAAATTGTGTGTTGTAAGCACGTAATATGCATTCATTGTAAAATTTTCACAATCAAGTCAAACCTCCACCAATCCAAATTTGCACAATTTTTGATTGTTTAATTATATGGTGAAAAGCTTATGGCAAAAAATAAAATCTTAGTTATAATGTATAAAATTTCATATTCTAAAGTGTTCTCTGTTTGGAACATGGCTCTCACTATTCATGTCCTACTGAGTTCATGAGTTTATCAAGTGCAGGTACTTCAGTATGGGTATTATATAAAGCGAGTTGCAACTGTGCATGTTGGATGACGTTCCCCTTGTGCAGTGGCTGGACCAGAGTGAGAGCTTCTAATTCATTTGTTTAAGCCTCTTGGCTATATTACCATGGGAATTGCTTTAAAAAAACACATAATTAATAAATAAGTCTTAAAAAAACCTTAAGAAAATAATTGACTATGATGATATATAGAGGCCTATATCCCCCATCTCTGTTCAGCTAAGAGAGAGAGAGAGAGAGAGAGAGAGAGAGAGAGAGAGAGAGAGACTACATCAAAGAATAAAGAGGTAGCTGGTAAAGTTACATATGTTTCTGCCTGTAAACACATTTTGCTGAAGAAACTGCATTTAAATTAGAGAATGAATATGATGGGCCACTGTCCTGTATTCATGATTCTCGTGCAAGGAAGGCACAAGTTTTCTAATGAGTTGATACTCAGATAATGAAAATTATCTCTCCTCCTCCTTCTCTTTCTTCTGCTTCCTTCTCCTCTTCCTCTTCCTTCTTCCTCTTGTCTCACTACTCTCTCCAACTCCTTCTCCTTCTCCCCTTTCCACACCCCATTTGTCTTTGGGTGCTGTCTTTCTTTGGGATTTGACCATTTCCCAGTGAACCCTCTGGATCTGTCTTGTCTTTGTCCTGAGATTGAGTGGCGCTCTACTGGCTCCCCTGATTCTGAATAGTTTGAATGTGATCTAAACTCTGCCTATGACTTTTTTGACTCCTAGCTAGAAGGCAGAATATGATGCCATTTCTCAGTTTCTGTAACATTATGAGGCACCCCCAATAATAAAGCTACTTTAGTACTTCTATATCTATTTTTTCTTTAGTCTATTTATCATATGTCTGTTTATCTACCTACCTACCTACTTATCTATCTTTCATCTATCTATCTATCTATCTATCTATCTATCTATCTATCTATCTATCTATCTATCTATCTATCTACCTATCCACTTATCTACTTCCTATCATTTATCACCTCACTTATCTGTTGTATTTTTGTAGTCTTCTAGGTCTTTTGTCTTAAAAACCTTGGAAGCTACAGAATCTATCAATCAAGGTAGGCAGTATAGAGTTGGAGATAAAACAAATCCTGTAAGAAGTGATATATGTCAGTTCTTTAGACTTTTTCAGTGACTATGTGTAAACAAGAAGGACTTGGCAGAGTGATACTGAAAATTATCTCAATTTTCTTTTTTCCCTAACCTAGTGACATGAATCCTTGTGGAAGCCTACAGAAGTGGATCTATTCTGCCTTGACTAAAAGTCAGAGAGCTCAGACCTATCCTTGCTCCTTCATGGTTATATGAAAGGAAGTTTGACCCAAGGTGCAACTACTAACAGAATGGTTTGACCTAGGATGTTGTTAATTGATTCCTTGGGTATTGAGAAGGTAATTATTTGTTTGTTCTTTGTATCTTGGTTAAAAATAAAAATCCTCTCACCATCCCTCTCCTCTTTGTACTGTGGTATATTAGCCTATGAGAAATAAACACAGGAAATCTTGGTATTTACTAGATGCCCTCCTAACTCTATCAGTTGTCTCTTGTTTATCTCTTTCTTAATCCTCATGCTTCCCTCCAAGCATGGACAAATAAGTCAGGCCACACCTGGCGGATGTTGTCGCCCAGACTTAGAACACTACAATTCCTGCAGAAGTCAAGATCTTTTAACATGCACTTGAATCACAGCTTTGAAAATGAACAAATCTACAGTTGGTAGAGCACTTGTAGGCTCATCAGTCTTCACACATGAGATTAACAAAAGAGTATGTTTGTGAAAATATTTATGTACACAGGGACCCAACAAAATGGCTAATGAGCCTTTCTTCTCTATAATGCCACAGAACATTTAGGAAGCAGAGAGGATTTTTAACAATTCATTTATAGAATTTTTCCATCCAGGGATGTATAAAATAAATTTCCATTGCTTAAGAATATTTCACTATCAAAAATTATACTATATGAGAATGGATTGAGAACATTGCTAATTTTCTTTCATCTTATCTACAAACATCCCTAATAATAAAATAATATAAAACATAATATACTAACAGATGATATAATTTAAATCTTTTTATCTCTCATTTAATTATTTGTAACTAAATTTAGTCTGTGTTTAATCATTAATAAGTTGTCTGTTTGCATTTATGTGCAGATTTATTCCCTGTGATTTTTGCACACAAATATTATATGTTATAAATCCCAGATATGTTTTGCCAAGATGACATATTTTGGAAATCATATGCTATAATTATATGTAAAATTATAACAGATAATATCTATGTCTTCGTTTTTAATTTCAAAAAATGTGTTAGTGTGATATGTGTATGTGTGTATGTTAGGAGTGTGTATACATTCTGTGACATATGTATAAGAGATGACTTGTAGGAATTTGTTTTCTCCTTCCAAAGTAAGATTCAGGTATCAAAATCTATAGACGCACAATTTTTAAAAAGTGTTGTTATTTTAGACATGTGTTTCTGAGTCACATTTTTTTCTTTTCTACACCCCCCCAAATAAAAACAAAAGAAAAGAAAAAGAAAAAAAGATGTATCTGTTTGTATTGTACTGTAATAAGAAGAAATAGGAACTGAGAGATAATTTTATAAAATTGTTTGAAGCTGTGCAGTCTTGGTAAGACATCTTGAAGATATCTCAGATCTATAGGAAAGAGGCTATTGAAGGCACACTCAAATATTATTAGATTCAATTAATGCAGCTATTAGTAATTGCAGACATCATAAGAGTGGTGAAAAAGTGACCATTAAGGAACAAAGCAGTAGTCCAGGTAATAGAGGAAATTGTGAACTAATACTATAATGGAATGACCATGAATTGACTTTAATTTGGAGAAACATGATGAGGAGCTTGCTTGTATATTATTGTGAAGAAAAGAGCATTATCTCTTTAGCCATTTATGTTTCTTGCTTGAATCATTCGATTGCTGTTGATTTAAAATAGCAAAATGCTGGAAGAGTATGGAAGGGACAACGTTGATGTAAGAACAAAAGGATATTGTTTCCTCTAGTCAGCAAGGAAAGTTGATTATGTAAAATATAGACCACTGAAAAGTGAGATATTGAATAAAGATTGAAGCTTCATTATTGTTCTGGATAGTAAATATAAAAAGTGTTAATCATTTGGTGTGGGATTCCCCTCTGTATGTTATGAATGTTTTCTTACTATTGTTTAATAAAGAATATGTTTGGCCTATAGCAAGACAGAATAGAATTAGGTGGGAAGACTAAACTGAATGCTGGGAGAAACAAGGCAGGGTCAGAGAGATACCACGCAGCTGCTGAAGAAGGCAGACTTATCAGTAGGTCACAGCCTCATGCTGATACATTGATTAATAGAAATGGGTTAAATTAAGATGTAAGAGATGGTTAATAAGAAGATTGAGCTAACAGGCCAAATAGTGTTGTAAGTTAATAAAGTTTCTGTGTGAATATTCATGTCTGGGTGGTCAGGAAATGAATGAGTAGTTTCTGTTTATAACCATTAAGCAACATATTATGTTAAAATTATGTGACTTAGTAAGTTGATGTTGCTATTACAAAAGTGCTAAGTTTCTTAAGCTATAAAATTTATGTCTGACAATTCTGAAGGTTGTGGAATTGGCTATTAAGTGCTGGTACAGGCAATAGAAAAGGCTGAATTACTGAATTTTAGAAGGTATATTCTTTTTGTATCTTCACAGGGCTGAAAAAGTAGCTAGATTTTATCTCTTATTTGAAGGATAACCATGCTATTATTAAAGTTCCAGTCTTGAGGCTGGAGAAATGGCTCAGAAGTTAAGAGCATTGACTGTTCTTCCAAAGGTCCTGAGTTCAATTCCCAGCAACCACATGGTGGCCCAAAGCCATCTATAATGAGATCTGGTGCCCTCTTCTGGCATGCAAGCATACACAGAAGGAATGTTGTATACATAATAAATAAATAAATCTTAAAAAAAATGAAGTTCCAGTCTCTTAACATATCCTGAATACAATTATCTCAAAAGTAATTCACCCCTTATGAACACAGTGGGTCTTAAAGCCACAATATGTAAATTTTGGAAAGACACAAATATTCAAGTTTTATTGTAATAACCAGGAGCAGAATGACTTTTCTTGATATATTCTATTACATAATTCTCAGAATGCTATACATTTCCTTATAGAGGACCAGGTACCTAGAATAATTCTGGCATGGTTTTAACCTATCATTTTTTGCTGTGGAACAAGCCTTCTGTACACTGTGAAAATGTATTACCTTCATTGATTAATAAAGAAGCTGAACTTGCCAGTAGTTGAACAGGATAAGGTTAGGCAGGAGAGCCAAATTGAGAATACTGAGAAGTGAAATGGTGGAGTCTGGAGTGTCAGAGATGCAGAGAGAAGCATATTGGGCATGCCATGGTGAGAAAATGTACCATGCTACATGGAAAAACAAAGATAATGAATATAGGTTAATTTAATATAAGAGTTCACTAACAACAGGCCGGAGCTATTGGCCAAACATCTGTAATTAATACTAAGCCTCTATGTTGGTTATTTGGGAATTGGCCATTGGTATAGAAACTTACACCTACAATATTTAACTTTATAATATCTATTGTTTCAGGGAAAATAGAAAAAATATAATTGATATTTTACTGTCATCTTAAACATAGAACATTTAAATGGTTTCTGTCACATATATCAGCTAAAGCAGACTATAACTTCACAGCATTTCATGCAATCAGATGGATGTTAAACCATCACACAGAAAATTTAGTAAGTAGTTAAATCTTAATTCCATTTTGTAACATTTTATTGTTTGGGCTTTATCATTTTTTACTGAACCTGAACTTTTAGAAACTGTCCAGCTTATTTCTGAATTTGTGTTTTCCTTTTTTTTTCCTTAGTAATTCTCATTCTTCCCTGAAACACTATCATTCTTTTACTTGGTACTTTAAGACACATGAATTCTGTGCAATGAATTTGTCTCATTAAGGAACTGCTGATGTATACTATGGCGTGCAATGGTGATTTCCACAAGGTGACTTTATTATAAGAAAATAATAAAAGGATGGGACATATTAGACATTATATTAAATGATGATCATGTTTCATTCATTTATTCCTCAAGTCAGCTGTGATATGCCAATAGCTATTTTCTGACTTTAGATAATAAGTGAGTTACTTTATTTTCTTAAATATATGTATATATCTACACACACACACACACACACATTCTTTAAGTCCATCCCCTCAATCTGTGTGAGTTACTATAAAACTAACTGACTTAAAAGCCAAGACTGTTCCCTTTTTTCCCTGAAAACCATAAATCTGAAAGTCTCTTTTTGAGAATGAATGCTTTTGGCCTTGTGTCTTCTGGTTTCATTGGTTTTCAAAGCATCACTACAACCTCTGCTTCTGTTTCACAACAATGTCTCCTCTGTGTGTTGTCTTTTACATCTAGTTCTATCATTAGTTTTATACCCACCCACTGATCTAGAATATCACCTAAATTTTTTTTTTTGCTTAAATCTGTAATGATCCATGCCCAAATAATGTCAGTTTCACATTTCCAGGGATTTGCATGTGGATCCACAGTTTGTGAGCCACAGCGCAACTCACTATAAAGACTAGTCGTAGGTCTCACAATAGGGAAAATTAGAACTCATCCATTAAAATACTTTACCAAAGAAGAAGTAGGAAATGGTCTTTCCATAATAACAGTTATTCACAAATTTTCTATTTATTTTTCAATGTGGGCTTAGTTCCTTTTGAAAAATGCTTCTTTTTATCATTCTGAATTACCACTTTTCTTAATAAATATGAAATGAGAAAATATGAATAAATTTGCAAATAATATAAAGTCTTAACCCAATCAATATTCAAAATTAATTGAAAAGGAAGATAATATAAAACAAAGGCAATAGAATTTATGCTTATAGATCAAAAACAATAGTTTTGAATACAATTTTTTTTTAACAAACTCCCTTCATAGAAAATCTGAATAGTCATACAAGCTATATAGTGTTGTAGAATATTATACTACATCTGTTTATGATGTGGAACGTTTGTTTAATGATTCAAAGTTGTGTTACATTCTTTTACTGTACATTTATTTAACTCTTTGAAGCTTTGTTACCGTGTCTGTCTAAAACACCTGACAGGTCGAATAAGGAACTGAATGGGCAACAGGAGAAAGGACAGGTAGGGCTGGCAGAGGAGCAAATAAATAGGATTGAAAGAAAAAAGAGAAGGATCAAGGCACACAAGAATAAAAGGGGTCAGCCACCTAGCCACACAGTTATCCAACGAACAAGACTGAAAGTAAAATATACTAAAATAAGAAAAATCAAGTCTCAGAGGTAAATAGTAGACTGGATACTTAATAGTTAAGAAAAGCTAACTAGCAGCAAGCTAAGTTAAGCCTGGGCACTTAAAAGTAATAATGTTCACGTGTATTTGTTTGGGAGCTTTGTAATGGGCTCCTCCAAAGAGAAATGTTTAAAAACAACCTCCCAGTTTCATTTCACCTACTAAGTACCTTTTTTGCCAAAACCCCACCACAGTGGAGCTACTGCATGGCGACTCGGCATTTTCCAGGCTCGCGCATGCTTCCCGCTCCCCTTCCTCTTTCCCAGCCACATGGCAACTTGTGCAGTTTCTGTTTTGTGTTCCCTGCTTGTGAGCTCTAGTCTCCTTGATGTTCTGGACACTAAAAAACTCAGTGTATGTACTGAGTTAATTTAATTGTTCTAAATTCGTCAAGCAAAGCATATTTGTCAGTGTTTAAGCAGGCACCAACGCTGCAAACCAAAGCACCACAGGACTGTTCTTGCTGCTACTGGTCACGTCTCTCTGCCACATGGCTGCAACTGTGACATCTGCTGGCCAATAAAGATTATTAGTCCTGCCACAACTTATTGAAATCTAATGGAGGCAAGTAAATTAATAAATTTGAAAATTATATGAAGGAAGACAATATTCAGTAACTTAATAACCTTTTTATACTATGGATGCTATTTTGCAAGGCTTATATGGTTTTTCTGATACATCCACTTTTTGGATATTGAGACTTAGATTTGTTTTTTCATGTTATATCCTTAAGAAAATGGTTTAATAACTGAAGCAAAAATCAAGCACTTTTAGAAATACTACAGTCTTTACAGACTAGTAATGAACAGATAGCTGACAAGATTTATACCATTGAAAATCAAAAGTTAGCTGAAAAATTAAAACCATTGAAAAGGGTATTATTAATTTCACCAACAAAATTCAATCCATATCAAAGGATACTGTGAAATTATCTGAAAGAATTTATACTGTTGAGATTGACCCTCAAAATTCTTTAAAATGTTATGATAGGCTAACAGATAAGAGTATCTCTCCCAGGAAGGCAATCTGCATGCTATTCAAATAATGTCCAAGGATGAGATGTTATTTTTAAAGGAAAACTTCATAGCTTGGAATCACATCTGCAGAATGAGGACAAGAGACTGGGTGAATCAATGAATTGCTAAAAATATATACAGAAAAAGAGGTTCAGGCTTTACAAAAGTCATTAGTAAAAAGATTTGAAATGATTGAGGAAATTATTAGAGCTAATGAACAGGGAGAGAAGGTACAAAGACAGGGCTTATAATCTTCAGTATGTGTCAGAGTCAGAGATGACTTACCCAGGATTTCTGCTTCCTACCTTGTAATCACCTCTGTAAAAGCATCAAGTTCTAAATACCCAAAAGGATCCAAAGAATGTCGATGGAAACCTGTAGGTATGAATTAACTAAAAAAAATTTAAAAAGCAGTAGTATCTTAGAGCTTGCATTCACCATTTGTTTGGGAGGTGGTAAAGACATGGGCTTCCAACAACAAGGTTTCTCTACACAATTGGCTTCAATTAGTTTCCACAGTCCAGGAAGATAGGCCACAACTACAGTGGAAATGCTATTGGTGAAAAAAGGCAAAACTTTCAAAACAACAGGGAAAAGCAAAAGGATTTGATGCTTCTCAAGACAAAATTCTTGGTGAGGGCACTTATGCTGATGAACAGGATCAAGCTTAAGGCTGATTAAGTAATCACACATTTGTTAGATGTTATAGCTATCATGGATGTACCTGCACTAATTAAGACAGATTGTGGTCTGGTATGTGTCTCTAAGAAGATGAAACATTTTTTTGTTTATTTATAATATAAAGCTTATTACAGATATATGAAACAATCCTACAGGTCAGGTAGTTAGAAAATCAAAATTGAACTGTAAATAAGTTAAACAAACAAAAAGGGATGGAAAATACCCTCAGAAACAGATAACACAATGCTTTATTAACCTTGAATTTTCTTAATGCTTACTGGAAAGGAGCAATGGCACCAGAGAGACATTGGATAATAGAAACTGCTTGTCAATTAAATCAGCTGGTGTATTTCAAGAATGTGTTGACCTCAGAATGGAAAACCAGGACATGTGCTACATTGGGGAAAGGGTTCTGCTCTTGTTTCCGCAGGAAAAAAAAGCTATGGATACCATTAAAATTAATAAAATTCTGTTTGAAAAAGGGAAACCTCTTGAGAAAGAGAAATTACAGTTCATCCACAGAGGTGACAACCATATAGGTATTAAGGAAACCTTGTCAGGGTTGGGGCAGGATTTTGTTCTTGTCTTTGCATGAAAAGACTCATCTTTAAAAAGACAAAAGACCTTAGACATCTAGATGTCTAAGGAAGATAAGTTACTATCCAGAAAGTATCACCAAGTAAAGAGAAATCGTATTTATGATGGTATATCATAAGCAGGGTAATGTTTGATTACCTAAACAGGTAAATATCTTTACTTAAACATCAAAGCTGGCTTTGGAGTTGGACAATAGCTATCCTTCTCTAAATCCAAGTATGTTGCTAAAAGAAAAATTCATAGTTTCTGCCTTATGTTAGGAGCCTTCTGGTATGGGACAGAAAGAAGAAAGAATTTGAGAAAAAAATTCATTTCTCCATGCCTATTTTTGTCTCTATTATACCTTTCATTGAATATATGTCTACATAAACAATGTTCATGTTCCACAATGAACAATAAATTTTCCATCTGTAATCTTTAAAGTTTCCAGGAAGAAGATGGGGTGCCTCAACAATGACACAACCTGGTTAATATGGTATCGTGACATTGATAGTGCTACTTTAAGACTGGTTTTGGGTATCAGCTGCTCAATATGATTCCAACTTGGTTAGCTGAAATGGTATACCTTCTTATAACATACTGGCCAAAAGTTCAAATAGGAATCTCAGAAAAACCCTATCGACTACTCAGAGACAATTTGCAATTATACCAGACATTAACTTAAGCATCATTTTACTTACACAGGAACTTATAGAAAAAACATCACCCCCACAAGAGCTGGAAGAAACTCTAGAAGACGATATTTGCTCTTCTAACAAAGATTGTCCTCAGGGCTAGGGACATCAATTATGGGTTGATTTTAACTGTTGGCTGTAATTCTAGATTTTATAGTTGATATTTGTTCTTATTGTATATAATTTTGTATTAGGCTTATAACTCTCCTATTTAAACAAAAGGGGGCAATGCTGTGGGAACTCCTTCAGTCAATAGCCTTTAAGATACCATCCCATTTGGGCATGGTCTCTTACACTAAATGCAGTTATAAAGCTTGCGTGCTCTATCTCTCTCCTGGCTTCTGGATTCAGTTCCTCTTCCCCATTCATGCAGACGGCTGTGATCTGTGAGTCTACCCTAAATAAATAACCCTTTATTATACTCAATTCTGAGCTAGTGTGGGATTACTTTATAGCATCCATTGTCACACTTTCCACTCCCTCACTTCCTCCCATTCCCACCACTTTCCCCCCATACCACCCCCATTCACCTCTCAGAGAGGGTAAGGCACATTCTTTTGGGGAAGGTTCAAGGCCCTCCCTAATATATGTAGTTGAACAAGGTATACATCCAAAGAGAATGTAATCCCCAAAACTTTATACAAACAGTAGGGATAAATCTTAGTGCCACTGTCATTGGCTCTGTATATCTGTCACCCACATTAAGATGGTTTAGTTTGGTTCTATGCTGGTTCCTTTCCTGTCCAGCTGAAGATGATAAGCTCCCATTAGCTCAGGTAGACAGTTTCAGTGGGTATCCCATCATGGTCTTGTCCTCTTTGTTCATATTCTCATTCTTCCCACTTTTCAACTGGACTTGGGAGTTCAGTCCAGTGCTCTGCTGTGTGTCTCTGCCTATTTCCATCAGTTGCTGTATGAAGATTCTATGGTGACATTTAAGATTAGTCAACAATGTGACAACAGGGTAGGCCAGTTCAGGTACCCTCTCCTCTATTGCTTAGGGTCTTAGCTGGGTTTATCCTCGTAGATTTCTGGGAATCTCTCTAGTGCCAGGTTTCTTGCTAACCCTATAATAGCTCCCTTAATCAAGATTTTTTTTTTTTTTTGGTTTTTCGAGACAGGGTTTCTCTGTAGCTTTGATGCCCATCCCGGAACTAGCTCTTGTAGACCAGGCTGGCCTCGAACTCCCAGAGATCTGCCTGCCTCTACCTCCGGAGTGCTGGGATTAAAGGCGTGCGCCACCACCGCCCAGCACAAGATAATTCTTTTCCTTGTTCTTATCTCTGTCCTTCCTCCATCTTTACTATCTCACTCCCTCAAGTTCTCAGTAATCACACGCACAGTCCTCCATGGAGTTATCACTCAGAATGAGAACTTATATGGCATTAAGTGAACACTTGTTATTTTTCGGTTATGAGGTTCATTTATGTTTAATTTTTTTTTTATATATAGACTTTACTTGCTCAAGTAATCAGCATATATCTCTCAAGAACAATAGTGCAATTCATGTATGTGCGTGTATGTATGTGTGTGTGTGTGCATGTGCACTGAAAGGGGTGAAACACTACTTTTCAGCTTCAGACATCTATCGTCTCATCATATTCATTCATGTCAATGTGAATACATCATTAATTTCTTTTTCAGTCAATAACATCTTTAGGAAAATTCCCAAATCCCTTTTCATGACTTGCTTTGTCAAGTCATATCCATCAACCGAAGAAGCTTGGTGGAAACAAACGTCACTGTGAGTTATAAGGACAAAATGGGAACAAGCTCTGCCTCATGTGCCTCATGTCACCATTATGCTACTGATATACTGAGTGCTGAACCACAAATTAGGAAGGAGATGGGAAGTTCACCCGACTATAAAATTCCTAAAAATTATTAAGTCATGTCAAATTAGCCAGATAGATGTGATGCAGTGGTTATTATTGGAAATAAGGAGAACAGAAATAGCATTTACAAATCACAATAAAACAAAAGAGGCAGATAAAATAGTAAGTGCTAGAGAGATAGAAATAGATAATAAAATACCATTTTTAATAATTACTACCTTGGTTTCAACTCTTCCTAATATTTATTTCTTCTTATTTATGATATATTTTTATGTTGATGCATTAACTATTTATAATTTGAAATTAAACTAAAGTACAGTACAGTAAAGAGATTTCTGTCCCTACTCACCCAACCCCATCTTGGTTAATAACATGCCAAATTGTAAACATTTTCTTTTTCCTTTATCTGTGTATGGTTAGTGAATAATGGAAAATTCTTGATGATTAATATCTATGCATCAAAATATCAAATCCTAAATTTTAATGTCAGGATTCAGCCTCAAATATATTACATATGTTTTAATTTTATTTACTGTGGCTGTCAATATAGTCTTATTACTCTATTTCATTTTTGATCTTTAATGAAGTACCTGTGAGTTATGATGTGGAAAAATGTCAGGATGAGAAAATGATGCTTGCCATTTTTTCCCAGCTGTGACATTTCAGTATTATGAGCTATCCTTCACAAGGTCAGGAATATATGACCCCCTCTGATGCACTCATTATGCCTCAATCCCAAAAATGAAGCCAGGGAAAGGAGTATATACTTAAAGGATGGCTGGGCATTGTTTTGTGAAGTGACTTGCCCAGAAGAACCTGCAATGGATTTTAATTGCTGGATTTTGGATTTTGTGGCTAAAAGTACACTGGAAATTAATTTGTCTCCCTAATGCCTGGTATGAGCAAGAAAACAGATGAATCATCTTATAAACAAATCAATTATTTTATGGGTTAAAGTTTGATGGAAGATAATTTTAGTTGCTTTGTAAAGATTTGCCATTGGTTTATTTTCTCTTGAAAATTTGTCTATCACCTCATTATGTATCAACTATATATCAGCCACTTACCTGTTAGGTATCAAATCTTTGAACAGAAAGTAAAGATACATTTTAAGAAGTTATCTTTCTTATTTTTAGGAAAGTTTACAGTTTTCTTCACATCCAAGTTTATCTTCTTAAATATAATCATTATATTTATCTTTAAAGAAAATCTATACAGTCTGGTTTTAAAATAAAGCTCAGGCCAAGAAATAACAGAAGCCAAGCAGAGTTTGCACAAGATCAACAGGTCAGAGATGAGCCTAGAAGTAAATAAGATATTATAGACAAGTCTACCTCAAATAACAAAATTTCAGTAAACCTCAGCATGTCCATATGTGATATAACCAGTCTTCCAAAATATTAACAATTTTTGGGATATTTTCTACATGTGTGTCTGTAATGGCATTTTTGTGAGGCTTAATTGAAGAGATAAGACTCAACCTAAATATTGTCTGCAGTGCCCCATATAGTGAGTTTGTAAACTGAATAAAATGGGGAAACGGAATAAGCTTAATGAGCTCCAACAGTCACTGATTTCTCATTCTTAACTTGAATGCAACATGGGCAGTCTCATCATACTCTGGTTTCTAATGCCTTTCACCCATAAAGAACAATGTCACCTCAAGATAGAACCCAAAATATATCCTTCTAGCAAAAATGAAAGAAAGACAACAGGTATCTGATAAATTATTTAGTAAAATCTGAAAATCCTTAACTGTGTAGATGAAGAAATAATAAAATCAGGAAACAGAAAGCATGAGAGTGAAAAAACCCAGATAGTAAATGGATTCCATAGTGTTTTGTCATAAAGCAAGGGAAGTGCAGGTTTGATATTGTGACAATTTAAAAGATTATTAATAAGAAAGTGTAAGAAGTGAAAGGAATGATTAATGTAGCCAATCACATAATGGGCACAAAATATTTGCCAACTTTACATTCAACATGTTATTAATATTAAAATATATAATACACAAAAATTTAATCACCAAGAAAGACAATGTCCAAGAAATAAATAAACTAATAAATAAATATGAAAAAACATGTGGACATTTTCCAAATGAAAAAATAAAATGGATGGCAAACTTGGGAGAGGATGCTTAATATCTTTAACCGTCAAAAAATATAAATCAAAACATACTGAGATTCTATCCATCTCAGTTAGATAGTTTATCATAAAAATTTTATAAAGCTTCAACTCTGTACAAAGAATTGAAGACAACTAAGGAACACTTTGAATGGGAGAAATAGTATTCCCCAGGGAAGAGCACAGCAACTGGTTCTCCAATAATAAATGGTTAACCTTGAAAATATATATACAAGTAGCATAGAGACAGGGTGTGTTAAATTTAGGAATATACAAGTATGTATATATTTGTTTTTATAGCTAAAATTAATAACAAAAGAGGCCATGCATTTGGAGGATTAATAAAAGTGTATGGAAAGAGGAAAAGCTAAGGGATAGTATATTGTATTAGCAAATCAAAAGAAGGTAATTATATACAAAATATAATAACAAAATACTGACAAGGGTCTGGTCAAAAGAGGAATCTAATATACATAGGAAGGATATTATTAATACAGTCATGATGACACTCAATATGGAGTTTCCCCAAAAATATAAAATGTAGAACTGTGATATTAACAATCAACAATTTTCATGGGTTTATACTTAAAGAAATCAAACCAGCACATAGTACAGAAATGGCCATACCTATGAATCTTGCAGCATTGTTTACAAATCAAATCACATCAGCCTAAATTTCCATATATGCATGACAGGCTATAGAAAATGGTGTGTGTCATGCAGCTGTCAAGAAGACTACAAACTGTCATTTTCAGGGAAATTCAAGGAACTAAAGATAAAAATTTCCATCTCATATGGGAAATGTTAATGTTTAAATACATATGAATTGCAATGACACTATTAAATAATGGGAAGTTGACCAGTGGAAGAAGAAAGAATAGTAAAAAATTGATAATGTGAAACATACCTGATGAAGGCCACAGTTTTGAACAATTGTACATAAATTTAAATTATTTTATAGATAGCCATCCTGATTAAATGTTTATGTGCAACAAAAGTTATTTTGTTGGATAGTTAGATTGTTGGATAAGAACCTAAAGGAAACTGTGGGATAAAACAGAACAAAGACAGAAATGTATGTATTAGGAAAGTCAGGGATTTAGTTGGGGTGGTAGGGATATGGCTTCATAATAGAGGGTCTGCTGTCCTGAGTTCAATCTCTAGTACCTAAAAATAAATAAGATATGAACAAACAAGCAAAAATAAGATTGGAAAAAAATGATATCAGTCCATAGGAATAATAAATAGTGACCTCAAAATTATCAATTATGGAGACACTGTCTAGGTTTGTATTTGATTTCTAGAGATTGAGATCTGTTTGTCTTGATAGATAGCAGTGAGAAAACAGTCTTGAACTGATGAAGAGAGACACATCCATCTAGATCATATGCAGGTTCAGTGTGAGTTTTAAGTGCTGTTTTGATGATGATTCCTAGAGTTAATGCAGATTTGTAGGTTAAGACCCGCTCCCCGGTTGTTCTTTCTTCTCAGACCCAACCTACAGTTTAGGAGCTGCTCAGGCTATTTACATTCCTCATAAATAGCACGTTTCAGTTTTTTTTCTTCTCCTTTCTTTTCTCATTAGTTGAAACAACCAACCCACATCAATCAGGAAACTTGCTTTACGTTAAGGTCTTTTACTGAAATACAGACCAGGAAACAGTTCAAAGAAGAGAGAGCTGAACTGAAAATCTTCAGGGCCCTTATTCTTGGAGCTTCATTGTCTTCCTCCACCACGGATTAGGGATGGTTGAGTTACACTACTCTCCTCATACACCAATGAGTTCCCGGCCACAGAAGCTCATCTGGCTTCTCTTGTGTACAGTATTGTGATTTCATTGCATTGGGTGGAGTCACTGGACACAGACTTAAACTCAGTCTCCAATATTTTGTCATCCTCAAAGATTGGAATGGTATAATCTTGCTCAAGGCTTTAGCCCCCTAAATATATACCCAGTTCCTCTGATCAGATCATCATACTGTCATGAGACATCTTGTCAAAACATACACAAATAATTGAATATCTCATATCACATATCACTTAAGCAAAGTCTAAATTTGCCATTATTACCAGGGCATCCCCAGACAAGAGTGTCATGCCTATGGGTAATGGGTACAGAGATAAACCACTCTGAAAATAATTTGAGGGAACAGCATCTGCCTTATTGCACACAAGCAAACATTTATATAGAGGGAGTCTATCTACTGTTATTGGTTAGAACATTGCTTCGGATTGGATAGTGAACGCTCATACCACCAAGGTCTCCTTGCAGAAGAAGTGCCTGAATGGAGACCTAGAGAGTGTAGACTCATCTACAGCCCAACTGCTGGCTACTCAAACTTCTTAAGAATTCAGTGTTCTTACTTCTGGGTACAGCCAGGAGCATGGTGTACCATGCTTCTTATCAAACAGCATTATGCCAAGTAAACTGACTGCCCATTCATACCTGTATTTCCTCCTACATAAATTCTCTGTTCCCTAAATGAAGCACAAAAAGCAAACTTTTTGTTTACTAACACAAAACTATTTTTTTAAAAAAAACTATGGGGTTGTCTTTCTTTGTGGGAGGTCCTGATTTCTTTTGTGGGGAGAATATAAAGAGGCTTGGATTGGTGGAATATTTCTGGGGAAATATCAGAAGAAGATGCCTTGGAAAGACTATGGGAGACAGGGTGTGAAATACCAGAAAATAGGCTGTCATTTTAGGATTTAACTGTGAGCTGTATGGAAATAGTACAAAGACATAACACTATTTTCTAACTCAAAAATTTATGAAAAGAACAGATTTTTGTCATAATGGCATTAAGGAATAATGTGGCATAGATGCTGTGCACACTAGTGAATTGCACAGAAGTCTAGGTTGTCCTTCCAACCTGTGCCAAATTTGATGCACAATGTAGAAGAGGTTTAATGACAATATTTATTGGCCTCTGCAAAACTAAATATTCCTGCTTTCCAAATAACCACTGATTTCTCCAATCCATTTATCCTAGCTTATATTTAATATATAGAAATCCTACATTATATTATGTGCTTATTTGTGTTGGCTGTCTTGAACTTAAATATTTTAATAATTTCAAGTAAATCATTTTAAATAAGGTAATTACTTTACTGTGTCTAATTTTCAACATATTTAATTATATAGCCATGCATTTCTTTAATAGTAGAATCTTACTCTGTAAATTGTGTAGAAAGTTGCAACAGTATCAGATATCATCGTGGGCAAAACACACCGATGTTTATAACTTCACTAGGCCATATATTTCCACAAGAATAGCAGTTATCTTCAAGTTATCAAATGATTGCCCTGTGATGTACAACTCTACATTGTTTGTTGTGCCTGCCTATTATAATAGATTGATGTCTGGTCCACAGTAGCAATAAGCAGTAAATGATATGCTTCCATTTAAATACGTAATTTTCCAGGTTAGAATTTCTCCTCTCTTTCCATTCACTCATTTACACTACATTACAGTTTGTGATGAGAACCTTACTTCATATGCAATTTTACATTCATAACCCAGTTAGGATATTGTAAATATTTTAAGCCAACTCAGTTGTGTCTGAGTAGGGAAAAGAAGTGTTTGGATGAACCAGTTCTACGAGATGCCCTTACTTTCACTTTTCCATTGGTTCACATCTATCCTTGGTATTTTGTGTGTCATCGTGCCACAGGGAACTCAAAAGAGAGCTGAGGCACCTCACTGTTAAGATCTATTCTGAAACTAAGAAGGCTTGTCAGTAACAATATTTCTTTTTGTTTTTTTCATTTAGGATACAGATGTTAAACTCTGAAGCCTGCTACCTTTAAGTTTCAGTGCAGAAACTTTGACAAGACCCCACCCCAAACCAGAGAAACTATCGGGATGACTTAAACCATCCAATTATATATAAGGGTAGAATTCTGTTCCAATTCATAAAAAAGGACAGTTGTTATTTCTATGCTAACATATTGTCAGTAGTGGGATGATTTTATATAAATTAGCCTGGATTTTAGTACATGTTTTAGTAAAAAGATTATCTTAATTTTGAGTATCAGATTTATTTAATGTATATTTTTCATGTCTCAAGTAGTCAAAATTTATTCAAAAAAATCACACAGATAATAGTCATAAACAATAAAGACAAGAGTGATTCACTAGCACCATGATGTGCTCATGTCAACCTGCTTCTGGATTTAAAGGTTTGGGTGTGCCAATTCTGAAGATCAAGAATTACCTTTACTACTTCCTGTCCTAATATGGTCCACCTCTGCTTTTTTCCCCACTCAAACAAAAATGAAGAGGGGGAAGGAACAATTGAAAAATTACCAAATGACAGAATTTGAACATTATGAAAAAACAAAATTAATAGTAAAAAATATCTTGATTTTATTTGAATATTTTTACTTCTTTCTGTTTGTGACTGCACTGTCTATTTAATCTTCATAGGCTTTTTTTTTTTGCACTATAGCTGGTTCAATAATAACTAAAGCTTCTTTGGAAATGAATCACAGCAGAACCCACTAAGCAAGGCTTTCAAGTCATATCTCTAGGTATATCTCAGTTCTGACCTTTATGACCCTTTAAAGTGTCTTTCCAAATAGCTAATCGAGAACAGCTGTTTCCAGAGACAACAGCTGCTACAATTAAACAAATGAGAAAAACTGGCAAATGAAGACCCAAATACACTTTAAATAGACCATTCAGTGCTCTGAAAATCATCTAGAAGTTCTATAAAGGTCAAAGAGATAAAAAACCATGTCTGTTGCACATATAAATTCATTAAAAGCTACTTGCCAAAAACAGCTTTCACTCAAACAAAAATTGTCAAGTGCTCATTTAAAATAGTTCAGTAATTATAATGATGGGAAGCAAACTTTTCTGTTCTGCAAAAATAAAGTCCAATCTGTAGAATTTTCAAATTTGTACCCTTCTCTGTTTCTCAACAAGTTACAGTATGTTCCAATCTCATGATGAAAATGAAAATACTTTTCTTGTCCTTTTGTTCCTAAAGCTTTACTTTTTGTTGGTAGTAAAGATGTAAAGTAATAACCATTATGAAACAAATGTAAAAATTAAACTCCCTAGCAAGGGAATGCAATGTTATAAAAAGGTGATAATTGTTTTGGTTTTGAAAAATGGTGATAAAATATCAAGAACAAGAGCAATTATACAGGAGAGAAAATTGAACATTACATATACTTGTCTTAGGAGATGGACATACAGAGAAAGATCGAAAGAGAGCACAGATCACAAAAGCCATGGGGTATCAGAGTAGTCAAGGATTTTTGTTAAAATATGTTCCTGTAGCACCATTCTGGATAATGGGATACAGGAATTCTGAGATGGCATTGTATCTTCAGTCTTCTAAACACCTCTTGGAACCCTGATGAAGCAAGTGAGCAAAATGTATGTATGCCAAGACTGATTTATAAACAAGTGCTTTCTAAAGAGTGGTCTGTGGACCAGTATCACTGTATCCCTACTTGGCAACTTGTTATAAATACCAATTTGGCGATCAACACCGTATTTGCTATAACTCTTGGAGTTGAATTAGGTTTCTTGTGTTTTAATAAACCAATGAGAGGTTTTGAACCATGGCTGAAGCTTTAAAAACATTGCTTAGTAGTGTGAAGTTCCCAGAGGACTATTTACTCTAAGTAATCTTTCCCATTGTAATCTCAAAGGACTCCCAAGACAGTAACTATTAACAAAATCCATACTTTATTATTTAGGTTTTATTTCTCATATGCATAAATAAAATTAGCAGGACAATGAAGGAAATACTAACCATATATCGTGACTGACTTCATTCTATCAGTCTCATTCTTCTTTCACTAAATGTCACGGAATATAAATTTGAATTAGGATATAGTTTGAAGAACAAGTTCCTGAATTATAGTTCTCTATCTGGAGAACTTGATTTTTCTACCTTGTTTTAGTCAGTAATACTGACAGACATTTTATGTTGTTTGTAGTGTCTGATGAAATTAGCCATTACGTGAAATTATGAGAACAGATTAATAATGAGGGTTTCTTCAAAGTCACCAAATCTCTCCTAACGATATCACCAGCATTTGTTATAATTTATGTTCTAGACAATAACTCCTGAAATAAGGTGGAATCTCAAAATAACTTTTATTTTCATTTTCAAGGTTGTTAAGGATATTTAAGGATTTAATATATACAGTTATAGAGTCAGAAGCGATGACTCAGCAGTTATGAGCATTGGCTGCCCTTCCAGAGGACTCAGGTTTAATTCCCAGGAGTCTAGCCTAGACTAGATGCTAGTCTCAGGGAATCCATTACTCTCTTCTGTCTTCCACAGACACTAGACATGCATGTGGTGCTCAGACGTATATGTAGACCAAAACCTGCACACATAAAAATAAGCAAATAATATGTATATATTGTAATTTTGTTTCTTCTCCTTATAAATGCTTATTTGTATAAGTAATGTATCTTCTCTGGAAATTACAATGAGGTTCTGCAAAAATTAAGAATATAACAGCCACACGATCCAGCTTTATGATCACTGGGCATTTGTTCAAAGAACTCATACAACAGAGATACTTATACGTCCCTGGTTATTGCTGCACACTGCACAATAACTTGAAAATAGAACCTCCATATCTGTCTATCAACAATAAATGGAAAAGGAAAATGCAGCAAATATACACAATAAAATTTTACTCAGCTTTTGGGAAACTGAAGTTATGATTCTTTTGGGAAAATGGAAAGAACCAGAAAGCATCTTTAGTAAGAAAATAGCCTTAGGAAAAAAAATTGCAAAATCTTCCTTATAGTGAATACTAACTTTTGTATTTATGTAGGTAAACAGTGTTTTTGAGAGTGCACACAGATCATTAAACTATATGGAAGAAAATGAAAAGGAACAAGAGATGTTGAGAGTTGGGAGGGCGGTCGTGATCTTAAAGGAGAATCAAAGTTACTGAGTTACTGAGGGCAGGAAAGGAGTAGAGCTGAGGACAAGAAAAAAAGATTAAGTAGATAAGAATGGGGCTAAATGGAAAAAATTCATTTCTTTTAAAAATTCCACAATTAAATGTAATTAATTTGTAAACTGATAAGTTATAGAATCTCAATTAGAACATAAAGATCATTTTCCTTGTAAATGAAATAATGAAATATAAGATTCAATGATTAAGATGAAGGGTCTATTATGACAATTAAGGTCGTCATCAATTGGATTACAGGGGGAAGTCAGGTCAGGCATCCTCTTCACTACTGCTTAGAATCTTAGCTGGGGTCATCCTAGTGAACTCTTGGAAATTTCCCTAGTACCAGGTTTTACACTAACCCTGTAATGGCTCCCTCTTTCAAAATATATTTTTCCTTCTTCCCCCTTTCTGTCCTTCCCCCACTCAACCATCCTGCTCCCTCATGTTTTCCTCCCCCTCACCTTTTCTCCTCTCCTTCCCCTTTGCCCTTCTCCCTCCTTCCATGAATCCAATTTACTCAGGAGATCTTGTCTGTTTTCCCTTCCCAGGGGGATACATACATGTTTCTCTTATGGTCCGCCTTGTTACTTAGCTTCTCTGGGGTTGTAGACTGTAGGCTGATTATTCTTTGCTTTATGTCTAATATCCACTTATGTGTGGGTATGTACTGTATTTGTTTTTCTGGGTCTGGGTTACCTCACTCAGGATGGTATCTTGGGGAAACCCACAGAAACAGTTTACCCAAGTTATGGGAGCTCATTGACCCTGGATAACAGCCGAGAATCCTGCATAGGACCAAACTAGGCCCTCTGAATGTAGGTGACAGTTGTTTGGGTTGAGAAGTTTATGGGATCACTGGCAATGGAATCAGGATTTATCCGTATATATGAACTGGCTTTTTTGAGTCCATTCCCTATGGAGGGATACCTTGCTCAGTCTAGACATAGGGGGAAAGGCTTGGTTCTCTCAAAGGTGATGTTGTGACAGAATTGGTTGACTTCCTTCCCCCATGGGAGGCCTTACCTCTCTGAGGAATGGATGGGAGCCTGGGGAGAAGGTGAGGAATGTGAAGGAGGGAGAGAGGGGGTACTGGAATTGGTAAGTAAAATAAAAAAAAAAAATGATTGTGTTTAAAAATAAAAAAATCAATCTTTAGATTATCAAAGCTTTCCAGTGAGTACATAGATCCAGCCATAAACACATTCCATTATACATATGTGAAATTATACATATAATTATACATTATACATATGTAATTTATGTCTTTGATTTTTTTATAAGCTACAGAAAAAACATTCTTGCTAAGTATGAAGTTAAAAATTATGATAACAATAAATATGTAGTTAAAGAGGAGTTGAACTACAGTGATTTTTCTTCATTTTGAGGGTATATGTTATGATATATTACATAAGAATAAACTCACAAGCTACATTATCTTTTTGTTGGCTGCATTTTGCCAGGTAGTCTTGATTTTCCTTCCTGAACAGTGACAAAACTGTATCTTTTATTTCAAATGTAATTACTAGTATTAATTCAGATAACATATAATACATCATACAGTTACATATCCCTCTATGTGTTATATATGACATGTAAATAAAATATATACTAATGATAAAGTAATCCTACATCATCTATGTCTATTTTAATTTATATAATGTAAGTTGTGGAAACTAAACAATATTTAAAGTCATTAAAATTGTCATTAGGGAAGTTGGCAGCAGAAATGGAGATAGCCCTCGAAATAGTTAAGAAAGGCTTATTGAATACACCAGTTGAGGAGCTGCTGGAGACTCAGACAATTTGTAGGTTACTGAGTTGATGTGACCAATGCGTCAAAACTGAGGTACTTTTTCCATTTTCGGAATGGGTTATCTATCAGTTTGCAGTTCTTGTGTTGTACTGGATAGGTGGTGATGTCTATTTGTGCAATAAGATGCAGAAGCATCCACCCTCTGTATTTTCACCCAAAGTGTAGACAAATGCTGCCTGTCAAAGGGTGTCACCTGGGGAAAGGCACAGACTTAAAGTCAGTGTTTTACAAAATAAGGAGTAACTTAGAGAAGAACACAACTTGATCTTGACAAACACCAACAATAATGACAAGTAAATTAGTTCTAACAGCTCCAAAGTTACAAGTCCGTGTTCTGTGCATGCACTGAGATTGTACACTGTGCCTCCAATTGTATAAAACTATACTATGTTGATCCAAACATCAAAACACTAAAAGACTGAATTTCTAACTACTTTTATTTTACCATTATACATTGAATAATACACAGAACTATCATAGATTTATAAAATTAAAATAATAAAGAATATTTTAAATTGAGAATATATATGCATTAGCTATTTTTCATATTCATAATTGAGTGAAAATATTTAAAAATAAGGATTTGTTAATATAACAGTTTATCCTGTATTTTGACGGTCACTTTGACAAGTAATAACGGTTGTGATGTTTCCTCGCAAGACTGTCTGTGTGCAAGGAGCAGATTTCTAGCTATGAGAAAATCATATCCATTGTATTTACTCTCCACTAGGTCAAATTTATTTCATATGACTGTCTAGAATGCATTAAAAAATCCTAGGAATAAAAATTTAAGGAGAAAGCATTAAGCAAAATATTACATCAGCCAAGTAGAACCTTTTTACTCTTTAGCATAAAGCTCTCAAGTAAACTGCTATTATTTTTGCTCCTGCATATTAAGAGACCCTGGGTTTCAGAGATTGGACATTAATTATTAAGACCTAAAAAGTAGATGGTAAAGACAAAATTAGTTTTAAAACATAGTGATTAATGCATTTATCCACTCATTTAACAGAAGCTTGAGTGAAGGTCCTTCACTGAAGGTCAGAGAGTCTGAGCTTAATTTTAGTCTTTCAAAGTTGCTGACAATAGGTGTGGATACAGCCGGGCGGTGGTGGCACACGCCTTTAATCCCAGCACTTGGGAGGCAGAGGCAGGCGGATCTCTGTGAGTTCGAGACCAGCCTGGTCTACAGAGCTAGTTCCAGGCTCCAAAAACCGCAGAGAAACCCTGTCTCGAAAAACCAAAAAAAAAAAAAAAAAAAAAAATAGGTGTGGATACAAACAAGATATCCTATCCAAGGTGTGGTTACTTGGTGTTTTGGATCTTAAGATGACCCATAGACATGGATCCACTCCTTCCTGACCAAAGGCCAGAGAATTCAAGCCAATTCCTGTTCCTTCGCTTTAAAATAAGAGGTTTGAGCCAGATGGTAGTGGTTCATGCCTTTAATTACAGCACTTGGGAGGCAGGGGCAGGCAGATCTCTGTGAGTTCGAGGCCAACCTAGTCTACGAGTGCTAGTTCCAGGACAGGCTCCCAAACTACAGACTATCCCATGTCTCTATATTTCTTTAGTATCTCTGTTCCTCCTACCTAACATTTCAAATCCACATGTCCCTACTTTGGAACGTACGAATTTAGAGTGGCTGTACCACGACAAATGTCACTCCAATGTGTATGGTTTATGACAGAGCTGTATTGAATCCTACTTTTTAGTAGATTCAGACTCCTGTGTTGAAATGGAATTACAAAAATAATTGTTTATCTAAATGATAGCCACATACATAATCATAATCATAATAAAAACTTATGTGCTATCCTTGTTTTATTTTTTTCTCTATACCTTGAAGTTAGTGAAAAATCTTGTGCTTGCCCCATATGCTGACAACTGAAATTATTAATGCAGACAGTCATTGCCTTTAAGAAGCTGTGATTTTGAAGCAGACACACAGAACACAAAAACTGCCTCCATCATGTTACTCAAGGTAGGTGTTTTCCACTGTGTGTCAGATAAATAGACACATGTTTTCTGACTTCTATCTTGATATTTAACTACAGCTTGCAGTGTTATACATCCACTGGAGCATATCTGAGATGTACACAACATATTCTAATCATGATTCCCCCTCCGCCATCTCCTCCCAGATCCATCCCACTTCCACACCCTTTTGTCATCTCTCTCTTTAGACTAAAACAGGCCAACAAGAGAAACAAAACAAATGAGCCATAATTTAAGAAAGACACAAGAAAACACATCCATAAAAACACAATATTGGAAACAATTATATTTTGGCAAAAGGCTATGAGATAAAAAATAAATACCTAAGCAAAGCAATATGAGACAAATAATTTACAAAACGTCATTGACTTCATTTTGTTAGGGATCTATTGCTGGGCTTGGGGTGCCTTAATTGTGGTTAATATTCCTTGTGAAACTTCATTGGAAATAATCTATTGTTTCTTCTCTATATCTTTTTGGGTTTACAATTATTCTAAATTCCAGGAGACAGCAAAGCAATATTTCAGTGTTCTTGTTACGCATCTCCTATTACTCACTAATTGCTTTGTAAGCCTGTCCTGATGGGATGTGTTACTTGCTCATCACAACCAAGAGCAGCTCTCCTGACTCGTTGACCTTCATAGCAAAAGTGAAATATATTAAACAGCACCCACCACCATGTGTATGACCTATCCTGAGGTTTTGAATCTTATAACCTAGGCATCTCTGAATTTTGCTTCTTTCACATCCACTATGTGGAAGGTACCTCATGAACCACCACTCAAAACTGTTTCATACCAGTTTGGATTTTCTAGGAATCAGAATTTGCAACAAAAATTAATGTGCAGATATTAGATAGAAATAGCTCACTTGTGCAACTTCTCTGAAGTAAAAGAAGCAATTGAATTCAGTCAAGGAGAAATTGGAATGGAGTTAATGTCCTGTTAAAATTTTCAGTCATCGCAGAGAGAGCTAGGTCAACCTACATGAACCCTTGTTTAGGCAAGAGGAAAAGGAAAATAAATGCTTCTGTCCATCAGACTATAGATTTTGATAAGAAGGGTTCTGGCCTTGAGAAAATTTGCCACCTACATCCAAGGAAGCCATACAGGAAGACAGAAGCTGGGTGTTTTATTAACAGTGTGCCTAGCAGCTAAGAAAATAGGTTTCTCTCCTATTTTTCCATTTTGAAGGGGCACTGGGGAAAAGCATGGCTATGTCAAATTTTACTCCTCCTTTATACTGTTTACCCACATACTTATTCTTGATATAAATCTCAGAAGCAGAAACTTTTAGAAATAAAGAGGTAAATATATGCTGTGCATGTAGTACAAAGATGAAAACAAACAACATAGAGGTTTAGAGAGACAGGTCAGTGGTTAAGGGAACTTGTTCTGTATTCCCTGAGTTGGTTACCAGCATCTTTATCAGACAGTTACCGATCCACTGTAACTATGACCCTAGGAGTTTTATGCCTCTTCTGACCTCACCAGGCACCCACACATATATGTCCCATGGGTATGCATACACACACACACAATTTTAAATCTCAAAAAATAGTATAAAATGTATGTTGTCTTACCATACATCTACTTTAGAGAAAAAATAATCTATATGACTTTTTATAACATAGTACATATTATACTTATTATTTGATTTCTTTGACCAGACATTAATAATGTACTTGTTTTGTCTTTTATCCTGAAGATCTTTTTCATTATGTAATTCTGTATTACATAAAGATTAGGTTTGAGTAAAAATCATTGCATATATTTTCTAAAGAGATTTACAATGTGTAAGGATTATCTTAACTATTTTAAATGCACAAAGTACATCATTGTATTGATATCATTCTGATTTATACATCTAATTAGAATATAAATTCTATTTTAAAAGGCACATTTTATCTTTAACAATCCAGAATTAGTGCTAAATTTCTAAACAACAAAGTTTTCATATTCTTAAAATTTCTTCCCTGTCATTCAAAGAATGGCAAAAAGCCTTCGTCCAAGTTGCCTAATTGGTGTTATTTATAAAACTTATTATGAAATTATATAATTTTCTCCCTGGACATTTGTTATGCATAGGACTCTAGCAAATGACCTGCCAGAATACTGCACATGTACTTTTTTAAATGCATTTTGCAACTTATCATTGATCTAAATTACTTTCAAATCATGCAAGAAAACCAAACTGTATGAAAAATAATGTCAACCATATTCACTTTAAATCTAAAAGGGACAAAAGTTTTGCTTTTTTCATGTTTTCTCCTTTTTACCTTCCTTCTCCCTTTTATATTCAAAGTACAATTTTTGTGTCAAAATCCAGTATATAATTAAATAAGCATCAACTATAGACTATCATGCTTAGAAAAAGCAAAGCAAAACCATTCTTCTTTATGCATTGCCTGCATAGCCTTTCCAAACAGATATGTCAATGTTGGGCAGAGGTGCAGCTTGAATATCCTTTCCAGAAAGCACAGTTTGTAAACATTATTAACCCTCTGCTTTCCGCAAACTGTGGTGCTAGTGTTGTAGACCACAAGTACTATGAATACATACAAATGACTACTTGGACTTCTCAAGAAGGTTCAAAATGCCCAACAGAGAATAGACCTGGGGTAGTCCCATCCTGAGATTAATTCTCAGTAGGAACTGGAGATAGAGTTCCTAGAACTCATTGGGGCTGAGTTCAAATGAAAACATGAATCATAGGTTAATGTTTGGAGTTAATCTGTGGGCGGTGCTTCCCACAATTCCAGAAATACCACGTGAATATCTAACTATGTTAATAATAATAACTATGTTAATAGAGTTAATGGCAAGAGACACAGGATGGTGCGATTCAAACAGTGTTATGTCTCAAAGCCTCCTGAGCCTTGAAAACCCAAATTTGTGTTCAGAAGGTCATGGAGGCAAAGATTGCTCTTCAGTTTGAAGATGTATTAGTGTTATGTTTGCTAGGTTTTGGATCTTTTCTAGACCTCTCATGTCTTTTTGTGGCGTATTGTGCCTTTCATATGTGGCTAACTTCACAGATAAATAGTTGGAAACAAATATTCGTGATGAACTGTCTCTGGATGGTATCCATCTCTAACTCAGAGATTTCAGTGAATGACAGCATGAATGAAAATCCCTATGACTGATGGAATGAAAGGAATGGATCCTATTTATGAGAAAATTAAGTGCGGAACTATGGTTACTATATCTCCTAAATTTCAATTTCAAACTTGATCTCCATTTTGGCATTAATGGTGAAGTATGAATTTTCTTAAGTCTTGAAAGCAGGTTTCTCTGAACTGATTGGTACCTGGTAAAATGAATGGAGGCAACCACATCAGGTCCTTTATTCACCTCTGCTTGTCTGCCATGTGAATGTAAAGCATTGCTCCACTTCCTCTCTGTTGCTTCTAGTGTTGCAGAAACCTAGACAATGCCACCCAGAAGGACAAAGTATCCCGCAGACACTAAATGGGCCTGCTTATTTTCTTTTTTACCTACGACTATATGGACACATGTAAGGCGGCCCAGAATCACTTTGAACTCTAGCTTCTAGACATCTGGAATCTTCTCTAGGGGTATCCCCACACATGGACCATAGTCTCATATAGATGTGCAGAAACATAAAAAAAAAAGTAAACAAAAGTTCAATCATTGAGAAAAAGTAGGAATAATTTTGGTTTGGAAAATTTGGGAAGTGTTTATTTCTTCTGCATATCTAGAATATAATGGAGAATAATGTTAATAACCCCAAAAGATCCTCTGATTATGGGAGAGAAAATAAACTTGTAGCAAAAAGGCACATGGAAAAACACTTATTAGGAATAAAAATAAAATGCTGTTTAAATGGAATAGTGCAGTAATAGGTTAAGATGATCACTATAAGAACTAACAAATGTTTATTTTACTTTACTAAAATTATTTTTTTTAAAAAACTATACAACATAGGAATATTTTTAGCAAATTGACCACTGAAATTGCAAACACCTCCTTAAAATATGTTTTTTTTCTGTTTAGGATTTCATGCATGCACTTGCTTCATTAATGCTGGAATACTGATATATTTGAGACTCCTTTTGCAAATTGGAAAAAATGGACTGATTAAAGATTACTGGTTTTTGTTCTGCCCTTGAGAAATCTTGGATTTATGTCTCCTAAGATTGCTGTCACACACCTTGCAAGTAATCAGCAAACCTTGAACCATAAATACAGAAATATATTTGCAAGTGGTAGAAACAAAATTATAGGCATATTCATTCTTCTTATATTTTTGACAACAGCATAAATCACCACTAGTGATTAGTTTGTGAGTTTTGGTGGCTAAAAGATATGCAGTCAGCTTCTGATTATATTCAATAATAGATGGAAGTAAAGATATAAACCATTTAGAGGAATAGATCATAGAAACAAATTTTCCAAGGTTTCTATTCATATATATTTGTTTCAATGTACTTATTAGTAATATAATGTTAACTATAGAAATACTAGTATTACTCATATAGTAGCAATAAATATATTAGCATAATCTATAAACCCTACTTTATTATTATAATTAATTAATTTTAACAATTTTATAATTTACATAGGATAGTAAATAATATCAGATAGCAATCAATACACATATTTATATTATCACATATGTCAAATTATAGTAAAATTAAATATCTTGTTTGTTATCTATTTATTAGTTTATATTATTAAGACAACACTGTTATCATTTACATTTCTCTGATAATTAGTAATGTATTGACTAAAGTACATATAGATATCCATAAGTATTTCTTGAATGCTTAAAAGAAATAGTAAATGCATTAATCAATAAATTTTGAGGAACTTCTGACATTATTGCAAAAAACAAGCAAAAGAAAGCTCCACAGGACAATGAACAACAATATATAATCATATGCTAGAACCTAGATTCATGTAAAATGCCACAAAATATAGTATTAACTTGAATTAGGATAGTCCAAGTAAGGCTCTTGGAAGAGATGGGATATCAATGCGAGTTTGAACGTGCTTTGGTTGTGAAAGTGTGTCAACAAAGAAAGATTAAAATGCTGACACATACATTAGGTAGAAAATGTTAGATGACTAAAGAATGGAAGAAACATAGCTCCTATGCAAAAGACAGAGACTGAAGAAATGTGCTCACAGGCTTTTTTGTTATATTATATATATTCTTATAAAATTTGATAGTTTTATTATCAGGAATGTAGTAAGGAACTAAATATACTACTTAGTTAAGAACATGTGACTTGTTTCTTTTGTACATTTCAAACCCAAATTCTTCCCATGTTTCTTTTTAATAAATTTTTAATATACTTATGAACCCAGGGGGTACATAAGTGCTAATAATTTCTAAAAATGCAGTAATGATTCTCTACTTTTAAGGATTTTTTTTTTGGTTTAAATGTATTTCATGTTCTCTTCTTTCTTTAAAAAATAAAGATAAAACATAAAATAAGTTGTACTTTATTTCAAAAGAATACACAACTGCATAAAAGTGTATTTTTTATATCTTTATCTTAGTTAACTCTGTGGAAGTTTAAACTGGTAGGGATTTTGTTTTTTATTTCTTTCTAATACAAATGAACCTACTATGAATAAGTCAGATCATTTGTCAGGTCATTTTATTTTCTGAAAATAAATTATTCTCTCATACATAAAATACATCCTGACCACAGTTTCCTCTTCCTCAAACCTCCTCAACTGCCCCAACTCCCCTCTTTCCCAGATCCACTCCTCTCCTATCTCCCTGCAGAAAACAACATCATCTTCAACAACAACAAAAAGCAGGCCTCCAAGAGACAACAACCAAACAAGAGAAAATAGTATACAGTAAGTCAAAGAAAAAGCCCTCGCACCTAGGTGGGACAAGGCAACGAAACGAAAGGAAAAGAGTCCAAGGTCCAAGAGCAATCATACAGTCTAAGACACACCCGATCCCACTGTTATAAATACCATTAAAACAAAACAAAACAAAACAAAATAAGCTAACAGTCACAACATACTCGCAGAGAACCTGGTGCAGACCATGTAGGTCTTGTACTTGTGGCTTCAGTCTCTGTGATCCCCTGTGAGTCCTACTTGGTTTCAGTGGGCCATTTTCTTCATCCCCTCTGACTGATCTCCCAGGGAGAGGCCCGATGGAGACCTCCATTTTAGAATTTCTCTGAGTATCATATCTGTCTGAGAGTCTCTTTATCCACTCCTATCTGCTGTCAGAGGAAATCCTCTCTGATGATGACTGGAAAAGTCATAGACCTGTGAGTAGAGCGAAACATTATTAGAAATTAATTCATTGATCTTTTCCTTTCCTCTCCTCTCCTTTCTCCCTCTCCCTTCCTTCCTTCTTTCCCTCCTCCTCCTTTTTTTCCTCTTTCCACCCTCCCTCCCTCCCTCCTTCCTTCCTCCCTTTCTCCTCCTCCTCATTCTTCTTCTTACAAATGGGAGTTTTTGGTTCCACCATAGGTTCTGGGCTATCGAGTTGCTGGTTCCTTGCTATCCAAGCAGTGTTGGGCACGCACTTCTACTCAGAGAATAGACCCCAGAATAAAAGAGACATTGGTTGACCTCTTTCATAAGTTCTGGGCACCATAGTCCTAGCATATCTCACAGGCAGCTCAGATTGTAGGTCAAAGATTTTGTGGTTGCTAACATACACTTTTACTATATATTTTGAATTCTTAAAAATATTTAATATTTATTTAATATTTAATATTTATTTAATCCTTCAAAGTTTTTAAATTGTTTTTGTTTGATTTGTTGTTAACAGTGTGAGTCTCCACGTGGATTTGTGCACAAGAGTGAGGTTTTTAATTTTCCTCTGAAACTCGAGTTAGAGATGTTTGTGAAGCACTTGGCATGATTGCTGGAAATGAACTCATGTCCTCTGGAACAGCAGAATGAAAGAAGATGAGAAGTTCAAATCATGCTCAACCACATGGTCAGTTCAAGGGCAGCCAGCCTGAACTGTTTAAGATGGTGTTTCAATGCATTATTACAAATAAATACAACAAAATAAGCATGCAATTCTCCCTTCATAAAATTAGAAAGTGTTCTAGGAAAGTCAAGTTGAAAGAATTGAAGGACAGCCACAAACCATATAAAAAGTTTATAAAATGCATATCTGAAAAAATTATCTTAAGTAGAAATTGCATTCTTAAAACACAATATAAAATAAACACAATTAACACATTTGTAAAAAAAAAAAAAAGACATGGTGCTACTGCTCTGTGTCACCAACTCTGGAGGACTGAAGACAGGTTCATACAGGCATCTTCCTAGTCAGCCGCTCTATTAGAGATGGAAAACTCCATTTCAATAAGATATCTCAAAACTATGGTGAGAGTAATAGAGGAAGACAGTTAATATGGACCTCTGACCTCCCTATGCACATGCATAGGCACACATATACACAAACACATATAAACAACGAACATATATTTCTAATAAAACGGTATTGTAATAACAAAGTTATCTAAGCAACATGACAGAAAAGATTTTGTATTTTATACAGATTTTGTATATTAAATACAATTCTGTATTTATAATTTATTTGTATATTAAATACACAATTGTATTTAATATATTGTATCCTTACAGAAATTTAAATCAAAACCATAATGAAATACTCCTACAGACATATTTAAATGGCTAAGTTCTGAAACAGCAAGCTTCAAAATTTTCTATTGGCAAGATCAGGCAACATGATTTCTTGTTTATTGCTGGTGGAAATACAATATGGTACAGCCACTTGGGAAAACAGTTTGGCAGTTTTTCTCAAAAGTAAATATTGCATTAAAATCAAATATAGATAATATGCTTCTAAGTATTTAAATAAATGAATGTGAAATGTATGTCCACCCATAACGAGTACTCAAATATTTATACCACAGTGATTCAAACTGCTAAAACTTAAAAACAACAACAATGTTTTCCTTGAAAAGAATGAATAAACTGGTGCGATGGTTAGTTGTATATGCAAATTTACCTTTTTGGCTAAAAGTAAAACAAATTGATCAACTCTAAATAAATAACAATATTTGTTGTTCTGCAAAAGGGTCTCACCATATCAGTTGGGACTCTTAGCCTCTAGGCAGAGACACCTCTACAACATGCCTGGCCTCAGTGGTTTTTATTAGCTCTGAAGGAAGATTCCACAACTCCTTTCTTGTACCCATGACTCTAAAGCCAAAACTACAAGTCCAAAGCTGCCAAGTTCTGCTGCTTGCTGATGTTGGAAATTGATCCTTTTATTCAAATATATTTTCATCCAATTTCTTTTTTGCATGGTCGCCTTCTCTACTTAAACTTTTCTTTAATTCCTTTTATAAAAGTTGAGCTGGGTTAAGTCTTACCCTGAAGTCACCACTCCCTTTATTTCCTTTAGCCTCAGGTTTTTCTTCACACGTTTTATATCCTTGAGCACTTTGCTCCATTACACTTGCCATGATTCATTTTCTCCTCAACTATACCTTCTGTAGCCTTTCTCAGCTTGCTCCTTTCATTGGAGATCTGCATAAGAAGCCCCACTAATAACCATAGGACAGATTTAATACTAGGCTGGCCTGAAATCTCCCCTGCAGACGACATTAATTCAACACTCTTCAGTTTAGTCCCTGACAAAGTTTTTTTTTTTTTTTTGACAAGAACAACAACAACAAAAAAACCCTGCCACATTCTTTGACAAAATATCACAAAAATGGTCTTCTTTCTGAAACTTCTTGAGCTGAGCCCCCTCAGTTCAAATCACCATTAGCACTACTGTCTTCCCTCCGTGCTTGTACTAGGATGACCTACTAAGTCCTGCTTATAGTGTCTATTCTTTTTTCCAGACCAAAGTTCCGAAGTTTCCATATTACTCTAAACAAAACCTTGGCCATGTGTATCACAGCAATACCCTCGATCTGGTCACAACTTCTATATTGAATGAGTGCCTCTGGGAAAGCTGATAAATACATTCGGCAAAGAAGCAGAAAACAACATCAACACACAAAAATCTGTAGCTTTCATTTATACATGTGACAAATAGACAAAGAAATGAATCAAGGTAATGACACCTTTCACAAATAGCTACAAAAATGTAAAATATCTTGGCATAACTTTATTAACCAAGTCACTGAAAGAACTGTATGATAAAACCTTTAAGATATTAAAGAAAGAAATTGAAGAAAATATCAGAAGATGGAAATATCTCCCATGTTCATGAATCAGTAGGTTTATCATAGTGTAAACGGCCATCCTACCAAAAATGAGCTACAGATTCAATGCAATCCCTGACAAGATTCTAAGATTTTTCGTCATAGATCTTGAAAGGACAATTTTCAGCTTTTCCTGTAATGGAAAAAGAAAGAAAATAAAATAGCTAAAATTATCCTGAAAAATAACAGGACTGCTTAAGGTATAGTGTGTGTGTTTGTGTGAGTATGTGTATGCATGCACATATAGATACTTTCCTGTATCCTAATAAACCTTTCTTGCACAAGCAGAGACCCTGGAGTTGTTAATACTTAGTGTCAGCATAAGAGGATAATAATTCTGGCTATGACAACTTAATCACAAATTTCAGTCCAAGATACTGCTAGATTTTGAGTGTCTTTAAGCACTTTTATCTAGATTTAGGAGCTTTTCCTTTTTTCTAAAGTTATATTTGTGATATAAGCTCATAAGAAATTCTCCCCTATTTAAACATTTTATTCTTTTTCACAAAAACACTCTAATCAGACCACACAGAGATAATGACAGTGCCTGGCCTTTGAATTAGCCTTTCTGTTAAACACCCAGAGGAGATATTGATTAATTAATCTGTCTTCTTTTTTCCTATTTAACAGCATTATCCATACCAAAAAGGGGTCCTGTCAGAAGGAATAGATACAATATATCTGAACATAGAGCCACTTTGGAGATATTTTTCTGTTTGCTCAGAAATTGCCATAACAATTTTCTCTGTTATCAACATAAAACAGTATGTGTCTCTATGAAAAAGAGAAATCTTGAAGTCCTAAGGCATTGAGATATGGCTGTAAGCCTAGAATTTTGGAAGTGGAAGAACAATGTCATCTTTGGCTACAAAGAATGTTCTAGGCTACCATGAGTGGCATAAGACCATGCTTCAGAAAAATGTGTGTAGAGTAGAGATTAAATGAGAGCGAGCAAGCGAGAGAGAGAGCTCATGGGAATAGTTGAAATCTTTTCAGAGACATCTATTTGATGGAAAATATTTCAGGTTACTTATCTATGACAGATGTTGTATTCTGACCAGGATGAGTCCTAGAATATGTACAATTATGCTCTTCTGATTCAGTCCCCTTCCCTCAGGAATTTCCTAAGGCTCATCACAGACACACAGTATTCTCCAGGTAAATGAGAACTGCTGGCTAGCATGAGCTGCTTGAGAATGTGACTCCATACAGCTGTGATTTGCTCATCTAATGGATTGGATAGAAGAAATTCAGGGTGCTTGGGGTTCACTTTTTTCCATAATAATGAAGTCATTAACTAGAAACAAGATGGTTATGTTTTGTAGGTGAAATTAATGAGGTACACGAAAGCCCATATAAAGGATAACAAATGTTTATTGGGGAAAACTCACAAGAGAAAGCCACTGCATTCCTCTGTTCTGTGGGCGCTGGGAGCTGTGAACAGAATACAGACCACTTCCAAGAGGGTGAGCACAACTTTTATTTGCTTTTATAGTAATGCAGTTCACACCCTAATGATTATTGGCTGAATGAATTTCAACAACAGTGTTTCACTCTGCAAGGCATCTCTATACACTCTGCACTAAATATGCTGTTGTTTATTGGGTGGTTAGATTCATTTTGCCCACCTTTGTATTTTTCCTTTCTTTTCAAGCTCTGACAGCATTCTAAAAAATAAGCACATGAGTGTATAGCACAGGAAGGCTTGCATTGGCTTTCCTTGTAAATATGAGCGTTCTGGAAAAAAACTAGTTCACCAAAGTCACTCAATAGCTAGAAATTCAAATGTTATATAAGTCAAAATTATAGCCTAACATTATTTTCCAACTGAATAAAATTTAAACTCGAATTTTGAATAAAATTAGAACAATGTCAACATAAACCATAAGATTGTTACTGTTTTAAAATCTCTCAACAATAAAACCTCTGTAAATAGCATTCTCACAAAAGGAAAGCTAAAATAAAATAATTTTTAAAAGAGAAAAAGGCAGGTGTGTTCCTTTATAATGACTAATAAAATGTTGCCTGTTCAAATAAATATAAATTTCTCTAGAGAAACAACAGTTTATTTATTTATTTATTTATTTATTTATTTATTGAGGCAGCCTTTTATGTAGCCATAGCTATCCTGGAATTCTTTGTATTGACCAGTCTGTCTTTAAATTCAACTAGATGTAGCTGCTTCTGTCTCCTGAGTGATGAAATTGAAGAAATGCACCACTACACCTGACTTGAAAACTAAAATTTTTAAGTTCTAACAAAAAATGTTACAATAGTTTTGAACATCTGAATACAGTATGATGGCTTTATAATTGTTACAGCTATTTCATATCTGGTATAAGAATTAAAATCAGAAGCCTGAAGTACAGATCCCTTAAAAATTAGATTGCAGCTTAGGAAAAAGAAAGGGATCTAGGAAAGCAAGGTTTTCTTTGAATGCCCAAAGGAAATATTTGAATGTTTACAAAGGGCCCTAGTTACTGTTACACAAGGAACACGTTCTTTCATTTTTGTATTAGTGGAAGTGAACCGCAGCAAAAGCACACTCAGGAAATATATTTTTTTGTGTATGCCAGCTCATGTACTAAATCATATCACCCAAAGAATATGGGGAAGTCAAAAATTTTTTTAAACTAATTTTGGCATGAGGCCATATCAACTTTTCAGTATGAGAGTGTTTTACAACAGAATAAACAAAAAATTTTAAGAAAAAAAATAAGGGCTAGGCAACCAGAAAATAAACACATGAAATATATTCATGAAACAATGCAAAGCAAAGGACAATGTGAAGCAAAATATCAATTTATTAATATCATTAATTATCAAATTCATTACTAAATCTAAATTAACAGAATAATTGCTAATAATATTTTGAGTATGAGAACAGTTCTCTTCTATACTGTCATAAATATGCCTAGGAAAATATAACATATAAAAAGCAGAGACAATGAACCAATAGGCTAACAATAGGAATAAGTAATATAGGAGTAGATTTAGTATATGCACTAATTTTGTTAGAAAACTATTTGAAACTACTTTTCTTTGTAAACACACTGCATCAGAATTAGGTAATAAATCTGGCAAATAATTTACTTTCAACATGGCTTATTCTTAGGAATTACATTGAAACCACACACCTTGCGGCTTTGAAAATATGTTCTCCCAACTTTCTTAGTCTTCAATAGTTGTCATTGTCCACCAACATGTGAGCATGGAATTGTCCTTAGGAAGGAAATTACTCAGTTTTCACTCATAGTTTATATAATTTACAAATTGAAACATTCACGGCCACTTAAATGTATCATCCCATTATGTGACATATTATATTAGTGATTCAAATTTTATTAAGGGACTTTTCTGTATGTGTGTGTATATATATATATATGTATATATATATATGTACACACACACATATATAGACACACACACACTAAAGAAAATCTTGCTTTCATATATATATGAATGTATGTATATATTATACATGCTGCATGTATTTATTATTCCATAATATTGCAGATGATGTCTTATGCACATATGCTTTTGGATGTGTTGCCATAAAATATGTGTGAAAATCTTATTGTCGGCAGTACTTACACTGACTTGTAATCCTCACAGAGACTCTTTACCATATGTAGTTTTCCTTCATCTGTGAAAAATGTCATATGGCAATTTTCTTCACTGAAACAAAATCAAAACTTGTATACCTGAATTTGTTAGTTTTAAAATATGAACTCTTTAAATATCAAAAAAAACTCCTAAAATTTATTTTGCTTAATTACTAAAGGAATTTAAATGCATCTAGTTTTTATAGTTTAAATATTTACCTAGGAATAGTTAAATTGTTAAGTACTTGGGAAGTAACAATTGGAAAACAATATCCTTGATAAATTTCTATACCTTTTTTTAAAAAAAATCATAGATAAAATGTAATGTAAAGTTAAAGAGCGAGAAAACTACTAGTGAGTTACTTCCATTGGATTGAAGTGATTTTAGAAAAGCATAATGTTAGCAATAGATTATTACTGACTTTAGTATTCATTTCATGCATAGGGCTGATTTAACCTTAAATCCTTACAGTGACATACGAATCTTAGTGGAATCTCAGGTTGTGTTACATACAATAATAATAATATATATTATGTGTGTATGATCATTATATATATGAAACAAATAACTTTAATATCAATTGTGTTCAATATTTCTATAAGTAACTAAGCAGAAAAATTTCTAGGAGTATTTATAAAAAGATAATGAAATATTTTAAGTTGTTTATAAATAAGGAACAAGCTAGGTCTATTTACTGTAAAGAAATTTGTTTCTGAAGACCATCTTTAATAGCCTATGTAGAAAATGGCATTAAATCACTGTAAGAGTTGAGTGATCCTGGCACATTAAAGAATCTCAGCACTTGGGAGGCAGAGGCAGATGGTCCTCTGTGAGTTCAAGGCCATCCAGGCCTATAGAGCTAGTTCTAGGACTGCTAGGGCTGTTACAGAAACTCTGTACTGAAAAACCAAAAAGAAAAGCAAAATCACTGTAAGAAATTATCTTTTATGTTTTGCATATAATGTGTATAAGAATGCATATAATTGAAAAAATAATATATAAATATTTTACCTTTACACTAACTTTACAAAAATGTAAAATAATATATATGTATACTCATAAATGTAGATATATGTGTGTTTGTATATTCAATTAGATAATATATGCATATTTAATCAAAGTTTATCTAAGAGATTCCTAGAAACAGACTTACATATTGAAGTCATATATAAAAATTAATTTGAAAATCTACCTTATGTTTATGATACTTAATAAATGATTTATTATATATGTATATGTATGTGTACATTATATTTTTGTGTAGGACTATTATACTGACCCTCCTTTTAAAAAAAACTTGGTTAGCTGAAGTTTTCACATCCTTCTTCACCTCAGCTTGGTAAACTTTATATTATCACCTATAGGTCAGTTAGACTTTATTTTCTTCTATGAATTTAATAATGTTTGTCAGTGTTCATCAGAAGATTATAGACTTTTATGTCCTGCTCATATGAATTATTTTTAAAAATTCTCATTATTAGAACTATGATATATAGGCAAAAAAGCACACAAAAGTGTATCATGTATTCTAGTAAGTGCTAAATTGGTAAAAAGTTTAAAGCTACCCAGTTTTCAAGCCGAACTTGAGAAGGAAGATACTTTTTATAACTGGTCCCTAGTCCAACGTGGCAGTGACTGTTGAGACTGACTCTGTTTGTTATCTAAAGAAAACACTGAAAAGAATTCTGCCTTTAAGTAATACTGTGACCAAATTCTAACCAGACAATTTTAAGCTATTTGTTTTTCTTCAACAAGCTTTATTTGAATCATTAAGATATATTTTTCTTCATTGTACATCTATTTTACACAAGTGTTTCCAGCCCATTATTGACAAGTTAATACATTTTCTCATTGTAGTTAAAGAAGAAAAATATTAGAAACAGGGGTTGATTCTAATACTGAATATTAACTTGGGCAGCTTTAACAAAGATGTTTGAAAACACATCAGTTGAAAATATTTGCATCAGCACTGTGTGACTTCAGACATAACTAGCATATTTCATTCTGTCTTCTGTTTTCCATTGGAGCCATGCTGTGAATCAGGCATTGTATAATAGGAAAAGTGGGCAGTTTTGAAGAACAACTTGAAGACATATTCTATAGATTTACATCTTAACTTTAAATCCAAATTATTTCATGCTGGTGACTTCAGATTAATCCTGTGATACACAGATTGAATTATTCTCAAGTACTGATATCCTACTAATGAAACCACAAGTGATTTCAAGGTGGGGATGGAGACATTGAGGGTGCTTGACACACAGCCATGCACCTTCTTAGCACATTGAAAGGTTAGGAATGATTAGTTATTAACTGGCAACTTTCAAAAGGGAGGAAGGATATTTTCAAATTGATATGAAGACATATTTGATTTCATGAATTGTGACAGTATTAAAGTTTCTTATAGAACAAGTTATTGTTTTTGAAATGTGCCTAGAGGATAGAGACCGGTACTATGAAATCCTGTCTTTGGATCTGAGGTTCCCATTGCAATAAGCAGCTATGGCTACCTCCACAAGACATGCCCACAATAAATTAGTAAATAAATGACTTGAAAATAGTAACAGTTATATTAGTAGGGAAGAAGAAAGTTAGCATGAGGAAATGGAAAATGAGCAGGTAATTAAGTTTTTATATGATCACAATAAGTTGTACATATGAATGAAATTAACAAGACCAAAAACAAATATATAAATTTGATGCAATGCAAGAATATTCAAGTGAATACCTCCTGTGCAAAAAAAATAAATAAATAAAAATAAAAATCTGTGTGGATAACTCAATACATGGAGGATATCAATGTATCTTTTTATAATTGGTCTGCCACTGCTGTTAGTTCAAATGTCATAGTTACAGTCATTACATTAATGTAGTTTGATTTTGTTTGTTATATAATCTTGGAGTCTTTATGTAGAAGGCCATGGGGTATACGACAGAGACAAGTGGCATTCAACAAATCTTCCCACCAGATGTGTAAGTCCCTAATGGGCAGTCCCACTTGGAAAGGCTGTGGAGTTACTAACTAAAAATAACCAGTTACTGCTGTCTGCAATTTCTCATAAGACTGACTTCATTTCTTCCCTAAGAACAGTTTTGGGTGTACTCCCATTGTGTATTTATCTCATGTATATATCCCATTTGGACACACACATAGCTGTGAATAGTCAGAAGGTGATTTTTAACTTGTGCAATATTGATGAACAGGAATAATACTAGGTATTTTCATAACTCAGAGCGACATAGGAGAACTCTCAGCTACAAACACAGCCTTTTACACATTTTGCCAAGACCTCAGCAGATTCTAAACAGACTGCTCCTGGAGACCCATATCTTGTTGCCCCTAGAGACAAACACATTGGGTCATTTTCTAGGTGTTGTTTTGCTGCTTCAAGGATGGAATTTAAGCAATTTAAGTATGCACCTTCTCCCCAACTTCAAGGATCAGTCAACTATTTACTTACTGTCTGGAAACCTTTACCATCTTAGAGCTACGAGTAAGGCCACTTGCTCATTGGCTAGTCATGTGACATGCCTAACATGAGAGAAGCTACATGATTCACCCTGTGTTATGAGAAAGGGTCAAGCCCTGAAAATGTAGCAAAGATGGTCCAGAGCTTGGCTGGGTGAGGAGAAAGAGAGGAGAGGCAGAAGGCAGAGAGAGAATGAAGAGAGCTGGAGCGCAGAGGGTAACAAGGCAGGGAGATATAGAGTGAAGGGCAGGGCAGCAGTAGAGAGGCAGAGAGAGGAAGGGAATAGAACTAATTAGGGAGAAGCTGCTGAATAGAGTATTGAGAGGAGAGCAAAAGAGATTTTTTTCAGAGAGGATTTTTTTCTAGATGAAACCAAAAGAAAGTTGCCATCAGAAAACACTTGTGTTTCTTTATTTTTCCCGTGAGAAAAAAAGGTCTAATTATTAGATAGATTAAAACTTTTCCTAAACCTTCTCCACATTCGTGATATTTTCTCACATCCACTGATGATGACTCCACAACAGTCACTAAAATACTCACTATGTATTTATAGCACTGAGAGGGCATTTACATGGAAATGAGAGGGTAAGACTGGATGGCAGATCATGCACATTGATAACATGTACATTAAACTGAATATATTTTGTCAATTTCTGAAGTGACTTCAAATATCATCAAGACAAATTTTCAAAGAAAAAGAACAAACAAATAAATCATAAAAATGCCTTAAAGTGAAAAAAAGTAAGAGCAGGGAAAATGTAAAATGGTCTGATGTTGTGAAATAGAATATTTGTTTAACTTATTAAAGATGTGTTGCATTTTTTATGCTGCACTTGTTTAAATATATCAAGATATGTTTGTAGCATGACTAATAAAATCCCAGGGACAGATATTGGGGTTCATCCTGAAATATCAAAAAAACAAAGCAGCCAACCACTGGAAAGCTCTTACCTCTACCAAATCTTCAGACTGAAATGCCTCATCCTGCCTTATATTCCTCTCTAGTGCTGGGATTAAAGGTGTGCTCTGCCACTGCCCAACCTCTATGGCTAACTAGTGTATCTGATGAGATTAAAGACCACTGACTGGTCTGTATGGCTGACTAAAGTAGTTATCCTTGTGCTCTGATCTTTAGTCAAGCTTTATTTATTAAAACACAAATAAAACATAAAAAACAATGACTTGTTGAATTTTGCATGCAAATGGACAGAAATAGAAAACACTATCCTGAGTGAGGTAAGCCAGACCCAAAAAGAGGAACATGGGGTGTACTCACTCATATTTGGTTTCTAGCCATAAATAAAGGACATTAAGCCTATAATTCGTGATCCTAGAGAAGCTAAATAAGAAGATGAACCCAAAGAAAAACATATAGTCATCCTCCTGGATATTAACCTTCATCAGGCGATGAAAGGAGCCAGAGACAAAGTCCCACATTGGAGCACGGACTGAAATCCCAAGGTCCAAATCAGGAGCAGAAGAAGAGAGCACGAGCAAGGAACTCAGAACCGCGAGGGGTGCACCCACACACTGAGACAATGCGGATGATCTATCGGGAACTCACCAAGGTCAGCTGGCCTGGGTCTGAAAAAGCATGGGAAAAAACCGGACTCGCTGAACATAGAGGACAATGAGGACTACTGAGAAGTCAAGAACAATGGCACTGGGTTTTGATCCTACTGCACGTACTGGCTTTGTGGGAGCCTAGGCAGTTTGGATGCTCACCTTACTAGACCTGGAAGGAGGTGGGAGATCCTTGGACTTCCCACAGGGCAGGGAATCCTGATTGCTCTTTGGGCTGATGAGGGAGGGGGAGTTGATTGGGGGAGGGAGAGGGAAATGGGAGGCAGTGGTGGGGAGGAGGCAGAAATCATAAATAAATAAATAAATAAATAAATAAATAAATAAATACACAAATAAAATGTCAATGTATTTCCTTTTTGTCTCAAATAAAAAACAAGGGTATAGTTAATATAAGAAAAAATTATATGCAATAAGTACAATAACTATATATAATATATAGAGGCAATAAATACATAAACAATGTCTGGCCCATTTGTATTTAACAAATTCAGAGAAAATATACCATTTCTTTCTTATCTTGATGAGTCCAAAATCTTGTAACTAATTTACTTTCTACTATAACTTGCATTACCATCTCAAACTATCTTTTGGTATTTCTCTACCTTCTACACTTTTCACTTCTTTAGTGGTGATACACAGATTACTAGAAATGGGTTGGCTTAATATATAATAAGAGTTAGTATATAAGAAGCTAGAGCTAATGGGCCAAGCAGTGACTTAATTTAAAAAAGTGACCAGGAACCAACAAATTTGTGCACCAACATGGTCAGCCAAATCCACAGTGCCTTTAAGAGAGGTTTCCTGTTTCAGAGGTAGCAGGGGGAAAAAAGCGGCAGTTTTGAAATGCTGGCTTTCTGGGCCATGCTGCTAGGGGTAACTCTGACTCTTTCTTGAAGCTTGTCTACGGAGCATTTAAGTGGGTTCTTTGAGCAGACTGCTACAACTTGCTTAACGGCAACATAGACTGGCTGTGTGCTAAAATCGGGGCTATGGGCATGGCTCTCAGAGGCAGCAAACAGCTCCACCATGCTGGAATTCAGGAACCAACAAGCGGCCCCTCCACCAACAATTGTTGACTGACAACTTATGCTCCAGTCACTATTCCACACCTCCTCTTCTGACATCTTCGTGTAGTATTTTCAGTACCCCATTGTCATCTAATTCACACCCAAAAGTCTTAAAGAGATTCACTATACAATGATGCAGCAAGCATGGAGGCTGGAGTGACTTACTTTAACTCTTTACTATTTACCCTTTATTTCCAGCACTCATCTATCTTACAAAGCCTATATGTTAGGAGCTTTGATTATTACATTAACCTTATATCAACCCAAACTCTGAATTTCTAAAGGGGAAATAATCTTATGTTTGAGTTATATTAAGTGCCACTTTTCATTATTACCTCTACATACTGGTAATTTTTAAGAGGCTTCTTGCATGAAATTCATTTGTAATTTATCAAAATTCATTATTCTTTCTTCTATTACTTGAAGATTAAAAAAAACATGCCTTTTTAGAACAGATTATGCTAAATGAATGATTTTTTTCCCCAGGTGCTATTTGCAGTACACTGTCAGAGCGTTAGCTATGATAATTCAGTTAAGCTGCAGAGACGTGCTAGTGGGATTGTTGAGTGGTTAAGGGCTCAGGCTCCTCTTGTGGAGCGTCCTATTTCTTTTCTGGAGCACTCATGCTGGGTGGCTCATAAATGGTTATAGCTCTAACTGAAGGAGGCTCTGACTCCTCTGATCTCCATGGGCACCTTCATGCACATGCCCATACCTCAACACACATATTCACATACACATTACTTAAAATAATTTAAATATAAAAATAGTCATAAAATTAAGCAAAATTCACCATTTTTATAGTTACTAGTTTATGAACATTTGTAAATTAAATACAAATAGATGATTTTGTAATGTTCAGTGGAAGGAGGCTGCTCGTTTGATACTGGCCTCCCAGACCTGAAATAGTCACACAAAAACTATATTAATTAAAACAAAAAGGAATAATAATTTTTACTTGAAGTTTTTATTTAGATAATTGTAGGTATGTATAAAGTTGTGAGGACTGATGCGGATGCAGTTTTGGTTCCTGATTATTGGCCTGTATTTCCACAGAGAGAGGAATATAAAAAACACCAAACCTAAAATATGGCTATACATTTCTTTGCACAATACAATTAACAATGGTCAAGCTATGGATTTTGCCTATACATCTGTCTACAGATAAATGGTTAAAGAAATTGAAGATTGTAAACAATATAGTTTATTTAGCCATACAAATGATGAAATTATGTTGTTTGGTAGAAAATAATTGAAACTGAATTATCATTTTAACAAAGATAATAATAAACAGAAAAAGGAACACCATGTTTTCTCCCATTTGTACCCTTGAGTTCTTTGTAAAAACATTCACGTGTGTGTGTGTGTTTGTGTGTGTGTATAAGTACACATGTGACAAGGAAGCATGTGACAGGAGGAAGAAGAGAGTAGTAGAGATTTGCAAATGGAGGGAAACAAGATGGATTTGAGAGAGGTGAGTATGATCAAACAAGACAGTACACTTGAAAGACATTGTCTGTGAGAAATTCAGTACTATCTACAATGAGTATATGCCAATAAAACTTTACCACTGGGACTAGAGAGATCAATCAGCAATTAAGAGCTCTGACTGCTCTTCCAGAGAACCTGGGTTCAACTACATGACACCCACATGACAGCTCACATCTGTTTGTAACTTCAAGATCTTACACCCTCACACAGACATACATGTGTACAAAATGCCAATGCACATAAATAAAACCTACTAAATTATTAAAAATGATTATAAAAACTATAAAATTATAGGATATTTACAAAATATTAAAACTGGCTCTCCTTATTCACATTTTCTGATTTGCTTGGTCATTTGTGTATGTGTATTTGAGTGTGTGTGTGTGTGTGTGTGTTTGTGTGTAAGTGTGTATGGGCCTGTACAACTTTATATCTTATATATGTTTAGCCATACTTATTTTTTTCTGAAAAATTCTCCTGACTCCAAAGAAAAAAATCTTTTGCTGGACCTGTGAGCCATACTAATAATTAAGAAAACAATGTAACCAGCCTCATTATTGCCAGGATTTCCCATACAACTAGCTTTTAAGCTAAATGCATCACTTTAATCTTCAGTTATATACTCTTCCATTCCCTGACTGAGAATAATGTATGCTTGCATGTATGTGTTTTGGTAATCATTTCCTAAAAACAGTAACCAGTTTGAAAGCAACTTTAAGCAAACAAAAATGTCCCATAAATGCTAGAAGCACCATTCAGTTGTAGGTTAATAACATTTGTTTGTTGTTTTAAGTGCTACTCTGAGTCAATTATGATCAGTACAGTAATTTCTTACCTTATGAAATTCTGTTGAAATTTTTGTAAAGAATTCCTTTATTCTTTCCCACACTGTAATTTCTGTTTTGTAAATGCAGAGCAGAGTTCCCTTTACTGGGACTAGTACAAACTCAAATAAAACACAGGCAGAGACACAGAACATGCACAGGCATGACAGACACACATGCAGAGCACACAGGCAAAGGACAGGCATCAGGCATACAAAAAGACATGCTATGAACTGGCCAGTAACAGCACACCATAGACAGATTGAAGGCATAGAGGAAAGACATGAAGAATCCAAACTTGTGCTCAATCTTGGTCAAACTAATCCAAGAAGAAGTTTCTTTTACTTTTACTCCTTCATGTGTTAACCAATAAACACATGCTCATGAAATCATGACCAAAATTAAAACTCAATAGCAGCTCACAACAAATGTACTTCCCCCTTATTCCTCACTTAACACCATTTATTATTCTTTCTCTGCTCTTCAGTTGCTTTCTAACCTGTAAATTCACAATTTTCCTTTTCTAAATATTTTTCTACTTTAAAAATTTATCAGAGAAACCATAATGGAACCAATAAGCTGATGGCCGAGGACCCAACACAAGGTCCTGTTGTTATCCAATGACTGAATGAAAAGGGAAGGCATCTTGCATAAAGAAATGAAGTAATGGTCTCAAGATATGTATATCAATTTTCAGTGGTAGGAAAACATTGTTTGGAATGACAAGGTGGTGGAATCTCACCATTTGAGATTGGGAATCTCAGCATCTGAGAGCCAAAGGAGGGAAGATTGACACTTTTGAAGCCAGTGGGGCCTATATAATACCCTCTCTCAAAAAAAGAGAAGCCCTGTCTTGAAAAACCAAAAAAAAAAAAAAAAAAAGATCAATATAACAAAAAATAATGGTTTTGAGGCAAAAAAAAAAAAAAGAATCAACAAGTTATCAAGTTTATGTGTTACGTTAAAATTGTGGATTATTGGAAATCTGCATATTAAACTATAAGTTCTATTTTATCTTGTGACCATGCACTTTGGTAGAGGGTTTTTTTTTTAGAAGCAGCTAGATGTTTCCATTATCAAAATTATTCATGTAGTTTCACCATACTAGTTAAATTTCTATTTTTCAGGAAAAACAAACTCTGTGTTAGCAAACACCAATGGTTCAGTATTCAGCCTTCAGAGATTCTAACATTGCATATCTTCTGTGAGGCAAATTTTCAAACTTAGATACTTGTGGCCATTAACTGCGACAAAAAATGTATTTTGTAATAAATTACACTGCTTATGTGTGTGCTGTGGATCTGGTAATCAGGGTTCCAAAACTTTGCAACAGCAAAGGGGAACCAAGTGAATTTTCTAATGTGTTTTTAAATGAACATCATAAAGCAAACCCCATTCCATTAAGTGTTTAAAGAGGGATTCTTGAAATGATATTTTGTTAGAGAAGCCTGGTTCCCGTGTGAGTCTTGTCACTCCACAGTAGGTGAGTTGATTTTCCACGGTGTCTGAGTTTGGGCTATTGAGTTGTTTTCCTTGTCACCTTAGGCAAGCTTGATGGTTGATGGAATCACTAATGGGATATACAGTCAGTTATGGAGTTCTAAACTAGCTTGGATTAGCTATGAAAGAAATCAATTACTACAGCCCACTGGTCCATGGAAATTTGGGAAAGGGGTATTCTCACATTTCTGTTCCCAGCGAACAGCTGTAGTCATTCCCCAAGCAGAGAAAAATATTACCAGTAAAATTGATGCTAATTAGCACCCATGTTGGCAGTCAGAATACTCAGAACATTGAGAAGAAAATTCGCAAATGAGGCTGGTTAAGGGCAGTAAATTTTGTGCCACTAAAATTAGCCAAGTATAATAAATGACTTTCTTTCAACTATCTGAAAACAATATTCTTTGCTTAATCAACACATTAATGGAGCTTTGTGATTGATTTTTAAGGTTTTGCCTTTCATTTATTATCCAGTGATGTTTATTTCAAAATATTCAAAATCAGCAAACTTGGTGTATCCATGAGATGTTACAGTTTGTTCAACGTTTTCTATGCTCATATTCTTTAGCAATCAATACTGGCAAGAATTAGTCAATAAAAACTAGTCAAAATGGCTAGTTCTGTTGATTGTGGCTTAACATTTTAGTTTTACATTTTTACTCTTTATCTTAATACTTTGAGCATAAAATAAACCAGATACTTCTATAAACAAAGGTCCAACTAATTTGCTCCTTAACATTATGAGCAATATCAGGACTTAAATGTGAATGATTCATATTTTTCTCAATATGAGCTGAGGCTTAAAAACTAGATAAAGACTGCAAAAAGATGTTCATGTTTGCTGCATAAGTTATCAGTTCAGTCCAATTAACACTTTCGTATTAAATATCATGGCACCATTTCCCAGGGGGAAGTATTACTCATGGTAAAAATAGCTTGTTTATTCCAGCAAAATCTATACTGAGGTGGATGGCTTCACTGAATACCCACTATCTTTCGGAAAAGTCATGCGATTTACCTTCCGCAATTCATAACTGTCATACTAGGGAAGACTAATGTTTAAATTCAATCAAATATTTATGCTATCATTTTTCTTTGAAGATAGAATTGTCAATGAAGTAATATTGGATTAGGCAGCTGGTGTGACAGGAAGCATTTCATTGATTGTGGTGATGTCCTCTGGTGGCATGTCTGCGCTTTTCTACTAAGTAGCGGCACGGAGGCTAAGATGCTGGCACAGAAAAATGAAAGGGTCCAAACTGGTTGGTAAACTTTCCTGGTAACTTCACTATCATATTTTCAAACAAATAAACTTTCACACCTGAAACTACTTTCACTCATAGCCTGGCCAACAGAATTCTAAGCAATTTTTTTATCCCTGCACAGAAGACATAAGTGCTTTTCCTAGCAATGCTTAATTATTACTTTTGTAGCAATGTGGACACAAATGAAAAAGACCAAAGAAAAGTAAACTTCTTAATAATGATAGCACATGCATAGTAGAAAACTGTACTTTAGTAACTGCAATGTACTTTCTGTATTTGTGTTTCCTTAGAAGTCTCATGAAACAAACCAGATTGTGCTATAAATTTAGGCCAAACCAACTGAAGTATATTAGAAAATTTAGATCTAAAATCAAATTGTTCGTTGTGATGTGTTGAGTGATGAGAGTATAAAGTCTTTGAGTTTAATAAGTAGCTATAGTGGATAATTACAGCAAATAAATGTACACATTTAACATAGTTACACTTTGTTTCTTTTTTGTATTGAAAGGTGATAGTGTACATTGTTATCACAACAAAAATTTTTAACCTTAGCACACATTCCACTGACCTTTTTAATTATTCATCACACATTCTAATAGTATATATTTATATCTTGCTTTAGAAAAAAAAATGTCATCTTTGCAAATGCTCCCATTGCAGAAGATACTTTATTTCTCTATGTTCATTTTATCTTACAATGCATCTTATTCTTCTATGATTGCTTAACAATATTTCATATTTCCCCATAGTCTATATTTTTTGAGGGCATGAACATATGTATTAATAGGCTCATTCAACATGAGCTTGGTATTCAGCTTGTTGATAATGGTAGGGAGTTTGGGCATATTAAGGAATGAGTATTAGTGGGAAATAATTATTATGGGGATTGCTAATTCCAAAAGCAAGTATAGTAGATTCCAAAGATTTTTGGTTACTTGTCATGAGAAGATTCTTCCCTTTTCTCTGTCTGTCTCCATACATAGTTCCACAATGATGGCAAATATTATGTGTACTGTTTAGATTTTCATCAAGTTGCCACAGGATAGAGTCTCTTGACAATACTCAAGTTGGGAACCTCAGTTGCAAAAATGTCCATCGGACTCACCTGTAGGTAAGCTTGTGGTTCATTTTCTTGATTAATGATTACTATTAGAGAGCCCAGGCTACAGTGAGCATCGCTTCCCCAGGCAGGTTGTCTAGGGTTGTATAAGAAAACTTACTGAACAAGTCATAAACAACAAATCATTAAATAACACTGCACCGTGGTCTATACTTCACTTCCTGCATTGGCTTCCCGGATGATGGACTATATCCTATAAGCTAAGTAGCTAAATAAACCCTTTTCTCCCCAAATTGGTCTTCAGCAATGTTTATGAGAGCATTAAAAAGTTTACTAGAACACTGGGAGAATGAGCCAAGAGCTATTTTTTAGAAACCAATCTGATACTCTCATCATGTATTTGGTTATCAAATCTATTGACAGCATATTTTTATAATTACTGAATATATTTTTCTTTATATAATAAAAAGCTGTGAGAGATTTGTTATATCAGATAAAATACAAAATACAATTAAGGGTATTAAATGTGGTGACATTTCTACCATCAATATTTCTCCTTTTATTTATTCTTCCTAATAAATCATTCTACATGGATAAAAATTTGGAAAAGGGGCCGGGCGGTGGTGGTGTATGCCTTTAATCCCAGCACTTGGGAGGCAGAGGCAGGCGGATCTCTGTGAGTTCGAGACCAGCCTGGTCTACAAGAGCTAGTTCCAGGACAGGCTCCAAAGCCACAGAGAAACCCTGTCTCGAAAAACCAAAAAAAAAAAAAAAAAAAAAAAAAAAAAAAAAAAAATGGAAAAGGAAGATATTCAGATCAGTTTATTTTTAACTGCATTTGCAGAAGCTGAATTCCATTTTTTCAGTAGGAGTGACTTTCTAGTCTTTTTACTCATTTTTGTTTTTGTTTTTTTTTTTTTTTTTGGTGTTGTTGTTTTGAGACATGGTTGTTCCGTGTCTCTGACTGTCCTGGAACTCACTCTGTAGACCAGGCTGGCCTCAGACTCACAGAGATTCACCTCCCACTCTCTCCTGAGTGCTGGGAGTAAAGGCATGTGCCACCGCCACCCGACTGACTTTTCACCTTTTTACATGGTTACCTCTGAATCAGTTTATCTGATAGCAAAATCAACATGGTTAGAGTTGGAAGTAGCTAATGGAAAGAAGAAAGGGATCTTAAATAACACCCTTGTTTAAAATTGCAGATAAATGAGTACCATACCTGCATGATAAAACTTAGTGAGGATTTTTAGATATGTGATTTTCTATTACTTCTGTGCAGACTGCCCATTCTTTTGTGTTGTACTTCAATTTGCAGCAAAATATGACTGGCTATTGCACAGCATTATCTGCCAATCTTTATTACCAATGATAAGAACACTTTAGCTTTGTACCTATGTCTTACTGTTTTTTTTTTTCTAATTTTATTTAAAAATCAATCAGATAGTTAGGTCCTACAATTAAGCTTCATTAAAGATTAATCCCTTTAATCCTAATTTAGCCTTACATTTTCTTTCCTTTATTTACCATTATCATTCATAGACATCAAAACCATTAATCATACACTGATACCTCCTTACCACCCCGTGTTTTTGTGTATTTTTTGTTTTTGTTATTTATTTATATATGTTATCTATTTATCTTTGTCTAGCTATCATCTCTCATTTATTTAATCTATCTATCATCTGTTATCTAATCTATCTGTCTTTCTATCTATCATCATCTATCTATCTACTTATTTATTATGTGTACAGTCTTCTGCCTGGACATATGCCTGTGAGCCAGAAGAGGGCACTAGATCTCATTACATATCATTATAAGCCACCATGTGGGTGATAGGAATTGAACTTAAGACTTTTGGAAGAGTAGTCAGTGCTCTTAACCTCTGAGCCTTGCCATCTCTCCAGGCCTATTTTGTTTGTTTGTTTGTTTTTGCTTTTGTTTTAACTTACAGAAGACATTGCTTTATACTTATGAAGCAACAGTGACAGTGTTGAACTTAGCTGTGTTTTTGGAACATTATTCCTTGCAAATTATACCATCATCTTAATAAATAACCTTTGCCTCAATATGTATGCAAGTGATACAAAAAATAATGAAAAAAATTCTTCCAGTAAACATGAGGAAATTATTACTTTGAGAATTATCAGTTTAAACATATCAGAACACTGTCATGTAAGATAAGTCTTAGTGCGTTTTGATAGACTTTCTAATATAAGAAGTCATTAAAATAAGCCAGATATTATTTACTTGTTTTTTTTTATTTCTCATGATGAACTAATAAAATTAGTGATTTAATGACAACATACAGATGTTTTGTAGAAGAATAGAATCAAATGTGTGTGAAATTGTTTCACTTTTTATGTAGTGTGGATAGCATTAATTAGGACATATGACAGTTAAAATAATCCATTTACTCTGAAGAATCATTTCCAAAACTTTGGATATTGAAAGTTATATCTATAATAGCTTCCAGTTGATCTCTACTATCCCATTCCTTTTTTTTTTTTTTTTTTTGGTTTTTCGAGACAGGGTTTCTCTGTGGTTTTGGAGCCTGTCCTGGACTAGCTCTTGTAGACCAGGCTGGCCTCGAACTCACAGAGATCCGCCTGCCTCTGCCTCCCAAGTGCTGGGATTAAAGGCCTGCACCACCACCGCCCGACTACTATCCCATTCTTATAAGCACAAATACCCACATAATTGCAGACATTAACATTGTTAAATAATATTTGTCTGATACATGTATTACATCAAGAGCTTATATGAGGATTCACCAGTTTTAAAGTCCCTGTCCTCGGGCTGCTGTCTTCTGCTCCGAGCTCCTTCCTGGAACTTGCATTGCTTTATAGTTACAAGTCTGGTGTCCTTTTCTCTCCATACAGCAACCTTCTCATTCACCGGTTCAATTGTAAATTACAATTTCCTCCATGTAGCTTGACAGATAATAAACAACCAAGCTGTATGTTTTGTACTTTAACCAACCTCTTGACTTCAAACGGTTAATTGGAACTGAGATTGAGAGGCCATTGAATGATCTATGGCATTTCTCGGGAAAGTCTAGAAATCTCCTTGGAGAAATATCTAAGTGCCAGAAATAGAAAAGGAGAGCAGATATGAATTAATGACCCTGTAATTATTACTGTGAACTTTCACCACGTTTTTACTCTTACTCCAACACAAAGTAGATTTGATGTGAAATCTACTTTTTTGATAGTGTCTACAGCTTGACAGCTGTATACATTTTGTGGACCAGAGTATCACCTTATACTAGGAAAATCAATAAAGTTCAAGAAAAGACACTGACGATAGTGATCTGTCTACCAATTATATGACATTGCTCCACACTTCCCTGACAGGCATATGCTTTTATACTCCATTAAAGCGTGGTGAATAACTCTTAAAGTACTTCCAAATAAACTCCAAAATAGGTCTCACTAGAGTTACTGAATGTCCTTTTCGCACACATCATTTTAATAGTCCATTTTCTACATTTGACTGTGATGCTGTGTGTTGGCCTCACAAATCTGCAAGCCTGTGTGTTTTCAGTCTTGAATATTGTGTATACTGTCCTATAAATCACTTATTTTTAGTAATTAATTTATATACCATAAAGTATCAAAAAAGCATACCTTTACATTTTTCACAAGAAAAGTGTTGAATTAAAAAATCAAATGCTATGCTTCACTTGTATGGGAAAAAGAAAGAAAAGTGACTTCACCTAGTTAAGAGACCATCCGGATACATATAGATGGAGATGAGCATAAACAAAATATTAAGTTTCACGTGCAGTATATATTTACTTGCACTATCCACATATACATATATTTATATTTATATGTAATAAAATTTTATAATTTTATGTACATAATCTGAATGTTTCAGTTTTATTTTGACAATGAAGTGTTAGGTTTGAGGAAGCAACCTACCTTTCCTTGGGAGTTCATATTCCAGTCCCTGGTGAGTTATCAGAAACCTCAAAACCACAGGTGGCACCACCTTGTAGCTTCTATGTGTCGTGACACTGAATTCTGAGCCTGTCAAATTCACTGCTGCTTTTATTATTTTTAGATGCACTACACATCTCCTCTAAAAACACAAATCACACTTCTGCAGGTGCCAGGTTTTAAAAATTTGCAGTCTGATAAACTAGACGTGTTACAACAATTCCTTAAATAAATAAAGTAGCTCCAAATCCATTCCTCAAATATGCCAACGTATTCAAGGCCTGGGGCCACAGATGGCTGCGACCACATGTCTGCCTTGGTTGGTTTGCAAGTATGAAGTATAAGCTTGCCATGCTACCTCACTCTAAGTATGAAAAGAAAGAAAATAGAAAAAGAAAGCAAAGTAAAATAAAATAAAATAAAAAGCTTTACCTGGTTTTCATCAAAGAGGTTTTGGATCTTGTTCCTCCTGGGATGGCTGCTAGCTACTGTGCCTTCATGCTAACCTTTGTACTGAACCGAATTCAAAGGCCTTTAAAACTCATTGAAGATGTGCTGTGTGACTCAGCCACTGTACTTCCTGTAGCAGGCATCCCTGCTTGAGATTAAGTTATATTCACTTTAAGATTTATGTGAGGGAACAAGGTGCCTCATGGGAAAGGACTTGTTCTAAGGATGCAGTGATACAGTTTTGTTTCATGAATGGCAGGTCAACATCAGAGATAAAGGGTCGCTGTTCTCCCTTAGCTCACCCTTCAACCTTGCTCCTGTGGACACACACTGAAGTCCACAGGCAACTCCATGAGGAATAAAAGATGTGGCTAAAATGAAAGCTGCTTTTATTCTCTCTTTCTCTAGTATTACCTACTCGAGAAACTGAGCACTAAGTTTTCAGATAAGCAATTGTTAGCAGATTCTCTAACAATAACAAGGGAAGTCACTGGTCCACAAAAACACAAAACAACTAATATTGCCCTCAGTGGTGGTACCGATAACAATACCTATCAGTAATGGGGGGTGCAATCCTTTCCCAGAAATCTTAGAGACTCACACATTCCTAAGCACATCCGTTTTGAAACCTAACTTGGCAAGCTTGTTACCTTTGGGTGTAACTGAATTACTAGTATTGTTGATAATCATCAGAATATGGTTCCTACTGTAGCTGGTAAGAGTAATAAACAATAGTCATAACAATACCTCAATGGTATCGGGCTCCAAGAAGTTTGCAAAGGACTATGCTGTACTTTTATTCTTATATGCTGTGCAGAGGGCAGGGTGTTGAAGTATTTAGCACTGGCGGTGCTATGGGAAGGTACATCAGGTATAAAAAGGCTTGACTTTATGAGATAGTGTTTAGTTAGCTAAGGACATGCCCTGGAAAGAAATGATTGGACCTTAACCTCTTCAATTTTCCTCCTTTGCCACTGAACTTTTTGTCACAAAATTATGACTAGGTTTAGGCTCACAAGAAGCAAATTCAACCTTTTATTGGACTGAATCTTTCAAAATTGTGAACAAAAATGTGTATTTTTCTTTACATGTGGAAAGTCTTTGGAATTTTGTTTCAGTATTCAAGTCATCTAATTCCTAAAGGAATGGGACACAAAATACATCTGAAACAGACTCCAAGAGAATTAGAAATTGACCTGAAAAAAACTTAATGTATTGTACTTTCTTATGTCGAAAAGATGTGTGGTTATTTGAATTGTACTTTAATTTTGGAAGGCTTTTGCAGATGTTTAATACTTGCATTGTTCTTCAAAATAAACACTAAATTATATAGAGAGTTATTGAGTCTTTAACAGAAAGAACTAGGTTCAGTAGTTAGATTTTTTTAAAGTTGTTTTTTATTTTTTTTTATTTATTTTGTATACTCAGCACAGTTCTCTCTCCCTCCTCTCCTCTCCCTCCCCCACCTCCCATCCACACCTCAGAGAGGGTGAGGCATCACATGGGTATCAGCAAAGCCTACCTTATCAAGTTGAGTCAGGACCAATTCCCTCCCTGCTGTATCAAGGCTGAGAATAGTATCCCACCATAAGGAATGGGTTCCAGAAAGCCAGTTCAGGCACCAGGGATAAACCTTGGTTCCACTGTCAAGAGTTCCAAATAAATATCAAGCCACACAACTCTCACCCACATTCAAGGGGCATAGTTTAGTCCATTGCTGGCACCCCAGCTGTCAGTCTAGCATTCATGAGCTCCCATTCTCTTAAGTCAGCTGTTTTTGTGGGTTTCTCTATCATGATATTGAATCCCCTTATTCATATAATCCCCCCTCCCTCTCCTCAAATTAGGTCGTATATCTACAGAGGTCCTGATACTTATTTATAAACAAAACAAGTATATGTTCTCCCTTTTCCACAAAATATACCTAAATATTACTGTTCCTATGCTTAGAGGATTTAAATACTCGAGGAAGAGGAAAACTCTGAATAAATAATATATAAACTTGGTGTGGGAGGTCCTTCTGTCTATGTGTTGCTTTTATTGGTTAATGAATAAAAAACTGCTTTAAGCCTGTGGCAGGGAAGAACAGAACTAGGCAGGAAAAGCTAGGCTCTATGCTGGGAAAAAGACGGAAGAGAGAAACCATGGAGCCTCCAGAGTCAGACATGATGAAACTTTGCCGGTAAGCCACTGCCATGTGGTGATACACAGATCAATAAAAATGGGTTAAATTAATATGTAAGAGTTAGCCAATAAGAAGCTAGAGCTAATAGGCCAACCAATGATTTAATTAATACAATTTTGTGTGATTATTTCAGGGCTAAGCAGCCGGGAATGAACAAGCTGCCTCCAAGCAACATAAACTAAAGATTTTATTATATTTATACAGTCGTAAATATATTATATTATTATATATATTTATATATATTATAATATATTAGTAATATTATAGCAAAATAATACATCAGAAATGATAGTAAACAATGCTACTGTAGAGACAATAGTGATAAGAATCAGCTTATGCCATTTAAGAATTCTTACATTTGATTGGGAAGTGAGTATGATTGGGATAAGTTATGTAAAATTCCCAAATAGTCAATAAAAAACATTTGTTGGGGAAAAGAAAACACAAAAATTAGAGTTCTTACCTTCATAAAGTCTACAGTTTTGCTCTAAGTAGATTTATGACTCTCCTTAATGCCCAAGGCATATACAAGTCTTTAAGACTGTTCATGTATTTTTCTCACAAGTAGAACATGAAACAATTGATTCAATTGATTTTTCAATACTTGTAGAAATTTTTTTCATTCCTTAGGTAGATGCAATTTTGTTCTAATTCATGACAGGTTTACATTCCTTAGAGTTATGCTCATTTATTTTTGTCTTCTATCTTATATATTTATTTATTAATAATTTTGACTCATGCCTAGCTAAGTATGCTAATTTAATATTATTATCTTAATAAATTATTGATATAGCAGCAAAATATTTTATTTGAGATAAAGATCAATTTCTAAAAATGCCTCAGGCCTCAGATAAGATCTGACATTGTGCAAATACACCTTATGCTTGAAAACCTTTCTGTCTACACTTGTAACTTCAATGAGTTGGCCACACCTAACTTGAAGACTTTGCACTGGCTGATATCATGGTCTTATGAAATCTATAGCAAATATAGCGTGGGTTTGTTCTGGGGGTAACTATCATAGTAAGTGCAATTCCTTAGTTAATGTTTATTATTATTTTGGATTTGAATATGTTACTTTTGGATCTGTATTTTAAATAAGAATACTTTAAATAATAGTACTTAATAGGAATCAGAGCTATGAGTGTACATGTTAATGATATAAAGAAAAATGAGACACAATTCAGTTAACTAGAACAAAATATTCACCTGTAAATAAAATGCACAAAAACCTGAAAAGATAAGATGTAGTGAAAGAGCAAGAACAATAATGTTCAAGTTTGAAGAATATAAGCAAAGCTAAACTGTTAGCATGGACTGTGTGCAATGATTACGTATGTAGTCAGGAACACCTTGATGATAAGTGTTTATGTGGAAGCCCTACTGCAGTCCATGTATACTTCAAAAGGGGACTTCCACCTAGTAGCCACATCCCATGCTCTGGTCTCATTCCTCTCATTCCAAACCCAACCCTTAGAAAGCCCACCAAAAGTCAGCCCCTCCCTAGGGCTGCTCCAGGCCTTTCCTGAAGGCTACATAAGACCTGTTAGCCTTACATGTGATATCATTACTCCTCTACCTTCCCAAAGGGTCAACCAGGAGTTACTTTGCTTAGTTCAAATTAAACCTGGACTTATTGCTTTGGCCTTATCTGACATTGGCAGTGGTATTACTATCAGGGAATTTAAACTTTTAAATGAGGTAAAAATTTGAGCTAAATCTTAGAGGGTAGTGTAAGAGAAATGAAACCCACTTAATGATTCTAGAGGAAATTGGAAAAGAGAAATATTCTAGAAAACAATATCACATATCAGATAGAATAACAGACAAGGAAATGCAGAAGTCCTGTGAACATATTTATTTATAATAGGTTGAAATCTAAATTACGTGGTAAATAGTAAAATTCTTAAGTATAACTCAGAAAAAATTGTAATTCTTAATCTAATAATGTTATGATATTACTATAATTCATTTTGGCTATTTTATTTCTCATGAGGGTTCTTAGTCGCATAAATTAAATGCACAAATTAATTCATTTTAAAAATGAGGAGAGTGCTTTGGAAATTAGATATAGGTTGCCAATGGGGAATTAAAGAAAACACACAGACAAGGTCCACTGGGAAGGAAAATAGTCAGATAATAGAGTGAGGATAGGGCTAAGATGAAACAACAGATGGGGGATGTTTTCTGTGAGTTCTCACACAGATGGCTCACCAGATGGATTCTGCCAGGTTCATACAGCTTATGTATATTTTTCAACTGCTTATCATGGTAGGCAAGCAACTTCTATGCAGGCAAAATCTTTACTTGGTTCAGGTTATTGAAATATATCACCAGAATATCTTACTAGTTGGCAACATTTTACAAAGTTTTTTTTAATAACTCCTATTTTTAATTAGACAGAGACCCGGAGGTAATCTAATTTAAAAACACGAGTCTTCAAAAAGAATTCATAGGTCTTTATGCAAGTTATAAGAATGGAAACTTTAATTTGAATTTTGGCTGTTAATTGATTATTATAACCTCTTGGATATATAAATCCATCTTCTACTTAGCTAACAAAATAGTTCAATTTAACAAAAAACTTACAATGATTTAAATAACCTAATAATATTTCTATATAAATTTATTGTAAATCTTAACACAATGTGTTACATATTGACTGATATATCAATAAATATGTAGTATATTTTACCTCTATATAAAAGTATTGTTATAGAAACGTTTCATTCTGAAACTTCAGATATGTATACACTGCTTTAAAATATGCATTATGTAAGCTTTACTGCCTTTCAAGTTAAAAATGGTACTTGTTACAAACATCACTTAGATGAAAGAGAAAACAAGAATAAAGCACAAAGGCATTGTGGGTTTTCAAATAATTACTCTTCATTATATAAAGTAATACATGCACACTTGGAATACATTTTAGATGAACTCTGTTCTTTCTGATGTTGAAAGTTGAGATCTTAATAAAGGAGATTTTTAAATCCTAACAGGAGGGGATTTTTCTTGCTGAAATTGTTGTAAGTACTGATATACTACATCAAAGGTATGTAATCTCTCTGGAAACACTGCAGGGGACTGGGTATAACAACTACCTTGGACTCTTCTGGTATCACTATTTTTCATCATAGTATTAATTGTGCTAAAACCTTAAAGATACCAAGAATGTTGTTGTTTTAAAATGTTTTTTATAAACATTACTCATTTGAGGCTGACCATAGTTATCATGGCAATGATCTCTGATTTACAAATGGGAAAAGTGCATCTTGAGAGCCTGGTAAGTAATGAGCACTCGGCTAGTTAGCAGATGAAAGAACCAAGATTCTGGCTTGTTATTTCAACACAGACTTACAGTACATCTATAATGTGCCCGCGATTATTGATTATGCTAGTCTACTGTTTTCTAAAATGAGTACATAGCAATATGCACCACAGTGGTTGTTTCTGAATGCCACTGTATCAAACCACCTTGAGCATTTTATTTATTAATTCATTCAACAATTAGTTCTGTGACTTATTGTGCACACTCTTCTTAATTTATGATTTGAGAAAGCATACATAGGCAGAGACAAAAGTACACAACCCCTACATACAGAGATAGATGCATTTGTATTTTTATGTGAATAAGCGTATGTTTATTAATCATATCAAAAGTGTATCATAATTTTAATTTGTTAAATACATTGGAAACTGAAAAGAATCCATAAGTTTGAAAAGCAGAGATTAAATAGAGGGCAGAGTAACATTTTATTTTATTGTGATTGTTTGGTCATTTTTTTGTTTTATATTAACAAAAATTTTTCCTACAATATAATCTGATGTTTCCACTCTTCCTGTTAATCTCTGATTCCTCCCACCTCCCCAGCAACCCAAATCCATGACCTTTGTTTCTCCCTCTTTGTAGAAAGCAAACATTTTTTAGTGATAAAGGGAGGTGGAAAGACTCTAATGAAGCTTCACAGGAGGAGAAGAGCACAGGTAATCATGAAGCACATAAGAATATGTGATTTAAGTATTGCTACATTATAAAATGAGCCATAGAATCGCCACTGATGAAAATGAGAACAAGTGCCACAGTTAAGTCCTGGCTGGAGGGCTAAGGCTATGAACGTATATCCTAGCTAAAAGCTGGATTTTGTTTCCTCTTCTAGGATGATACTTTCCTTCTTTTTTGTGAACATGGTTTAAGTTTTCTACTCTGTGGGCAATGGGAATGAGGTGGGAATAAAAACACCAATAGAATTATTTATGCATTGAGATGCAGGTATTTAGTAATTGATGGTATTTTCTTTTTTTTTCATTTATTTATTCTTCTGTCATACCATACATGCCAAATTCATCCTCTCATCCTTCTATTCCTTTCAGTCCCATCCCCCCATACACACACCATTCCTCTCTTCTGGGTCCACTCCTCCTCTGTTTCCCTTCAGTAAAGAACAGGCCTCAAAGGACTATCAACCCAATATGGCATAACAAAATGTAATAAGACTAGGCACACAGCCTCATATCAAGGATGGATGAGGCAGCCTCGTAGGAGGAAAATAATCCCAGGAGCAGGCAAAAGAGTCAGAGATAAACCTAAACACCTCAAGCTAAACAACCATAGAATGTATGCCAGAGTTTATTACAGACCCATACAGGGTACACTTTGTCACTTTAGTCTCCATGAGCCCTTATGAGCCCTTTTTAGTTAATTATGTGGGATGTATACTTCTGGAATCCTTGAACCCTTTATTCCTATAATCCTTCCTGTCCCTCTTTTGGGGTTCCTCAAATACTACCTAATGTTTGTCTGTGGATTTCTCTGTCAGCTTCTGGAGAAAAACTCTCTGATATGGATTAGAGTATAGGAGAATATTGTTAGGAATAATTTCATTACTTTTCTTCTCTTTTTTTCTTTTTCTTTTTGTTGGCCCCTTCCAAAAACTGAGTCACCATCGTCCCAGCATACCTTGTAGGCAAGTCAAGTTGTAAGTCAAAGATTTTGTGGCTTCGTTGTGACTGTTTTTGTGGTTGGTTTTAATTCACCACTGGAAGTCTTGTGTCTTTAATCCCAGGCCTTAAGAGGCAGAGACAGGTAAATCTCTGAGTTCAAGGACAGCATGGTCTACAGAGCAAGTTCTAGGACAGACAGAGTTATAAAAAGGTGCCTCAAAACACCAATGTAACCGCTAATAATAATAATAATAACAATAACAATAATAATAACACAGAAAAATGATAGTGTGTGAAATGACTATCTGATATTTAGCTTCAATCATTAGGAACAATGATATTTCATTCAGATCAATAGAATACAAATTATAATTGGTTATTGGTGACTGACTGAGAGGGCTGGGAAGGAAGATGCAAATGGAGGAGAGATGATATCACATGTCATTTTATTGACAGGTTAAGTTTCAGGACCCTTAATAATATTTAGGTTTCAATATTTTTTGATGATGACTTACAAATGTATGGTGTTTGGGGAATATTTTCAGAAAAAAAGCATCTATATAGCTCAAATAATATTCCATAGTTAAAAGTTTTTTTCTGTATGTAATAAAGGTGATGGAGGGATGATGTAGGATGTCTGTATATATATTGCTTTTAATTGTTAATGAATAAAGCTGCTTTGGCCAATGGTTTAGCAGAGTAAAATCAGGCAGGAAATCAGAATAAAAACAGAGAGAATAGCAGTCAAGGAGGCACCATGTAGCTGCCAAAGGAGACAGACACTGGAACCTTACAAGTAGGCCACAACCTCGTGGTGATACACAGACTAATAGAAATGGACTACCTTAAGATGTAAGAACTAGCTAGGAATGTGCCTAAATGATCAGTCAAACAGTGTTATAATTAATATAGTTTCTGCATTATTATTGGGGTCTGGGAAGCTGGAAAAATGAATGAACAGTCTCCATTTACAGAAGGAAGATCAAGGAAAAGGTGAGAAAGTCTATCTAATATTTTGCCAATAGTTTTTATATGTCTTTGTAGTAATAATTATCTGGCTGTAATAAATTAATACTGTTAAAAACTTATCTGCTTCATGTTTCAGTGTATTTTAGTGTTTATTAATAGTATCTGTAGCAATAGTGTTAGGAACAAATAATATCATATGCCATAGGGTCTCTGCAACAGTCAGAGAATGTTATGGAAGGAGAAAAGGGAAGGAAAATGTCTTAGCTGGCTTTTTATTGTTACGAAGAGATACCACTGCAACTCTTAAAAAGAAAAATATTTAATTGGGGTGGTACCCTTACAGTTTCAGAAGTTCAGACCATTATCATCAGGAGAGGGAGAATTGGCATGCATGCAGATATGGTACTGAAGTAACAACTGAGAGTCCTACATTTTGTACGCAACAGGAAGTCAGCTGAGACACTGGGAGTATCCTGAGCATGCAAAACCTCAAAGCCCGCCTCCCACAGTGACACACTTCCTCTAACAAGACCTTACTCTGAAGCACAATTAATATAAACTCAGAGAGAGAAATTGGGGTTCAGCCAAAACAGCAATATAGCTAGCTACTGGCTCCTACCTTGACCTCAATTAGAAAATGGCAACCAAGCCTTCAAAAATCTCAGAATTAAACTGTGTCTGAGTGCTGTATCCTCCCATTTTATAATCCTCTCTGGGACTTGTTTAAAAGGCATAAACCACTGGGATTAAAGGCATGCACTTCTTGGTTTCTATGGCAACAAGTGTGGCTACTGGGATTAAAGGTGTGTGTTACCACTGCTGGTCTGTAAGGCTGACTAGTGGGGCTGTTTTAATCTCTGATCTTCAGGCAAGCTTCATTTAATAAAATACAAATAAAATGCCACTATAATACCCATTCCAATAAATCCATGCTTTCTAACAGTGCCACTCCCTCTGGGAGTCATTTTCTTTCAAACCACCACATTCCACACCTTAACCCACAAAGGCTTGTAACCATATCATAATGCAAATATGCATTCAGTCCAACCTCAAAAGTTCCCATAATCTATCACCGTCTCCACAATTCCTAAAAGTTCAAAATTCAGTCTCTTCTGAGATTCATGCAAGCTCTTAACTGTAATCCCATATATATGTATATATATATACATACCCACATACTTTCAACATATAATGGCACAGGATGTACCGTACAATACCATTCCAAAGTAAAGGGAAGGGCATATAGTGATATAATAGTGTTATAGTGAGGAAATACTGTACCAAAGCAAGACCAAAAGTCATCTGGACAAACTGCAAACTCTTCATCTCTGTGTCTGATGTCAAAACACTCTCTATGTCCACAATTCTTTTCAGTTGCAACACACTCTTCAACTGTTTTTACTCCCTGCTAGAAGCTCTCCTTGGTAAGTATCCAACAACTCCGGCATCTCTAATATCTTGGCTTCTCCAAGGAAACCCAGGCTTCAACATCCCAGCTTCATGCAATGGCCTTTCTAAACTTCCATTCATGGACACCCTTGACACATGCCTGGCCTCAGCAACTTTATTCCATAACTCCTTTCTTCTGTTCTTAACTCTAAAGCCAGAACCATGGAGCTGAAGCTGCCAAATTTTTCTGCTTGCTGGTATTGGAACATGGCCTCTTGTTCAATTACGTCTTCACTAGCTTTCTGTCATTCACTGACTAAAGTTGGGTATCCTGAAACTGACTCTATAGACCAGGCTGGCCTCAGACGGAGAGGTCTGCTAGCCTCTGCCTTTGGAATGCTGAGGTTCAAGGTGTGTACCACCACACATGATTCTAGGCTTTTCTTTAGTTTCTTTTTACAAGCTGGAAACTCAAAAGGGTAGAAACTTGCCCTGAGGTAAGTACTCTCTTTAATCTATTTCTTAATCTGTTTATCTCATTGTGCACAAGACTTGGCTCCACCCTCTGGTATTCTTTTTATCCTCAAAATTTACACTTTGTAATTTATTCTGCTAAGCTTGTTCCTTTTCATTAGAGTTACCACTAATAACCACATGAGAGAGTCTGAACTAGGCTGTTTTGAGATGTCCTCTGTCAATGGAATAATGGAATTAATACAAAACTCTTCACTTTACACTCTGGCAGACTCAGGTAACCTTCACCATAATAACACAAAACTGATCTCTAGGCAGCATGCTAAAATTTTCTCCTCTGAAACCTCTCTTTTTTTTTTTTTTTTGGTTTTTCAAGACAGGCTTTCTCTGTAGCTCTGAAGCCTGTTTTGGAACTAGCTCTTGTAGACTAGGCTGGCCTCAAACTCACAAAGATCAAAAAAGATCTGCCTGCCTCTGCCTCCTGAGTGCTGGGATTAAAGGTGTGCACTACCACCACCTGGCTCTGAAACCTCTTGATCCCCACAGTTCATCAAGTCACACGTAAAGAACCACTGTTTCTATGCTCCTATTATTTTGACCGATAAGACATTGCTTAAAGCGTTCTGTTGCTTTTGTAACCCCAACTCCCAAAGACCATATTACTCCAAACAAACAAACAACAACAAGAAAAAAATGGTCAGACCGTCAGTCCTGCCACAGCAATACTCCATTCATTGTCTTATTCAGGGGTTTTATTGCTACGAAGAGACACCATGACCACAGCAACTCTTAAAAAGAAAACACTTAACTGGGGTGGCTGACTTATAGTTTCAGAGGTTCAGTACATGATCATTATGGTGGAGGGAATGGTGGCTTGCAGGCAAATGTGGTTCTGAAGTAGTAACTGAGAGAAGTACATCTTGCAGGCATCAGGAAGTTGACTAAGAGAGTGAAGGTATCTTGAACATAGGAAACCCCAAACTCTGCCCCCACAGTGACATACTTCCTCCAAAAAGGGCATATCCATACCATCAAAGTCACACTTTCCAATAGTGCCACTCCCTTTGATTGTCATTTTCTTTCAAGCCAACACAGAAAACAAAAGAAAGAAAACGGAAATCTGAGAAAGAAAAACATAACATACACTTTCAGTCTATTATCAAAGGTGTCACTTCACAGGCTCAACACTTGAAAAAGTAGATTCCAGGTAAGGTTTGGATTTTGTACTCCTACATCTAACATTTCATAAGACAAGAATAAGAAGCAAAATCATAAGACTGTGACTCCATCTAGGAAAATGCTCTCTGAAATTCATTTATCATCTAAGTAACCTTAATTTTTCATAAAGACACTTAGACACATACTATCAAATTTAAACCATGACTCAAGTCCAGATTTTGTGGCTTGTTCATATTGTGACTGCATGGCAAATCCATTTATGTCACAAAAATGGATTCATTAAATAAATGAAAATATATTAAAGTCAACATTTCTACAATATTGCCTCTGTCTAAATGAGGTTTCTGTTTCCATTTTCCTGTGCTATAAATGAGCAATAGCTGTATAATCCATCTGTGTGACTTTGAAGTATTTAAGGTTTAGAGTCATGCCATATTTTTCATTTCAGCCAATACTTTCATTTTACCAGCATTGCCTAAATCATGTGCCTATCATTTATTTCAACAAATTATTTGATGAATAAAACTATCAATATCAAGTAAATACAGGAATACTTTTGCAAAATTGCTATTATCACAAGTTTAACTATTTATTTAAAATATGCCTAACAGTAAAAAGAATGTAATTATAATTTGAAAAATTAAAATTATTATGAAATGTTAAATAAACATTATTCCTTAGTATTAAATATGAGTTTATATGAATGTACATGTGCACATGTGTATCTCTGTTAGAACATTCTGTGTGATGTCATCTTTATCTGGAATACCCTAGTATTACAATCTTGATTCTGCTAGTTATCATTATCTATAATAACTCTTTCAAGAAATAAAAACATGTCTTTCTTCTTATCCAATGGTATCTATATCATACTTGGTACCACAGATATTTCTCAAAAACTCAGTTTGACTTTTTATGAATTCCCTTCTTGAAAATTTGTTTCTATGAGTGGTTGAAGAATGAATATAAACTGGTTAGTATAAGTTTCTTCAAAGTTTGGTTCCTGTATTCAGTCCTAGATTTCCTCCCAGTGATTTGCTCTTGGAGATCCTGTGACTCTTCAGTATGTGTTTCTGTCTAAAATTTATGCTACAAACCATATGTCCGTTAAAACCAAACCAAACCAAAACAAAACAAAATAAAAAACCTCTTATATCCTGTCTTAAATATGTCTTGTTTTCTAACTCACGAGGGAATTGGAAATACAGTATCTGTTTTCCACTTAGTGTACATGAGATCCAAGTTTCTATTACATCACTCTCAATAGCTACTTTACTGCTGTCCTCTCTCCCCTCCCCTCTCTCATTTCTGTCTATTTCTCATGCTCCTATCCTCTTTTGACTTACTCTCCTTTTTCCTTCTCCGTATCAATAATTGCATTCACAAATATGAGTTTGTGTGATTATTCTATGGGTATCTTAGTCTGCCAACTAAAAAATATTTCTAGTTGAACACAAGCACTGTGATTTCAATCTAGAAAAGCAACAGAACAGATTAGAGGCAAGACAAGGTATTTAGCATCATGTGTTAAGTTTAAAGGTAATTACCAAAGTCAGGACATCTAGTCTATTTCTAGTTCAAGATCTATGCAGAGAGTTTGGGATTGTAGCTCAATGGTAAAGTACTTAATCACAAAGCCCTTGGTGTGGGTTGTAGTGGTAGTTCATTTGTATTTTAATAAATAAAGCTTGTCTGAAGATCAGAGAGTAAAACAGCCTCACTTGTCAGCCTTACAGACCAGGCATTCTGACACACACCATTAATCCCAGAAACCACACTAGGAACCGAGCAATGCATGTCTTTAATCCCAGTGGCAGATGCCTTTAATCCTAGCCCCAGAGAAGATTATAAAATGGAAGGAGGCACCTCTCAAACTCAATCTCATTCTGAGATTCCTGGAAGCAGGATTGCCATTTCGCACTGAGGTCAAGGTAAGAACCAGTGGCTGACTGCTTTGCATTTCTGGTCTTCAGATTGAACCCTAATTTATTTATCTCTCTGAGCTTCTCTCTCATGCTTCAATGTGTGATGGCTTATGGAGAAAAGTATGGAGAAATGTCCTCCATATTTTCTACTTCCTATTCCTGCTTGTATGCCTGTCACTTGCTGCCACGCTTCTCTACCATGATTGACTTTTATCCCTCTGGAGTGGTAGATCAACATATACTCTTTCTTATTTGCCCTGACCATAGTTCTATACCACAGAAACAGAAAATTAAACTATAAATAATTTAGTATCAGAGAGTAGGTTATCATTGGCAGTGTGGAAAGCAAAGCAGTCTGTAAGGGCCTGGCACTGGAGGGTTTAGAGGGACAGAAAGCTTTTAACAGCAACTGGGCTAGAGGTCATTCCTGTGAATTTTTATAAAAGAAGAAAAATCTCTACTCCATTTCCTTTCATTCTGACGACTTTTCTGAGGCTGAATTTTCAAAGTAATAAACTAATTCATTTGGTGGAAAGAACTTCAAGAAAGTGTAATACTTAACCAATGCAGGGTTGTTTTTAGTAATTTTTATGTGCCTCTGCATGGAAAAACAGCAAGTAAGGTACTAAGAATTCCAAGATATACTGTTGAAAGAAAAATAGCACCAGGAAACCTAAAATTTCAGCAAAAGTTTGTACATTTTTCCTCTGAAGGTTCGTAGAGCTTCTGAAATTAAACTATCTGTGGCAGGGGCATCTCTGCTGGAAAGCCTTGAGATGCTATTAAACAAAGTTATGAATATTAAGTCTGGATTCTATGGGTGTGACAAAATATGGAAATGCTATAATTACACTGTACTGCCTAGGAGAGGATACAGGGAGTGGGGAGATGCAATGTGGAAGATGCTGTAGGCAAGAAAGTTGGAAGACAGAATCATGTAAGCCCTTTGATGCAAAGCATAGAGATTCAGTTTATGATTTACCTCATTGGGTTTCAGTTTTTCTTTGATTCAATGTTTCCCCACAATGCTCCCCATTTCTTCCTTCTGGACTGGTAATATACTTTTGAAATTGGACTGAATGCTTCCTGAATGATGCTGTGTCTATTAACTATGATCCAGAGAATTAAATGTGGTTGTCTGGATTAGAAATATTTCCCATTTTCATGAATTTTAATTGATCAAAAAAACTTGTCAGTAATATTCTCTTGCTGATGACACCACACACCTTAATGGTTGGGTATGGCAAATAAAATTGTTAAACATGGAAGCTTCCTTTCTCATGGCTAGTTTTATAATTTATTATTTTTTATTGTTTTTATTGTGCTATATATTTTTCTCCTCTCCATTCTTCCCTTCTCCTTTTCCACTCTTTCCCATGGTCCTCACCCTCCAATAAAATATTTTGGAAAAGACATGTCATCAACAATTTTACCAACTTGTGAAGCCTGCAAATTACAATAATTAATGCGTTGACAAGGAATTGATGCAATGTTACAAGTTGTGAAATGAACCACCCATTTTCTGATTAGGTTTAAGACATATTCCATAGAAGAAAATGCATGCCTGGTTCTATAAGTCTGGTGAAAACTTAGGCACCTAGGCCTAAGTGGTAACCTACTGCTGCTACTACTAATTTTAGCTAAATAGATTTATTCAAACTGCTATTTGAATCTTGCACTCATGGATTAGGTACAGATTTCAGTCCTCCTATGAGAAGCTAATTTTGATATGGAAGGAGTGAGGAAAGAAGCTTAAGGTAAATATGTTCAAGAATACATTATAGTAATCTATGGAATTCTCAAAGAAGTAATAAAAGTATATATTATTAAACCCCCATTCAAATACTTATAATTTCATTTTCATGAGAACTGATAAAGAAACCTCAAAGTGTGATGAATGAGTTTTTAAAATATTGTATACCTACACAATGCAATATCATCCACAGTAAAGGAAAAAGGATATAGCATGAACAATTCTAAAAAAAGCAATTAAAAGCAAGAGATGTTAGTGATAAAAGTGAACATACTGTGTGTATGGTTTTCATTTTCTATGAAAAATGCATAGCTGACAAAAATAGACACTAAATCAGTGTTTGCTAAAGGGTGGGACGGAAGAGTTTGGGATTAACTAGTGATTGCTTTAGGAAATTTGGGAAAAGATAATGATAGATTTTGAACTGTTTGTGTGATGGATTCAGAATCCATGGGAACTTACCCAGGCCTCAATGAATTATCAAGTTTAAGTCATACAACTGAATGGCATATGGACTGTTTTAAAAAGGTTATTAAAAAAGATGTGCAGTATTTAAAACTAAAAGTTTTCCTCAACATAGAAATTTAAGTGTAGATTGACTTCTTTGGACTTTCTTTCTTCTTTGATATATAATTAATGCTACTTTTAATTTGTGTTATACTGGCCAAAATAAAAAGTAAAGAATAGGCTAGTCTCTGATCTAGTGGTAACTCTGGTAAGAGAAACCATTAAAATTTTTCTTTATGAGCACAATAGCCATAGCAGGACTGTAAAACAGTGCTAAGGTGTAATAGCAGTGTTGCTAGCAAGAAAAGGAAACCACAAATTCTTTTGACAATTTTGTTTAAACCCAGAAACAGACTCTTGGAGTCTGTTTGAGAGATAGCTACCTGTCAGGACAAGGTACTTGATATCCTGTGGGAGTCATGTCAGACAGTGCAGTGACACCTACATTCTTTATATTTAGCTTGCTGCAAGGTACTGAAGGAAATGTGCCTTTTCATACCATATCCTGAAAATTTTAAAACCAATTACAGAATTCCTAACTGACCTGAGTTAATTCTTGTGAACATGTGTCATGTATTACTATATAACAAGAAAATGGTGGCATTCAGTCATAAATCTTACTATATATTCTCCATTGGAACTATAAAGACAACACAAGGCATATTAAATCATAGTCTAGAAAACTTTTGCAAGGAAAATTTGAAGCTCAATGAAACATATGGTATATTGATGTTTCTTCTTTGCTATAAAATGCATTTTACATTAAATTTTGAGTATATTAATATAAATTAATTATTTATAATGAATTCTCTTAGTCTTAAGATACAAGGAGCTTGAGGAATTTTACATTAATCTGTATAGCAAACACAATAAATGTCTACAACCTTTCTCAGGCTATTAAAGACCTGGTATTCTAAGGAAAACCACACAAGTAATTTGTCTCAAGTAAATATTGAGACAAATCGATCACGACCCTCACAACTGAAGCTTGCTTACCTTCAGCATAGCTTGCTGAAGTAGGGAATGTGTGAAAAGCCACTGGTGGCCTCTGTCTTGGGGGCTTCTTTCCTCTGTGCTTTTTATATGCAGATATTCCAGTAAAGGTTCACATTGATTACCTGACATGGATTCTCTTGATACTCTGGTAGAAAGAACAGATGATAATCATTAAGTATTTCTCAATAAATGAAAAAGAGAAGTCAGAATTAAACCAAAACCATACATGAAGTAATCTTCTGCCTGTCAACGCCCCTTTAGCCTTTTTGTCTCACCTAATGATAATAAGAAGAAAAAACAAGGAGACCAAAAAAAAAAAAAATACTGGAATAATTTAAGAATGTCTGAGCAAAGATAAATGAACCAGCTGAGTGACTAAAGTTTAATTACACATCCATAAATCACTTTGGTTCCTGTAGTTTTGCCATCACACCAGTAGAAATCTAGCAAATGTTTACAGTGTATACAGCTGCAAGATGACAACATCTTGAGTAGTTCTTAGTGATGTCCCATGACACAAACAAGGATAGCAAATGAGATTAACATTTTTGATACTAAGAATTAAGGGACTGTTAAGATGACTAGACTAACACATACCCCACATGAAGGCTTATTTTATTTAGTACTTTTTAACCTCTTACAAAATGTGTGAATTTCAACAATGCAGCCCTTTGTAGTATTAAATTTCCATTTATATATTGACAGACTAGGACAACTACAACTATCTAAAGAAACTGTATAGTGAATGCCATAGATATTAACATTCAATTATCCCAGGAATCAAAGCTTGGCAAGCAGAAAAAAGGCACATTATATGAACCTTTTTTTGTAGTGATGAGCTGCTGGCAGGCCTGCTTTTTGTCCTGCCCTGCTCCCGCATGACTAGTTTTACACCTGAAATAACAACACACAAACAGTATTCATTTAAACACTGCCTAGCCCATTAGTTCTAACCTCTTTTTGGCTAACTCTCACATCTTGATTAACTCATTTCTAATAATTTGTGTACTACCACAAAGTGGTGGCTTACTGGAAAGATTCTAAGCACCGTCCGTCTTGGGTAGGAGAAGCAAGGCGACTGCCTCACATCCCTTCTTCCCATCATTTTGTTCTGTATACTCCACCCACCTATGTTCTGATCTATCAGGCCAAGCAGTTTCTTTATTAATTAACCAATTAAAGCAACACATAGAAAGAAGACCCACCTACATCATAATTTAAAGACTTGATTCCACGGCAATATTCTGACAAATGTTTCCTGGATTTTTTTATGTCCATTATCCTTCAAAAAGATATGTTAACACTCATGGTGTTTAGTGTCACTGATGAAAATGTGTATTTCTATCTATGCTTGTTAGTAGAAACTACAATATTTGACAAATTATTTCTTGCCTGGTAATGTACATCTTCTCAACTTTACGTCAAATAGAATAGAAAGTCATTAACTTTCTTAACAAATTCCTCTTAGAAGGATGCCACACTCTAAATATTTGAGAGACCAGTATAAGCCTAAACTAAACAATTTTTAGAGCTTAGATCTCAAGTTAAATGACAAAAATTAATACTATACAGAATAAGACAAATCAACTGAAATTTCTGCTCCTTGAAAGCTACAGAATGCATCAATTATCGCTGTTTATGTTCTTATGACTGGTCCACCCATCACCTCCAAATCTTTTGAGATGACATACTGCATTCTTGAGAAGAATTTGATTTAATTCAAGCATTTTCATTCCCCCAAAGAGTAGGGTTTCTTGTTCTTGCCAAAGACCAGAACTAAGGGGTAGCCATTAGTAGAGTAAAGACTGTTGAGTAAAATATATTTTACTCTTGAAGAAGTTCTAAATGTTCTGTATCAACATTCTTTGGTGGGAATTCCAAGTGTTTGCTGTGATACTAAAATAGAAATAGCTACTAGTAATAAAGTTGTAAATTATAATTTCCATTTCTAAGAGAACAAATTTTTAATTATAGATAAGCATAGTAGTACCTACCTATAAATTCCAACATGTAAGTGGTGAGGATGAAGCTGACCAAGTCTACATAGTCAGATTATGTTCTAATAATAGTGAAAAAGTGATACACATTGAAGAGAAAGAGACACAGACTGAGAGAAAATGAGAATGACCATTATCTAAAGGATTCTAAATGTGCATCCCATAGAAAGACATTCTGAGCCTCGGATCTGCAGTAATTCCAGAAATAAAGGCCATTTCCCCAGTGGTTGAACTGGAAATCTATAATACATTGGCTTTCCTCTCAGGAGACAGTCAATTCTTTGATTCTGCTCTTTTATCTTTGGTAAATTATGCATCAATGAAATATTTCATCATGCATGAGTCTCAGATTGTTACTTACACAGTTATGGTTGAATAAATGAGTAAAGTACTCATAACATTTCTTCTTAGTAGATAATTTGACTGGATACAGATATAACTAGATTTGAGATGCTCCCCGAAGGGGAGAGTAACTATATGAGATATTTATTATTATTATTATATCTTTGGAATGATGCCAAATTATCACAGTATAAAATAAAAGAAGAATTGAAAAGAAATACGATGGTTCAAGCAGCCCCTGTCAACAACCACATCCACATAAAATCTGAGAGAACTTGAAAAAAATTCTAGACAGAAAAGAACAGAGTTTAGTGCAGCTTCTTTGAAGCCACATTTTTTTTTTTTCTGATGGACTCTATTTGTTGGCAGCTAGCAGGGACACCACATTTCCTTTAAGAAAAGGTTCGCTGACAGCATAAGAAATGGTGGCTTCCTAGTTTGGGTAGCACAAACGTTGGCTCTTTCAGGTGGCTGAGCACTTGAATGGGGTTTGTGGGCAGTGTGCTGCAAGTGATAGCATGGGCCACCTGGTTACTGGAGTTGAGGTGGTGAGGGCAGTTCCCACCTGGAGGTTTCCGAGGCAGTGAATGGACCTCCACCATGTTGAGATGGGTGGTACTAAAAGACAAAGCACCCTTAGTCCTAGTCGTGCCTTTAGGAGAAAAAAAGCATAAAGACATTTATAAAAAGAAGTAAATGGTTTTTTTTAAAAAAAGGAAAACAAAGTCTTTAAAGAGACACAGTACAGACAGTCTTAGCTTAAAGGAGAAATGAAAAATAAGCCATGTAAAGATGAAATATCCATAAAGAGTCTGGACTATGTTTTCTTTGAATTTTTGACTGTGAATGAGCTAAGTACAGAAGAGACATTTTATTGTATGGGCTGTTAAGTTAAGCCTACATACCTTAAAGGGATCTTCACTTCAATATTTGGGTTGAAGGATATGTTGTATTGAAAAAAAGGTTCTCCTTTTGTCCCACAGAGAATGAGAACCTGTGAATTTCTTCCAGATTAATGTGGTTTTATGGAACAACACCTCCTGAAAGATCCTTGCTAAGCCCAAAATTACTTCACCCACCAAAAAGCAGGAAGCAGTTTGGCAAGAACTATGCCCAAATTCCCAAATATTGTTTATAAATGTTTGTTTACATTTAAAGGGGGATATGCTATAGAGATAAATACTTTGCATTGATATGGATCTAGATTTATTGATACAAATTTAAGGTAAATTTTATTATATGTATATTTTAGCACTTGATTAAGGTACTGTGTTTGTGCAGCTCATTTAAAATGTAACGAATAATTAAAAATATAGGTTAATATATAATCATAATAGTCAAGCTTGTCATCATGTTAATGAGATTTTCTAGATATATAGAGATATATTTCAGTTAGATAGGTATTCTTTAAGCCTTTAAAAGACTAATAGAATATGGAATTTAAAATGTTTTAAGAACTTAGGACTTTTCCTTACAATGAGACACATCTGCTCCTGGCATCACCAATCTACTTCTAGAGGAAGATGGATATCAAAGGGGCTCCTTATAGAGTTGGTTAGTCATTTGGGCAATAATCTGTTCTTGCCTACACTACTTGATGTTATACTGTATGAAGTAAACATGCAGGCCTCAAAGAAAAATGACTGCTGAAGTTGTCTAAAGAAGGGGAAATAATCCTTCATGGTTTCTGCTTTCAAGAATAAATGCCAGACATTTTGTAAGATACAGAAGAAAGCAGCTATGAACTTTGCCATTACAAGGCAAAACAGATCTTCAAATTTCTTGCTACATGGGAAAGTCTTTTGGGCACGATGGCCTCTCTAGTATGAAGATTGGATGTCCCAATGTTACAGAAGAACAATGTTACAGAGCAGGATGTTTCCATCAATTCTAAAGTTTTAGAAGTTGCTTAAAATGCACTTCCTGTTTACTTAGGTAATATTATATCCATCTAGAGTCTTTAATGGAGTTGAAGAACAGATAGTTATACTTTTCTTAGTTATTATAAAAGATAGGTTAGATATAAAACTTTAGACTCACAAAGATAGGATAAGTGATAGAGTAATATCCTTCATTTGCCAAATATAAATGGACTTAATATTTTAACTATAATTCTTTTTTTTTTTTTTTGGAAACAGAATTTCTCTGTAGCTTTGGGGCCTGTCCTGGAACTAGCTATTATAGACCAGGCTAACCTTGAAGAGATACACCTGCCTCTGCCTCCTGAGTGCTAGGATTAAAGGCATGTGCCACCACTACCTGACCTGTAACCCTAATTATTGTTTGATAACTGTTTTATTGTTTGTAATCTTATTATGTTAAAATAAAAACCTTCATTTTTATTTGGACTGAAAACGGAAATGGTGTGTGGAGTTCTTCTGAATATGTGTTGCTTTTATTGGTTAATGAATAAAGCTGCTTTGGCCTACAACAGGGCAGAATAGAGTAAGGCAGGAATACGAAGCAGATAAAAGAGGAGTCAGGAGTCACTTTGTAGCTGCCAAAGGAAAAAGACATCTGTGGGAGTCAGCTGTAATCTTTCTTGTTGGCCATGATTTCATGGTGATGCCTAGATTAATAGAGATAGATTAATTTAAGATATAAAAACTAGTTAACAATATGCCAACATCATTTGACAAGCAGTGTTTTAATTAAAACAGGTTCTGTGTGATTATTTCAGGCCTGAGCTTCAGGCCTGAGCAGCCAGGAAATGAATGTACAGCTTCTGCTAACACATAGGTACTAACAATACATGGAGAAGATGTAAAGACTATAATAAGAAAATCAAAAGATTTATAATAATGATTTTTGGGAAGCTTCACAAAGACAATAGTTTATTAGCAAATGTGTGGACATAAAACAAAAGTTTTTTTTTTTTTTTTTGGTTTTTCGAGACAGGGTTTCTCTGTGGCTTTGGAGCCTGTCCTGGAACTAGCTCTGTAGACCAGGCTGGTCTCGAACTCATAGAGATCCGCCTGCCTCTGTCTCCCAAGTGAAAACAAAAGTTTTAAACTGGGAATGATGTGGAATGTCTGTCTGTATATGTGTTGGTTTATTGGTTTTATAAGCTTCTTTGTCTTATTGCAAAACAGAATATAGCCAGGTTGCATTGGTATGGATCTAGGTTTATTGATACAAATTTAAGGTAAATTTTACTATATGTATATTTCAGCACTTGATTAAGGTATTGTGTATGTGCAGCTCATTTAAAATGTAATGTGTATTTAAAATATAGATTAATAATCATCTATAATAGTCAAGCTTGTAGTCATGTTAGGTTTTCTAAAGGTACAGAGATATTTTCAGATGAATAGTTATTCTTTAAATATATATATATATATATATATATATGAGAGAGAGAGAGAGAGAGAGAGAGAGTAGATAGGGTCAGAGAGACACCATATAGTTGTTGAAGGAGACAGATGCCCCAGAACCTTACTAGTAAACTACAAGCCTTGTGGTAAAATAAAAAATAATAAGAATGGGTTAATTTAAAATGTAAGAGTTAGTCAATAAGAATCCTGAGCTAATAGGTTAAGCAATGTTTTAATTAATATAGTTTCTGTGTGATTATTTCTGATTTGGGGGGCTGGGAATGAACCAGCAGCCTCTGATTACATGGGAACACATAAATGGACAAACAAGTGCAATTAATTTTTTCAAGGATTCAAAATAATTTAGGAAATGGTCCTATTTCCTCTCAACAAATATTTAATAAAAATTGAACTGTGATAAATACAACCGTATAATGAAAACATTGGGGAACAAGAGAGACAGTTAAGAAAAAGACAGGTTGGTAAAAATGATAACAAATACAAAAAGGAAGAAGAGAAGGAGAACAGAGAAAAAAAGACTTAGGGAGAAAGGGTACCTCAGAAAAAGGGTCTAAAAATCATTTTATTTGTGAAAGATGAAAGACTTTAATTGGTATTGTTTCACCAAAATTAATTCACATACCACTGCCTATAAATCTAAATTGTGAGTGAAATATTCATTTATTATAGGAAATAGATATTATTCCTCTAAAATACAATATCTAAACTAATTTTAGGGTGATAAATATATTTTCTTTGATTTAGGTTTCAAAGTTTATTCAGAGTATAAATGTGCATATATACATGTTGAAAATCTTAACTGTACATAAATGAAGAGACTTTAATTATGTATTAGCTAAAAAGTAGCTAAATAATATCAGGAGGAATATAGAATATATCAAAAGACTGATTTTGTCATCAGTAATCACATTTGAAAGAGTATATATAACAATGAAAATGATTAACCAATTAGAGTGTCTTATTACTGCTCATAGTTTAATGATAGAAGAAACTTTAAGGGAGACAATTGAATTGATGAAGTTGTTTCTCATAGAAGTAAAGGTTTCAGTTTTGAAACTACTTTATTCATGTGCAGTGTTCTCTTATGCTTTTATTTTCTATGGGTTCAATTATCTATAATCAACCAAGAACCAAACAAAAATATATTAACATAAAATTTTAGAATTCAGTAAATCATGAGTTTCAAAGCTGTATTCTGTCATGACAGAATGAAATTTCACATTTTTCTTTGTCAGGAGCCATCCCCATTATGTGTCACCTATATGAGAAGAGAAAGAAAGAGAGACAGAGAGACTATCCATATGTGTGAGTATAAGAGAGACTATGCATGTTTCAGTGTGTGTGTGTGTATGTATACGTGTGTGTTGTTATCATTGCAGATTGATATATAGTCATCTTTTTTTAATTTATCCGCACATTAGATCCTATCCAAATTATTCAATGAAAGTTGGAAATACACACACACACACACACACACACACACACACATGCACACACACATTTTTAGATGTTTTAGATTTATTTTTTAATTTATTTAAAAATATCTTTTTCATTTTATATCCCAAATCCAGTTTCCACTCCCTCCCCTCTTTTTTTTTTTTTTTTCTTTTTTGGTTTTTTTCGAGACAGGGTTTCTCTGTGGCTTTGGAGCCTGTCCTGGAACTTGCTCTGTAGACCAGGCTGGTCTCGAACTCACAGAGATCCACCTGTCTCTGCCTCCCAAGTGCTGGGATTAAAGGCGTGCGCCACCATCGCCCGGCTCCCTCCCCTCTTTCTGCTCCCTCCACCTTCCCCGTCCCCAACCACCTATCCCTCCCCCCATCCACTCCTTAGAGAGGATAAGTCTTCCCATGTGGAGTCAACAAGGTCTAGTACATTGTTTTGAGGCAGGACCAAGGCCATCCCCAATATATCTAAGCTGAGCAATATATCACTCTAGAAAAAAATGAGTTCCAAAATGTCAGGAATCTGCAAGAGTGACCTCAGCTAAGACCCTAAGCAATAGTGGAGAGGATGCCTGAACTGGCCTTGCCCTGAGTTCAGAATGATGACTATCTTAAATGTCTCATAGAACCTATATCCAGCGGCATATGGAAGTAGATGTAGATATTTGCAGCAGAGCACTGGTCTGAGCTCCCAAAGTCCAGTCAAAGAATGAGAGGAATGAGAATATGAGCTAAGAGGTCAAAACCATGTTGGGGATACCCACTGAAACAGTTTACCTGAGCTAACGGGAGCCTATGAACTCCAGTCTGACAATGAGGGAACCAGCATAAGACCAAACTAGGACTTCTGAAAGTGGGTGACAGTTGTATGGCTGAGGAAGACTATGGGACCACTAGCAGTGAGACTAGGATTTATCCTTATTACTTGCTATGACCTTTTCAAACCAATTTTAGATATTTTTAAATGGATTAAGCTTTATAAATATATAGAGATAGAGATGTTATAGTTTTAGATATTGATACATTCTTTATTTTAAAGATTTGTTTATTTATTTATTATGAATACAATACTCTGTCTGCATATGTACCTGCACCCCTGAAGAGGGCACCAGATCTCATTGTAGATGGTTGTGAGTCACCATGTGGTTGCTGGGAATTGAACTCAGGATCTCTGGAAGAAGAGTCAGTCCTCTTAACTGCTGAGCCATCTCTCCAGCCCCCTACATTCTTTATCTTTTACAGTTTATTAGAGATATGGCTTGACATTTCAGTTGTAAGAAAACTGTCAAGAACTTAAAAATCTTTTGAAGAAGCAGAATAAGAGTTGCTCATAACAGTGGTTGTAAGCCCGAGAAAGGAAAACAAGATAAACCTGCTGTTGTAGGATGTTTTTGTATACCATGAAGGAGTGTCTCTATTAAAGCACCTTTGGATTGGTTTAATAAAGAGCTGAATGATCAATACCTAGGCAGGGGATGCTAGGCAGGGCTTCTGAGATAGGAACTCTGGAAACAAGAGAGGTGGAATTGGTGAGCAAGACAAGAGAAAATCATGCATACAGAACGGAGGAGTGGTAAAGAGCCATCTGGCATAATGTAGATTAATAGAAATAGGTAGTTAAATTTATAAGAGTTAGCTTGTAATAAGCCTAAGCTAAGGCTAAGCTTTTGTAATTAATAAGTCTTTAGGTCATTATTTGGGGGCTGACAGTTCAAAGAAAATTTGACAATAGGTGCCCAACATGGGGATCATGAATCTCCACATAGGGTCTGAGAAAGCTGAAAAATTCCAAGCATAAAGCTAGACATGAACTTTCTAGTAACCACAGTCTCCTAAGAAAGCCCAGTGGTCACAGCATACAGAGACATGGCTTTTTTAAGATTCCTTGAAGTGAAACTGAGCTCTTGAACAGCCAGAGTTCTACTGTATAGGTACAACCATCTGCCCCAGTGCTTGCCCTCTAACTTCCCTAATCTGGGACAATAGAATGGGCATCAAAAGACACTCCATGTGGAGCTTGCTTTCAATGAGGCATGGCAGTCTCTGATCAAGAAACTGCCCTTGTCTTGACTGTTGACAATATGTTGTCTAAAGTGGACAAGCAGGGCACACAAAAGTGTGAGTACCAAGCTTTCCCAAGACAGAGTATGTCAGTCTTTGAAAATCTCTGATTCACAGACAAGTCTTTCAAGTATTCTAGGCCTATATATAGGATGAAAATGATGATACCCTAATGTTGCAGATGAAACTTGAGTGACTATCCAGGCAGCCAGCTGTCTCTGCTATTTCTATAGTTTTGAAAGTTGTTTGCTCTGCACTAGCTGCTTATTTGGGTGATATTTCAGATAGTTGTACCATTTCCTTTGTTACTACATCATCAAATAAAAGTACAAAATAGATATAAACTTTATAAAGGTTCAGATACATAAAAGCTTAAGTTGTTATATGAGAAAACATTTTAAAGTTTAAAAATATATTTTAGGTTGTTAATACAAGTTATGATAGAAAGTGGTTTAGGTATATAACATTGAATTCACCAATCTAGAATATATATTAAAGTATTTTCTCCAATTATGCCAAATACTAAAGGTCTAGACAGTGTGAATGTAATTCTTGCTTGATAATTATTCTTATTTTATGTGGTTTTACTGTGTTAGAACTGTTCTTTTTTATTTAGAAAAAAATGAGGAAATGTGAGATAATCTTTCTGTACACTGTGACAATATGTCTGTGCTAAAGCACCTTCTTATTGGTTTAATAAAGAGTTGAACAACCAATAGCTGGAGAGGATAGGCAGAACTTCTGGCAGAGATAGGAACATTAGGAATGAGAAAGGTAGTACTAGTGAGTGAACTATACAGAATAGAGAAGAAGTGAGGAGAAGAAGTGGCAGAAATTAGATTAATACAAGTAAATTAATTTAATTTATAAGAATTAATTGGGAACAAGTTTAATCTAAGGTCAAACATTCATAATTAATAATGAATTTCATGTCATATTTTGGGGCTTGTTGGTCAAAGAAAGTCCAAAAAGAAAGACTTGCTATAGTATGCAACACTTTTTATTGTGTAATATAAATTGTATTTTTTAAATAAATGAGAATTTTTGAAGTCAAATTTGAAAAATCTTTCAAGGTACTTAAACATTTGAAGTCTACTATTTTTATGACTCTGTATTGATAATTATTATTATCTTGGAATGTTAATGTTTTGATCATTGATTTTATTCAGGTAAAGAATAATTTTAATATCTGTATCATAATATTTCTCATGTATTTAATAATTCATTTACTTTTTATATCTTAGTTAAAATGTTTTATGACAGTTAAAATTTCAGATAGAAAAAAATTCTTAACTTTCACAGTACATTGAACTTCAATGAGGAATCTAGATAGTCTCTGCTATAAATACATCTCCTTCAGCAGGAGATCAAATCTGCTACATGAACAGGGTTCTGTTAGTTAATTCCAAGTGATTAGTTCATCTGCTAAGCACATATTTTGCAGCACAACAATATTTGCAACTGAAGATAATTAGAGATGAGACATTACATGCACATTTATGTCAAATCATATAGCACTTATTTTGCTTATCTCAGACTTCAGAAGATTTCTCATTGAATTAATAGAAGCACTTACCTTCGACTTCAGAGGATTTCTCATTGAATTTATAGAAAATAGCTCAGTGCCAAAATATATGTACTTCAGTGTCCTCTAGAAGATTTCTATAAATAAGATCCCATATGTTATTCAATTAGAAGATCTTTTCCTCTGAGAACACAAGTGATATTTTAGCAACAAGGTCTCCTTCTGTGCTTTTAAACCATGGACATGAATATTCTTGTGATGTATCCAGCTACATGTACCACCCCATATGGCAATATTCAAGAACTCACAACTGTTTGTTTTTATTACTTGCTTTGTAAAATAATCATACCTCCTAATTGTATTGGAAAAATCATTGCATCAATCATATTGAATATGTATGTTTTGTTACTCTATTTAAGCAATAAAAAAGAGATAAAAGTCCTTACAGTGAGTGGAAGTTTAAAAACTTAGAGATACATAGCTGGCAGCATTTTGCACATAGCTATTTTGTTAGGTATAAATCATAAGTGTATCTTTCGAGTAGAGAAGAAAATACAGAAGTTGAGCAATTGGTGCTTCAAGAAAACATTGAAGCCTCTGGAATCATCACAAGAATGATTGCTGCTAATAGTAGCTCCTAGCTTCTTCAAATGCCCCATGTACGTCTGGTGCTGTGCAATCACTACTCTCAGACTTGTGGTAAAAGGAATTATAACTCTAAGTTACAGATATTTGCACATGTTCGTGCTTAAAATTATTTGGAAAGATGTGGACTCCTGCAAAGAAAACACAGACATCAGTAAATTGAATTTGGAAATCTCAGAAAGGATAGTAGAAAACCAAAGTGTGTTATGGAAAAAAAATGTGCAGTGCTAAAAATCGAATGCCAAAAAGAAAATTTAACTTCTAAGAAATTCATGGCTGGTGAGATTTTAAGAAATCCATGACATTGGGATTTTAAGAAAACACCAAAGTGTGGTGACAAAGTCCCTTGAAATCTGTGGAGAGTGGCAGCAGAGAGCTAATGGTTTTGTGGAAAAAAGAAAAAAAAAAACCATAAGAGAAAGTATCTTGTCTAATTTCAGGATTTTATTTTATTTTTCTTTTTTTCTTTAATTTTAGGATTTTATGAGTGTGTTTTAAGAGAGCATTAAGAACGTTAAGCAAAAAGAACAACATTAAAGAATGTTCCTTTTGAGAAAGGAGTGGTCTACTTATCTCCTTCACATGAACTGTACCCATAGACCATCTGTGAGAAGCTGAAGGAACACTGGTTTAGAAAGAACCTTGGAGAGAAGCACACAGTTAAGATAAATAGGATGATAACCATAAAAATATGACCTTACATATTTATTCACACATTATGAAGCATTCTTAACTAACTAATGGATTGCTCCATGAATATGAACTGTAGTATAAGGTAATTTTTCAATCATCTTACTATGTGACCCTGAGGAGGCAGACTTACTGAATACCTGTATTGAGCCACTACACATAACTTAGAATGCTCATCAATGAAAATATCATTTAGATTCCAGACTTAAAATCCTTTCAAATCAAACTGACACCATTTTTGAGGTATATATTTGTAGAAAAGAACTCGTTAAAAAAATTTAAAATATCCTCTTAAGTAGGAAAGGGAAGAAGAAAATTTGAGGAAGCCCAGTATTGAAAGGCCTATGCTTGGGAAAAGAAACAAACTAGTACATATACTAGAGTTCCTGGAGTGAAAACGGGATGAGGGAATGGAAAGGCTGAAAATTTGTCCTGGTGAAGAGTCACTTTAAAAAATAAAACATGCAAGAGACAAAAGGAGCAGTAACGTGGAAATTATATTTCACACAGTTCTATAATAAATAAGTTAGAGGTCATTGTTGGGGGAGGCTGCTTGTTCAGTTCCTTGCTGCCCAGACTCAAAAATAATCACACAGAAGTCTTTACTAGTTGCAAAAATTTGTTTGCCAAAATCTTAAGCCTATTACTGGCTAACTCGTATGTTAAATTAATCCACTTCTATTATTCTGTGTATTGCCACGTGGCTGTAGCTTATCAGCAAGATTCCAGTGTGTTCATCTCCTATGGGTGACTACGTGGTTTCTCCCTGACTCTGTCTACTCTCTTTCTTTACATCTCTGTTTAGATTTTCCAGCCTGAATTTACTCTGTTAAACCCCTGGCTAAAAGCAGCTTTATTTATTAACCAATAAAAGCAACACATATACAAAAGCACTTCCCACTTCATGTCATGATCACTATTGATCTAGAAAAAAATGGAAAAAGTAAAAGAGGAAAAGGCAGAGACAAGACCAAGCTCGTGCTCTGTTGTGGAGAGTCTTATTTTATACTAACAACATTGACTAGATTAGAATCAACAGAGATTCTTTCTATAAAATGCAATCTTTGTCTATCAAAAAATTTTTATAGGCTGAAAATGTGATCTGAGAGTTATAAATTGAAGTAAACCCTTTCATCTCTATGATCATTTTGGTTATATTCTTTTTTTACAGCAAAGAAACCCTAACTAGGACAGATGGTAACTTTAAATTTATTTATTGTTCATGATACTATTTGTTCATAAAATATAAATGCCTTATTAATATTTTGGTGTATGTCATATGGTTTACACAAGTAAAATTATGCCTTCTTTATTCAAAATTATATGACAATCTTAAATGTAAAACAGTAGCAATATTAAATAATAAATGATGTAACATATTAAAGTTTGAAACCATCACAAAATCCTTTAGAAATTTATCATATGAGTTCAAACTAAAAAAGAAACTCTATTCAACATTATTCTTTATGGTAAAACAATTATATATCAATATACAAAAAAATCACAATGCAGATTGCTCTGGTGTAAATATGAAATGATTATTCTTTGAAATTAAAATTTTGAACATAAGATTCATTTTGTTTCGATATTTCCAAATAAAAACAGTATAATTATGTCTTAGAAAATAATTCCAAATTGGCAAACTGTCAAATGGAAGCTTATTTAATATCAAAATTGCCAGATTCTCACTGAAGACCAATAATATAATTATTGAATAATTTTGAAGTCACTGATAGTGTAATGGTCTTTATTTTGACACACAACCCTGATTACAGATGGAGCTGAAATATTTCTCAGTGGATCAGTTAACGGCAGGATGGGAGGGGAAAACTGTTCAATTCAATGATTCACCTTTTATGTATGAATAGAAATGGCCAGAAATATAATGAATTCAGTCTTTTAGATGCTTGCTTCATCACACTACTCATCTGCATTTTTGGAGTGTTTCCTCTCTCTAGGAATCTGCCAATATGGTTATGTTCCTTGAAGAAAAATGTTTTTCAAGTGTAATGTACTTACTACATAAAACCTCATAACTCAACGTAAAGTATGAAGTTTTAAAGGCACTAAGTATTTCTAAAACTACACATCACATAAATAGGTAAGAAATGTGCATTTTTCTTAAAGATATGCTTAGATTGCTACATATGCATTGATGTAGATATAAATATATTGAAATCCTCGTGTCACAGATTGCAAGCTTCTGTGCTCTTTCTTTTTGCAAAATTTAAGCTTTAATTACAATTTTTTAAATTTTTTTTATTTTTTTTATTTTTTTTGGTTTTTCGAGACAGGGTTTCTCTGTGGCTTTGGAGCCTGTCCTGGAACTAGCTCTGTAGACCAGGCTGGTCTCGAACTCACAGAGATCCACCTGCCTCTGCCTCCCAAGCGCTGGGATTAAAGGCGTGCGCCACCATCGCCCGCCTACAATTTATTTTTATACCTGAGGTAATTTAACATCTAGATGTTAGTGTTGGATTCTGATGTATTTGTTTTTTTTTAATGAGTTTTGCTTTTTAGTATATTATAACATATCACACCTTGTTACATATTACTAGATCTCTGCAATGGTTTCAATGTTGTAATAATTAATTAATAATTCATTAGGTAGGAATAATATATTCTGAATATCATAATTTTGTTTGCTTGTTTTTGTTTTGCTATGTGTTTTTGAGGTAGGGCATCCTGTAACCTAGTATATACTCAAGCTTCCTATGAAGCTTAAAATTACATTACCTCTGTTTCTACTTTCAAATTGTTGGGATTAAAGAGCTGTGTTTCCATTACCAACATAATTTTTTAATTATTCAGTGGTGGGGGCTGGAGAGATGGCTCAGAGGTTAAGAGCATTGCCTGCTCTTCCAAAGGTCCTGAGTTCAATTCCCAGCAACCACATGGTGACTCACAACCATCTGTAAAGAGGTCTGGCGCCCTCTTCTGGCCTTCAGGCATACACACAGACAGAATATTGTATACATAATAAATAAATATTTTTAAAAAATAATTATTCAGTAGTATATTTTAGTATTTGGCAAATTTCTGGTAAGTAAAATTAGTTAACTGTTTTTAAATTTCTTTTATTGATTGATATATAGGTCCCTTGAGAGTTGATACGTCTAAATTCTGGTGACATGTCATATTGTATTATAGACAAATATTACCTAATTGATTTTGACACTGACACTGAAGCTTAAATGCAGCAAGTTTAACTTAATGGATGAGTGATATACATTATTCCTTCTTTTTTTTTTTTTGTTTAGTTTTTCTGAGACTGGGTTTCTCTGTAGCTTTGTAGGCTGTCTTGGAACTAGCTCTTGTAGACCAGGCTGGCCTCGAACTCACAGAGATCCACTTGCCTCTGAGATAAAAGGTTTGCACCACCATCACACAGTCTATTTCGATTCCTTCTTACCGTCCGATTTTCCTTCCCTTTTCTCTCTCTCTCTCTCTCTCTCTCTCTCTCTCTCTCTCTAAAAGTTTGGAAAAATATCCTTCAATCAAATGGATCTAAGAAGCAAGATGGTGTACCTATCCTAAGAACTCAAAACAAAGTAAATCAAAGAGATGGAGAAGGAGGTGTCTTATTCATCACAAGAAATTCCATTAAACTGAAGTCTCTTTTGTGTTACATGGATTACATTGGCTTATCTAAAACTTCAAAAATAAAGTTTTTTTTGTGTTCATTAATGTGTTTGTCCCCATACACACTGGAAAGGAGGGATATACAAAATGGACTACTAAAATTTTGAATTTAAATATATGCAGAATAAAAGATGATCAAGTTACCTGGAAGGATGGAAGAATCTATCATGTGAACAAATTCAGTAGAAGTGAGTAGCTCAGAAACACAAACTTGATAAACTTAAACCACTCAAGATTTTTTTAGCACAGTCTATCTTGATTTTGACTTTATATTTAGCCAAATATATCTGTTTCTTCAGGGGTAGTCTGACTCTAGTTGCTATTTTGGCTATGTACACAAATCATCCTTCATGCAACATTTCATTGTGGGAAATTAATTAGTTCATAAAACAGTAAGGCACACATGTTCATAAATCAACTGTATATTTGCTGCCAAAATATAATATATTTTGCTATATATTGTGCTAGCACATGCTCAAGGCACAAAAAACAATTTTAAAAATTGGTTTCAACAAAGTCCAACATTCTATTCATGAATATCATACTGCAATATAAGAAGGTAAAACAATACATAACCTCTTTCACACAGATTTCCAACTCTGAAAAATGTTGGATGTTAAAATCCCACTTGTGTCAAACAACAATTATGCTGTTGGTAGTGGGAGAGAAAGGATTCAGCATGTGCTTCTGTTGAGATTTTTTTACCGCATCAAAACAAATAGCCTTTACTCCTTATTTGTCAAGGTAATGAGAAAACTTTTATTTTTTTTTGGAAAGGCAAAAAAAAAAAATGGTGAGTGTAGTAAATAAGTTGCCAAGTATGGACCCTGGTACCTGAATTTAAATCAAACCATAGTTTTTTTTTTTTTTTTTTTTTTTTTTTTTTTTTTTTTTTTTTTAGCAGGAGGGACTGGAATCTTTATTTCAAGTTAAGACAACCAATGACAATCCAGACTATCATACCACTTAAAATTATTTTTTACAACTGAAGCAGAAATAAAAATTATATGTTAAAATATGCAAAGTAAATTCATGACCACAAAGGCAGCTCTACAAAATATAAGTATTGGAGTCTTTTGGACTGAAGCAAAAAATAAATGTATCCATAAGGGCATAACAAGCATAAGTTAACTTTAACAGTCAAGTTGATACAACCTAGAATGATCTGAGAGAGTCTCAGTTAAGATATTGTGTGCAGCAGAAAAAATAACAACATCTTGAAATTTGCTGGCAAATGGATGGATCTAGAAAACATCATATTTTAATAAATTTGGTTGATATTACAGGTAGAAAAGAAAATGATGGATTTATAGTTCAGTGATCAGAGTGGTTAATAATTATTTTTAAAATTCCAAAGTAATGATATGAACAAGAAAGTAAAGTAAGGCTTTTAAAAAAATATCCATTTTATGTCATGTGCTCATGTATTTTGAAGGTATGTATGTCTGGGCACAATGTGTGTGAATTGCCCACATTGGCCATAAAAGAGATTAGATCCCCTAGGATCGTGGTTACAGATGATTCTGAGCCACTTGTGCATTGGGTATGGAACTTGTGTCTTCTGTTAGAGCAGTCAATCCTCCTAACAACTGAGCCTTACCTCCAGCTGAATGGTTTGCTTGAATAAATATTTTAGTTTTACGTTTTGTTTTGTGTTTGTGTGTATCTGGCTATAATTTGTGCAGGTGAATGATATATGTCTCGAGGATGGAAGAGGGCATTGTATCCTTTGGAGCAAGAACTACAGACAGTCGTAAAATTCCAGGCATGGTTGCTGCAAACTGAACTAGTTCCTTTCCAAGAATAATGTGTGCTCTTAACTGATGAGTGTCAAACCAAAATTTTAAACATAGCAAGATAAAAAGTAAAGGTATTTGTTTTGCAATACAAAGCAACTGAATAAATAAATTCCTGACTTGAAATATCCACAGAGGAGAATATTTTTTCATATGTTTAGAGAAAGTGGCGTGATTTCTTTACTACCTTACCATTGTTTTTCAAATCAATATTTCCTTAACACTGCAAAAAGTAGTTATAACATTATGAGTGATGGATATTAAATTTACATAAAACACATTTGTTCTAATTCCAAGTAATTTTTTAAGCAATGAGCTTTTGTTCATTGTCCTTCAATTATTTGAAAGATACTCAACTGATGTAAATTTAACAAAAATTTGTACTCTTATGTTATAATTTCTAAGATTTTAATATTTCTAGAATGAGTCATTCCTTGTCAATGTGTAACTTTCTTGGTTGAACAATAGCTTGTTATCATTTGGAAAAGAAAAAAAACTGTTTATTTGGTGGCTGCATTTGGTTTTTTGTTTGTTTGTTTGTTTTTTAATATGCTACATAACCCCAAGTGGAGGAGCTTGAAAGTATCCAAACGAAGTGCTAGCTCTGATGCTTGTTAATGTTGTGGAAGGAAAACCTGGCTGTTTGAATTTGGATTGTTTCAAGTCAACGAAAGTTAAAGCTCACAGTTTATTTATTCATTCATCTATAATTATGTGTGGATTGTTCACTCATTTGTTATTATGTGTGGTGTGCATGTTTTCATTTATAGGTTTCTATCATTTATAAAATTTTTATTCACTGTAAAGTTTCTTAATTAATGAAAAATTTAATATGTTAATATATAAACTTTACTGGATTATTATGCAAGAGCTTGTAAATTTACTAACACAGGAAAACTGTTGGAAATGCACTTACCTAAAACTATGTATGTTGTGAATTCAGAAAATCTTTTCCAGTCACACCAACACGCTTTCCCAATGAAGTATGATATGATAGCTTGGATTAAATTAGACACAGAATAAACTTGGAGTTAAATGAATCATCAATCAATAAATACCTTCGCAAGCTGCTTCATGCTTTTTTGACTCACAAGCTGTTTATTCCACCATCATTGTGCTTAAGTGCAATTATCATTTAATTACTTTTTCTGCGTGTATAAATTTTACTTTAGATTTCTTCCTAGACCAAACAATTCTGAGCTCTATATCTATTCATTAATCATGAGTTGTGTTTAGCCTTTCATATTCACCAGGCTAGTCTTGATTTCTGCTTGTTCACTGGATGCATCTCACAATAGGACCTCATAAAAGCACATTTAACATGCACTCCCTAATTATCATCATAGTTATTGTTCTCATTGCTTACATCAAGATTGCTCTGAAATATAACTGATGATGTGTGTTAGAGAAAATATAGCATATTCTGAGTGAGAGAGAACATTGAATTTTATAAATGTAAACCATAAATACATACCTTTTGTTAAACTTATCAAATGTTCTATAACAAGAATATGATAATGAAGTGCACATTGAATATCCTTAATTTTATATTGTTCATGTTAAAATTTAAACTTCACTAAAGAGCAGAGAGATACAAGAATCATTTTAAGTTTATAACTTGATGCACAAAAATTATTTCATTTATTTTTCTATATTAAGATTTCAGAAACAAAACTTCATCATTCTTTAAATCATCTTTCAGAAATAATGGCTATTGGGTGTGATGGTTTAGAAAGAGCCTCCTCTAGAAGAAAATTCAAAATCTACAGGATATTACTTAAGAAAAGAGTATTTTACTTGGCTGGGGAGTATATTAATCACTTTCCTATTTCTATGATAAAATACTGTGACTACATCCAACTTCAGAAGGCTGAGTTTACCTGGGCTTATTACAGAGTGATGAGTTCATCAAGGGGGAAATCCTTGAAACAAGAGCCAGACATCCTAGCAGGAAAAGAAGAAAGATGAGAGGTCATAAGGTCACATGTCAAGCAGAAGCATGAAGTGGAGAAAGCAAACTGGAAATTGTATGACAATTTTCATCTCAAAGTCCACCCACAGTGATGCACTTCCTCTTGCAAGGATCCTAACACACCTAAACATACCAAAAGAGCAATGTCTCATGGAACAAGGTGCTTAAGATTGTGAAGGACATATATTGTTCAAACCACTACTATGTGACATAACATCATTTACAGCAATGCTAATACTAATAGTATACATGTGATGATCTTATTTCTTATGAGAGCCTAACACTATTTCTATTTCTAGAAGTTAGAAATACTTCATGTATTATGTAACAAAGTAAGAACCTTCGATGCTATAATCCAGCCAAAACTACTTGCTATAGTCCTGCACCAGCCCAGGTTCAGATCCTCAGAAGGGGAAGGATTCCTGGCATGAAGATGCAGGTGGATTTCTGTGAGTTCAAGTCCAGTTTGGACTAAAGAGGTAGTTCCATGACAGGCTCCAAAGCTACAGTGAAACCCTGAAAAGAAAAAAAAAAAAAAGAGTTGTCCGATCACCAGATGAGTTTCACATAAGTGACCAGCCTGAAGAGCTTGAAATGCCTTTACATTTCAAAATAAGCATGCTTTCTCTACCTTCCAACATTTACCTTTTAAAAAAAACAAGTATGTTTTTCCTAAGTTTTACATTAAACCAATTTTAAACCAAAACAATGCTTAGCATTTTTCGTTATCTTGAAAAAATATTGAGCCAGGCACATCCTGAACTTAGAAAGCTAAAAAGTGATAAACATAGGCACACATTCTCAATAACAATGTAATTCAAATTTTAACAAAACATATTTATAGAAATAGAAGTGATTTGCCATAAACTGCTTTCATACACTTACCTTGTATTTCTCTAACTGTTCCCTTATCTTATGAAAACACATGTAATCTGATCAATAAAATAATTTTAAACTCAAAATCAATGTGAAAATAGAAAGCTTATCTCTCCATTTTAGGTATATCCAAAGTTAGAGGCAAAAGATTAGTTGTTAGGCAATTGGCTAATCCAAACTTATATATGCTGGTACATATCAATAAAAATACTGGTGTATGTACTGGTAAGAAAGACTTACAAAATGTTTTATCTTATCTATCTTTTTGGCCATGACAGTGTTTTCTTAAAATTTTATATTTCTTTTATTATCAGGTGTTTAGTGGTACACATTCTAAGAAGTTTTAGCCTGAGCATGTCATCTTATTCACAGATATATAACTTCTATAATTTTTATTATATTGAAAATAGATTTTTTCTCATATAATATATCCTTATTACAGTTTCCTCTTTTGCTCTCCTCCCAGTTACTTCCTACCTCCTCTCCTATCCAGATCCAAGATCCACCTTCTTTCTGCTTCTCCTTGGGACAACTGCCCTTTACTGAAAAGAAACAGTGGTGGGTGGGCAGAAAGGTTATGGGGAAGGGACAGGGAAGAGAAACTGCAGTTGAGATATAAATCATAATAATAGCAGTATCAATAACAAATAAAATAATATATTAAACATATAATAAAACATAATTTTAAAAGATAAAACAAAAACATCATAATTAGACAGAACAAACACATGGAAAAGAGCCAAAAAAAGAGGGCACAGGAAACAGGTGTAGAGGCAGAGGCCCAATTTTTTTGCATACTCAGGAATTCTATAAAAACACAAAATTATAAACAGTAATATATATTATGATGAGCACATATAATATATTTTATAATATGTTACATACAATATATTTTATATACATATATAATATATGTATGCACAGGACCTGTTTGGCAAAAGAAAGAAACCATTTATATTAACATATTACTTTAAAATGAGATTTAAATAGAAAAGAAAAGCCTTGACATGACATTATGAGGCAAGGAACCTCCAAAGATTCCTTTGAGTTCATTTTCTGTTAGCCATCTGCTCTGGGCACGGGGCCTACCTTTAAAAGTAGTTTGTTTCTCCAGTGAGACTCACTTACAGGAAACTTAATTTTTATTTAAAATGTTATTAATTGAAGATGGCTTCTGAGTTAGGGATGGAACCAGATGTCCACTTTTCCGTTCAGCTATAGAATCCTGCCAGGTGCAGACCCATGTAGGCCCTATTCATGCTTCCTCCATCTCTACGAATTTTATGTCCATATATCATGTTGATTTAGAGGATCTTGTCTCCTTGGGGTCTCCCATTGCCTCTGGCTCTTACATCCTGTCCACCTCACTGAGAGGAAGGGCTAAATGAAGACTTTCCATTTAGGACTATTTGTTGTGTTCCTAAGTCTTTTATTCTCTGCACATTTTCTGGCTGTGGGTTTCTATATTTTTGCCCATCTGCTGAAAGAGAAAGCTTCTCTGATGATCAATGAACAAGATCCTACTCTATTAATATAGCACAATGTCACTAGTAATTATCTTATTGCTATATACTTTTAGTATAACAGTAGTATTTGGTTATAATCTAGGTCTCCAAGCTATCTTGTGTCACATTCTTTGTAAACCAAGATATCTGCAGCATCGATTAGCATATCTTTCAGGCAGGACAGGGTTGCATATCAAAGACTTTGTACATGGATTAGTGTTTATTTTTCTCATTTGGTAGCATGAGATTACCTTCATCTACCAAAGACACTAGTCTGTAGAGGTGAAAGTTCTATTTGGACACCATCTTTACTATTCCATGGTCAATAAGTTATGCAGATTTTATCTTTAGCAATGAGGCCCTGAGTGTCAGTTTATTAAGAGCAGTCTATGGCCTTTGCAACAGCCTTGGTTGTTTGGGGTTCCATGGACACTTTGAGGCACCAACTTAACTAGATGTAACCAAATTCCAATACTGGAAGCCTTGTTTGTTAACAAAAAATGTTCTGTTTTGTTTCTGTCTCTCCCAATATTTGGCTGTAAAATTTAGTTTACCTTCATATGAGTATATATTTCACAAAGCTTTTACTCTATGAGGTTTACAAATCACTTCTTCATACGGTCCTCACTGTTAATTATCTGTTTCATTATTCCTGCCTTCATATACCCTTCGTTCCTCCTCCCTACATGATCTTCTGATTCCAAACCTCTGAATCATCATCCATAACTTTGTCAAGTATAGTCCAGATCTAAGAGGATAAACATAAATATTAGAAGTTTATCAAAATAAGATTAGCAGGTTCTACCCTAGGAGCTCTGACCTCCAGCTATAGACTTATGGCCAGTATTACAGTACACAGCATGCAGACCTCTAATCCAGCCATGGAGAAAACATTAGTTATTCCATTACAGTTGTGCAATTATTACACTAGTGAACATACCTTGCCTGGAAGGTCAGTGTTAGAGTTTGTAGAGTTCAGCTTTTATTAAGATACTTGCTGCATTTATTACCACATTGCCTGCCTTGCTTGTTTGGAGGAAGGAAAATTAGATAGCAGTTACTTTGATATTGATTACTTTTTGGTGTGCAGCCAAAGTATGTAGTTTCTCTGGTAATAAAGCTTATGCATATGATTTAGGAGGCATGTAGGTGTTGTGCTCATAGATAAGGACTAGAGAAACAAAAATTATTAGACACATAGGGTAATCTCTTCAAAGGAATAAATGAGACATGTATAACATATTTTGCACCCAGAAGGCTGGGAGTGGAGGTAGTTAAAAACCTGGTGATTATGTGGTTAGTTCACATGAACTTTCCCAGACACTTGCCTTAAGCCTTTTTATCTCAGTAAATCTACAGTGCTATCCTGCCTTAGATCCTTGTATGAGTATTGTTTACCTTGATCTACCTTCTTCATTAATCTGTAGAACCTGTATTTATGGAAGAGGGTTTTTGTACTTTATAAAAGTTTTAATGTATTCAAGTCTTTTTTAATAATAAATTTACTTATTGATTTCACATCCTGACCACAGCTTCTCCAGCCACCCATCCTCATGCTACCTCCCCCACATGCCCTCTCCCCTCTAACCCCATTGCGCTCATCTGTTACCATTTATAGAGGGGCGAGGCTCTTGTATCAACACTTTGCTGGCCATGGTATTTCCGAAATCCCCAAAATGTAATAAGTGATCAAGGTCATGTCCTATAGCCTCCGCTGTTTCGGAGACCTCTGGGGCCTCCTTGACCATATCTCATAAGAAGATGTACTGGCTAGCTTTTTGCCAACTTGACAGGAACAAGAATCATCTGAGAGAAGGATAAGACAGTTGGGAAAATCTCCATAAGATTGGCCTGTGCGGACACCTGTGGGACTCTTTTCTTGATGGGTGATGTCAGAGAGCTCAGCCCATTGTGGGTGGTGCTGCTGCAGGGTGTGTGCTCTTGGGTTGAATAAGAAAACAGAATAAGCTAGGAAAGAGCAAACTAGTTACTAAGCAGCCTCCCTGTTTGGCTATTTTTTCAATTGCTGCCTCCAGCTCCTTGTGTTTTGAGTTCCTGCTCCGACTTCTCTTAGTGATGGAGTGTGATCTGAAGTGTGTAAACTGAAATAAATCCCTTCCTCCATAAGCTGTTTGTGATAATGTATCTGTATGGGCGGTAGAAAACCTAACAAAGAGAGGAGAAATCTCATGCCTTGCACTATTGTTTTCATTTAATAATTTATGTTTTCTGGGAACAACATTGTCCATTTATGCATGATACCCCCATTTGATTTTTTTCCAAACACATTTTAAGTTTGCCTAATAATTAGTGAATTTCAAAATGTAGTTTTCATAATCCTTCATTTTGCTTCTGGTTTCCTTGAAAGAATGAGTTTTAAGAACCATGAAAATTGCATATGCAGCTAGGTAGTTTTTCCTATGTCTCCCTGAGAGGCTGGCTTCCCAAGGCCAAATTGTCTCATCATGCTATGTTAAGTTCTATGAAAGGTGAATGTAGGCTTCATAATTGCATTTATTTCATGATATGCAGTCTATTCCACTACAGTTGGACATTTTTGGGGTTTCTTTGTTTCCTCTAAAGCCTTAGAAATTTATGAGCATTAAGATTACTTTTTTCTCAAATGAAATTCACTATTGCTAAAACAACTAGGCTGTAATTTATGTTTCACTAAATTAAATTTGGTGTGTTGTTTTAAGTATATATTCACACACATGTGGTCAGTGTAAGATTGATCTGTATTCTATGAAGAAAGTTTCAACACTATCACTTTTTAAAAAGGACAATGAAGCAAACCTCTTTCAACTCTGATTTGTACTTACACATCTATAAGGGGCAAGCGTAAAGTGCACCTCTGTATTTTGTATGAAAATAAGACTAGATTCCACTAACATTCTGCTAATATTAAAAGAACCTAAAATGACACAAGATAATATGTACATATACATGTTATTGTAGTTATGAAGAGTAAAACCCACTTGGCATGGTATATTTTCATGTGAAATAAAGGGTAAAATCTTCCATAATATGGGTTGATCTTTCTTTGCATTTATAGTTTTACATGTAACAGCTTGTCAATTTATTTTCATTCAAAAATACACCAAACACATATGTAGATATGATAATATTGAAATAGAAATGATCATAGATGTAGTTTTTTCTGATAAATGGAAAATCTTACATAAAATGTCTTATTGTAATATAAAAAATTGTTACACCATAGCCATGTTAAAACTTAAGGATTTATATTCACTCCATGTAACATCCTGGCCCTATAAAATTACAAAATAGCCAGAATTTCAAATAATGCAGAAGATATACATGAAGGGAAGAAGCTGCTTTGTATTCCTATGTTATGATGCTCTGTTTTTTTTACCATTCATGACCTCTTGTCACCCTTACATGATGCATTTGAATGGTGTAAGATGTGCACTCATTTGTGAAATAGATGATCACCCTATTTAAGTATGTGTAGTTTAATAATAAAGTAAAATAACAGGGTCATCAGTACACATCATAGCTCTTAAGCCACACATTTTATTGTACTTTTAATTATGTGAATAAATATTTAAATTTCTATGACAGACCAAAATTTGGAGTTTCTGGGCATTTAATATAAAATGCTAATATAAGAAGAGGGAGAAGAAATACCTATTTGAAAATTGGTACCAAGATGAAAGTATTTTAGGAAAAAATAAAGACATCAGGAAAGAATCACTCCCAGTGTTTTGAGTTATTAATATGAGTCTGTATAAATATGACTTTGTATCACAGTGGAACTCTAAGAGTGAAGGTAAAGGATGTATTTCAGCATTATTTCACCAAAAGAGCAAAGTTACCAGGACATTTAAAGCAATGCAGAAGAGCTATCCATCGAGGAATGTTTGGAGGATGCATTAACTATTCAACAGTTTCACTTGGACAGGGACAGTTTGAAAGCCAGACAATAACAAAAAGTAGCATTGGGAGGTATTTCTGACAACTACAATAGCAAGACCAGAGATATGGATAGGTTTTCTACAGAATAGGGCCTACTTTAGCTTTGATAATAAATTCAAATTAAATACATGTGATACATAATATAAATTACTATGTTCAAGAACTGCACATTGCTAGTATAAATTAAAAACAACATATAATACATTTAAATGGTCACATGACTTGGATATAATAATGAATGTGTGAGAGAGAGGCAAGGATTGAGGCAGAACTAAGACAGAGACAGGAAAAGAGTAAGAGAAAGGGAATGCATAAATGGAGCTTACTAACTGTCTTTTCTATGAAGGTGATACAGTTTGTGTAGAAAATCCATTAAAGGATATTTTAAGTATATTGTCCTCTCTTTAGGCATTATTTTGTAGGCTGGAGCTTTTAAGTGTCGGATTTACCAGAGAAAGGTGGTTGGAGAAAGCAATTGAAGTTTATATCAAACTGCACTGCTAGACCAAGACTCCCTGCTTCCCATGTTCCACGTGAACAAGCTACTGTCTCTCACTCTTGTGCCCATGTACTCCCTACCATGAAAGCTTAAATCCTTCTAAACTTCAGCTAAAAAAATAAACTTTCCTCATTCATTTTTTGTATGATATTTTAATCAGAGTAACACAAAATTATCTAAGGCTATGTAGCGTATTGAAGCAAAGATATGAAAGAAAGTAGAATAACTTGATAAAATTACGTTGTTGATGAAGAAAACTACTCCAGGCAAATTAAAACTCAATACATGCATGCTGAAGTGGCTCACATGCTCTAAATACAAGGAGCAGAAAAATAAAACAACAATAATCTACTTTTGCTACAGTGGTTTATGTAGAATATTGGAGTCCAAGTATATGAGAAATTGGGTTGGATTGTGACATAAATAACTGTATAGACTTTATATTTTACTCTGGGTAAATGGTGAAATCATTAGGGATTTCTGTGAAAAGAAATGGCATAAAATCTCCAACATGAACAACTGAATACTGCCTTGAAAACAGACAGCAAAAACAGATTAGGGAGACTTGGAAACTGTTGCAGTGATCTAGATTGATGATAATTTTGTCTTGAAACACGGTAGGAGAGATGGAGTTAGTAGAAAACATTTAGATTCTGAAGCCAGCAGAAAACACTGACACACTGATTGAAGAGTACAAGCAAAGAGAAGTCTAGGAGGACACCAAGTTATTAGGCTTGACAAAGCAGAATGATCATGACCTGAGATGGAGATGATATACGAGCACAGCAAATCTTAAAGGGAAGACAAGGAATTCACTTCAGGACATGATAAATCCCAGTACTGGTTACACATCCATGTCAAAGTGTCGAAAAGAGATTCATACTATTTCTGAATTCCAGTAGAGTAGTTCATGATAGTAATATTTGATATGGGGAGACAGGAGAATGGATGATATCATCAAGAGAGTCAGTAGGATGAAAACTTGAGGTCATTCAATTGATAAAATTGGAAGCATTCCAAAATTACTGAAGTGAGTCAAAGGAATGAGGAGCTATTGAAAACTGGGAGGCGGTGACAAGCAAGAAAATAGCAACTATAGAAGTGTGTACTGGGATAAGAGTTAAATAGATACATTATTTTATAAGTGGAAACAGCTACATTTTGCCAAATGCTGCTGAAATGTTAAAGAAAATGTCAAGGGAATGTCAATGGCAGGACTGAGAAAAGTGGAGGTCATTGTGAACCTTGACAGAAACCTCTCAGGAGGGGAAGATATCAGCCTAACAGGAATAGGTTCAGGAAATGATGGGTAGAAATTGGAGGCACAGAATCAAAATGAATGATTTTTCTATTAAGGAGAAAACCAGAAGTACATACAAAAGAAGCAAGGGCAGACACACACAGGGAAAAATCCTCAAGTCTTTGTTGCTATGGAATTGTGGTTGAAAAATCATTGTACTCATTTCATGAATAAAGTGTCAACATAGCATTGGACTACAATCTTATTCTGTTCTATAAGAATCTTTTGCCTGATTACAGGAGCCTACTTCCAGCTTCACCAATTCACCACCTGGATCTTAGACAACAACTGCTTTTAGATAACTACTCTTATCTGCTATTTTATATATTTCTCCAGATAAACACCTCACCTCTAATCCTGTCTTCAATTAAACACATACATAATGTATATTTTAAGATATATGCATACATATTTATAGGTATCATTTGGTAAATTTAAATATTTACTTTAACAATTCCATTTCATTGTTTCGATTCTTAAAGTGAATATGTCAGACGTGTAAGAAATTATACTCCAGGTCCTTTTGGACCAGAAAAAAAGGAACACAGATTTCTTGCTATACCCAAGTGAAATAACTCTAGATGGCCCTCAGGAATGATCTTCAGAACTTGTTGCTAGAGTTCAAGCCTTGTTTTGCAGAGCTTGTCAGATCTCAAGGCACTGGAGAATTCACCTTTCTTCTCTTAGGATACAGTTCTCAAAAAATCTTGTTAGCAAGTACTGGGAACGACCTTCTTTGAACGAGCCAAAATTCTAACTCTGGAATCAAGTCAGCAAAAGATAACAAAGCTCTGGTATGTGCCTGCTCTGAGCATCTCCTTATCTGTATGTATAAGTCTATTACTTAATACTACTACATACATTATATGTTGGCAAAATATTAATATTTTCATATAGAACTTTTATGTTTACTTTATATTTTAAAAGTCTACATTTATATTCTTTGCCAATAATTTTGTAACATTATTTACATTTGATGAAAACATAGAAAGCAAACGTGCTGAAACCTCAGTGGAGAACACATTTTATTTATGAAACAGCACATTACTGATCCCTGACTAGATCACATCAATATTTGATTAAAATTCACTAGATACAGTCTGTCTTCTAGATTTCTCTTTATAAAATTTTACTCGGAAGACTATTAGCTTCAGCCAAGATGGTATTTTCTACATAAAGCCTTAATTAAATAGTTTTCTAGCTTGCTTACACATTCTATTGTTTATGTGAAATGAAATTACCATTCATACTGTTTAAGAAGGTATGGAGAAATCAAAAATTCTAATAACTGTGTTCTTCTCAACCTTTTAAGGCCCATTGTTTTCTGTAGCTACAGGTTAATACAATCTAATGGTTCTGAGACTTTAAAATGAAATTTAGAAATTCTGAGATCTTATACACTCAAAGTAAGTCCATATTTAGAATACTAAATGTGTGCATTCATAAAGTTGAATTTATAAAATGCATTAATTTACCTAATTCTTACAGTGAGTACATTCGGCTCTTAATACATATGCTCTCATTTCAGAAAGGAGAATACCTATTTGATTCTATTAGGGTAAGTAACATACCTTAAAGCTCTACATATGGTCTGCATGAGAAACTGAGCTGTTGTGATGGCATGTACCTATAATTCTAGCTCTTGTGAGGTGGAGTCAGTTTAATCAGGAATTCAGCATGTTAGGGGTCAGCTGGGCATAACACGACATCCGGGCTCAAGTAAATAAATACATTACAGATATCAAACACTTGATCTTATTTCCAACCATGTGTTATAAATTCTGGTTGTATTGTTCTAAGGTGTTGTTTCCCACCACCAGATCAATGAAATATAGGGCAGTCATCTTTCTGCAAGCTCTTCATGGTTGCAAAGCCCTGACTCATTACAGTTTTAGTTCTTACATGATTACTTTCCTTCTGACTCTTAAAAAAATACAAAAAAGATTTTTGACTGCAAAAAGCAGACAATAAAGGGCATAGTTACCTGACAATGTAGTTAGAAAGGACAAAGGGAGACAGTAATTTCAAAAATCTCTCTCAGAGAGAAACTTACTCAAAGAAGCTCACAGTCCAGGTGTGATTCAAGTCTAGAGAAACTGTACCAGTTAGGATAAATTTTCATGTTTCTAGGAAAGTATTACTATTCTAAACGTAACATAATCCTTAGCATACTGATTGCAAATAGGCAATATACATACATTGATCATATCCTAAGTTGCTTCTAGAATATTTACCACATTTTTTGTGGTTTTTGTTTTATTTTAAATTATTTACAATTTAGCTGCACAGATTTGGGGACTTCTCTTGCTCTACTTATTCAATATTAAGCTAATGATTTATATAACTAAAGACAATTGCGTCTAATCAGTTTTGGAGAGAAAACTATTTTCTTATACTCTGCATCTTTCTTTTTCAGTTGAAATGATATTCTTGTCAGTAGCCTTATTACCATAGAGACTCAAAGCAATGAGTAAGATACTTATTTTTTTGTTAGATATTTGAAACAAAATTAGTCTTAACCTGCTGCCATTTCCCAGAGCAATATACCTTGGCAGAGTATAGTGTATGATAAATAAACTACCCCTTTCTAAAATACAGTTTGCTGGGTTTTGATAAAAATATGTGCTAAAAACCTCATCATGATGAAAATAATAGAAATTCATCACTGCCAGAGGTTGAGAGAGGGCTCAGTAATTAAACCCATTGACTGTTCTTTTGAAGGAATAGGTTTGTTACTTAGCACCCAAATGGCAGTTCAAAACTATCTATCATTAAAGTTCGGGAAACCTGACACCCTCCTCTTGCCTTCTTGTGCAATATATGCACATGGTGAACATACTCACATGCAGGCAATACATGTATACAATTCAAATAAATAAATAATATTTTAAGAATAAATTCATCACTACGTTTTTCTATATCTCTTTGTTTATGTAATTTCTCAGCTATTCATTATATATAGTGAATAGTATGTTTTATTTTGAGTTTTCACTACTATTTATAATTATAGACTTATAAAAATTGAATTTTATTATAAATCTGTATAGGTATGTTGACTTTCATTTAATTGGTAACTCATATTTCATTTTATTACTATATGAAAATATTTGCTTTTTTGTCATATTAGTAGATATATAGATAATTTCTACTTTTCAACTTTGCCAAGAGTATTTTGGATATTTCCATATAAATAGCTTGATATCATGGCTAGGAGCTTAAGTGTCCAGAAAGGTTCCTGTTAAAGACTCAGTACTGAGCCTTTAGGGATAGAGTTCTTAATGGGTGTGGCTTAGTGAAAGGTGTTCAAGAAATTGGAAAAGTGCCTTTGAGGAGAGTCAGAAACCCAATATTGTCTCTCATTTTCTCTGCTGCTTCTTGATCATGCAGTGATCATATTTCCTCCATTTCTAGGGTTCCCATAGGATGTGTTATCAAAGGCCTAAATGCAATGAATTGAAATTTCCAAAACTGTAAACTAATAAACCACTTATAATAAATAATTGCACATCTCGGGTATTGGATCTAGTGACTGAATGATTATTAGCAGTATAAATTTACTTTCCAATAGTGCATTTTAGAATCTGGAATTGAATAGTAGTTTCTTCTTCTGTGTCTATGGGTATTATGTTTACAGATAATAATTACTTTTCATTCATTACTTGCTTTCTGAGTTAATATATCTTTATGGATGGATTGACAAATGCAGCCATACCAATTAACATGTATTATTAACAATTATTTTAATCTAGTCTCAGGACTACGAATTTATTACACATTATTGAATTCCAAACTCCCAAAATCTTTTTGAAAACTTTTATTATTTTTAAATTTGAATGTTTCAGTATGTCAAATTTCAGAACAGAGAAATATGTCATGAGAAATTATCTTTTAAAATAACTGATTATAATATCGAACTTTGGATATAAAATACAATATATACTAAGAATTAAAAATTAATAATAATATATTTTCAAATAAATATTGAACACTTGACACCCCATTGATTTTAAGAAAATATTTTATAATTTGACTATAACATTATTTTCTTCCACTTTAATGTGCATTTTGTGCTATACCTTAGAGATTAGAAAAATAATTCTAAGCTTTCTCAGCATAGTATATGCTTTTCAAATTATCAAAAAGTTGGAAATATAAAACATAAAATTGTATACATAACCATGATTAAAGATTTTGATAAATTCATCGTTGTAAGGTCAGAGTTTGTGGGCTCCCATTATCTCAGGTAAACTCCTTCTGTGGGTGTCCCCATCATGGCCTTGACTTCTTTGCTGGTATTGTCACTTCTCCCACTCATCAACTGGACTTTGAGAGCTCAGTCCAAAGCTCTGCTGTGGATATCTGCATCTGCTCCCATCAGTTGCTAGATGGAGATTCTTTGATAACATTTAAGGTAGTTATCAATCTGGCCAGCATAGGACCAAACTAGGCCCTCTGAACATGGGTGACAGTTGTGTGGCTGGGGCAGACTGTGGGGCCACTGGCAGCCAGACCAAGATTTATTCTTACTGCTTGTACTGACATTTTGGAACCCATTCTCTTTGGGGGGCTACCTTACTTAACATAGGTATGTGGGGAGGTCCTTGGTCCAACTACAAAACAGTGTGTTGGACTTTGTTAACTCCCACATGGGAAGCCTTACCCTCTCTGAGGAATGGATGGGGGGTGGGAAGAGTGGAAAGTGGAGGGAATGGACAGAGGGAAGGGTTGGGAACTGGAATTGGTATGTGAAATGAGAAAAGTTTGTTTTTAAATAATAAATTAAAAAAGAATGTGAGAAATCGGCATTTATTATATTTTAGGTTGAATATGGCCTTTGTTTTAATTGTCCTACAGAAGTAAAATCATGTTTATATTTTCAATTGCTGTAATTAAAACATTCTGCTACACATTTCTTTCCTTTCTTAGGTGGTACTCAAGGACTGGAACAGTTCAAACATATCTTTGGAAGTTGGTAGCAGCAATGCAACTGGACTGTAGGAGAGGAAAAAGACTAATAGCTGACCCATTAAAGAAACTTCCCTTGCTTTTTTATTATAATGAATTTATGAGAAATGTGATTTGATAAATTGTATGCTTATTGTTAATTTTCATGCTAGAATTGTGGTATGAACCTGTTAATATTTGTAGCTACTTTGTTTCACTATGAAAATGTTCCTGGTTAGAAAAAGATTAGAACTTAACTGAGAAAAATTTGACATGATGTCAATGAATCCTCAGATTTTCATGTTTAATATGACAAATTTGGATTTAATGCAGCCAAAATCTGTTAAAGATACCCTAGACCAAATTAAATATGCCATCCCATCTTGGACATCTGCTACTTCTTTATTAGGAGATATTGTGACCATAAGAGCATGAGTATCATAAAGTATTATCTGCCTGTCTATGATTATCTGGTTGCTTGTGAACTCTTTTAATGGGAAGTTGGCTCAGAAGTGCATGGTATTCAACTACACACTCTCCTCTAACTTTTTATGAACAGAAGCTGGTAGTACATATCAGATAAGATCTTTTTCCCTCCAGGAAACCTAAGACAGAGTATACCTGACAGAATGTATGTACTAATGATGAGTAAATCTGAATGGTGGAAGAAGACAACCCGAGACAAGGACAGTCATCTGTTCTGTATCAGAAACCAAGATTTTAATAAATAAATTAAAATATGGGCAGTATGTGAGAGCCTATGTATGTGGATTCATTCCATCTTGACCAAAGATCAGCAAGTTCAGGCCTATTCTTGCATCTTCAAGGGTACTGACAGGATGTTTGACCCAAGGTGTGGCTGCTAACAATTGCTTTGAATAGGGTGTGGTTATTTGATGCCTTGTGTATTGAGAAGGTGAATATTATATTTGTTCCTTGTATCATGGCAAAATGTCTTTTGTCTTGTCTCTCCTCTTTGAATTGTGGTATATAAAACCTATGAGAATCAACATGGGTAGATTCAGTGTTCAAAGGGCTGCCCTCACAACTCTATCCCATGTCTCTGTCTTTACTTTTGTATCTTTATTTTTCTACCTGCAAATTCTCAATGCTAATGTTCCCCTTCAAGCAAGAATAAATAAAATGGGCAGGACCCAGTTGTTGTTGTCGCCTGGATATGGGATATGGCACTCCACAGCATAGTGAAACTGAACTTGAGTTTTTTTTCTATCTAAGGGATACAGAATAAATCCACACCCATGGTGTTCTGGTCACTCCCTTTAGTCTCTTTTCTATTTTTTTGTCCTCTAATTTTCTTCAAAGTTCTAATTATTTCTAGTTATCCTTCATTTCAATTCTCTGTTCCAATTCTCTTTATCCCAACTCATTGGTTCCAATCTGCTGTTTCAATTCTCTTTAGTTCAAATTCTCTTTTGTTTCCTTGTTCACCTAGATTAAATACACTTATTGTTGGAAGCTTGAGGCAATAGGAAAAATTTTACAAGAGTTACATCTTATTGATCACAACACATTTCTTGGGTAAACAATAAGGATAGAGCTCTTTGCCATGGCAATGCAAGGTTTCAAGGTTTCTGGTGTAAGATTTAGCAGAGTTTGGGGGCACAGTTCCTAGTGAGACAAGCTTTGAGACACAGGCTTTTATCAATCAGACTTGGCAAGTGAAGAACTGGTGTGATGTTTAAGGTTGTTTTGTGTTAGTAACATTGGTTAGACGTCTGCAATTCTGATCTTTTTGCATATCTGTAAAGCTTTTAACTTATGATCCATTTACAGAAACATTCAGTCTACTGAATTTAAACTTCCTTTGGGGTGAAAATGAACTGTGTGTAGCTTGTCTTAGACTTGGGAGAAATTGTTGATTTTTTTGTGTTAGTCTGAGTAAAAGAAATAGCAGGCTTTTAAATGTCCTACAGTCTTTGTGGGACAATAGATCTAGTTATGAAGCATAATTTAGTATATTTTCTATGCATCAAAATTATACAACTTAATGAGAAGTCATCTTCCTGACCACTCAAGGATGTATGTACCCATAAGACTGAGATGCAATCATGAGATTACATATTCATATCAGATAAAATTACAAACTACAGTGCAAGTGTTTGGAAGACACCATAGCTGCTATAGCAAATGTGAAATTACAGATAGGAGCAATATTTTCCAGAGTCCATGATCCTTTAGGCCCTACCCGGATGGAATTTTCCTCTATCAAAGAATCATTTTTCAAATGTATTGACCTCTGAAAACTAGTTGTCACTTTCTGCAACTCCCGTGGCCTCTGACAAGTTTGGTTGTCTCTGTCGTTCTGCCCTGGTAGCTGCAGTGCCTGCTATCCTAGTGTGGGAAGTCCTTCTGTACATGTGTTGCTTTTATTGGTTAATAAATAAAGAAGCTGCTTTGGGCAGAGAAGAATAGGACTAGGCAGGGAGAACTAAACTGAATTCTGGGAGAAAGAAGGCAGAGTCAGGGAGAAGCCATGAAGCTGCCAGAGAAAGACACAAGCTGCCAGTAGGCCCCGAGCCTTGTGGTAAAATAGAAAATAATAAAAATGGGTTAACCAAATATATAAGAGCTAGCTAGTGATATGCTTAAGTGATTGGCCACACAGTGATTTAAATAATATAGTTTCTTTGTGATTATTTTGGGAGTCTTGGTGGCCGAGGAATGAACAAGTGGCCTTCTGACAGCACTCTCCTGAGTGTTGTAGATTTCGGAGATAGCTCTCCCACTATTATGACCACAGCTCTCCCACTTGCCTCATTGAGCCTGGCCTGAAGTTGTGAGCGTAGGAAAGTGGCCCCAATTTCTCATTGATCTTGTTATCATGAGAAGGGGAAAGATTCCCTCCTGACTGATAATCAGCACCTGGGTTATAAGAGTAGAAGAACAACCGCTAACTCCCCGCAGCTGCAACTCTTGATAAAGCATGCTCTATACACTGCCAGGGCAGCACAACCCATGAAACTGTGAGCATGGGACAGCTCCTTCCATTTCTCATCTGTCCTGCGGCAGCATGGGCCGAGGCAAGAAACCGTCACCCTGCCCATCAATGCCTGGGGCAGGTCAGTGCAGTTCTTATTCCATCTAACATGGGAGAAACAAAGGACACTTACTGGACAAGAAGGTGAAGTCAACAGAGACATTCAATCATTAGTATATCACTTCATCATATTTAATATTTCAATATTTGGTTTTGTATATATGTACTAGTCATATTCTCTGGTTCTTTTCTAAAACTCTGGAGTGGCCAGGAATCAGGGAGAAGAGTGACATTTAGGCGCGACTGAAATTTTATTAAAGCAATTGTTCTCCACCTGTGGGTCATAATCCCTTTGAGGGAGGTCACATATTAGATGACCTGCTTTTCAGACATTTACACAACTCTTCATAGCAGTAGTAAAATTACAGTTATGAAGTAGCAATGAAATTAATTTTGTGGTTGAGGGTCACAACAATGTGAGGAGCTATATTAAAGTGTCTCAGCATTAGGAAAGTTGAGAATCGCTGTGTTAGTGTTTCTTAACTCCATTTTTCTAATTGCGATTTTTATGTCACATGTTATTTATTGTTAATCTGCCTATTTATTTTACATCCCAGCTGCAATATCCACCCACTCGTTTTCTCCCATTCCCACCACCCCTTCTTTGTTCCAACCACCTAGTTTACATTTCTGCTTCTATTCGGATAAGTGAAGGCCTCCAATGGGTATCAATAAAACATGACATATCATGTTGCAATAAAACTCAGCACCTTCCATGTATTAAGACAGGGCAAAGCGTCCCAGTATTAGGAGTAGGGTTTTAAACGCCAGCAAAAAAAAAAAAAAAAAAAAAAAAAAAAAAAAAAAAAAAAGTGAGAGCAGCGTGTAATCTTCATGATTCTTTGAGCTCTGCCTGAGGATCTCTATCTGTTCCATCAGTTGCTGGATGAAGACTCTACATATCATAAGATTATGCATACTTAATCTAATGATGCATGTTTTAAGTTTATTTGTATGATAGAAACATGCAAGCATATACTAAGTTATCTAATAATCAATGTTAACTAGGTCATATACTGGAATTTAGTTTTCTCTGAATTCAGTGTGCTTTAAAATAAAAGGTTATTTTATGTGAGCTAGCAGAGTTAAGTATGTATTTGTTCACTTATTTTTTGTTCTGTTTTCCTTATGACCCTAGGCCATGAAACTGCATCTCCACTTGGGCTCCCACAGTAGTGCTAGCAGGAGAGAGAAAACCCTATATTTTGGAAAAACTGAGAATTGAATGTTTCAGCCTGAAATAACATGGTATTTCTCCTGTTTCCTCAATAGCTAGTGTTAGAAAAGTCAAATTCAAGATGCTCAGCAGGCTCAGTCTTCTACATGTGTAGAAGGAGAGTGGGGGAGTGGTTATGAACAAGTGGCACGTAAGGGCCCTGAACTATCTGGAAGATACCTCAGGCTTACGACATCAAAACAGATCACTGGGTAATATGACACTTATATTTGCTATTCCTTACTGTAGTGTCATCAGAATGTATGATTAATTACATTTTAAATTTAAAATAATCAAAACTGATATTCTCCAAAATTTTATTAACTGAATTCTTCATGAAGGCTGTGACATAGTTAAATATTTTAGACAAAATTTCTACAGTGATTTTGACTGAAACACTGTGATAAAATATGGAAACTATGAAAAATGATAATGACTAAAATCATGCATGAAGCTTTCTTTCATATATTAGGTACTTGGTAAATCTCATCAGGTCTCTTGTTAAAAGCTGAGATGATGAATTTTTCATGACTTAACTCAGTATTCTGAGATTTATCTGTCAGTGTGTGTTTCGTTCTAAGCTTCCCTTTTCTGGAAACTTGTAAAATATATAATTACTAAATTTCTAAATTTCTCCTAATATCTGCAACAGACATTCTTAAAGTGATATAATAAAATTATCTGTAATACAAAACAATTGGAAGAAATTTCATTTCTGATATTTTTCACTTCCCACATGCATTTGGTTTGGAAGAATGCTTGAAATCCACTCTGGGCAAGCAAAGAGGAATCAAATATTACTAGTGCCACCAATAACATTGTAAATGACACTTAATCAAAAGAAAATTAAATAAGGAAAACATGAAAAGGAATCTGCCTTGGATTTATTTTTATTTCTGTGATAAATAACTTGATCAAAACCAATCAAAAGGATAAAAGTTTATTTGAACTCAAATTTTCAGGTTCAGTTCATTATTACAAGTTGCAGGAAGACAAGTTTAAACAAATATTCACATCAAATTTAGTCAAGAACAAAAAGTAAAAGAATACATACATGCTCAGTTGATTGTTGTGTTCTTTTTATGTACTCAACTATTATAAAATTTAGTACCGCTAACATAGCAAATGATGTCACCCACAGTGGGATGAATCTTTCTATCTCAACTAAATTAATACAAATTAACAGATCTGCATGCAGGACAACCCAATATACATACTTGCTCATTGAGAATATCTTGCCAACTGAATCTAGGTTGTGCTAAGTTGAAGATTAAAGCTAACCACCACAGAAGTCAAGGCTGAAAAGAATTAATATATAGTGGCAGGGAGTCTATTATTTAATTTGGAAAATTAATTCATAATTCTCCGGAGAAAAGTATACATTAGTAAACATGTTACTGTACAATTCATTTGAACACAGAAGTTGAAAAGAACCTTTGAAACATTTAAATTGAAGGCTTATTAGGAATATATATAAAATAGCTGTGCTTAATAAACAAGGTGGTATAATCCTCAGGTCTACAAAGATCATGAATTACTAGTTGTTTCTTCCAGATTTCTCATATATGAAAGTGCATGTTTGTAGAAATGTCAATCAAAACAGTTAAAATTGAACAATATTCCACTTGTCCATTGACAAATAAGTGTATAAGACAACATGATAAACATATTCCCGATATCCTTCAGTTTTAAAATATAAGGATGTCAGAAGAATATTTTGACATCGTTGAATCTGGAATCAGGGAATGCGTGAAATTATTCAAAAGCACTAGTGTTTTGTGTTTTTATTTATAAAATGTACATAGTCAAATTCATACAAAGTAGAATCGTGTTTGATAAAGGCTAAGAGGAGTGTTGAACAAGGAAATATTACTTAGTAGTGAAAGAGGTTCAGTCTTTGAATGCAGAGAAATTTCTAGAAATAAATCATGGTGAGAGGTGCACAGTTTGGGATATGTGGTTTTAAATTTTATATTACATTTTAATTATAATATTTCAAGACGGTATATATATATATATATATATATAATTGCTTGAGAGACAAACAAAATTGTTGGAGAAACAAAAATTTCTTAATGGAGTTTAAAACTTAAAAGCATTTAACATGAAACATTACTTAAAACTCTTCATTTTTGTTTTATATGAATAAACTAATGTTCTCTTTATGCTATAGTTATTGTAAGGGCTTACTGAAGTAATATATGTTATATGCTTGGTATGCCACCTGACAAGGAAAGCATATTTAATAGCTGCATTTCAGCCTAATTTTCTGTGCTGAATGATTCATTTTGGGGAAGAAACCTGTAGTAAAATTTTAAAAAATAAGTAGCTGTTTACCATATAGATACATTTTATCTTATAACGACTGAATAATTAAGTAGAATACTTGTAGCTTCAGGATATAAATAGTCAATGATGAATACTGACATATTTGTTGAGATTTTTATTAGAAATGGCTTCATATTCTTTCAAGAATTTGCATTATTTACCACAAGCGATATGAAAAATATGTGAAAATTGAAGTTCAGTTATATAGCATTTGCTCACTTAAGGGATTTTAATCTGTTCAACACAGCAAGAAACAGCAAAGAAAGGTTAGACTTATAGAGTCACAGCATTGCACATCTTGTTGTACCCTGAATAAGCGGAGTTACTGAAGACAAAGCAGTCATGACTAAATGGCACACACTAATCAGCACCATGTACTATTTTTGTTCAAGTGAAAAGAATTCGTTAGCTTTCAGGATTTTAGGAAATGATGCAACATAAGTTGTAGTGACTACACACCTGTACTCTACAGGAAGCTGCGAACACTTGTTCTTCAGTTCTATACCCGTAGGCCTGCTGCTTCAGTTCTCCAAGTCTCTCAATAATGATCAGGACACATTTCTAGAAAGGAGAAACAGGTGGAAAGCACTAAAAATATTTCATGAGACATAGTGTGTCTATTTTGATTATGTTGCTAAGTGTGATTCATATGAGTGTATCATCTTAAGAATGGTGGAACACAGCTAATTTAACATTGCTGAGCTGGGATCAGCCAATTGGAACTAAGACGTGTCATGACATACTAAAATATAAATATACAACTGAGATGCTTTGTAGCAGTTTAATTTGACTGGTACCATAATCATCAGTGAATTTGGAACTATATGATAAGTATATTCAATCAAGAAGCTCAAAACCAAAAGTTTTGGGTTAATTTGAAGTTGCAAATGCATAAACTAACTGATAGGCCATTTGAATTTGGAATGTCAGAGCTGATTTCTATCAGCTTGGACAGAAGGAAGGACATAAAATTACATGAAGCCCTGGCCCTAAATAGGACATCAGGCAAAGGACTCTAGCTTTTAGTTAAGTCTGGAAAATTAAGTCTTCATTTTAGTTTGTGTCTCCAGCATTGGGATACAGGGGAAAATGACATATTTGAAATATTCTACTTGTAAGTGGACAATGAAGGCAAGAATGAGTAAGTTTCAAGATCTGTACTTCATTCTTCATTTCACAATAAAGCTGCACTTTGGTGGACCCGGGAAGATGATTCCTCCTTTAAGAGCAAGTGCTGCTCTTGCTGAGAAATGGAGTTCAGTTTCCAGCACCCAGCCAGGTTGCCTATTGTCCAGCTCCAGACAATCTGATGTCCATGGCTTCCATGAGCATCTCTACCCATATATATATTTTCCCAATTACACAGACACACACACATTATTAAAACTAAGCTTTTTATATAAGAATCTGCCTTTTTTTGTTAATCTTTTCTATTTTCTTATGATTGCTTAATTACACAATACTGAATATCCTTTCCTATGATATATGTAAAGTACATCTTAAATAATTTTTTTCACTACTCCTCTCAAATACTTTTTTTTCTTAATTCAAATCTACTTAGGCTTACTTAGTGAAGTTATACTATATTTAATTACTATTAATTATTCATTAATTGATGAAACTTTGGAAACTTCAAAAACATATCTAACAGTTTACAGTCCCCCAAAAGAAATTTTATCTCTGTTAAATTTTTAAAACTTCATGTTCAAAGAAGCCTAGTATATCTCTTTTCCTCACAGGCTTAAAGTTCAAATATAAAACTGGTTCTTGGGAATTGAAGACAAGTTTTAAAACCAGGCATTCTAGGATTGTGGTTGGAGCTGAAATATAATATGAATGATATTGAACTGGAAATTAACTGTGTGGCTCAAGGCATCCCTTGATAAATACTAGTTTTTTCTTCCTTAACATATTCAATTTATTTATAAAACTAGAATTAATATGACTTCAAATATTTATGGTACTCTATTAAGTTCTTATCAAGTTTATATAGATAAAATATGTCAAGAATTAATTACTAGGGCTATGTACAGTATAACTTTAAATTAAAATGAAACTTTGGGAGGTCAGACTCACACTTGTGAAACATCTGAGTTGCCTGTGTGAAACAACTGTGGTGTAATAATAGTTCATGTTTTTACATTTGTATGTTTAGAGTTGAACATCATATTGCACAACTTCAGTGCCAACACTTGGAAGGCAGAGGCATATGGATTGTGTTAGTTTGAAAAAGAATGGTGGTGGTGGAAGCCACTCGTTGTGTTCCTGGCTGCCTAGCCCCCAAATAATCACACAGAAACTATATTAATTAAAACACTGCTTATCCCATTAGCTCTAGCTTCTTATTGACTGACTCTTACATATAAATTTAACCCATTTCTATTAATCTGTATATCACCATGAGGTTGTGGCCTACCAGCAAAGTTTCAGCATGTTTATCTCTGGGAGCAGCTCCATGGTGTCTCTCTCTCTGCCTTCCTTTTGCCAGCATTCAGTCCAGTTTTCCCCGCCTACCTAAGTTCTACCCTGTCAACAGGCTAAGACAGTTTCTTTATTCATTAACCAATAAAAGCACCACATAGTCAGAAGGACCTCCCACACCAGAATGGCCCTCATAGTATCATTTATTTGAATGCTTGATTATCAGGGAATATCACTACCTGAGATGTATAAGGAGGTATGGCCTTGTTGGAGTAGGGAGGTCCTTTTAGAAGAAATATGTCACTGAGGGTGGGATCTGAGACTTCAAAAGCCCTGCCAGGACCAGTGAACCTCTCTTCTCGCTGCCCATGGAATTGGATGTTGAATTCTCAGCTGCTTCTCTAGGACCATGTCTGCCTGTATTCTGTCATAAACCCTGTCATAATGACAATGGATTAAACATCTGAAAATTGTAAGCAAGCTTCCAAGAAATGTGTGATTTTGTAAGAGTTGCCATGTTCATGAGTCTCTTTACAGCAATGTAATACTTACTATGGCATAGATTTTTATGAGTTTGAGGACAATCTGGTTTAAATATACAGATTAAGGTCAGCAATATAACTAGAACCTGTGTGAAAATAAGTTGAATGTTTATTTCTGGCTATAATTGACATGTTTATTCATTTTGTAAAAAATGTTAATATATCTTTTAGAATCCAATGTTGTAAAAGGAGCATGGGTCCTTTGTTCCATCCTGCCCAGCTAGCTTGCACCCAAAATAACCACACAGAAATTGTATTAATTAAATTGCTGCCTGGCCCATTATCTCAAGCCTCTTATTGGCTAACTCTCAGATATTGATCTAACCCATTTCTAATAATCTGTATTGCTACTTGACTGTGGCTTACCGGCATTATTATAACCAGTATCCTTCTTGGAGAGGAGAGCCATGGCAGCTGCCTGACTCTGCTTTTTCTCCCAGCATCCAGTCCTGTCTTCCCAGCCTATTTAAGATCTGACCTATCAAAAGGTCAAGGCAGTTTTATTATTTGACTAATGAAAGCAACACATAGAAAGAAGACCCTCCTAAACCAATCCAACACCTCAAATTTGATCAGTTTTGTGCAGTTAAAAATAAGGTTCATTTTGTAAATATTCCAAGATCTTGTATTTTTAAGTTTTTAGTGTAAATCAAATTAATTATGTTTAGAGTAATAATTCAACAATAACTATAGGTCATTAATATATACATATTAATATAGTTTTTATTATATAATAGATTAAACTCATTATTTTCAGAATGATATTACTTCCTCACATTCTGAGCATTTTTCAAAAAATATAAGTAGTCATAATTCAATCAATAAATAGTGCAAACATTGTGTTAAGGTTTTTCAGACTATGTGTACATTATGCTTGTATTGTATGCACAATTACAAGTCTTTTGTACTGACCTTCCTCGCCAATTGTCATACTTTAATACATTTTTATTTCTTTTTAATTCATGGAAGTCTTAGCCTAAGTTTTGTTCATTTCTTGTTAATGTGGGAAAATATTTCCAGAAAAAATTCAGGGAAATATATTTGGACATAATTCTTTTTAAGTTATACATGACTTTGCATGTTTCTACAATATAAAAATATCCATTTCTAAATTTTTGATCAATATATTACTTATCAAATTTGATTTTATGTTTTTGAGAATTCCATATAAGAATATTGTCCATACAGAATTTACAACCTTTTTTATTCTCCATCTACTCCTACCATAGCTCCCTACTCCTTTTCATATTCATAGCATGTTTTTCATCAATCAACACACACCAGCACATATATGTATACTTAAATACAGCCTTCTGAGTTCAATACTCTCTCATTTTATATCTGTTTGATGAGGCTGACCATCTGGGATTTAATAACTTATCAGGAGTTTTATTCCTGATTGCCTTTAATTGCCCATAATTCTCCATTGATATTTCTGCTATATAAGTTGGAATATCAAGTACTGTATGACTATGCAGTTCTTATTTAGAGAATCATAATGCTAAGATTCTTTGGGTTCAGTGTTTCCAATATATTTATAAGAATAATGAGCAGCAGTTATCCATGGATTCTGGCTTTTTTTCAGTCTTTCTACTACATCTTCCAAAATGATTCCAAATAGTATGTGATATTGTGGTTGCATTTAAAGTTGAGAACTATGAAATCATTTAATCTTTTCACAATGATCATCTGTAGATCTCTATCTTAGACACTATTTATTGGAAAAATAATATTATTTGATAAAGTTTTGGAAATGGATGTGTCTACTGATATCTGAATGCTCTTTGCAATCTGCAAAGCAGAAAATTAGTCAATAGTGCCACTTTGCTGTGAAGACCACAAACTACAACAATGACCAGCACAGTAAGATATTCCTAGGCAGCAATAATGGCACTCATATATTGAGGCTAACCAAACACATCTAATTGGGCCTAAGAGCCACAAAATAGAAGAGAATTCATACTGGGTACTGTAAACCAACAAAGAATTGTTCCACTACCCATGATGGGTGATAATCTGAGCACCAGGAAAACCTACTACTGTAACTTTTCTAAATCTTTAAAATTTCTAACTGCATCCTAAGTACTTGTTTTTATATCCAAAGATAAGTCTTGTTCTTAGATGTCATCAAAGATGCAAAGTTTATAAAACAGCAAGAATACTGAGAACTAAGGGTAAACCTATTTCAGTTTTTGCTAAGGAGACATTAGTACAATAACAAAGGCATTAACAGCTTAGTGTCTAGGACATTTGATCACAGATTTACAGGAAAGCAGTAAAACTCCAGAGCCCAGCCTGGAGAACTTGGAGTCTTGGAACAGTCAACTGTTGTCCTTGGCAAGCATGACTGTAAGAAATAGTTTTTTCCAGAGCTTAACTTTACTTATTCCAGCTGGGAAGAATATCACTGAATGGAAATATATTTTATTTAAAAATTGTCATAAGTTGTCATCAATTTACAGTTTTTATGACAGAATATTTAGTTTTACTTTTTAAATTTTCAGTTCTTTTAGAATATTGACATGAAATCTTTGATTATCCTAGAAAATACTCTACACATACTATATTTATTCATAAATGTGCATGGATATGTGTTAATGTAAAGGCACAGATTTTCTGCCTAAAAAAAGAGCATTTAAATCTTTTGTTGAATGATGGTCCTTACTAATTTTATAGAATTTTTTTATTAATTTTTTTATTAAAAATTTCTGCCTCCTCCCCGCCTCCCTTTTCCTTTTCCCTCCCCTCCCCCCACTCCCCACGCCCCCTCCCCTCCCCCTCCCTCTCCAGTCCAAAGAGCAGTCAGGGTTCCCTGCCCTGTGGGCTGTCCAAGGTCCTCCCCTCTCCATCCAGGTCTAGGAAGGTGAGCATCCAAACTGGTTAGGCTCCCACAAAGCCAGTACGTGCAGTAGGGTCAAAACTCAGTGCAATTGTCCTTGGCTTCTCAGCAGCCCTCATTGTCCACCATATTCAGAGAGTCCGGTTTTATCTCATGCATTTTCAGTCCCAGTCCAGCTGGCCTTGGTGATCTCCTAATAGATCAGCCGCACCGTCTCAGTGGGTGGGTGCCCCCCTTGCAGTCTTGACTTCCTTGCTAATGTTCTCCCTTCTTCTGTTCCTCATTTGGACCTTGGGAGCTCAGTCCATTCACTTTATAGAATTTTTATGTGAATGCTGAAACCTATTTAATATATTCCTAGATTTATTAAACCACTTTTATCATAATTAATCAAAATTATTTAATTAAATGAATTTGTATTGAGTTGAAGTTGCATCTGGAATTTGGCTATGATTTCTATTTTATTGTATATTTCTATTGCTCATGGAGTTTACATCTATGTATGTCTCTCTTAGTGTCCTTATTGTTGTCTAAGTTCTCTGGGATTATGATTTGTGGGCTGGTTTGTTTTTTGCTTTGTGTTTAAAAACCACTAATGAGTGAGTACATATGATACTTATCATTCTGTGTCTGTGTTATCTCAGTCAAGATGATGTTTTCTAGCTCCATTCATTTTCCTGCAAAATTCAAGATGTCGTTATTTGTTTCTGCTGTGTAGTACTCCATTATGTAAATGTACCACATTTTCCTCATGCATTGTTTGATCTAGGAACATTTAGGTTGTTTCCAGGTTCTGGCTATGACAAACAATGCTGCTATGAACATAGTTGAGCACATGTCGTTTTGGTACAATTGAGCATCCTTTGGATATATACTCAAAAGTAGTATTACTGGGTCTTGAGGAAGGTTGTTTCCTAATTTTCTGAGAAATCACCACCCTGACATTCAAAGGGGATGTACGAGCTTGCATTCTCACCAGAAACACAGGAGTGTTCCCTTAACCCCCAAACCTCTCCAGCACAATTTGTCATCAGTGTTTTTGATCTTGGCTATTCTTACAGATATAAGACAGAATCTCAGAACTGTTTTGATTTGCATTTCTCTGATGACTAAGGGTGTTCAACATTTCATTAAGTGTCTTTCATTCATTTTAGATTCCTCTGTTGAGAGTTCTCTGTTTAGGTCTACACTCCATTTTTTAATTGGATTATTTTAATGACCAATTTCTTGAGTTCTTTGTATATTTTGAAGATCAGACCTCTGTCTGATGTGAGGTTGCTGAAGATCTTTTCCAATTCTGTAGGCTGTTATTTTGTCTTCTTGTGTCTTCTTGACTGTGTCCTTTGCTTTACAGAAGCTTTTCAGTTTCATGCAGTCCCATTTACTAATTGCTTTTTTCAGTGTCTGTGCTGCTGGGCTTATATTTAGGAATTGGTCTCCTGTGTCAATGCATGCAAGTATACTTCCCACTCTCTCTTCTATAAGGTTTAGTGTTCTGACTTTATGTTGAGGTCTTTGATCCATTTGGACTTGGGTTTTGTTGATAGTGATAGATATGGATCTATTTTCATTCTTCTACATATTGATATCCAGTTATGGCAGCAACATTTGTTAAATATGCTTTCTTTTTTTCCATTTGATGTTTTTTTTTTTTTTTTTTTTTTTTTTTTTTGCTTTTTTGTCAAAAATCAGGTGTTTGAACATGTGTGGATTAATATCCTGGTCTTAAAGTTCCATTTATCCTCCTGTCTGTTTTTATGCCGATGCCAGGCTGTTTTCAGTACTGTAGCTCTGTAGTAGAGTTTGAAGACAGAGATTGTTATGCCTCTAGAAACTCTTTTCTTGTACAGGAATGTTTTGGCTATCCTGGGGTTTTTTTTTTTTTTTTTTTTTTGCTTTTTCTATATAAAGTTGAGTACTGTTATTTCAAGATCTGTGAAGAATTTTGTTGGGATTTTGATGGTCATGGCATTAAATCTGTAGATTGCTTTTGGTAAGATTGTCATACAAGTCTTCCACCTGTTTGGTTAGAGTTACTCCAAGATATTTTATTACTTGTGGCTATTGGTAAGGGTGTTGTTTCTCCGATTTTTTTCTCAGCTCTTTTATCATCTATATACAGGTGGGCTACTCTTTTTTTTAAAGTTAATCTTGTATCCTGCTACATTACTGAAAGCGTTTATGAGTTGTAGAAGTTCCTTGGTAGAATATTTGGAGTCACTAGTGTAAATTATCATATTAACAGCAAACAGTGAGATTTTGACTTCTTCTTTTCCGATTTGTATCCCCTTGATCTTCTTTTGGTGTCTTATTGCTCTAGCTAGGACCTGAATAGATACAGAGTAGACAATCATGACTTATTCCTGATTTCAGTAGTATCCCTGGGAGTTTCTCTCCACTTAGTTTGATGTTGGCTGTTGGCTTGCTGTATATTGCATTTATTATGTTTAGGTAAGATCCTTATATCCCTGTTCTCTCCAAGACCTTTATCATGAAGATATGTTGTATTTTGTCAAAAGCTTTTGCTGCACCTAATGAGATTTTTTTTTAGTCTGTTTATATGGTGGACTACGGTGACATATTTTTGTATGTTGAATCATTCCTGCATCTCTGGGATGAAGCTGACTTGATCATGGTGGATGATGGTTCCAAAGTTTTGGATTCGATTTGCCAGTATTTTATTTAGTATTTTTGCATTAATGTTCATGAGTGAGATTGGTCTATAATTCTCTTTCTTAGTAATGTCTTTCTGTGGTGGTTTGGGTATCAAGGTAATTGTAGCCTCATAAAAAGAGTTTGGCAATGTTCCCTCTGTTTCTCTTGTGTGGAATAATCTGAGGAGTGTTGATATTAGTTCTTTTTTGAAAATCTTGTAGAATTCTGAGCTGAAACTGTCTGGTCCTGGGCCTTTTTTGGTTGGGAGATTTTAATGACTGTTTCCATCACTTCAGCAGTTATAGGTTTGTTTAATTTTCTTATCTGGTCTTGATTTAATTTTGGTAAGTGATATTTATCAAGAAAGTTGTCCATTTCCTTTAAGTTTTCCAATTTTGTGGAGTATAGGTTTTTGAAAAATTACCTGGTGATTCTCTGTATTTCCTCCATGTCTGTTGTTATGTCCCCCTTTCACTTCTGATTTTGTTAATTTTGATATTATTTCTCTGCCTTTTAGTTAGTTTGGATAAAGGTTTGTCTATTGTGTTGATTTTCTCGAAGAATCAACTCTATTCTCATTGATTCTTTGTATTTTTTTCTTTGTTTTTATTTTGTTTATTTCTGCTCTCAGTTTATTTCTTGACCTCTACTTCTCTTAAGTGAGTTTGTTTCTTTTTGTTCTAAAGTTTTGAAGTGTTCTGTTAATTTACTAGTGTCAATGTAAGGAAGGTTTTAGGTTTATGTATACTGGGTAAAATATGTGTGTGTGTACTCACTCACGCACACACACACACACATATGCCTTTTATTAAAGGCATATACTGTATAAAGCTTATAACTATAAATGGAATTTAAAGTAAAATTATATTGAAAAGAAATTGAGTAAAGAATATCAATATTCAATTTATAAAATTATATGAAGCATTTATTGTAAGATAAAATCTAGCAATATTTATGTGATATTTTAAACTGAAGATGATATCGTAAAAAGCAGAGTGCATTTGTTAAATCTTGAATATATTCTATTGTCAGAGAATTGTTCTATTCTGATCTTTTTAATGATATTTCAATAGGTAATATAGTGTTCTGTTTATTCAGATTTCTGATTCTGAGAATTTATCTAAGGAAGAAATTAAGAAAATGCTTGCAATTGAATATTCAAATTCACTGTACTTGGCAAATATCTTCAAATTGACTTCCAAGATTCAAAATTTTGCTAAAATATTTAGTTAAATATTAAAAGTACATGGTCTATAGTATATTCCCTAACATACTTAAAATCCATAGATCTTTTTCTCTATCCTAGATGATTGATGGTTGAAAAGTATATATTAAAGTAACTGCTCTGTTTACTTGCCCTATTGGTTTTTATAGAGATATCCATTGTTTTTAAATAAAGTTTCTCTCTATATCTCTATATCTATCTATCTATATATAAATATATATAGAGAGAGTCAGTGACTGAATTTATTTTTTCTTATAAATTTGTTGATGAGGAAACTTTCTAACAGACAGATAATAAATTTCTATGAAAAGAATACTTGTGCACAATGATTTTAGCAAGATGCTTTTTTTATAACATGGTGCATGAAAAATGATTCAAGTACCTATGAATTTTTCAGAAGCAGATCTCCAGGAAATGTCATGTTAACAACACAAATAATGCTTTGGTGTACGGCATGGTGTCATGGAAACAACACTCTCAGTCAGAGGTAACCCATGGACTTCACTTAAAGAGCTCGTCTACCACCTTGAATCAGTGAAAACATGTCTCATGAGGAAATGAGAGACCCAGGGAGTCACCATCAAAGCGCCACATCATTTTATTTGCTGATGACAACTGATTCTATTATACTATGACTTGGAACGAACCAGCATGGAAATCTGTTCTTTGTGTGGGCTCAATATTGAGCAAAATTATCTTCATAAATAGGAGCTATCTCTTTCAACCTAGGAGTTAAAGTAGATGCAGTTTAATAAATACAAATAATCTCTCCAGCACTTTTAAATAGTTGGAAAGTTAATGCACAGCCATGTATACAATGTTACTGCTGAATGCACAGAGGTGTTTAAATTTATTTTCATAGAAAATCTATTGAGAGCTGACATTTGAATCCTGATCAGAACAGTATTAAGAAAATTCCTGAAAGAAAAAAAAAGATATTTTTAACAAACCCCCAAAAATGTCTGTGCAATGGTGGTCACACTTTTATTCATGAACTCTCTTACACACACAAAAATTAACACAGAATTGCAAAAGCTTTTGATTGGGACTTGTAACTATGAGTATTTGCTGCGTTAGAATTTTAAAATAAAAACATAGCCTAAATATGTTTATATAAAATTACATACATATCATAAACAATTATTTAATAATTATATCTTCCGTATAACAGTAACATATGGGTTCATAAAATACCACTTATCTTTTATATTAATTTATATAAAATTCTTTAATTCCTATCTTAACAGAAATTATCTAGATTAGTTTAAAATTGTTTTTATTAATTAATTAATTAATTAATTAATTAATTTACCATTTACTTTTGTGTCCAGTTGTGTGTGAATGTCAGAATACAACATTTAGGAGTATGTTCTTTTCTTCCATAATGTGGGTCCTGGTTCCATGCCTGGTAGAATTTCTAGATTCTCATCCCTGCTTCAGAAAACAGTCTTTGTTATATCAGAGTTTATGTAGCTTTTGAAAAGCTCCATCTCCATCCTTGTGAAAGAATAAGACATAACAAGGACCATAGCGTCCTACAGTTCTTACAAGTACATATTTAACTTTAATGACTACTTAAAAGTATCTTGATGATTCTTTGGATTTGATTTAAAATCATCAATGATGAAAATTTACTTAATGATTCTGAGGATGTAGAGAAAAGATTTACCTGTAGCAACAAGAATGACAGTATTAGGACTTGATTCGGAAATGTTTGGTAATACTCATACTTGAAATTAGTGAAGAAAAGAAAACAACAATTATTGGACTGATAACTTCAAGTTATCTTGGAACCAGAGCAACCTTCTCATGGGGACTTACCCCTTTTTCTTAAATACTATTCTTTTCTTAATTGAGTTGTTAGGCACTGTGTGTGTGAAGACCTCAGAAGTACTAAACCTAGTAAAAAATTAAGCATATGCAGATGATGCCCCAGGGATGTATATTGGAAGTCCTGGATGGCAATGAGACACAATTCCAGGTAACTATGAGAAACAGATGCTGTTATTATAATTTGACCGAATTCCTTTCCCTTAACATTATCTAGTAATAAATTATCACTTTCAAACAAATGGAAAATGGAAGTGATACCCATGCGTGTATTCTCTCTAATTTTAAGAAAATACATGTCAAAGCAATATCACAGATTATAGAACTGAATACATTCTAGTCTATATCCATTATCAGAAAACCTAAAAGACACACTGTCACAATTTTCACAATCAGCATTTTATCAAACAAATACAAGTGACAAATCTTTACAGGGTACAAATCACTGTCCCACATAGTATGTGTTGGTGTATGTGAATATTTGCATGAATGTGAGCACAAATTAATGTAGGGGCATCAAAGGAAAAGATTTAATGTCAAGTGTTTTCCATAATTTATCTCCACTTACATAATGAGGCATTTTATTCTACTTGAACCCAAAGTTAATCTATTCTTCCCATAGAGTAATACAGTTTGCTACTGGGATCTATCACCACTGCCTTCCATGAACTGAAATTTAACTGAGTGTCATACACACACACCATTCATATGAATGGTGCGAAAGCAAACTCTAGTCTACACACTTCTGTGGTATATGCTTCATACCCTATGGGATGTCTCCTCAAATACTATTATTAATAATTTGAAAATAATATTATTTTAAGAAAAAATATAAAATGGACTATGCTTTCCCCTAGTAGTTAAATATTATACAATATTAACAGTTAAAATTAAATCAAAATAAATTTTCATGTTATAAAATTAAAAAAGAAACTTATCACATAAAACTTATCTGCAAGGATTAAACCTAAAAATGTTTTTTAGACATCACTGTTTTCCTTTTTCTAATTTAACAGCTCTCTTGCAATGGTCTAAGAATATTTAAAAACCATAACAAAAATTGTATGAGAGCTCGGAGAGTTATTTTTGGAACTATGAATCCTAAGCCTAAATAGCAATATATGGAAAGGTTAATAAATTCATACAGCATTTGCAATAAACTAAAATATCCTTGATTGTTCATAACTGTTAGATTCACAATCAGCATGCAGTCGAATGAGTTTTGTGAGTCATTGTGCACACATTGTAACCTGAGCGGAGATGTTAATGGTTTTACTCAAATTATGAATGCTCCACTGCAGAATATAAGGCAGACTTCATTATAGATGGGTAGGCTTTATTCAACAGCAGCAAATTGTTCCTTAAAATGTCCTTGAAGTTCTACTCTTTGTGAACTTTCATACACTTGGAATGTTTCAAGCATCATCATTTAAGTGCAAAGCAAGCACAGTGTATTTTTTCACTTTAGAGTCAGACTGCTATAATCCTTCACATTCATTCATGTGATATTTAAACTTAATTTGGAAATGTCCATTTTAGTTTTCATTATATGAAATTCAAATTATGTGATATGCAATAAACCCTAATGCAACTTATCTATTAAATATGCCTTGTTACACTTGCATTATACTTAGCAGTACACTTTTTTTGTTTTAAAACATGAAAGACATTGAAACTCATATTTGAAATACATAAGTGGAGCCCATAAATATTCCTAAAATGAGTTGGAAGCCATAAATAAGAAGTTTATCATTCATAACTTCTCTGTGGTAAACAATGTGGTAGAGACATCCCAGTTTTGTGTGAGCGTATGTGAGAGATCTCCCGTTAAAATCACTCTTCTTTTTGTCCTGCTCCTGCTTCTTCTGCTTCACAGAAGTAAGCTTTTATTTCCATGATTCTCCGATTAAGTTGTCCGATTGGTTGCTTTGAGAGGATTAAAGAAACCAAATCCCATATCCTCATCTGATTGCTCCGACTTTTCTTGGCTTCAACCTTCACTGGGGCTGCAGTAGCAGCAGGAGCAGCAGTGGTGGCAGCAGTCACAATTGCAGATGAATCAGCTAAGTAGGCCTTGCTTGACTTTTTCAGCAAGTGGGTAGGTGTACTCAGTCTCCACAGACAGAGCCAGAACCCGCTTGTAAAAACTGTAAACAAAGTAGGAGCCAGCTCAAAAGTGCTTGACATCGCAGAGCAGACTCTGCACTCTCGCTTTCTAGACGGTGTCTGAAATGTTGCCAGTGTTTGTCTGCAGTTTGGTTACCTGACTGTTGCCTCAGTGCCACATTCTTCTTTTTTTTGGTTTGTTTTTTTGAGACATTTCTCCTTATATAGGCTTGGGTACGCTGTTACTTTGTAGAATGGAATGGCTTTATACTCACAAATAGTCACCTGTCTCTGCCTTCTGAGTACTGGGATTAAAGGCATGCACCACAGCACCATGCTAGAATCACTTTTCTTGCTTTGCTGCTCTTGTATGGACATCATCATTTTTGTTGGCCTCTTTAGTATGACAAGATATTTTCTGTTTTTTAATCTAAAACTTCATTGAGCCATGTCTATAAGCAGAGGGCTGCTTGTTTATTTCCGGCTGCCACAACCTGAAATAATCACATAGAAATTATATTATTTGCAATACTGTTTCACCAATAGCTTAAGCGTATTTCTAGCTAGCTAGTATATCCTAAACTAACCCATCTCCATGAATCTGGCATCACCACGAGGTCATGGCCAACTGGTAAAGTTATATCTGGCTTCTGTCTCCTACAGGGACTACATGGCTTCTTCCTGACTCTTCCTTCTTTCCCCCTCTACCTACTTGCAATTCCCATCTTGTTCTATTCTGCTAAGCCACTGGTCAAAACAGTTTTATTCCTTAATCAATCAAAGCAACACATATATAGAATGACTTCCCACACAACATGTCTTTTTTTTTCTTAAACTATTGTGATTGCCTTTAACTCTGGAAGTGAAGTACATCAGCCTGAAATAAATTATGTCAGGAAATAGAAGCACTGTGTGTAGAACAAACACAAGGTACCTGTTTTGCATATCCTCACACAGATGCTGCATTTGGAATGTAAAAAGATGATACAAGAACTTTAAAAAATGTATTACAAAATTCAAATTTCAGTGTCCTAAATAATATTAATGGAACACATTCACATAATTTGCTGTTGGCTCTTTGAAAGTGAACATTTAAAGTTTAGTACATTCACAATGTGTAGTTACAGATCTATCTTATTTCAACATTTTTGTCATACTGAAGGAAGCTGTGTGTGCCTCTATATACTCTGCCAACCACAAAGCAACTTTTTCTCTAATAATTATAATTATCAATCAATAAGTGTAATTAATTTATTGAGTTAAATATGATTTAATGTTAAATTTAAAATCAGTATTCATGTCAATATAATAGCTACACACTAATAAATACTTGTAGCATGAATAATAAAAAAGAGACAGAAATTGGGGTTCAACCAAAATCTAGAAAAAGAAGGCAGACAAGGCACAAATCTCATCTCTTCCAAAGCTGGGCAACTGTAAACCTAGCAGACTAAGACTTTCTCTCCTCTCATTTTATATTCCCTCTAGTGCTGGGACTAAAGGCATGACTCCCCAGTACTGAGATTAAAGGTATAGGACAAGACCACCTGCATTTGTTTCTGCATTGATCCTGTGTAGCCCAGAGTAGCCTTGAACTCACAGAGATCCATCTGTCTCTCTCCTAAATCCTGGGATTAAAAATGTGTGTCACTATTACCTGACCTTTAGTGGCTTTATCTTTTACTCTGGTCTTCAAGCAAGATTTATTTATTAAAATGCAAATAATACACCACTATTCATACCCTTACACACACATACATTTTAAAAGTGATATTCCTTAATCATAAAATTTGTTAAAACTTTTCTTTTTTTTTTTTTTTTTTTTTTTTTTTTTTTTTTTTTTGGTTTTTCGAGACAGGGTTTCTCTGTGGTTTTGGAGCCTGTCCTGGAACTAGCTCTTGTAGACCAGGCTGGTCTCGAACTCACAGAGATCCGCCTACCTCTGCCTCCCAAGTGCTGGGATTAAAGGCGTGCGCCACCACCGCCCGGCTTGTTAAAACTTTTCTATGGAGAACTATAACTACCTTTTCTTTAATGTTTAATATTATTTTTAATTAAAAAATTTTTTGATAAATACTCATGCATTTTTAAGCATGAAATATGTTATTGCAATCAATAGGTAGAATATTTTGCATTTATCTCTAAAAATTATACACATGTCAATTAATCTAATTATAGTCAAATATGGTCAGATTATATGGCAAGTTTTACATATTTTATAATAATTGTGTTAGATATGAGGAGTGCACCTCTCTCTTTGTGCATGTAACTTAATGCATTTTAAGTTTGTTTGGGTGTCAAAATGGCTTTCATTACTCTGAATCTTCTCAGAAACTTGCGTTATAATGCTTTGGTAATTGCTGCCAGAACATTTCTTGATGATGATTAATAATTAGGGTATCATCTAGTACTTCTCTTTTTAAAAGACCTTTATCAACATTAACACTCTGACCTTTTTAATTGCATGGATTAAAGCTAGAAATTGCTGGTTATTAATGTTCTGTACTTTCAATTCCTGATGCTTAAAATAATGTTTGCTTTCTCGGTTGATTTGAGCAACTTTACCTTCCACTGAGCAAGCCCGACTTTAAATGGGAAGCTTAGTGGGTATTAATTTGATATGCATTACCCTTTCTGCTACAATTAAGTTGTAGTGTTTGCTTAATCATCCTTGATGCATGTATGTTGTTTTAATTATAGGTTTTCGACTGGGACTCCTGCATATACACATGCACACACACACCTCCGTTTAGAGAAATCAAAAAAGACTATTTATAAGGTCCTGTGCATTTTTTGTGCTTTACAAAAGTCAGATTGTGTGTTTTGCATTTGTCACTCAAACATGTGGAAGAATTACAAGTGGAGCAATACTGAGAAGGCAGAGCTCTGCCTTACAATTAGTGGCACCTTTGCTATGCAATTTCCCAATTAGGCAGGACGTGTGTTTCTCAGTCTGGAGAATATTGAAAAAAATGTGATAAGATTTTTTTAAAAAAAAAAGATTTACTGACATATTAGAAGAGAAAGCAATTTAGAGAAAAAATGGACATGGGACCAAAACACAGTTATGATTAATATAATAAAATTTAAACTTGAAGTTAGTTTTCATGTGTATTTTGTAAGGCTATAATATATACATAATATTATTTTTGTGCACATATGACATAAATGTCTATCTGGCACACATACACATATGTAAAAATGTATAGCAGTTTTATGTTAAAATATTTTTTGTGTTAAAGCAGAGAAAGTTTTATTGCCAACCCTAGAACATATTAAACATTTTATTTCATTTGATATCATCTGGATGAAAAGAGGATGCTAATACTATGGCCATATTGTCCATAGATTTATCTACACATGTTATGAACAAGTTGAAGTAGATTAATGAGAAAGCTAATGCACAGAAGTGAAGAATCTCGGTTGTTCTTAAAATATAGAAATATTCACCCCTAATCATTTTAATTTAGATGTGATCAGCTCTGCTGGTTCTCACGGTTTGATCATGAGAATTGTGAATCTGTCATCAGTTCTGGGGAAAAATGCTTTCCTTGCTAAAACCAATGTATTTGGTTATGTACACATACATATATGCAACTAGAAACATTTTCACACTCTGGCTTATGCTTTGGCTACTACATACCTTCTTGGGATTGCACATTGTTAGTAATAATGTGCTACATTTTTAAAGCTACAGCGAAGACCTAGAATAAACTGACTTCATTTCTGTTTTTCCATTTTATACCTGTATTTTGGTTTTGTATTCTTTTTCCAAAAGTTTTATTATGGAGTCCAGCCTGCTTTAAATATACAATATTCCTATCATTACTGTCCTAAAAAACTCACCCAAAACATTATGTAAAGCAGACATAGTTTTGCTATATTTCAGAGAATTGCCATCCATAAAAAATTGAGGTTTTTTGTTTTTAGACAAAATGTCTTACAGCTGCCAAAGGATTCTTTTTCCTTGCACATCTTAGAGTGGAAAAGTAATATCTTTTGGAAAATTTATATACGGGATCATCTTAAGAGATGGAAAAGGCTTAACAAATGCATTCCAAAATAAACAGTGAAAATGTATAACTTTTTGTTTCATAATCTCTTAGAATTAATGCAAATAAGAAATCGTAAAGGTAAGGTGGAAATGAAATAAATAGGCAAAAGTAATATCTGATCCTACTACTGATCTTAGCTACTATAGCTTCAACTTGAATAACATTACTGAAAAAAATGCAATTACATTACTTTTTATGGAGAAATTTTACTTAAAATCTTTCATGATAATTGACATATAAAGTACCAAATGAGCCGAGCGGTGGTGGTGCACGCCTTTAATCCCAGCACTCGGGAGGCAGAGGCAGGAGGATCTCTGGGAGTTTGAGACCAGCCTGGTCTACAAGAGCTAGTTCTGGGACGGGCACCAAAAGCTACAGAGAAACCCTGTCTCGAAAAACCAAAAAAAAAAAAAAAAAAAAAAAAGTACCAAATGATTAATAAATAATGATAATTACTATAAATATTACTAAATATTTACTCATAAATATTACTAAGTCTTAGGATATTTAATTGAATCTTTAAATCACAAAAATAAGTAATATATAAATAAGAAACATGTGATTGTCTCTTATTCTACATTAAAAATAATTTGGTCAAAAAGACTTTAAGCTATTCATAGAGCATAACCATACATATTTTATTCTACAGTTTTCAAATGTAGCTTAGATTTCAACTAATCCTCAGAAAATAATTAATATTTAAGCCATAAAATGCATATTCATAGTCATACCAAGAAAGACCAAAAGATGTCATAAGGAAAATTTCCAAAACTAGTATCAGACACCAAAAATTAGTCCTTGGAATTCAATAGCATGAATGTAGCATGTTAATAGCTTATTATAGAAATGACTCAAATACCTAATGATATTAATTTTTCATTTTATATGTTGTAGTGTGTTGAGTGTATCTGCTTATCACTTTACTAGTGGCTGTGCTGGTCTTGGGCAACCTTCGTGCAAGAGAATTGTCTGTATTCTGTCAATCATGTTATAAATAAAACGCTGATTGGCCAGGTAGGAAATATAGGCGGGAAAACCAGACAGGAAGTAGAAATGATGTAATCAGAATAGGAGAATTCTGGGAAGGAGGAAGTTGATTCCTCCCACTCCTGCCCTGATCACTGAAGCAGCAGGATGTGATCTGTCCCACTGAAAAAAGGTACTGAGCCACATGACTAACATAGATCAGAAAAATGGGTTAATCAAGATGTGAGAGTTAGCCAGTGAGAGTTTACAGCTAATGGGCCAATCAGCTTATAATTTATGGAGACCTATGTGTGATTTTCTTTGGGGAAAAATAGCTGGGGGTATCGGGCAGGACAGAAAACACAAACGAGCAGGCCTGGCCCCTCCATGTTATACAACCTTTTCTAAAGCCATTGCAACTTAATGCTAGAGTCACTGAGATTGTTCCCAAAGAAAAAGATTAAATACTTGCAACTCAAATGGGCCACAGATAGTTAACCCAGTGCAATGGCACACTGAAGAAAAGTTATGAAATATTTTCAAAGTTTCTCAAATTCTAGAACTTGATTCTCTACATAAGAGTCTTAAGCTTTTACTGCCTGTGACCCATTTTCACCTAAGATAGTTTTATATATCTCAAACTACATATATGTACCAGACAGAAATACAAAGTGAGTTATGATAATTAGATACTGATATTCATTTCTAACATTTATTTAATAGATATATAATTATAAATTTGTAAAAGGCAAATTTACATGTTAATGAGATAGATACAGTTACTTATTTTTATAAAGAATTCAATTAGCTAAATGTTTGATAATACAGAATGTACAAAATTGTCAATATTTTCTGAGTTAGTCATTAATTTGATTTTATTATAATTATCAATGCTAATAATACTGCTTTGAATATAAACACTGGCAGACAAATTATAAAAACATTTTGGGGAGCCCCTGAGAATTCTATCTTCAACCAAAACAAAAATTCACTTAATGATTTCTTTTGTGAAACTAAAGCCAACAAATCAAACAGCAATATCTAAATCAAATAATATAACATAATACAATGAAAATATACTCATTTGATACATATAGAAAAATCATAGTAGAAAAATATAAAGTTATTCATATATAAATAAGCTGTGAGACTACAAGGTTGCGATATTCTATATATAACATAACATATGAGAATCTTCAATATCAACTGAGGTATTCCAAGGGTTAAGTGATGGTCAGGACAAAGTATATGTGCAATGTATTTACTACCAGGGCTACAGTGAAAAGTATTGTTTTGCCATAGGAATAGATACTGTTTTAAACACCTAAGAGTAATTATGTTGCTTCATTTTAAATTAATTTTTGTTATAACATATTTCAGAACTTTTCAGTGGCAAATTTTTTCTGTTTCCCCCTTTTAGTTATAGTACCACAAATGGAATTGTGACCAAGTTATATCAGGTCCTATAAAATCTTTTCTACTGCCACATTGTGTCCTGGGTTCTTCAAGGAAGTGATGTCATCAGAAATATGAAGGAGGCAAGTTTGGTACAAATAATCTTATCACATTCTCATTTAAGACCACATTAAAAAAAACTACATGGAAATTTCTCATACTTGAAATTCAGATAACATCCAAGAATATTCTCTGTGAAGAAGATTGTGTGTCAGGATCTTGCCTGCTAGGTGTTATAGTTATGATTATACAGCTGAAGTCACATGAGGGATGACTCACCATGTAGTTAATACAGTTGAAACTCACGCATGAGAATGCATGCTGGAGCACTGTATCTAGAAGAGCATGTGAATAAATGATAAATGTTTCATTTTCTTCGTAGACATGTAGAGCATAGGACTAGATGGCAACTCCACTCGGAAGAAATTCATCTAATTACAACCTCAGATTAATTACCTAAATTGGATATTAAATGAATCAATCAATGTTCAGCCTCTTTAATTTCATGTTTCATTGGTTTTCATTGGTATTGCAAAGCATGATATCTATTAACTACTATTATTAGAAATCAAGCTGGTGTTGCAAATGGTTGGTAAAGTGGCCACTTTGAAATTTTAAAATGTCATCATATCTTTCACAATTCATTATGAGGTACTAACGTTTTCACATCCAAAAGGTGTAGTCCATGGGTGAAAAAGGACACTTCCAAAAGACATAAGGCTATGTTTAAATAGTATTTTTATGGAGGAACTATTTGTTCTAAATGATAAATTAATGGTATTTCTCATAATTTTGAAAGTGTTATTATTCTTTTAGTTGCTGTTGGGTGATGAACTTATGACACATAAAAGTCAACCATAGTGACTTTTTCTAAAATGTTTGTTCAATTATTTGGGGGTCTGGAAAGAAGAATGTATCTCATAATATGTGTGAATTTATATGTGGTTTTGTAAATACTGAGACAACTACTTGCATTCTTAATTTTTGTCTTGGAAACTAGTTTTAGGTTAGAGAAATTAATTTTAATTACTTGAAAATCATTCAGCAGCAATTAAGAGACTTTTATCTCAATTAAACTGAAAATCCGTACATGTAATAACCTCAGAATGAATAAATGTTGATCCAAACAATCTTATTTTCTGTCTCTACAACTTTGACTGCTTGTGTATTCCTCATTCTCTACATATGTTATCTATCTGTTCATTTCTCTACTATCTATCTATCTATCTATCTATCTATCTATCTATCTATCTATCTATTTATCTAGTATCTATCATCTAACAATTCATCTATGATCTTTCTCTAGTTTCTCACTATTCTGATTTCTCTTTCTTCTCTCTCCATCAAATATACACAAAAACATATATATCTGTATGTATAAGTACACATATATACAATACATAAAAATATGATATTTTGTTCTATATTCAGTTATTTTGATATATATATATATATCTTGGTGTATCACAAAATTATACTTTACATATCTGTACCATCATATCTCTTAGCTAATGGTATCTATCCAAGGATATGAATAGCTATTGCTTCCCTTATTTGAGAACAACTTTTAAAGTCAGATATAGGTAAATGAATGAAAAAGTAAGATAATGTTCTTTGAGTCACAGCATCTAAAACCCTTTTGAAGATAAGCTGATACGATACTTGGTTTTCAAGTTTCCACTGAAAAAAAAATAAGAAAAGTCTTTCCAGTAGGCATAGTAAGCTTAAGTTTCTCTCAGAATATTATGAAAAATGAATTTTCATGAATATATTCACATTTGAGCTAAAGTCTGGTCATAACTTCTTGGATTGATGTTCTGATGTGTAGATTACTCAAAATTCTTTAATTTTGAGTACTCCATCAGTATAAAGATACAAAGTGATAAAGACTGGGCAGTCTATTATTGTTGCTGTATGTTTGTAGTTGAAGAAAAAAACCTATAGTACATCTTTAGGTGTTACTTTGTTAGTTTCTTCTTCATTGTTCTTAGGTTGTCTCATTGGTCAACTCCATTTCATTTTGTACTCTGTTATGAGTCTGCAAACTTGAAGTGTTAAATTTTCTAGCCCCCTTTTTTCTTTCCAATATCTTAACATCAGTATTAAAATGATTTCATTTAATATTTTCTTTGCTACCTTATTGACTTGGCTTTAATGAAAACTGGATATGCCTTTTTATGTGCAGATAGCATAACAACAACATCAATTATAAACCACAATGTATCCACAGTGGGCATCCTATGTTTATCCTGCTGTGCTAGTAGCTCCAATATTTACTGGGAGTGCAGGATGTCATCTTCAAAAATATACAAACCATAATCTATAAAATCGATCACATTCTTTTACCATTTTCAGTTTAGCTTATGAAAGTGGCTTTTAGCTCAAGGAAAGTTCTGAATAGCTGATCTTTGGATCTAAAAATATGATTTTCAGGGACTAGCAGTGTCTCCTTTTATCTCTTTAGTATTATCCTTGTGATTTTTTTTTGACTTTTTACACTTTCCAGCAAATATATTCTACTATTAAGTAGCATTAACTAGCAGTATATATGTGTTAGACAATATATTTTTTGGCTTAAATTTATTTTGTAATGATTTTCCAACGGATTTCGCAAAGTAAAAATGGAAATTACCCAGCCAATATAGTATTCAATCCTTAGCAAACAATGGTAGACTAAGAAAGAAAGGAACTTAAGTTGTTCAGAGAAAAGAATCTTTGTTATACCAGAAGACAGTGTTCACTGATCAGACTCTTGTTAACCTCGGTGATGTCTGTAACACAGTGACATTAGTTAATTTATTTCATTGATTTAGACAATTTTAAGAAATTGTTTTGCTAATTCTGTTTTTAATTATCCATTTAATATATTGCTTAATTTTGTACTCTATATGTTCATTATTGTGCTCTTCTGTATTGTCTTAAGCAAACATCTTAAATTTGGTAAATTTTTACAAACCCCTAATCATTGCCTTTGTCTAGAAATCTTTATTTACTTTTAGAGTTGAGTTCACCGTATTTTTCTATTGAATACTGAACTGCAGCATTATTTATTTAGATAAAGTATTCCTGCCATATTGTACAAATTAGAATGACACTTTTGTGTCATTTTAAAATTTATGTAATAAAAGAATCAAAAGTCTTTTTATCACACTTTTCTAAAATTTTTGTGAAAATATTAGTTAATACCTCAAAATATTGCCCACTGATTATGACTAAATTAGCTTGACCGATATTTGCTTACAATTAAAGCAAGACCCAATTGCATAGAATATGCTATGAGGTCAGCTGCAGGTTTCAAAAAATCATTATCTATTATATCACAGTATTTAATATATAGAAATTTATAGGAATATGAAGAATAAGTTTTCAAGGAACATGGAGCGGCACTAAAGTGAGTAGGCACACTATTCCATACCACGTAAGAAATGGTAGTATCCACTTAGATCAGCCTCAATTGCGTTCCTCTACACTCACTGCAGGGAACTGGAAGTTATTCCTTCCTAATGCTTCTCTAGTTCTTTTATTTTCCATCAGGACATCAACTATGCTGTGTGACTTCTCCTGAAGCGATGTGAATATGAATATATGGGATTATAAGCAGGCTTCACGGCAGTTGCATGGCATTGGCTCTTTGCAATTAGACATGTAACTGAGTTGAAGCTGTCTATCCAGGGAAAACTTGTCTATGTAAGAGAAAAATTACATCCATTCAGAAAGTTTAAGTTAAAAATAAAAAAGAGGAATTACAATAGATAAAGCTCATTCACACAGATGTTCACTTCTAATGTATCCTTTGATATGGCTGGAAAATTCAAACAAATGGAAGGATGAAATAGAGGTCTGACATTCCCTACAGTTGGCAGCATATAAACATAAGAGATCATACATTAAGTCTATATCCAAGAGCCTTTCCTGGGAGCCTAAAAATTTAGAATCGGTGAGAAAAACTGACTTGTAAAAATAAAAAAAAAAATGATAGAAAAAATGTAATAGCCATAGGATTTGACCTTTAGCAGAGGGGATTCAAAAAAATATCACAATTCAATTTGCGGGTTCTCAGTATAAAAACCATGATCATCAGAGAATATTCTGTATTTAAATTGCTTATATTTGAAAGGGGTTTAAATAAGCATGGAAAAAGGCTCAATTTCTATTAGAGCTAGGCAATCATCATCCAAGTGTATACTGTGTACATTTCTCCACTGCCAGAAAATATACTTAGGATGAGGGTTATTTGCATAGCTGGGAATACTTTGAAAAACATGTGACCAGTGAAAACAAAAAGTACTAAGGGTCAGGCATTGGAGCCTATCACAATCAGGGACCTTTCCTTGGCAAAGGTAACAAGTGATAGTAAAGGCAGTTATCCTTAGAACCTGAACCAAGCCAAGAACCATGAATCAACCACAGAAAGATATTTAGTAGTGAGCTGTCACATAGTAGTGACACAGCAAAAGCACCTCGTTTTGATTCTGAGCTTTCCATTGCACTTCACTAATGAAGTTCTAGAAGCATTGCTGTGTGGTCTACTGTGGCAGCTTTGTGCTTTACTGTGGAGTAGTAACATGTATGCTCTTCTCTTTGATTCTGAAGATAAAGTTAATTCAACAGCTATGACTTGGAGTTCTGAGTTAATGAACAAGTTGGCAATGAGGTTCACGCTTGCTCTAAGCAAGGACAACAGTCATTAACCTGAAGTATAAACACGTGGAAGAACTGAGGAAAAGGTAGTGCTTTACAGGAATCTCTGAATAAAGTTGCCATTGAGTTTTGCTCTTGGGAGTAAGAATCAGGGATTCCCTTTCAATATCTCTAATGTCATGCAATTATTCTTATTTGTAATTAAATATAGAAAGAAGATGCAGCAATCAGTCTGTGATTATAAAAGGAAGTGTTTTAGATAAATAATCTCTCCTTCTTAACTAATTTTCAGGAAGTTTGCTGAAGCGAAGGTAATTCCTTGGTATTGGTAATTGAAATACCTATGATTTCATATTGTAGAAGAAAGGGAAATTACAAAGTGTGCGTGTGTGTTCTAGGAAGTCAGAGGACAGATTGCCATTGACCGGGGTCACTTCTTTCCTTCCATGTGCTCTTAAGAGTTTTAACGTAAGTTTTTTGTTTTTAATCTTAGGATCAAAAAAACCATTTCAAGCAGTAGAGATAAATCCTTGTCCCACTGCCAGTGGTCCCACAGGCTTCTCCAGCCGTACAACTGTCTCCCACATTTAAAGGACCTTGTTTGGTTCTATTCTGGTTTCCCCACTTTCAGGCCCTAGGCAGTGAGCTCCCATTAGCTCAGGTAAGCTGTTTCAGTGGCTGTCCTCTACATGGTCTTGATCCCTTCGCTCATATTATAGCTCCTTCTTTCCCTTTGGAGGAATACCTTACTTAGTCTAGATATAGTAGGGAGAGTGTTGGTCAAAAAGATATGCTGGACTTTCTTAACTCCCCTTGGGAAGCCGTACCCTCACTGCAAAGTGGATGGGGAGTGGGGTGGAGAGAAAATGGAGGGAGGAGGGGGAAAAATAATAATATTAATAATTAAAAATGAAAGTAGTTGGGTGTGGTGGCACACAACTTTAATCTCAACACTTGGGAGGCAGAGGCAGGCAGATCTCTGTCAGTTCAAGGGCAGCTTGTACTTAATTAATACCTTTACCTCTAATATATGAATATCTTTATACCATATTATTAAGAAGATAAAAAAGGGCTAAGTAGTTCAAATATCATATTTTTCCAGGAAATTTTAATTGCCTACTGAAAAAATTTATTTTGTATATGTTACAGATTTATATTATACTCATTAATATTGACCTTTACCAGAAAGAGGATTTACTGAGATTTCTGAGGTTCACATTGATAATTTTGGCTATAATACCTTAGATTTCTTCTCCTATTTTAAAAATAAAAATAATAAGTCTCATGAGCATTAAAGGGTTGTAGAAGTTGTAAAGAGACAGCTCACTGCGCTCCAGGGAAATTAACGAAAACTTCAAGGTTGTGAGAGTGAAAAATATCCACTGAAGAAAAGATTTGAGTTTTAGTTAACAACAGACACTGTGAGGAGCCAATTTCAGTGCCACAATCTACGTACAAAGTTTAAAAAAAAAAACTTGAAATTTACCGGAACAACAAAAAAAAGACAATTCCCTGTGACAAGCACTCTAATACACTCATTGACGAATACATCAAGGGTGTAAAGGACCTAGGGCTACAAAGTACAAAGAAAAGTTACAAAGAGTTTTGTGACTGCAAACACTCTTAATTTTATTGTAAAACATGGCTTTGCTATAAAAAGTGTGCAAATATTTTATTATAAATTCAAATTGTACAATTATAGCCATATGATTGCATTTATTGTGGCGCTGAAACATAATTTCAACTTTGCAGATATGATGACAGAGAACTATTAGAATGATGGCCAACAATTTGATTGATTGTTCCCACAATAAAATGTGTTACAAAAACTAGCAATATATGATTTTTCAATCAAATTTGAAAAATCATAAAATAGAAAATATATAAAATATTGTACATGCAAAATGAAGGAATGCACACATATTTGATTCACTGTAAAAATAGCATGATATTTCACTAATTTTAAAGAGATTTGAAGTACGTATTTTATATTTGTTATTTTTCTATTTTTGCAATAGAATATTCAGACAAAACAAATACTAGGGAAGTAAGGGTTTTCTTCGCCTTATAATTTCATAGAAATAAAATCATCAAGGTGGTCAAAGCATGGCAGCAGTCAGGGTATGCAGGAAAGCAGGAGAGGGATCTGGCTGATCACATTTTGTACACACATGGAAAAAAGAGAGAAAAAAGGGAATGCAGAAAATATTTAGAACCTGAAAAAAAAAACTAGGTTCTAGCTCTGAAAGGTTTCACAAACTACTTAAACAGCACCATCATTTGGGAACACAAATTCAAATACATGAGTTTATGTGAATATGTTTTATTCAAACCATCTTCTCACATATCATATTATGATTTAAATCAGTCCTTTAAGAGACTTCTTATAAATGTACTTAAAATCCTGTGGCAAAGTAATTTATAAATCCCTTAGAGGGAATCTTATAATATTATGTGACGATCGCTCATGATATACTGTTAAAAAAAATTATGCCACCAAAAAGGAATAAAGAAGCTAGAAAAGTCTAATAATATCTTGAATAAATGAGAATTTCTAAAAAATTTAAAATTTCCTTTCAGAAAAACATTGAGAATAATAAAAGTCTTTCAGTTTTCTAAATAATATGTAAAGAAGAAAATTGTTTCTGAATCTTAATCAGGAAAATGAGCCTTGTTGCATTCTATCATTTAAATTTTGTGGTTGTATTTTTCAATTTCTCTTTCCATTGTAGCCTCAAAAACACACCATCTAAGAGGCAACAACTGATTAGTCCATAGAGAAGACAATATAGATCTCTCCATTTCCCATATTTAAGTATTATAAACATGGTGATGGTGAGATGGCTCAGTGTTAAAGATCTCTGGTTGCACTTCCAGAAGACCCAGATTCACTTCCCAGCCCCCACATAAAGTTTTCTTCCTTCTGTGACACCAGTTCTAAGGGGTCTAACAGGCTTTGCTGGCTTCTGTATTTACAGGCACACAAGTGGTGCACAAATTTAGATGCCATATACATAAAATAAATAAGACTAGTGAAGATTTAAAAAAATATAATTATTAGTTTTCTCCTTTTATAAAAGTCAAACTAACTTTTTTTAATTTTACATACCATTCCCAGTTTCCACTCCTTCTCCTCCTCACACTCCCTCCACTTTCCCCAAACCCATTCCCCATCCTCTCCTCAGAGAGGGCAAAGCACATTGTTCTGAGGAAGGACCAAGGCCCTCCCGACTATATCTAGCTGAAAACGGTATCAAATTAGATATCAAAATTCTATGCGATCCAATTAAAAATGGAATACAAATATAAATAAAGAATTCTCAACAGAAGAATCTCAAATGGCTGAAAGAATCTTAAGGAAATATTCAACATCCTTAACCATCAGGAATATGCAAATCAAAAATGATTCTGAAATACCATCTTACACCAGTCAGAATAGTAAAGATCAAATACACCAATAATACCTTATACTGGAGAGGTTGTAGAATAAGGGAATACTCATCCATTGCTGGTGGGAATGCAGACTTGGAATCAACCTACCCAGCACCCAGCAATACCACTATTGGGTATATACCCAAAGAATGCTCAATCATACTACAAGAACATATGTTCAACTATATGCAGCATTATTTGTAATATCCAGAGCCTGGAAACAACGTAGATGCCCCTCAACAGAAGAATGGATAAAGAAAATGTGGTACATTTACAAAATGAAGTATTCCTCGGGGTAAAAAACAATGACATCTTGAAATTTGTATCATATGAATGGAACTAGAATTATTAATTTTTAGAAATCCAATTTTGCTAACTGCCAAAGAAAATTTATATCAAAGTCATATTACAAATTTAACTAAAATATTTTTTTTTAAGTTTCAGTTGCCTGAATCAGGAATAATAACCATGAGAAATGTTTCTTAGCAGTACGTTAATAAGGTGTTAGAAGGAAGTACTTATGTATATTTGTTGCTTTTATTGGTTAATAAAGATTTGCTTTGGCCAATGGCGTAACAGAATATAACCAGACTGTAAGAGATATATATAGAGAGAAAGAAGGCAGACTCAAGGAGAAGCCATGTAGCCATACCAGAGACAGACACTGGACAGAACTTCCTTTCTCATCTTCTCCCTCCTTCTGGTCTACAACTGGACCTTAGGGGCTCAGCCCATTGCTCTGATGAGGGACTTTGTCTCTATCTCCATTCATCACCGGACAAAGACTCTATGGTGATATTCGAGATAATCATCAGTGCGATAGTGGGGCAGTTCAGGCACCCTCTACTCTACAGCCCAACGACCTAGAGCAACAGTGTATAAATGGGACCTCCTGAAACTGAGAAGCTTCTGTAAAGCAAAGGACACTGTCATTAAGACAAAAAGGCATCCTACTGAATGGGAGATCTTCACCAACCCCACATCAGACAAAGGTCTGATCTCCAAAATATATAAGGAACTCAAGAAACTGGACATGAAAATTCTAATTAATCCAATTAAAGAGTGGGGCACTGAACTGAAAAGAGAATTCTCAGATGACGAAGTTCGAATGTTCAAAAGACATTTAAGGTCATGTTCAACCTCCTTAGCGATCAGGGAAATGCAAATCAAACAATTTTGAGATAACATCTTACACCTGGCAGAATAGCTAAAATAAAAAACACCAATGATAGCCTATGCTGGAGAGGATGTGGAACAATGGGAACACTCATCCATTGCTGGTGGGAATGCAATCTTGTGCAACCACTTTGGAAATCAGTGTGGCGGTTTCTCAGGAAATTGGGAATCAATTTACCTCAGGATCCAGCAATACCACTCTTGGGAATATACCCAAGAGATGCCCAATCATACTACAAAAGCATTTGTTCAACTATGTTCATAGCAGCATTATTTGTAATTGCCAGATCCTGGAAACAACCTAAATGCCCCTCAATGGTAGAATGGATAAAGAAAGTGTGGAACATATACACATTAGAGTACTACTTAGCGGTAAAAAAATAATGACATTTTGAATTTTGTATGCAAATGGATGGAAATAGAAAACACCATCCTGAGTGAGATAACCCAGACCCAAAAAGATGAATATGGAATGTACTCACTCATTAGTCGACACTAGCCATAATGGGTGGATAATTTTAATAGATAGGTTTAAGATTATATTCTCAGAAATAAGGAGGCCACTCAACCTATAAGCTGAGAGTTGGTATAATTAAACTCAGTATTTTACAAATAATACTTGTGCTATTATTTTGGTAATAGTCAATAATATTGAATGTTTACTAGTTAACATTTTTACTCTGTTCAACTTTACCATTTTAAATTAGATATGTTCGATGGTCCAAAATTGTTTGGTTGTTCCCATTAATATGCAATACTAATATCCCCCAGTGCCCTGTGTTATCCAATTCTAGCCTTCCCCTTTTAGCCTCATTTAATGCTATTCATACCATCTGTCAACATGTGACAGTTATACTGATATTTCTTCTTCAGGAGATCAAACTCTTCAAAGATATTTTATCTAGACCTTTTATGTATCTTGGGAGACATACCCTACATGCATTTTCTTATTAAATCCCATTCTTTTCTGAAGTATCAGTTTAAATGTTACATTCCTAGGGTGGTTTTCTCTGAGCAGCTAATGGAATTGGACTTCCTTTTGTAATTGGCTTGTATTGGTCCTCCCTAAAGAACTGTAAACTCCACAAGAATAGCAATTATGGCTGATTGTTTTTCTCCCACACAATTGCAATAGCTTCTTTATCCATAGAAACCAAGCAAGGCATTTAGATTTCAGCTAGTTATTGATTTGTGGACATGTCCTGATAAAGAATAAATAAATGTTCATTTTATAAGTAATCACCAGGGACATCATTCAACTTTGCTAACAGATATGATTTCTTTGTCAATAACAGTCTGATATAATTTGTACCAAGTACTTTAGCTTTATGTAAAACAAGCATTTAAAAGAGCAACTACATGATGAAGGATCATTTTAATCCTCAAACATAAAGCTCTACATTTGTTTTGTTTCTTTCAATAGACTAACTTTCAGAGCATTTTCCTGATTTTGAAAGACATTTTCCCCACAATAACATGGTGGTTATCTTAAAATTTTTGACAACAGAGCAAAACTTGTTATCATAGTATGAGACCAGTGAAATGTTCTTTTGCTTAAATCTTTTCCCTGAATGTAAACACTTTAGTAGTGCTGAGAATACCTTTTCATCTTATGGTTGTAAAAGAAATAAAACAGCAGGTCTCAAATGATGAAAAAATTGCAACAGCATCAATAATCTATATTCTGGACAAGGGTTTGAAAATACAAACATTCAGGGTCTTTCAGATACTGATTCTTGAGTCGACTTAATTGTGTTTATCTGCGGAGAAGCATTTCAGAAGTGTGTGGAAATTGGATACAATGCTGATGAAGGATATTCTGTTTTGATACAGATTTTTAAATGATTACTCTAAACAATTTTTAAATCAATAAGTAATTATGATGGTTCTTTCCAATCAAATAAGTATTGATTTAGAAGAATAGATATGCCTTTCTCTACTTTGAAGAATTTACTGATTGTTATTTACTGTGATTTAATATTAAATAAACCCATATTTCTATTAAATAAAGTCATACATGTTTAAGAGAGCTCCCCACTAACTTTATGTGCTTTTCTTGGGGTTACAGCAGGCTATTATGTCTGTTTTTCCACCAAGTGTTTGGATATTTGGTAGTAGGAGATATACTCAGAGAATACAGTACTGTGTTTATTTGAATCATTAATATTAAACCTGACAGCATTATCTCTACATTTTATAACACTATAAAATTGTTTTATAGTGTTACAATTAGTAATGCTAAGCCTAGGTATTATAGGGATTAGTACTGATTGTTCCTCAGTAAAGTTCAGTTTATAGTGACATAAAACAACAATATTTGTGCCATAATGCTTTATGGTACCAAGTAGCTTCACTGTAGAACAATAGGAGTTATATGGGCTGCTTTTAGCTAAGTTAATCTGTGTGTTCAAGGTACATTTTAAATTTTTATTTCCAGAACACAGGGATGCATTCTGATCACCTGTTTTTTTTTCCCATTTTCCTTTGTTTCTCATAATTACAATTAGTATAATATATTTCATTCTTTTAAAAGGTATAGATACTTTATGCTTTCAATCATATGTGAGAACATGTAACGCACTTTTTCACTTATATGTCTTCTACATAATTATCACATTGTGAAGAGATTGTGACCTTTATTTTAATCAAATTTAATCACATATGAGTTACATGTCAACTAATAGACTACAATAACAATATTCAAAATATTGAAAGCTTAAATATGTTGAAGTAATTGAATCATATTAATAAAATGATAATATTGGTTACATGACAAAATAATTTTCTATTTTCCTATTATATCTTATAGGATAGATTAAGAAAATTTCATTATTCAGCAAAAATACCTTTGATGTAGCATATGAATGATTATTTGCTGCATACAGCCGTCTAAGCAGGAAATTCTTGACCATGTGTTGGTGTAGGAGTTCCTTCTGTCTCTGTGTTGTTTTCATTGGTAAATGAATAAAGAAACTGCCTTGGCCTAGTTGATAGGGCATAACTTAGTTAGGGAGAGAAGACAGAACTGAATGCTGAGAGGAAGAAAGGCAGAGGAGGAGAGGAACACCACGGAGCCACCAGAGACAGACATGCTGAATCTTTCCCAGTAAGCCACTGCCACGTAGCAATATACAGCTTAATAGAAATGGGTTAAATCAAGATGTAAGATTTAGCCAATAGGAGGCTAGAGCAAATGGGTCAAGTAGTGTTTTAATCAGTACAATTTTCTGTGTGGTTATTTCGGGGCTAAGCTAGCCCAGCAGCAGGGAGGAACAAACAGCCCTTCCATGGAGCAATGTGTCTTCTGTGAAATAAAAATGTAGGCTAGAAAACCCTTCATTGTCTTTTCACTAAAGTGTATTTTAATCTCAATATGATGTTACCTAAATGGCAGTTATCAAATTGCCATTAAATTTTTGGAAGCAATAAATATTTTCCTTGAAGACACAGCAGATCTCATCAATCACATGTCTCTTCCACTTGAACGTACTAGAAAAGGAGGACAGTTCTCTGTGTTACTCATAGAGGGGTTTAGATTATATTATAACTGAGTCAACCAGGCTTGAGAAATAGGCTTATAATCCCATGTCCTCAGGAGAATGAGGCAGGTAGAAGGACCACAAATTCATAGACTTCCTGGCTTTAGGGTGGCTTCTAACTCAGTGTGAACAAAGTACAGAGATCTCATTTCTAAAAATAAAAAAGTAAAGAAGTGGAAATATAATTTAGGAATAGTACACCTGTCTACCTTTTATAGGACCCTAGTTCAGCTGTAGAACTACTATGAAAGCATCAATTAAAATTAAGAAAGGGAATATTGATCACCTAATACACATTTGTCCATTGTTACAGTTAAATTATTTTGCATCCTTTAAAAGTTAATTATGTCAAATAAGAATCCACCAATTATAAAGTAAATCAAATTTCAATTACAAATTGAATTTATTCAAGATTTTTTCGATTTACTTTTGGCACCAACCGTTGTGTGTTATTTATTGTGTTCTGACAAATAAAGCTTGTTTGGAGTCAGTGGACAGAGCTAGCCACTAGCTGAACAAAATTAACCATGGAGGACTGTAGACAGAAGAGAGTGTGGTGGTATTTTTGTTAGTGCTCTAACAATAAAAACTTACCTGGAGAACAGAGGGTGGCACTAGGCACTAGTTAATCCTAGAGGCCAGACAGCTGTGGCACACACTTTTCATCCCAGAATTTAGGAGGTAAAGTAGGAAGATCAGGAGTTCAAAGTCACACAAGGCTACATGAGATTTAAGCAGTCTAAAAGAGAAAAGGAACCCACACCTTTGATCCCAGCACTTGAGATCTCATGCCTTTATTTCTAGCATCAGGGAGGTGGAGACAGGAGGCTGAGCAGAGATAGGAATATAAAACAGGAGGAGAAAGGAGCTCACTGAGGATTCAAGAGATGAGAAGTCTCTCTAGTGGTTGGCTCCTTTACTTCTTTGATATTTCAGCATTTATCTCGATATCTGGCTTGGGATTTTGTCACTAAGACCAACTAGAATTCATGCTAAAAAGAGAAGAAGTAGTAAGGCAAAGCTAAGAGGATTTCAGCCCTTTCACAGGTAGGAACAGAAGAGGTAGGAGGTGACTATTTGCTGCTTCCCTGCTTCTCTGATATTTCAGGCTCTTTCACCGATATCTGATACCTGACTCTTGATTTTTTTATTAAAAAAGAATAATTAGTTAAGGCTTCAGCCAACATATCAAGTACACTATGGCCAGTAAGCTGGCACAGCTGCTAAATTTTTTTTCTGTGCAAAGCTTAATATCTGAGTTTAATTTTCTGTTCCCACGGTGATAAGAGAGAACAGACTCCAGAAATTTATTCATTATCCTTTACATATGTGCCTTGACATGTGCTCTATATTCCACACATAATACATATATGCATGCAATAATAATAATTAAAATGAAGTGAACACTTAATCTAATGCCTATTATCAAATGAAGCATAGAAATATTTGAACACGCAGAATAACTGTGAAATAAGAGCTAACGTCCTAGAGTGCAGATGATTGATAGTAAAAGCATGATGGCTAAGATATTTCATGTATCTGACACAATGCAATCATGACATTAATTTATTATAATGTGATTTCTCTTTCTCTCTCACTCCCTCCCCCTGTCCTGTGTCTGTGTCTCAGTTTTTCTCCTTCTCTCCCTCTCTCTGTCTCTCTGTCTCTCTTTCTCTGTCTCTGTCTCTGTCTCTGTATCTCTCTCTCTCTCTCTCTCTCTGTGTGTGTGTGTGTGTGTGTGTATGTGAAGCTGTGTTTCAAACTCAGGATGTGTGAATGCAAGGAAAGAGAATCACAGAAATAAATTGTACATCTCAAGTTTCAGTATTGACTTTTTCCTTCAATGTTTTACTTAACAATACCAATAACCTGAATCATGCTTTCTAACACTTTTATTTCTTATTGAGTCATTCATTTTTCCTTATATCAAACAATATTTTTATAGAGAATTGTGTTTCAGACTCATGATATATTGAGTTGATATTGAGAATATCTTGCCAATGAATTGAAAGCCAAATAGTCTCTGATCTTGTTCTAGAGCAAAATTGAGAGAGTGATAAATATGTGAAATAAAATGTACTAGTAACCATCAGAAAACCTCCTACAGCAATAACAGGAGAAAATTTAATTCCAGTGTCAGCACTCTAATTAGAAATTTATATATGTCTCACCCACGCATTATCTCTCAGGGATCATACAATAATCACAGACAGGTATGGGAATCACTGTTGCTCTGATACCGGAAACAAGCTCCTCAATCATTGTCTTGATTTAATTCCTGTCCTGGGTGGCTGTTACCAGTAGGGGGATGCATAATTTTATGACTGCTTCATGAAGAATATATCTTAGTTTTATGAAAAATGAGAAACTCAAATATAGAATCTTTTTCTCTTTTACTTTTTATAATAACTAATGCAATGTCTAGCATGTCCTTTTGTTAATCCCATCTGATTTATGTTTGACCCATGAATCAATTTATTCAGGTTATACAAAATGTTCTACTTGTTCATTAAGATTTTGATGTATTCCTGAATGGATATCTTGCTGAGTTTTTCTTCTGATAATCTTTATTTTACTCAAATTAATTTTTATATTGTTTTCTCTTGTTCTATTAGCTAAAACTTCTACAATGAATAGAGCTATCCTAGGAACAAAATGTATTCATGAGTGTGAACTGGCTTCCTAGCACCAACTCTACATCATCTGAGTTCCTTGAATGATTAAAAGGTGTTTCCAGATCATGGATTATTTTAAATAAATCCTCTTTCAGAGAGTTCAAGCTCAAATATACTATTTGTAATATTTTGGTGGGTAACTAAATAGTAATTCATTTATTTCATATGTATTTGCACAGACATTTAAATAAGTTAAGTATTATACCATAAGAATATATTTTTTTCAATGGTAAAGAAGGCCTTTATTGAATAGTACCACAGAGGCTTATATTCCCAACACAGTCAGGTGGGCCAGCAGGTGAAAACCTCATCTCCTGATCAATCAAGGACAAGACAACACATGCTCAAGAAGCAGAGCTGGACACAGCTTTCAGTAGCACAAATCAGAAGGCCAAGTAAAGGTCACTAGCAGGGCAGAGCAGCTGGAGGCCAGGAATCCAAATGGTCCCAGCAGCAAATAGTCAATGTTTGATTTCTTGCCTTCTAAATTGTTATTTATTTATTTTCCATTCAAAAATTTACACTTCCTCCCCTCCTCCCATTTCCCTCCCACTCCCCCACTGCCCTTCCTCCCTCCCTCTCCCTCCTTAAAAGAGAGCAGGGCCAGTCCTTCTCCTTTGCATTAAGGTGGAGCAAGGCTGCCACCACAGGGAATGGAATGGGCTCCAAAAAGCTAGATCACGAGTGTGGTGGTTAGTATGTTAAGATTTCTTATTTTAAAAAAATTGGTCTTTGAGATTTTGCTGCATCTCATAAAAAAAAAAAAAAAAAAGAAAGAACTTTAATGTATGCGCCATGCCCAGCCCTGGGTGGCCCACAGAAAAGGAACTCAGTGGTATCATGCAAATTTTTGTTTTCTAATGATTTTTTTCTTGTTGCTTTTTTTTTTTTTTTTGTCATACTGGTTCTTTACTTGTATAATATGGCTACAGATACTGTGCTACTTGTGTTTCTTTTTAATATTTGATTTCTTCTTTTACTTGTTTACTTGTTTGCCTATTTTTTTTTTTGTTTGTTTGTTTCTAAAGAAAGACTGTGGAGTGAGGTGGGTGAAAAGAATCAGGACTTGGGGGAGGTGAAAAGTGTGATCAGAATATATTGCATGAAAGTGTTTTATTGTCAAAACATAATAAGCAAATCTAAAACAGTTTATAGTTAATCTGGAGGGGGCTGGGTGTGCAGCTTAAAGGTGCTGCCAAATTTGCCAATTTTTGCCATTTAAAAGAAACAAGGGGCTTTGCTCCCAGACTTGTAAAACAGTTGCCTTATCAAATATCTGCACTCAACAAGGAGGTCCCACTCTTTCCATGTCGGGAGATATAAAAAATGCAAACTGCGTCCAAAACACTTGTGTTAGATGGAATCTTTGGGAATCTTTATTGCTCAGGGAAATAGGAGATTATTTGCCTGTATTTAGCTTGTACGGAACATAGGTTTTGTATTGGCAGAAGAATTTCCCCTAAACTCAGGCAATAATCACATAGACGTTACCATTGAGGGTTTCATAAGGAAACATAACGGGCCATGGAGTGTGTGACAAGGTTAGAGTTCTACCAGACAGTCTCTGATCAATGTATCTTTCCTGAGCTATGGGAGCTTTCTTGAGTGCCTGGAATGTGGAGTATATGCTAGGAGAACTCTATGTAGTGAAGAGATAGCTCAGGAGAGTCCACAGGTTGCCTCTTGCCCGAGAGACCACAGGGATGGGAATGACCAAGACCTTTGCAGCTTTCACAGTGCTGGTCTGTGCATCAGTTGTATAAGGAACTGTAAGATCATGTGCTTTCTCTAATAGATAAGTCTTGCTTTAGTCCATTTTCTCATTTCTAATGGCCCTGATCCATCCTTTTAAAGGGAAGCACGGTTATTCTGCCTCTGTATTTTGGAAACATGTATTTTTTTTAAAAATATCTTTAATTTCTAAGAATTTCTCTGAGCTGCAGAAAGGGTCTTGACCAAAAAGGCAAAAATTTATAGCTTGGATTTGAAATATCCACCGATCTCCTATCTATTAAAGGTTCAATATCCACTCTGTGGTTCTGTGCTCATGGAGACTTTCAGACATAATGCTCTCTGAAGAAAAATTGGTCATTTGGAACTGTATTATTGTATGGGACATTAAAAGCCCCCACTGGATTTCCCACCATGAGCTGAAAAGGAATCCTCAGCCATGGTTTAAATGATATATTTCTTTGTTACAGAGGTTTGTGGACTAGAATATCTGAACTTGAGAGGCAAAATATTCCTCTTTATAAATCAGTCAGACTTTTCTTTACAGCAGTGGGAACTTGACTGATTATTTTTTTCAATTTTAGTCTTTGTTTAAGGTTTACTGTTCATATTAACCTGAATGGGTTGCTTATTTTTTCAATTCAGCAATCTATAATGGAGGCAAAGTAGTAGTAAAACCTTATGAAAATAAAGTGGCAGTTATGTGGCTTAGCTTAGTTCCTAATACACACAGAGTACCATTAAAGTATGTATCAGATATATATATACAAAATTTCAGCCTTTTGAGAATTTCAAGTTCAATATTTTAAAAACATGTCACCTGTTCCAACATGAGAAGAACCAAGAATTTGTAATGACATACGAAAACCTTAGAATAATGTTTTTCATCTTACATCTTAAAATTATCCAAAGGTTTACTGAGGAATATGATATTAAAAATTAAGTATTTGAGACTACATGCTTATAATGTCAGCCATTTAAAAAAGATTCTGACATTTATCCTTTCCCTGAAATAAAAATTATATAGTATCTCAATTTCCTTTGATAACAAGTACAACTAAATCAGTTAATGGATAAAACATGTTCTTTTAGGAATGCATATAATTTTAACACAAATTTTATCCTATCCTTTTAACTGTTAAGAACTCAGAAATAGAAGACACCAGAACATTGTCTTTGGCTATTTAACATGTACAAATACTACAATTACTAATTACAAATCAGTTGTGCACCCTTTAATCCCAGACTTGGGAAACAGAGGCAGGTTGGTCTCTGTGGGTTTGAGGTCAGCCTGGCCTACTGAGCAAGTTACAGCACAAGTTCCAAAGCCACAGAGAAACTCTGTGTTGAAAAACCAAAAACTAAATAAATTATAGGAAGAGGAGTGATAGGGGCAGCTGGCTGCGGCCCCGGTTCCCAGCTAGCTTTACCCAAAATAATTATACGGAAACTGTATTCTTTTAAACACTGCTTGGCCCATTAGTTTCAGCCTCTTATTGACTAATTCTCACATCTTGCTTTAACCCATATTTAGTAATATGTGTAGCACCACGAGGTGGTGGCATACCGGGAAAGATCTTAACCTGCTTTCATCTCAGAGAGGAGAGCTACGTCATCTGCCTTACTTCCCTTCTTCCCAGCATTCTATTCTGTCTACTCCACCCACTTTGTTCTGTCCTATCAAGCCAAGCAATTTCTTTATTAACCAATGAAAGTAACACATAGACAGATGACCTTCCTCTATCAGTAAATAAATACATAAATACAATAACAACAATAAAACCAGAAAACAAATGGAACACTGGGCAGAAAGTCATTGAACAATTATTCTTTCAGTAATAGAATAAAAAGATGGAATTAATAAGAGCCCAATTAGAAAGTGTTGTTTTGGACTAGACAAAAAAAAATGAGCTTAGAATTTTAGTATCTTCATGTTAAGACTGTTCATTGGTTTTTACTCGAATAATTTTTAACCTTTATTGTGAACTACAGAATTATTTAGAAAATAGTATGCATGAATCATAGCATACTGATTTCCTCACTATTGAACTGAAATTTACATTACAGAAGTGTATTAACATACTGTTTTGCTTCAATAATTTTGGATATAAATTTGAAAATCATGTATTGTAACTCTTATTTTGTCTTTATTATAAAGCTTCAACTTATTTGATAAAATTTCTATATATTCTCTTTTTATTATTTATTTATTTTTCATTAAAAAAAACTATCTTTTTCTCATTTTACATACCAATCCCAGTTCTCCCTCCCTCCTCTCCTACCATTCCTTCCATCTATCCCTCCATCCCTCTATGCCACACCCCATCCACTCCTCAGACAGGGGAGTGCTTTGGGGAAGGTCCAAGACCCTCCCAACTATATCTAGGCTGAACAAGGTATCCACCCAAAGAGAATAGTTTCCCAAAAGCCAGTACATGCAATAGGGTTAGTCCTGGTACCACTGCCAGTGACCCTGCAGTATGTCCCAGAAAAACGTCCCACATTCAGAGAAGCTAATTTCTACCTGTGTTGTTTCCTTGCCTGTCCGGTTGGAGTTGGTGAGCTCTCATTTGCTCAGGTAAAGCTGTTTTAGTGATCTTGACCTCTTTGCTCACATGTTCAGTCTAGTGTTTCACTATGGCTCTCTGCCTCTGCTTTCAGCAATTGCTGGAAGATATTCATCAGTCAACTGGGTGGTGATGGTACACATCTTTAATCCCAGCCCTGGGAAAGCAGAGGCAGGTGGATCTCTGTGAGTTCAAGGCTAGCCTGGTCTACAAGAGCTAGTTCCAGGTCTTGCTCCAAAGCTATAGAGAAACTCTGTCATGAAAAAATAAACAAACAAACAAATCTAAGCAAAACAAAAGATACTCATCAGTCTGACTACAGGTCAAGTTCAGGCACCCCTTCCTCTATTGCTTTGGTCATCCTTGTGAATTCCTGGGAATTTCTCTAGTGCCAGGATTCTTGCTAGTCCCACAATGGCTACCTCAATCAAAATATCTATTTACTTGCTCTCACCTCTCTCCTTTCTCCATCTAGACTATCCTGTTCCCTCAAATTCTCCTCCCCTCTCCCCTTCTCCCCTCATCTTCCCCTTCTGCCCTCCCAGCTCCCACCAAGCCATCAAAACCAAACATCAAAATCAAATAAAGATCAAAACCAAAATAAATCATTTTAATGACTTTCAAACGGTGAAAGAATATTGTAAATTAATTCTGTGCAGAATCCATACATCTATGCCTATAACTATTGTTACATGTATTCTGAAATCTGAGTATATTCAAATGAAATTCAAAAACATCCCACAGTCAGATTATTGCATAATTTGAAGTCTGATGTCTTAAAATCCCAATGACTAAAATGGGAGAAGTTACAGGTAATCGAAATACTCTTTCATCCATGAAGTGACCTGTGCAATTCTAAGAAAAATTGAATGGCATTAACATTCCAAATAAGGAATTAAGAAAAACAACTTAAAATGAGTAATATAATTAAAATATAAAATATAACATCTTAAAGGCAGGTGGCATATTTTGAGACTGTTGTTAACAGGGTAAACTCCTTGATTTATTCCTCGAAATATTTGTTTTTGGTGTATAGGAATGATGCTCTTTTATGTTCAATTTTGAATCCTAATAATTTGCTTAAAGACTCGTAGGAATTTTTCTTTTGGGCTTTTGTGGACATTTGTTTATAGGATCATTATCATCCACAAATAAGAATATTTTGAATTCTTCTTTTCCTTTTTTATAATCGTGTATCTCCTCAATTGTCTTATTGGTCTACAAAGGCTTCAATGTTTGTATTGAAAAAAAAAACGGAGGCAGTATCCATAATTGCCATGCTCCTGATTTTAGTGAAAAATGCTTTCAGTTTTTCTCTATTTTGCATTATTTTGGGTATGGCCTTGCTTTCTACTTCTTTTATTGTGATATCTATCTGTCTGTCTGTCTATCTATCTATCTATCTATCTATCTATCTATCTATCTATCTATCTATCCAATCACTTATAACTCTAGATTCTCCAGAACTTAAGTCATAGAAAACAAAACTCTAAAAACAAAAACAAATAAAAAATGTTGTATTTTGTCAAAGGCATCTAATAAATGATCATTTTTTTCTTGCTCATATTCATGTGGTGTAGTACATTTACTGATTTTACATGTTATACCATCTCCACATCTCTGGCATAAAACTAGCTTCATTTTCACAGATGGTCTTTCTGATTGCTCTTTGAATTGTCTTGTACATATTTATGTAGAATTATATATTTACATTCATAAGGAAGATTACAGCATCAGTTCTCAACCTGTGGGTCAAAACCACTTTGAGGTGTCAAATGACCCTGTTACAGGTATTTACTTTAAGGTTAATAACAGTAGCAAAACTACAGTTTTGAATTAGCAACAAAATAATTTTATTGTAGGTGTCACCATAACATGGGGACTGTATTAAAGAGTTATAGCATTAGAAAAAGTGAGAACCACTGGATTAGAGTGTAATTCTTTTGTTTGGTCTTTGTGTGGTATTGGTTTCAAGAGTACTAACTTTATGAAATGATTATGGACATACCGTTTATTTTTCTGCTTTCTAGAACAATTTGAAAAATATTGTGTTAGTAGTTTTTTGAGGTATGGTAGAATCTTGATATGAATCCATCTGGTTCTTTGGTTTTTTTTAATTGAGTTATTTTTTAATCATTGCTTTTCTCTTATGGGTTATTATAAGTGTATTAAAATTATTCAGGTAATTTTCATTTTTATTTTATGTATATGTGTGTTCAGTTAAATATATGTATGTGTACCATGTGTATGTACCCTTACGGCCAAAATAGAGCATAGTAATTTCTGAAACTGACTGGAATTACAGACAGATATGAGCTTCCATAAGGTTGATGGGAACTGAAAGTGGCTCCACAGCAGATCAGTGAGTATTTTAACAACTGAACCATCTCTCAAGCCTATCACTGGCTTTATAATCAATTTTTATTAGTGCAGCTCTGGATTTTCCCAACTCTTCCATGTGTCTTGCAGTACCTTTTGACTTTCATGATCAGTTTTTAACACCCTAGATGTTTTTACTGCACACAGATCTATATAACTAGCAGAACTCCAATGATCACACACACATATCTTTATTACTGCTTTGTAAAGCAAATCATAGTAACAACATGTTGAAATTCTGCTATAGGTTGTGTGCTATAAATAATAAGAGGATGACACTGATTCAAAATATTTGACGTTTTGACTTTTCTTCTACTGTAATCAATTATATTATTATATCAGAGTTTATTTTCTTTATATATTTTATTGTGGAAGTCTTATCTGAAGTATTTTAATGCTTCATTTTAATTAACTAGATATGAATTAATAATGAGAATTTTAAAAGGTTAAGAAAACATAATATTGTTTGAACTAGTTTCAGCTAGATGCAGATGGATTATTCAAACTTTGTCATTAAGCATTCTCTAGTACCTGGCATCCCTCAATATCTTCTAGGCTGTGAATGTCTTCGTTATTTTTGTATCATTGTCAAGAGATAACATGATTGAGTCAAGTTATATAATAAAGAGTTTACTAGGGCTTATGGTTTCAGAAGATTAGAGCCTATGGTTATCTCGTCTGTGAGCATAGGAGCAGGAAGGCAGGCATGGGTGATAGAAAAGTAGTTGAGAGCTTACATCTGATCTACAATAATGAGGCAAAGAGAGCCAACTGTGAATGGAATGGACTCAAAGTCTACCCCAGAGGTAAACCTCCTTCAACAAGGTCATATCTCCTAATCCTTTCCAAAGAGTTCCACTAACTGGGGAACAAGTATTCAAATATGCATTCCTATTGAGGCTAATCTCATTCAAAAAAGGAAGTTGAGTTACTTAATAACTTTCAGTTAAATTTTAGTTTCACCTTTAAAATCAACAAATTCTTTTAAAAGTATGATAGTGTATACTGATGTTAAACACAGGGAAGGGGACATATAGTAAAATAAAAAATAGATGTAAATGAATTCATGTATTTGTAAATATGATAAATTATAGATAGCTTTCTAAGCTACAGATATTAAAGAAAAACACCAAATATTGGTTGTTTATAAGCAGTACTCAATAAAGTGTGAATTTTGAAGTTCAGCTTGTCTTGAAGCAATCCTATGAGATATATCCAACAAAATGAAAAATGTTTTTATTAAGTATCCTTCATTGTTTTCTAATTATTACATTAGATATTATCTATCTACTTATTATCTATCTATCTATCTATCTATCTATCTATCTATCTATCTATGAATCTATCTACCTATCATCCATCTATCTAAAATTATAATGTCATATGAATGGCTATTGTTGCTTTCATAGAATATCCCATTTATTCTTCACTTTAATACTGAAGCTGTCACAATGAAATCTTAAAGTGTGGTAATAATATCTATCATGGAAGAGGAAGACGTAGTTTTACAGGGAAGAGTACACCAATAGTTTATCCAAGCCTACTGGTCAGCTCTAAAAACACACATAAAAGTAACATTATATGGGCAAAATCGATTGTATTGAAGTGGAAAAGACCACTTATAAGATAGTGATGTGTTGATTTATGTGGTGATTTGCTTAGAGCACCACTTGCACTGCCCGTTGGTTAAGCATGGCTTCACTTGCCATCTGAAACAGAATGACCTGGAAGAATAGCGGAAACAATGGGTTATTGTGCTTAACAACCTGCTGGTGACATGTATGCTTCTGTAAAAATCTCAATTTTTATTCCACTCACCTTGTGTTTTAGAGTGTAAAATGAGACTATGAATTGGATTCAGGATCAAAACCTTTCAGGAACTATCTGATTTTGGTGCACTGGTGACATTTTCTCTCTTCTACAGAATGCATATTCCAGGAAGATTCCCACAACCATATTTTTATATTTGTATATTATATCAACAATGAAAAAGTTTCCTTGAATTTGAAAGTAAATGGATGGGGAAGTTAGTTAGGAATGTTTGGAAAAAGGAAAGTGAAGGAAAAATGATGTACTATCTCCATAATTAAAAGATAGTTTATTTTCTTGGTCTGGGGAGAGTGGACACCACCAACTAGGAACCGCTCAGCACTTTCCTGGCCTGAGTCAGTGGAGGATAGAGATAGCTCACTCCTCCCTGCCCCAAGATCTCTTGGTCTGGGGAAGCACAACCCCAGGAGCCGTTGTCTCTCGGCAGTCTGTCATAATCATACCAAGTGCCAGGCCTTATGGTTTCTAGGCCTAGGAACTTGAGAGAAGACAAGGAAGAGCTCCATGCCATGCCTTGTGTCTTTGAAAGGCTGGACTCAACCAAGTGCCACCCATGGGTCTGGCGCCTGTCTGGTGGGCACCATGATGGTAATCAATAATGGGATGGGGGAAATGGAAGGAAGAGAGAGAGAAAAAAAATGGTTCATGGGCTTCGAAGAGAGCATGGTCAGGAACGGGCTGACGTGAATGGCTTACTAGCTGCAGGGTCCAAAGTAATGGGCCAGTCTCAGGTATTGCCAAGGCCTAGATCTTTGTCCAAAGCTCTGAAGCAGGGGAGGTGGGGGCTGTGTTAACGACTGTGACTCCGCTAGCTACTGAGAGCTGTGCAGACACCTGTATTCTTTGCTTCCACTTGCTTATCAAGTGTCATGTTGCTTCAGGGGCCAGGATGATTCCAGTGACCTGCGTGGCCACCTGGAGCCGTGGTGACATGTGAATCCAAGATGCTTCCTAGGACCATGTCTGGGGTCTGAGTTAATGTACTTAGCCCATGTTTCCAATAAGGACCTGATAGATGCCTGGGGTATGAGCCACAACCTATAACCATAAGGTTGTCCGAGGGCCATGCCACTGCTGGGGCTATGCTGCTCTGGGTAGCCTGTAGTGTCACTCAGGGTCATGGTAACATCCAGGTTCAGGCTGCTTTGAAGGGTCATGTCTGGGTCCGTGGCCCTACTGCAGGAAGGGTCTGAGTTGTTATCCGTGGCTCCTGTATCACTGAACACAGCACAGATACTTCGAGTCAGATCAGCAACCTGAGACCAAGTCGGTGTCTTAGGACAATGCCGCAGCTAAGGCCATACTTATCCAGAGGCCTGCTGCTGCTAGGGCTCTGTCTGGGTGAGTGGCCCTGTAGCAGCTGGAGTCTCAGTTGATGTCCATGTTTCTCTTACCCCTAAGGGCATTGCAGATGCCTAGGGTTGGCCCATATTTTTCTCTGGAGAAGATTAGTACTGCCAGGAGAAGTTGTGTCTCCTGTCCATAGAATTCTAAATTATTCAAACAGTTAAATGTCATATTCTGAAGGTCTTTGAAGTGTTTAAAGATTCTATCTATGTGGAGAAAATATTTGTGCATCTAGAGAATCTAACTAACATAACTATGAAAAACATGTGTGACTATTAAACTGTAATTATTAATAACCTATATAGCTTAAAGACTAAAGCTTCACCTTATAAAAATGAACAATTTTTAAACATGTACTGCGTGAAGACAATGACCTCAATATTGTAACAATTTGTAAAATATCTTAATCAGAGGTAGAAATGTATATTGCAATATAAAAAATCCTTAATTGTATCAATATACAAAATATCTTCAGCAGAAATAGAAACATACATACAGTATGACAAAAATAATTTTACATTTGTGTACAAAATTTTGTAAGCAGAAATAGGAACATACACAATACAACAAATACATTTTGAATTTATATCAATATACAAATGATCTTAGACAGGAAAACAAAAATAATTTTACACATGTATCAATATACAAGAATCTATACCAATGTAAATTATCTATAGCTAATAGTTGCTCAAATAGTTTACAAGTAGAAACACTAATAAATCTCACTAGCCTATTCTGTCTTTTTCCCTTTTTTTCTAATACCAAAAAAGATTTCTGCATGTAATTATTAGTATTCTGCCCCCAACCCCATAATAACTTATAACCAACTCTAAGGAAAACCAAAAACTATCCATCCCATCTGTTGGGAGCGAGGGCATCGTTTTCTTAAATTTGCTTCCAGTAGTCTTGGGGCTCAGAATATCTCTATGGGATCCTGTAAAATAATAATAATAATAATAATAATAATAATAATAATAATAATAATAATAAGACAGTGGTTCAATCTCAAGAGTACAAGCTGTAACATTTGTAGTAAGTCTCTGAGTAGTGGGTAAAGCTTTTCTGAAGTTCTATTCTGACGTTCTGGCTAGACTGACTATATATTCCTCCAATTGGTTAATAAAGAACCTGCTTTAGCCTATGGCAGGATAGAATAGAGTTAGGCAGGAAATCCAAGCACAGATATAGAGAGAAAGAAGGCAGAGAGAGTACAGGGGCTGGAGAGATGGCTCAGTGGTTAAGAGCATTGCCTGCTCTTCCAAAGGTCCTGAGTTCAAATTCCCAGCCACCACATGGTGGCTCACAACCATCTGTACTGAGATCTGATGCCCTCTTCTGGCCTGCAGACATACAGACAGAATATTGTATACATAATAAATAAATAAATATTAAAAAAAAAAAAAGGCAGAGTACAGAGAGATGCCAGTCAGTGCTCTGCCCAAAGAAGAGGATCCCGAAACACCTAAGGTAATGCCATGGCCGTGTGGCAATATACAGCCTATTAGAAAAAGGTTAATTTACTAGTGAGAGATAGCCAGTAAGATTGAGAGATTGATTTTCCATAAGCTGTTGCGGGGACCTGTGGGCAGGAGAGAAACCAGTCCATTGGACCTGAACAAGACAGAGAAAAGCTTCTAGCTACATTCACCATTTTCCATCTTTTCAGCAATGCATTTACCTTTCCCCAGATCCTCACCAGAATATGCTATCAGTTGTTTTATTCATCTTTATTTGAATTACCCTGATGACAAAATTTTTGAATGTTATTAACTGTTCTTCAGCCATATGTATCTCATATATTGGGTCAATTCAGGGTCCTATGTCCTTAGACTACCATGTAGTATTGAAAACCAGTTTCTGTTTTCAAATTTTATTTGTATACAGTTAAAAATGTATGGTGTTTCATAATATTTAAGAATACTTTTCATATATATATATATTTTTTTGGTTTTTCGATACAGGGTTTCTCTGTGGCTTTGGAGCCTGTCCTGGAACTAGCTCTTGTAGACCAGGCTGGTCTCGAACTCACAGAGATCCGCCTGCCTCTGCCTCCCAAGTGCTGGGATTAAAGGCGTGCGCCACCACCGCCCGGCTACTTTTCATATTTAAATGTAATATGTAAATATCCATTATTGCTAATCATAATGCAATCACTATACTTTGTACCCATTCTTTGTATATTATTAAATTCCAGAATACAAATTATTTTAAAATTATCTTATCTACTTTTATTACAGTGGAAGTGTCACTTGTCCTTAAATAGAAAAATCCTCTGATTGAAATCTTTTCTAGATAAATATGTTTCAATTGATTGTTATGTTAATTCTTGACCAATGCGAACAGTTGTGTTTGGTATTTCTTTCTGATTTTTTTTTTGCTAACATGGGAAGCAGATCTATTTAACTGGAATGACAGCAATTTGGCTGTGTTTCAAAAACCAGGTAGGAGATCATCAGTATTTAAGATAGAACTCATCTCTAAAGCCTCACTGAGCTAAGTGGGAGTTTTGTACTTTAGCATGCGATGAATTAGGTCTTCAGTGATGTGAAAAGAGAGGGCAGACAGTTCCAGATGGCTAGTGCCACAGAAGCTATGGGTCAGTGTTTCCAGGGAAAGAGCTTGGGTGCAAAACACAGCTTCAGTGATTAAAAATCATTAGAAAGGAAAACAACCAAAACTGTAACAGATAAATGGAAAGTCAGTTGGCATGAACAAATACTATTAAGTTTTGTGAAGCCACCAAGGTCAGTGGCATTATTAGAAGATTTGTATCTATTAGGGGCCTGGTCTGGGGTAAACTGCAATAGATACATCTTAATCATTTTTTTTTCTTTTCAATTCTGTTTTTAAAAAGTTGAATCAGCAATACTTTGTAGCTAATAAATTTAATAAAATAGAAAAATAAAGATTACAAAAGAACACCTTGGATTTTAGTTTACCTGTGTTGAAGGAGCTGCGGGCTGCGTTCCTGCCACCCAGCTCCTGGCCGCCTGGCTGGCTTATGCCCCGAAATAACAACACACAAACTGTATTCTTTTAAACACTGCCTGGCCCATTATATCTAGCCTCTTCTAGGCTAATTCTCACGTATTAATTTAGCCCATTTCTAATAATCTGTGTAGCACCACTAGATGCGCTTACCGGGAAAGATTCAGCATGTCTGACCTGGCGGCTGGCTGCATTGCCTCTGGCTCTGAGAGGAGCTGCCCTACATCTGAGCTCACTTCCTCTTTCTCCCAACATTCTGTTCTGTTTACTCCACCCACCTATGTTTTAACCTATGAGGGCCAAGCAGTTTCTTTATTAATTAACCAATGACCTTCCTCCATCATACCTGAAAACAATACCTTATCTCTATATTTTTCCTGCATATATAGTAATATATTACTAGAATTAGATAAGATTTTCACCTTATTTTTCTTTCAAATATCACTGAAATTATCTAATTATGTTTTCTGTATAACTTTTCCTCTGTTTTACTAATTGTAGTTTGATAGATAATGGCTTTGTTTCTAGAATCCTATGGCTGATGTCTCATGCAGGATTCATGCATGATTATCTCAATTTAGTGTTTTTAATTTAATGCAGACATTAATGAAAAGAAACAACTTAAGAAACCTAATGATTGTTCTAATGTGAAGCAATAAGATGTTACTGATTACAAAGATTTTAATGCAATATTCATCTCAAAGCATATTTTAAAGTTAAATGAAATAATTACAGATTTAAGTATCATCTTACTGTATCAACTAATAAGAGAGAAAGAGAGAAATTCTCAGAGAGAAATTAACAGATCTACAGAGTATTTCAAAGAAAGAGGTGTGAGATGTATATTTTATTTGGGTAGCAGGCAATTTGAGGGAATGTTTAAGAATAATGTCACTGAAAGGGTGGGAGTCATACCTGGCATCAATATGATATGGAGTAATTACTTGTGACCTCCTTTGGTATCTTTATTATATCCTTTCTCTTTGTATATCCTTTTACTCATAATAGATTCTTTACTGATATAAAGATATATGTAATATACTAATTATATTTTCCCCTCTCTCTCTACCACTAAGTTCTTCCCAACTGTCCCTCAACTTCAGATCCTTTCCCTTTGTCTCTGAAGAAAAAATATCAGGCTTTAAAAGGATAATATTAAAATAAAATGGAATAAACTAAAACAATAAATCAAAATAACACAACAGAATGAGACAAAATAATCAGAAGGAAAGGAGCCCAAGAGGAAGCTAAAGAGAAAGAGAAACAGAGTAAGAGGGCGGGAAGAAGGGAGGGAGATTAATAAAAATTCTAAATAATGTAAAAAATTAACAAAGCAACAGTAAATTATGTGATAATTGGCATCTAAAGATGCTATTGAATTGGTTTTATCTTATCCTATTCTGTTTTTCAGGTTTTTTCTCTATCATATGTTATTTTATTTTCATCACATGGAAGCCTGTTTGTTTTCTAATGATAGACTGAAATTGGATCCAGATGGAAAGGAAGGTAGAGAGGAACTGAAAAAAATAGAGGAAAAGGAAATTGTAACAGATTAAATTATGTTAGAAAATAAAAATCTGTTGTAATATGAGCGCGGGTCTGCGTCCCCGGCACCCAGCCGCCCACATGGCTTACTTATGCCCCGAAATAATTACACGGAAACTGTATTCTTTTAATCACTGCCTGGCCCATTAGTTTTAACCTCTTATTGGCTAGCTCTTACATATTGATCTAACCCATTTCTAATATTCTGTGTAGCCCATGAGCTGGCTTACCAGGGAAGATCTTAACCTGCGTCTGTCTGGAGAGGGAGAATCATGACTCCTTACTCGGCTTCTTTCTCCCAGCATCCTGTCTGTTTACTCCACCCACCTAAGGGCTGGCCTATAAATGGGCCTAGGCAGTTTCTTTATTACTTAACCAATAAAACAACAAATAGAAAGATGACCCACCTCCATCAAAAATCTATTTTCAATAAAATGAAAAAAATAATTCAGTCTCTTTAAATATTAAAAGTATTGCTAAAATTTTAAAGTTTCTCAGAAATATTCGGTGCCTTACAACTGAGGGTTTCTGTAAAATTAAAGTAAGTTGGAGAGTTTCTTTATTCCAGGAAGAAATAACTAGAACAGTCACAATTAAATAAAAAACAAAACAAACAAACAAGCAAACAAACAAACAAAAAAGCCCAACAGCATGAGGTTCAATGTCAGATGGCTGGAATACACTTATGATCTTCTGGAATCCATAGGGCTATGTTTCTCCAGCTCCATATAAGAAGAAGATGACAGTGATCCAAGCTGTTTCTTTCCTTGGAAGTTATCCTTTGGAATATACAAAACTTTAGAGTTTCAGTTACAACTGAACTAGACTTTCATCAATGTCTACCTATTTCCTTACCACTTCATTTTAATGAAGAGTATCACAAAATATATAATGATTGAATGATAGTTATAGGATATCACAGACATCGCAAAATTTCCAAAATATGCACTAACAAGACCTTGAAAACAACAGAAATTAATGTATTGGATATTCTGGTTCAATAAAGAATATGTTATGACATACTGTATGTTAGGAATATTTCTTAATAATAGCTCCCTGACGATGCAAAAATTCCCAATCAAGCCAAATCAAAACAAGCCAAATTAAGAAATATCGAGGTTTAATGGGAGATCTGCGCTCTCGGGTGGCCCCGACGGGGAAATGGGAAAGCTGCAGGAACACGACCCCTGGGAGGAAGAAAGGGAGACCAAGCATTCTTCTTTTGGGGGATCACTTAAGTACCTTGGGGAGGGGTCAGGACCTGGCCTGCTGGGATTTTAAGTCCAGACCAGGCCTGGGGGCTGGGATAGATGCCAGGTACTGGGACCTATGCTCCCAACCTAACACTATGGTTATTTTAGCTGATATTATTGTAGGAACTGGAGTAATGGCTTAGTGCTTAAAAATATGTATGGCTGTTTCAGAGAATCTGATTTTTACTCTCAGCACCTAAATTTTGTGGCCTACAACTGCTTCTAACTCCAGCAGTTGGAAACCGAGTGTGTTGTGGGGTATTTACACTCTGTGTGGAGTTCTATTTATGTAATAAAAGGCTAGGTAGGGAGTATAGGTAGGATTTACAGAGAGAGGAAAAAAAAAGGGAGAAGGAATTTAGGCAAGAGGTAGAAGGAAGGAGACATGAAGAGGAAATAGGAAGTGCAAGATGGAAGAGAGATAATGACAGGTGATAAAATTTAGATGACTAGAAATGGGTTAATTTAAGTTATAAGACCTAGTTACAAAAAGCGTAAGCTATAGATCGAACTTTCATAATTAATAATAAGTCTCTGTATCATTATTTGGGAGCTGGTTGGAAGGACAGAAAAGAATCATTACACCAGTGCTTCTTTCTGGCCTCTGAGGGCACCTGCACATGCTTGCACACACAGAGAAGCAGCAGTGGATTCATTTTAATATATAGACAAGATTAAAAAGACAAATTGAAGCATTAACTATAACCATCAAGAGTTGTGTTTTGTCTGACTTTGATCAAATCTGCTTTTCAACACATTTTGTATAGTCATAAACAGCTTTGTTGTTGTTGTGTTTTTGTTTTTGTTTTGTAATTATTGTTAAGGTGCTTTCTTTTGTTGTTAGTTATTTGGTTTGTTTTAGTTTTTATATAGCAAGACAATGGAATACACAAGGAGACAAATTATAAAATGATAAAAAAGAAATAAAAAAGAAATGATAATCTCATTTGTACTGTGACAATAATGCCACAATTTTGGTGGTGAGACTTGTTAAAAGATCCTTAGAAAAATGAGAATGCCAGAGTATCTCTAAGCCAAAATTCTAGGAAACAACTTAAAATAAATGCAAATATTTAAATTACACTATAATGAGCATTTCTGTTGCAGATTGAAGACAAATTCACTTTCAATGTTTATCAGAGGAAATTTTTACCTTTTTTATTCTTCTCTCACGCACTACATCTCTATGGTAGCCTCCTCTCCTCCTCCCCTATTTCCCGGTTCTTCCTCACCTCACTTCTTCCCCAGATCCATTGCTCCTCTATTTCCCATAAAAATAGAACAGGTTTCCTCCTAGGGATATCAGCTGAACATAGCATAACAAGACACAATAAGAATAGGCAAAAACACTTGTATAAATTCCAGATGAAATACCCAAGTAAGAGGAAAAGGGTCCCAAGGGCAAGCAAAAAAAATCAGAGACGCGCCAGCTCCCACTGATGGAGTCCTACAAACATCCTCACTAAACAACCATGACATATAGAGAGAACCTAGCAGACTTATGCAGTTTCTGTGATTCCACTTCAGACCTGTGAACTCCTATGAACCAAGCAAAATCTTAATAATAATGAACTCTAGTTTCTTTAAAAATATAGATGATGTTGAATATTTCTTATTTATCTTCTGCTGCATTTAGTTAGAATAATTGAAAGTTTACCTTAATCTCCAAGATCACTTGCTGTAATATGATATTTTATTTTGTTTATAGTATAGCCACTAGGGAAACTGCGTGTGAATTAGCAGTCAATTGCAAAAATTTTAAATATTTATTTAATTTGAAAATAGTTTCTTTTATTTCGACATTATGCACATTTCCCAGATGAATTTACTTAATAGAAAAGAAAATAACTATCCTATTTTGTGTGGAGTGCCATTGGGCCACTTGTTTATGTACTGAATTTTGCAGTTATTTTACTGTACTTTGTTTCTTTAATTGTTGGTATACCATGAATAAATAATGAAATTTATCTCATAAAACTTACATACAAAATTATTACTCCTAAGTAGGCTAAATTTGCATTTTTTAATTATTCAGCTTACTTACAAATGTAAATGACATTTTAAGTATTAATGATATTGATGTGACTACAATGATTTTTTTTTTGTCCCAAAGAAAATATCCCATTTATTTACAGGATAAGAAATGAGAGCTGTTGGAGCATTTGTGGGTGTTTATGATGTAAAGATCTCAAATGTTCATGTGAAAGATTCATCATGTGTTATCTTACAAGAGTGGGATGCTTAAATACTTCACAGGGAATTTTTTACTTGAGCAATTGCTGCATTTCTTTATTTACATAAATTAAAACTCATTTTCCAATTGATGGCATATTCTTAGAGAGACAATTGGTCACAATTTGCATAACAAAGACAGCACTATTAAAGTGAGTTAGCATAATCCCCAGCGTGATTTTATCCTATTGGATTTGTTATTTAACCTCTGGTGCAGTACATTGAGAAGGTTCTACGTGAGATCTTACTACAGGTGATTATCTGAATGAATTCCAGTTAGGAAATTTTTGCAGGATTGCAGTTAATTGATGACAATAGATGGAACTAAATGAAAGAATTCTCAGGGAATAGATACACACTGCTTTACTGGTCAGTAGTGAGAAAGAGAAGGTGATGCCAAAGAAGGTAATTTCTAGCTATGCAATACAATACTGTTCCCTGGGATTACAAACAGAGAGGTATTAGGTTTGGAATAGATTTTGTTGTATTAAAACTTGATGAACATTTGTAAAATGTATCTGTGAACTGAACCGCTTAAGGAATACATAAAGTGCTAAAGTAGAAGAGACACCTGGGAAGGTTTTCAAAGAACTAAGAGTAACATCTACCAAAAGCCAAATGGAAAAAGAATAAGAGGTACAGAATATTAAGAAGGGATACTTTAGATGTTTGAAATTGCAACAACAGAAATCAAAATGAAGTAGTGCTGGTTTGGAGCACTGAAAGAATATTGGGGAATGCCTCAATTTTGAATTGCCCTCAACTGGCTTTTTCATATCAACAGCCTCAGTGGAAGAGCCTAGATGTATGTTGATCTTTATACTGGAGCAAAATGCTATTTACTTGTCGGTAAACTCCTTCTCTAAATGACTTATATATTGTTGCAATGCCTGATTGTTTTCTTACAGGACAGCTCAGTTCTTTGTAGAAACTGCCCATCACAAGAAATATTCAAGCAAATCCCAGTTTCAAACTTCACATACATCCATTATTTTCTAAACTTTTGGCTCCATTTTAAAATCTATTTTAATGCATTTTTTTCAGGATTGAAATCTGAATATTAATTGAATTTCCATAAAAGCCACATACACATCAACAACACTGCATGATTGCTGGAGTGATCAGAAATTTCTGTTTGTGAGGCATTGGGATGGATGTCACAGAGCCAAACTATCTGGGGATATTTTATTCAACTTAATTGCCATTTATTGTCTATTTCCATGTGTAACCTAACATCTTGTAATGAATGGGTAAGTTTGGAATGTCTCATGGTAACAGATTATGAGTCACCAACAGTACAAAAGCGAAGGTCACTATGCAGCACTGGGATATACCGGAGAGATTCCCAGGCTTTGTTGCAACCTGTCTACCTGGTGTCCCTAAAAATGTGTAAAGTGCCTTGATTTGTAACTTTCTTTTGTTCTGTAACTAATAACACAAACAAACAACAAAGAAAACATGAATAATTTTTACTTTGGAAATGGTTATTTTAGGCACTATGAATCTGTTCTTATCCAATGATTAATTACAGTTTTTCTCAAGAATTAACATCTTCATTGTTAATGATTTAATTTTTTATAAGACAAAAGTCTTACATTCTAAAATACAGCTGAATAGGTTAGAAATAAAATGTGATATATAAATATAATAAAAGTAGACATTTAATAAAGTCAAGACAGTAGAGTAAATGTACCTGTGCATACAGGGAAATCCATCATTTGACAGGAGCATTTGTCACTGAGTTGATATTAGTGAGACACCACAGGAAAGCATTTTAAGGAAAAATAAAAGCAAGATTAAGCACATATTCTTCACAAAGCACAGATTAATAGAGCAAGATCATCTTGATTTTACATTGGTAAAAATTGTAATGTTACAGAAAATACCATAGCACCACAAAACCCTAAAATGGCTAAAACAATTCCATCTTCATGTACTTCCTGTTATTATTTATACAGTTAACGTTTATGTCTCCCAACATCTTGTGTGCTTATAAACCAAACGCACCCACACTATCTGAAATAAAGTATGTGAGCAGTTTAATCAAATAGATGATAGGTCCATCCATTGATAGAAATATATAGATCAGACAATTTAGTTGTATCAACAGGACAGATCATTGTTCATAATCAACTATCATTCTAAATTTTACCATTTGTATGTGCCCCTAAAGAAGCACTGGTGTGAGCTTTTGCAGTCTTCCTCAAGAATTTAGATAAAAATTTTTGTTTGTCTTTTCTCTTGCTGAGTAAATTAAATCTTAAATATTGCTTCCTTCTTCTCATGAAACTCAGCAGTTTAAAAGTGTTCTTTTTAGAAATTATTGTTAAATCCATTGACAAGAAATATAGATAAAATTCATGGTTTACATAAACTAAGTACATAAAAATATGTCCAAAAATTAGTTACCAGCAAACAAAGAAATGGCTCATGGGTGTGATGCAGAATAATCTTCTTGGAAGTAATTCACTTTAATGTGCTGGAGATTTTGAAATGCTTCCTGTTCCTTTCTTTAATAATGACAATATTTACATTTAAATAGAGTTAATTTATTTTCAGAAGTTCATCAACTCCTGCTGTTGGTTTTCTACCTATTATTTAACCCGTAGTTTATAGTACAAACATTGCTTACAGGGAAAATGATTAGGATATTACTAAATTTCTGTCTTCAGCAGAAAAACATGATACATTTGGAGTGTAGTATATCTGGAAGTTAATGATATATACTGATTCAAATTTGTTAAAAATTAAAATAAGCAAGGATGAGGGACTTCATCCTAACCGAAAAATTTTCATACAGTTCAGAGACTCTTCGCTATATGAAAGTTGCTCTCTAGAAAAAAATACAATCATATGATAAACACGCTTGAATGACAGCCTTTGATTTCCTACAATTTGCCAAGCTATGAGATCAGTGTGTTGACAAGGCTTTTTCTATTGTTTTATTGTACATGTAATCCCTGTTTATGGGATTTGGGAATTGCTATTTACTAGAGCAGAATGTAAATTCATCTAAGTAATTCTGCATAGCATTGATATACGAAGGCTTTACATATCGCACATTTGTCAAAATGTTGAGTATTACGCTTTTTGTGTGTGTAATCAGTGGAGATTGAAGTTCATGGAGAGAAATGTGATTAGCGCTCTCTGTTGTATTTCCTTGTGCCAAAGCCAAATGCTACAGTGTGTTCTATTTCCAGAGAAAACTACTAATCTAACAAAAATGTTGCTGTTCTAAACAATATGCTTCTAGAGTTATTGTAGAATACAGTAGAAATGGCGGCATTAATATTATTTTCCAAGAAAAATGACAGCTAGACAATTTTATTCTGATCAAATGTTGTACTGAGAAATAAAAAAAAAAGAACAAAATACATTTCTGCCAAGTTGAATGGAAAGAAAGTGCTGGTGGGTGGAAAGTATTTGAATTAGTACAGAATAGAATAGGTAAGTCTAGCTTCATATGGAGTATTTTCAAAGACATGAGAACAATGAGTTATGTTTGCAATCAATTCAAATTGTTTATAGAGAGAAAAGGCAAAAAAGCTTATTTAAACGCAATTAGTAAGAAAACAGAGATCAGTTGCGTTTAGTTGCATACAATACAGAATATATATTAATGGTCACATTCTCCATCACTTCCTCCCTCTGTGGTGTGTGTGTGTGTGTAGAGAGAGAGAGTCTCTCTCTCTCATTCTCTACACACACATACACACATACACAGTTGCTATGTTTCCCTTCTCCTGGCTCTACTTCTGTAATAAACATCTGATTTTTTTCAATGAGAAAAATTTATGAATAGACTTTTATTAATATCATAAATTAAATTGAAGCTGATAAAATATAGAATAGCATATGAATACATCATAAACAACTATGATATTTGTCTATAAATAGTTTACTTCAATGTTTGGCTGTGTTGAAAGAGAGAAGGCAGAGAATAGAGATTTGTCACAGATCATGAATGAGGGGTATGGAATTCTGAAGAAACAAATGATATAAACTTGCATGGTTTAATGCTATAGTTAATGATATAAACTTCCCTAAATAAAGAATTATAGACAACTTATAGCTGTAGAAAGAGGGGGGATTAGCCTCACTCTGGGTTAAGGTCCCAAGTAAGTTATTTAACACAAAGTGGCCAGCAGTGAAACAATATGCAGAAAACTGACACATATATGCACATTTATTGCACATTTATATGCTATATACATGTGTATATATAGTTACATACGTATATACATATAAATCACCATAATAATCAAAGAAAAAGAGGTTATCAACTTGAGAGTGACAGGGGATATGGGCTGAGTTGAGGGAACTGACTTGGAAAAGACTAGAGGGAGAAAACAGGAGAAAATTATATGAATAAATGTTAATAAAATATTTAAAAATAAAATATTCTGTAAAAATTTTAAGATATAAAAAAATTTAAAATAATTGCATTTAAAATAAATGATGAAATAAATTATAGGTGAATATTTTTCTCAACTATATAAATTATTTCTATATTGAATTCAATGAGCAAAATAGATTTATGTTTCAAAGAAAGTAATATTCAATAACAATGCCTAAATAAAATGAATAAGGAGAAAGATAAAATAATTTTAACAATACTGCAATGATCCTGTATTTAAAAGCTTTATGGACTTCAGTATATTTATGTATACTTGATGTAAATATCAATAGTTTGAATAATCAATTAATAGTCAATGTTTATGTACAGAAAGTGAGCAGCAGTGACACCAAAATGAATTAGAGATATTTTTGACTTATTTTATTAGTTCATTAAAATAAATGAAATTTGAAAGTATAATAAAACATCTGCTAGAAGAGGGTACTATGCACATTATCTGTGATCTGTGGTGTTTTCTCTTGAAATGTTTCTTAAGAAATGATGTTAAGAATAGATACATAGGAGACATACAGAAAGGACTAGTGTTTCTTCTTGAAGCTCTGTCACGTTGAATACTTATATAACTCCCTTCAAAAAACTCCTTTAAGAAGGAACATATGCTCACATCTCATGGTAAATTTTTATTTCTAGCAAGATACGTAACCAGATAATAGAGCATTATTCTCTGAGAGAAGAGCATTGAAGCCAGAATGACAGCTGAGTAGCCAGTTATTTGTTTTCTAACCCTTTTGGAGATTGCTGGAAACATCTATCTTTTAGATAGATGATTTTTGTGTGTTGCTACCCAGGAAATAATCAGTGGTGGAAGTGATCCATGGGCCCATTTTAGGAAGTAGGCTGTGACTGCAATTAGGTTGAAATGGTTTCATATCAGCGAAAGTGCGATACCACATAAGTGTTTACCTCCTCTCACTTTTCAAGTTAAACACTTTAAAATTCTAAGAGAGTAGGAGAGAAAAATAAAATGAAATAGTTACTTTTCAAGTTTTTATCTCTTTTTTCTTCTAAACTCCAAAAGTGACTTTACACACATGGTTCAAATAATAAACCATTTTCTACAAAGCAATACAATATAAGTTAAGAACTTGTGCCTAGATATACATAGGCACACACAAACACATATATTTGCATACACATTTATGAAATAGTATATATCCATCATATATGTGGATGAATCACATATATACATCATTTTATAAAAGTTGCTTTAAATATCCTCACAAGGTGACTACATATAGTTTGAATTAAGAAAAGAATTGGAAAAAGAATGCATTTTCTATAATCTTTACACAATGTTAATAGAATTTATTAGTAAAATCTTACTGATATACCTGCTCAATAAACTCAGTAATTTTATTATAAAATTAATATACTTAAATGTGAACTTTGATTATGTAATCATTAAACTTCTCCACTAATGAAACTGTATATCATAGAAACGTGGTTATACATGGGACCAGTTGTTGGAGACTTTTCAATCATTTTCCATCTGCCCAGACCTGAAATAATCACACAGAAACTATGTTAATTAAAGCACACTCCTTGGCCTATTATCTTAGGGTTCCTCTTAACTTACTCTTTCATCTTTTTTTTTTCTTTTTGGTTTTTTGAGACAGGGTTTCACTGTGGCTTTGGAGCCTGTCCTGAAACCTAGCTCTTGTAGACCAGGCTGGCCTCGAACTCACAGAGATCTGCCTGCCTCTGCTTCCCAAGTGCTAGGATTAAAGGTGTGCCCCGCCACCGCCTGGTTTTACTCTTTCATCTTAAATTAACTCATTTATATTAATATGTGTATCACCATGAGGCTGTGGCTTACCAAGTAACATTACGGCTCTGTCTCCTTGGGAAGTTACATGGCATTTTTTTGATTCTGCCTACTTTCTCTCTATATCTTTGTTTGGATTTCCTGTTCAGCTTTATTTTGCTAAGTCATTAGCCAAAACAACTTTATTTATAAACCAATAAAAGCAACACATATAAAGGATATCTTGCATCAACCAGTGGGGAAAACCTGGCCCCAGAATGACTCCCTGTCTTTGAACAACTCTTTGACATATGTAATCTGCTATATGGATATGAGATATTTTTCAAACTAAATTTTTAGGATATTAAAATCCCCTGTTTTTTCATATTGTCAGCTCATTGAGTAAAGTAAAATGTAGAGAGTCATTCCTCTGCTGACTGACTTCACTGGGACAGGAATCAGGAGCTCTAGTCTGCTTGTTACATTTAGCATTTATTGACTCACCATTTTGGAGTCAGTCATGCGTCCATCCCTGGAATGAAATCAATGTTATTCTTGTTGCATGATAATAACAATTCTTTTATTTAGTTTTAAATATTTCTTAATAAATTTCATATCTTTGTTCTTTATAAAAATTGATCAATATTTTTCTTTTATATTTGGTGTCAAATTAATTTGAATTTGCGGTCAAATTAATGCTTTTTTTGACAACAATTGTGTAGTACTGTATTTCTTTATTGTGAAATTGTGTTAAAATGTATTGGTGTGAGCTTTTAATGTTTGGCATAATTCATAATTTTGTTAGATATGGAATCCTCATTACTTAATTTTATATATCATCCTTTCATATGGCATGGATAGAGGTTTGGTTATAAAAACAAAAATAAAGTTAATATATATCTTTTACCTGATCAAACTTAAAGCAAAAATCATTATTGTCTGGCTTGTGTACAAAACACAGTCCATACTTGTGCTAATGCAGATATGTATGTTACTTTTGAAAATTTATATTTTTAGAGCAAGAATTAATGAATGTGGTTTGTGAAGGTGATCCAGCCATTCAGAAAACATCTGAATGTTTTGTATTCAGAACAATTTCAAGGATGCTTACTGAAATGGTTCAGCCTCACAGAATATTCTAGCCAGGCCTACAGATAAGCCTTGCATGTTCGCACTGCATAGTGATTGAACAACAAATGTTATTACTAGTTTTCTTAGGACTTTGTCTTTCTTTTAATTTTCTCAGGGTCCCCCAGGGATACCATCATTCCTAGACAAGAGAAAGTAGCCTAGTGAACACAATGCCCATATTCCCAAGAGGTAAAACAGTTTTTGGTCAATTGGTGGATTATGAGTCTTTTTAATCATTTAGTGGAGATATTTTGTTCTGGTGTGGATTTTTTGTATCTTTATATGAATTTAAGGTTGATATATATATATATATATATATATTCTCATTTAAGGTATTGAGTCTGTATAGCTAATATTAAGTTATACTATTTGAAAGCTATTGTTACAAACTAAATAGGATGTTTAAGAAATAAATGCATGTTAGTATTTAGTCATGTATAATAATCAAACTTGTAGTCATGTTATGAATGTTTTCAAGGTTAAAAACATATACTTTAGATAGATAAGTGATCTTCAAATGCTTCAGATACCTACAATACATGGTATTCAAGATGTTTAATAACTTAAGGCTTTTCATGACAGTGAGGAACATGTGTTCCTGGTAAAACCAGTCTGTTTAGTAAATGATGATATGCATTGAAGAACCTCCATATAAAGTTTGCATTCATTGTGGCAAAACTAGTCATTTGGACAAGAAACTGCACTTGTTTCAACTGCTGACAGTATACTGTACAAGCTGGACAAGTAGGACACAAAGTGTAGTTTCCGTGCTACTACGTGTACTACGGTACTACACAAGTAGTGTGGGGCCAGCACTACTGGTGCCTGCATACTGGAAAGTTAGTGAACTGGGAGAGGGGCTGGGGATTTAAACACACCAACACACACAGAGACACAGAATCATGGGTCATGCTTGAAATAAGAATGCCCAGAATGCCAAGTTTACTGTGCTCAGTAGCAGCTAATATAGTGCTCTGGCCACGCCCAGCTCTCAGGATCTTTCAGCTGCAGACCCATCAGAAACCACTCCCCGGCCATCAGGGTTTTGTGCTCAGAGCAGCTGCTAACACAGGAAAACAAGATATTTTGCTCAGAGCAGTTGCAAGCATAACAAGTTGTTTACAGGAAATTCAGGGTCTGGGAGTCCACAGCACCCAACAAGACAATGTGGGGTAGCCTTTTTCAGTTTCAAAGAAAATCTGTCTGATATCTTAGGCCTTTAAACTGAAAATGAACGCCCCAATGTTGCAGCGGAAACTTTGGTGACTGTTCAGACAGTCAAATATCTTTGTTGCCTCTATAGAATTGGAAATTGCTTGCTCTGCAGTTCATGTTTACTCACGTAATATTATATCCTTCTCAGAGCTTGATGGAGATAAAGGTGAAATAGTTGTAGTTATAGTTTTGCTTGTTACCAAATTCAGAAAAGAAATTTACTTAAGAGATAAGAAGCATAAAAGTTTAAATTGTTAATCTAAGAAAATATTTTAAGTTCTAATAAGATAATTTGATATTGGTAATACAAGTTAGGATAGAAATAAATTAGCTATACAACTTTGGACTCACCAAGATAGGATAGATAATGGAATATTTTCTTTGAACTTACCAAATACAAATGGAGTGGATATTGCAAATACATCTGACTTAAAAATTGTTTTCTTAAATATAGTCTTACTATGCTAAAGCTAAAACCTTTCTTTTTATTTAGACAAAAGGGAGAAATATTGCAGAATATTTGCTTAAATATGTAAAGCTGTGTTTCATTAGTTTAACTGTGTAAAGATGTGTTAAACTTGTTTAACTGTCTAAAATATATTACATTTTATATGGCCTGCATAAAGTACCTGATTAGTCTAATAAAAGAACTGTATGGTCCATAATGAGGGCAGAGGTACAGTTGGGATTTCCTGACAGGGAGGGTAATCAGGAGGAGAAATTTAGGCTTGGGGGGGTAGAGAATGAAAATGAGACTTCAGGAAGAGCCAGGGGCTTGCCAGATAGACCAAAAACAGGGAAGTAGGACATACAGAATGAAAGAAAGGTACAAAGCTCCAAGGCAAAACATAGACAAATAGAAATAGGTTAAATTAAGTTAAAAAAACAAAGAGCTAGTGTGGAAATCTTCAGTTAAGAGTGAGCATTCATACTTAAGAGTTCTCTTTGCTTGCCAGGCAAAAAATTGGAATCTTGGGGGTGCGGTGGGATGGGGGTAAGGGGAGATGGAGAGAGAAAAGTGTGAAGGAGAGGATGAGGGGAACTTGGGGAAACGGGATGATTGGGGATATAGGAAGGTTGGATAGGGGAGCAGGGAAACTCATATCTTAGTTAAGGGAGCCACCTAAGGGTTGGCAAGAGACTTGAACTTGGAGTGGCTACCAGATGCCCAGGGCAATGTCCCCAGTTAGTTCCTTGGGCACCTGAGGATAGGGAACCTGAAATGAACCTATCCTACAGCCATACTGATGAATATCTTGCATATCACCATAGAACCTTCATCTAGCGATGGATGGAGATAGAGACAGAGACCCACACTGGAGCACCGGACTGAGCTCCCAAGGTCCTAAGGAGGAGCAGAAGGAGGGAGAACATGTACAACGAAGTCAGGACCACGAGGGGTGCACCCACCTACTGAGACAGTGGGGCCGATCTATTGGGAGCTCACCAAGGCCTGCTGGACTGTGACTGAAAAAGCATGGGATAAAACCGGACTCTCTGAACATGGCGGACAATGAGAGCTGAGGAGAGGCCAAGGACAATGGCACGGGGTTTTGATCCTACTTCATGTTCTGGCTTTGTGGGAGCCTAGACCTGGATGGAGGGGGGAGGACCTTGGACTTTCCACAGGGCAGGGAACCCTGACTGCTCCTGGCACTGGAGAGGGAGGAGAAGAGGTGTGGAGGGAGGGGGAGAGGGACGGGAGGAGGGGGAGGGAAATGGGAGGCGGGGAGGAGGCAGAAATTTTTTTTTCAATAAAAAAGAAAAAAAAATCCATAACAAAAAAGGGGGGGGTTCTCTTTGCTTTTATTTGGGAGCTGGTTGGTGACCCGAAGAAAATTATGATACTGAATGGAAGACATAACAGTTCTCGAAATGTATTCATCATTTCAGTAGATTCATTGCTGCCTTTATAATAAAAGTAGGAAATAACAAGATTTTTTCCCTCTCATTATACATATACATCTCATCAGAGCTGTGTGTAAATTTTAATACTAAACACAGTGTGAGCTGCTCAAAATTTCCCCCTTCCATTGTCATAGTCTTACACTTACAAAGTGCTTTACTCCCTGGAGTAAAGAAGCAACTTCCTAACAAGATTATTTCTTATTTTTATCACTTCAAGTAAATGAACTCATATTCTTACAATCAGACTTATTTCTTAATCTAAACCTGGACAAGTCACTCTCTGCATTTGGTGGTTATACTTGGAATTATTTCCATGAGTGGTACTACAAATCCTTGTAGAAGTTAGTCATTGACAATATATTTTGATTATGGGTGTGTGGACAGTCAACTATTCATTCATTGAAAATTTCATATAATTTTCTAAAGTATACACAATTTAGAGCTTCAGAATTATTGCATATTTCTTTTTTTTTATTTTACCATTTCCTGTACTCTGAAGGCCCTACAATATCCTTTTGGTCCTAGTATTAATGATACTATTTCAATCAGACTATATTTTGATATTTATTGTCATAGGCTTCTTACAACTTGCAGTCATGCAATAGGTTTGCTTGCCTGTCTTATTCTTGTTATCACCATTTTTTTTCCAGTACCATTCTTCAACAAGGAGGCTGAGGCCATTTTTTTCCTACTTGTGCCTATGACTATGCCTCTGCTTCATAAAAGACTCTCTCGCACCAGAGTTTAGTATTATCAGTATTCGCTGAATAGAATAGGGACTCCCTTCTTTGATGTTTGAGTTAATTATCTGATATTTTTTGTAAAAATTCTAGAGTAATCTAATATTGTACATATTTATAGCTATATGTTATCATATGAAAATTTAAGTACAATATGGACTTAAGAGGAATAACTCTAATTGGACACTACATAAAGAATGTGTATGTTGTACAAATATCTGAAAATTCAAAATGTTTTATCTTTTCTTACACATTGATTATAAACCACTTTGCAAGTTTATACTTCCCAAACTTTTTATTTAATGAGCACTTAAGGAATGAATACAAAGTAGTTATGCTAAGGTACCGAGTTCTTCAACAATTAGCCAGCCTCTCATTAGCATTGATAGCAACCTGCCTTGTTTTCCATTCACTACCTCTTGCTTTCTTTTCTCTCCCTTCCACAAACACAAATATTAATCAGCCCAAAAGCATGTCACCAGAAGGTTGGCAAGCAGCACTAATCAAGAGAAGTCTCATTATTAATGCTCTAAAAGCACCTGTCTGCTGAAGCTTAATCAAATTACCCTTCCTCCAATGATCAAGAGATTAGTGCATGTTTTGGTTTGATTATTGTTCTTTTATAATATCCATGATTTATATTTATATTTATGCTTTTCCCATGACATCTAATTAATACTGATTATCAATTATATTATATTTTGATATTCTACGTTCTATATTGTGTTTTTCTTTGTTTTACTTATCTGATATGAAGATTCTTGAAGATACATATTTTGTTGGCACTTACAACCATCCATAAAAGTAACACTGAATTTTGTTTGCCTCCACCCCTAAGTCAGAATACATGTGATTCAAGACCATATAAAATTCATGGAGTATTGCTTAGTCAAGGAGGAAAAGTATAATTAAAATTTACATTTATCACATGTTGAACAAGTACTCCACCATCGATCTATATTATCATGCTAGTCCTGTTATTTAATTATTATCCCTAGATTGCTTTTCTCTGAAGGAATAATTTACACTAATAATTAAAATCAGCAGTTAAAAAACTCAGTCCTTTTCAACTTTATTATTGATGCAATGTTTGGGAATGTCCTAGCTTCACTTGTGCTCTGAATCTGACTTACAGTGATCACTGATGAGAAAAAACTTCCCAAGCAACAATGTATCAAAATGAAAACTTAAAAAGGTACTACAAATTCAGGGAGGTTAATAATAAGGCTCTTTGACAATTTTTATGTTCCTTATAGACTATCAATCTGATATAGTACAAATATTAAGAAAAAATTCATCTTATCTGTTCTGACTCAAGTTAAACTAAGCAAAATACAAACATGGTCACAAACTATTCCAATAATAGACAATAGCTGGCTTTTTTCATTAGAGAATCCAGTTCTCAAATCAACGTTCTTTTTCATTGTAGTTTTACTTTGGTTGTTGAAACACACTGCAAGTAACAGCTGTTCATCTTCTAGTTTTTCTTGTAATTTAATTGCTAGTATAAAATTGCTAAAAATTCTCATTTCATAATTAAAAGTTAATTGTGAATCAGATGTGCCATTGGCTATATAATTGAATGATGTGTGTGAACAGAGTAGTCAATTCCCCAAATACAGAAAAGACTCATACAAAACAGGTAAGGAACTCCTACATATATTGAAAATCCTAGTGAAAATTTTATCAAGTTATTAACTTCTCTAATTCCCATTGTTTTCCACTGGTGACATAAAATGAGTAAAGTTTATCTAAATTTATAAGAAATTTAAAGATGATTATATGGGCAAGGTACACTCATTGCACTGTGAAATGACTTTAATAATTATATGTGTGTGTGTGTGTGTATGTGTATGATGTGATTTCACTCTGTATGCAGTGAATATCATTGGTTAATAAAGGCACTGCCTTTGCATGATAGGCTGATAGGGTAGAACAGAGCTGGCATGGGGACTAAACTGAATGCTGGGAGAAAAAATGGTGGAGTCAGAAAGAAAGCCATGTAGCCCTTCCAGAGCTAAAAGAACTTTACCTAGAAAGCCATAGGCATGCGATACACAGAATACTAGAATATTGGGTTAAATTAAGATGTAATAGTTAATAACAAGCTAGAGCTAATGGGCTAAGCAGTGATTTAAATGATACAGCTTCTATATGGTTGTTTTGGGACTGAGCAGTAGGGAAGCAACAAGTGGCCTCCTTCATATATATATACATATACATATATATAAGTTTTATAAATACAGTGGTTAAGTCTGTGTCTTGTAATGCTATAGGCATGGAAATCTGTTGAAAATAAATATTAGGCGGGTGTTGGTGGCGCATGCCTTTAATCCCAGCACTTGGGAGGCAGAGGCAGGTGGATCTCTGTGAGTTTGAGTCCAGCCTGGTCTACAAGAGCTAGTTCCAGGACAGACTCCAAAACCACAGAGAAACCCTGTCTCGAAAAACCAAAATAAATAAATAAATAAAATAAAAAAACATAAATATTAAATGAAGGTAATAAAAGTTGTAAGATAATGTCCATCTATTTAGATGAGCAGAATTAGAGGAAAATGGAAGCCTGTAAGTATAGTCTAGCTTATCATCAATATACCACACATGTGAGGTCCAGGATCTTAAATTAACTACAGTGAGCTCAGGATCTGTACACTTTCAAAAGTACATTATATATATTAAATAATATTATATTGAAAATACTATTCTGTTACAACATAAATTCATGTTTATTTATATAGATACTTAACTAGAATTCTCATGAAATATAATATGTAAAACTAAAAATGATGGTATGTCTTAGGTTTTAAAGTTCTGTGATAAAACACCATGAATAATCAACCAGAGGAGGAAAGGTTTTATTTCATCTTACAACAACACTTAGTCCATTGAAGTCAAAGTAGGAGCTCAAGGATGAACAGGGAGGCAGGACTTGAAACTAAAGCAAAAAAAGTATGTTGCTTATTGGCTTGCCTTTCCTGGCTTACCCAATTAACTCTTTTATATATGCCAGGACAACCTGCCCAGAGATAACACTGCCTCAGGGCCTGAGAATTTCTACATCAGTCATCAATCAAGAAAATGCTTCCACAACTTGCCTATATGATAATATTATTGAGGTATTTTTTTCAAATAAAATTTTCTCCTGCCAAACCTGTGTAGGTTTATGTCACTTGATGGAAAGAAAGGAAAATTGTTCCCTTGTAAACTTGAATCTCCAAAACAACACTGTCAATCATGTTTCCATTTCTACTTATCCCACAGACCTCATACTGATGTCAATATCAAAATAGAAAATGTTCCAAATTTTAAAAAGCACGATTTTTTAAAATTCAATCTTTCTGAAAATATTCAGTGTACCTTTAAAAGTTCACAGTTTCTCAAAAATATTCAATGTTTCAAAACTATGAGTTTCAAAAAACATTAAGAAAAATGAGTTAATTATGCTCTTATTCTAAGATGGAAGACCAGGTCACTCTCACAATCACATCAAAACAAAACCAAATTGAAATAGTGCATAGCCCTTTATCAGAATTTGGGCCTCATGATCTCCTGGGTTTCAAGTGGCTGTAGCACTCCTACTTTTCTGGATCTGCTCCCTGGAGCACACACAACTTGTTTTCAAGGCTCAGTTTGTACTCACACCTTACATACTCTTTTACTGATAGATTGTCTCTTCGTACTGACATTTTTATAATCATGGGTTCAGCTGTGCAACTTGATTGCATCTTCACCAATAGCCTCTCCTGAACTCTCTTCTGGAACTCAGAACTTCTTACACTGTAACTATCTTCAGGGCCAGATGACTAGTATCCAATATTGATCGTCCGCAAAAGGCAATGTTTTTACTTAATTGCTATTGATCCCTTATTAGTCACAGGCTAATTTTCTGCTACAATTGATTAGAAACACAATTTCTTAATTTATAATATGACATAAGACACCTTTATATAATGCATACTTCCCTCTGAAACTCTACAAGTTAGGCAGGTTTATTGCCTGCCCCACTTTCAACATCCTTATATTCCAATTCCTATAAAACAGCTCTCTGAGCTCTGACCACTCAATTGGTTTTTCAGCCCAAAGTTCAAATGCTACTTCAATACTCCCCAATCACATAGGTCTGTCAAAGCAATATTCCATTACTGATATCACTGTTTTACTCAGGGTTCTCTAGAGGGACATTACCAAAAGGTGTATATATAGGGATATATATATATATATATATATATATATATATATATATATATATATTTGTGTGTGTGTGTGTCTGAGAATTCATTATACCTATTTAAAATATAAACAACTATGTGACAACTGAGAAGCTATGACACTACTAGTTTCTTGATCTTTGAGGACATAGCTATATTCATTCCACTGGAGAGCTAGATCCAAAAATTATCAGTCTCCCAGTCAGGATGCATAGATAGTTTGACCTGGTGCCAGGAGTCCAGAAGGTCCCTAGAGAGTCACTGGTCCCTTGTCCATAATGATAGCTTGGAAACCCTAGTCCTGTTAGCAGTGAAGAAATATTCATCATCATCAGCAGCAGTAGCAGGAGGAACAACAGGTGCGGCAACAGGGAAAATCAGTTCCAGGGTAAGAGGAGAGGCCAAGGGAACAAAAAGTAATATTAGGTAATCTCCTTTCTGACATCTTTATTTTTGTCTGCTCTACAATGAACATGTGCCACACACAGTGAATATTTATCAGTCTGTATACATCAAGGCAATCAGAATAATTCACCATGTCAGGTTCCCTACTAAGGTGTTTGTAATTTGTGGCAAGTCAATATGAAAACAAACTATAAAAAAGCAAAGTAAAGCAAAACAAACCAAAACAAAAATCCCAAACTATAGTAGATGCATCGGACATTAATAAAATGTATCAAAGAATTTCAGGAAATAGAAAACTTATAGGTTTCAAAGCATACTCAATGATTCTATTGCCATAAAAGAACACAATATGCACATGACATATAATTTTGTATTTCTGCTGAGCGATTCATGTTCTCAAACAGTAAACTCAAGCATATTCCCGAAAGTACTAACTACTTTGAATACAAATATTGCATCACAATTCCAACTTTATGCTGTGAAGTAATTTATTATTGGAACCAAACCACTGAGAAGCTCTTTTATCAAGGACATAGTGTTTTCAGAAAAAAATCAGATAATATGATCAATAGGTGTAAGGCCATCTACTGGAACATAGGCAATCTGTCAAAGGAAATCTTCCAGGAAAACCAAGTAGTCCTGATCACTAGTAGCCATTACTTGTTAATATCTTCTAAGCTATTGCTTTAAGTGTGAACTCAGCGGGTCAAAAATAGGTATATATTGTAAAGAAAGAGAAATAATACTAGGATATTGGAGGAGTTGGAGAGAAGAGGACAGGAGGTAAATTTGATAAGATATATTATATATATTAGAAATTCCTAAAACATAATTGGTTTAAATTGGTTTCATTTGTAATCTGTTTATTCATTCTGACATACCAATCATTTTCAAAAAACCAGGCCTAATATTTCATGCAATTATCAGAAAGAGTTGCATTTGATTTTGAATATCAAAATTCTCCCTATGATAATATTAATCTTATACATGTCCCTATTCCCCATGTAGATAATTTGATTAGAGACAAAGTATAAACTAATCCACAATGTGTGGTAACTTGGTGACAGCTACCACACAGTTTGACTCAGCAATCATTCTTACACACTTGAAATTATTTTCAATCATAGATATTCAACAGTTCCTGCTAATGCCAGGCTGAAAACCTGGGGCATCATTTCCTAATTAGATAATCATGTCTTTGAGATGTTCAGTCTAGAGGGAACACTGCTGAGCTGTAAGTGCCTGAGATGAATTAAGTTCTCAATTAAACACATGAGCTGCTCTTGTCATGTGTCTGTTTCCATCTCATTCTGCTGCCTGTTTCAATCTTGGTATTACTGATCAGGTGAGATGTGGGAAAGACCAAATGTCTTCAAGTTAAGCCTAAAATATATATTTCTCATCACTAATGATCTGTCATCATCTATAAAAGGCAAAGATTTTGTACATTCTTATCCTTCTGGAGCAATAAAAGGCAAAATTTTCTTAATAAATTTATATTTTATTTTATATTTTTTTTACAATGCCATTATTCATGTCATTATCAAAGCAAGGTATGTGAACTTTAAGCTATGTGGAATAAGTTTGGTTTAGTTTTATCTTAGAAAATGGCAATCATTAAATAAAATGCATGCATATGACACTTTGGTTATTTATAAAATGGATTATGTTTAAAAAAATGAGAGAAAGGAGAATAATGTGGTGCTTCCAGTATCTTCTTGTGATGGTAGAAAGGTGAATATCTGTGAAAGTGTTAGATAAATAAACTCATGGGAATGTGGAAATTGGAAATCTCCATCAGATATATAAGATAATTATAAATTATAATGAGCTATAATGTAATTATAATAAAATGCATGCACTTTATGTTTATCATTCACTAATGTGATAAATATGGATATTCATTGAACTAATCTCTTTAAAATGTGTAATAGAATTAATTTTTAGTGCTCTCCTAATGAAGACTTTTCCTGTTAAGTTTTTTTTTACAAATACAAACACACATGACACATACACATGAGCACAAATGTGTGCATGCTCCAGCGCACGCTCTCTCTCTCTCTCTCTCTCTCTCTCTCCCTTTCTCTCTCTCTCTCTCTCTCTCTCTCTCTCTCTCTCTCTGTCTCATGCACACAGACACACAGTCTGTTTTGATCATAATACCCCATTTATTCTAATATCTCCTTTCCACTCCTGAAGAAACTTTTCTTCTCTACAAATTCCCTTCTTTCTCTTACCCTCTGTCTCTCCCAATCTCAGATTCGTTCTTTCCCTGTGTGTCTCTTTCTATTTCTCTTTTTCAGTACGTCCAAGAGACTCTAAGAGACAGTGCATATGTGTGTGTGTGTGTGTGTGTGTGACAGAGAGACAGAGAGAGAGAATGTGTATTTACATGTAACCCACTGTATGTTATTACAGTTGCTACTGTGGGAATGGGTTAAGTGATATTCTGTTTTCTCTAACACGGGTGGCATAGTAAGTTTTAGAATATGTATCTGAAAATTTTGTCATTCAATAATTTTTGTGGTAGTTATTATACCTTTTTAAAAATAGTTCCTCCCATATTTGAGATTATAATATCAATATATATTTTCTTCCTTTCCTTTCAAATTATCCTTTATACACCTCCTTGCTGTTTGAAATTCATGACTAATCCTAAAATTAATTACAATATACACAGACACATAAATACACATGTATATTTACATGTGCATATATACACAGACTTCTCAGTCTTTATAATGTTCATTACATATATGCTTTTACTTCTAACCATTTGATATTAGATAACAAATTAATTGGCCTTGTTCTTCCCTGGGGAAGACTACTGCCCCTGTTCTCAGCATTTCTTAAAGGCATGTAGTTTTTGTGTAAGGTTAAGGCCTAATTGTCTTTCCGCATCCACATTAACATGTTTGTTGTTGTTGTCGTTGTCCAGGTCATGTTTATGCAGTCATGTTGCTGAAGTTTGTGGATGTACCTTCTGATACTAAAAGACAAAACTTTGATGACTTTTAGGGGTATGATTCTTTTCATTTGTTTATGGTATTTATCTTTTTTCCAAAATGTATTTGTAATCATGGGGTTTATTATCCAGTATCATTAGGAGACTAATGTAGAAGTGTCATTATAAATTTAATATCAGCCAGTTCTACAAAGCAAGTTTCAAGTAAAAAAGATCTACACAGTATGACTGTTACAAAACAAACAAACAAAAAACAGGTATCACTTCTATACTGTTGTAGTTTCGGTTGTCTACTTAATATAAACCAGAGTTACCTTAGAAGAGAGAACTTGAATAAGCATTTGCTTCTTTCAGATTGAGCTGTGATATTCTGTGAGATATTTTTGTGGATTGCTAACTGTTATTAGTATCTAGCCCACTGTGGCTGGTGATATTCTTGGACAAGTGGTCATGGTGTCACCAACTTAGGATAACCCAGAGAAAGGAAGTTAGTCAACAGTATTCTCAAAGGTTTCTGTTTTAATTTCAGCCTTCAGGTTATTGCCTTGTGCTCTTTCTGTGGATTTCCTTCAGAATAGCCAGTAACCTGCCAAAATGAACAAACATTGAGTGTTGGGAGCAACGAGACCCCAGATCCTGCATTTCTTGTAATCCCCTGATCTGAGTGCCTACAGCTGCTCTGAGCACTAGACCTTCAGGAGTTCCTGATGGCAGGACAGCGGTTTCTGGTGGGTTCGACTGGGGCGTGGCTATCTCTATATAATCTGCCCCTGAACACAATAAAGGGGGCATTCTTGGGGAATTCAAGGATGACCCGTGTCGCTATCTCTCTGTCTGTGTGTGTCTGTGTATTTTAACCTCCAGCCCCTTGCCCGAAGCTCATGAACTGGGTAATAGCGCACCGAGCGCAGACACGGGGGAGCTGTGCTCGTCAATTGGAGGTCCCCACCGAGATATCGGCAATTGAGCAGCATTTTGTCATGGTGTTCGCCTAAACAACATAAAATTAAACCGTGACAGAAACCTGAATCAGGAAAAAAAAAAAAAGATGTATGAATGAATTAAACATGATCTGAGCAAACAACAATACACATGTTAGCTTGGTGGGAGGGTCATTACTTCATCAGATCTTTTCTTTGGTAGTTTGGAAGATAACAAATAATTGTTGTAAAGAGAGGTCTTTCATAAAGTGTTTCAGAAGGAAGCAAAGACTCCTCTAGATTTTCATGTAGTGTTTATGATTATTAATCTTGAAAGTAGAATTCATTCTATTCTGGACAATAGATGTAGGCCAGCTGGGACTGAAGAAGCACCTGTGATTAATATGAGATCAGTATGATTAAAGCAAAGTATTTGGGAAATATTTCCTCTGGGTTAGTACATAGATCCTCCAGTTAACACTGACAGGGGCAGGGTGCAGTACAAGGCTGTCTTACTTAGTGTTATTATTTTTAGGAAAAAAAAAAACATTACAGAAGCAGCTTGGTGAGGGAAGAGTTTATTTTGATGAACTGTTTTTCCATATAACATTGTAATCATAAAAAGAAGTGAGGACAGGAACTCATACAAGGGAGGATCCTGGAGGCAGGAACGGATACTGATGCCATGGAAGGGTGTTGATTACTGGTTTGCTCCCCATGGCTTGCTCCCCCTGTTTTCTTATAGAAGACAGAACCACCATCCTGGGGATGGCAGTACCCACAAGTCTGGGCCCTCCTATATCCATTGCTAGTGAAGAGAATGCTCTAAAGCTGGATCTCAGAGAGGCATTTTCTCAATTGATATTCCTCTCTTTAGATAACTTTATCTTGTGTCAAGTTGAAATAAAACTACCAAGCACAAATTAGCATCTTGTGCAAGGATGACAAAGAAATTTGTGAAGCATTCCATATTTTTTTTATTAAAGCTGCTGGGATGACATGAAAAAAAAAAAATACTACCCAGCCCAGAGGCTTTATCTCAAGAGGAAGCTGAACTTGGCAATGTGTGATAATCGTCTAAGTTGTTTCTGTTTTATAAGATTAAATGTGGCATGGAGAGAACCTGAGACCTCCCACCACATTGAAATATTTGAGTTCCTGAATACTGGCAAGGAAAGAGCATTGGGAAAGTTGTATTGTCATTTCAGTAGAAAGCCCATGTTTGAAGCAGTAATGAAGAGAAACTGAAGCTTGGCAACATACGGCAAAGTACCCTTTAGAGAGAGGCCAGGGAGCCAACTGATGAAGTGTAGCTTCAGACAAATCAGAGATCCTAGGATGTGGGAGATTTCAGCACCTGAGGACAAGAATGTGTTTGGAATAGAGACATTCTGAGCCCTTTGGACAAGATCTGTGTTTTGACTGAGCCAGAGAAGGGGAACGTCTCAAATCTTTAGAAACCCAGCAGATTATGAATGAGTGTAAGAATCTAGATACTGAGTTGCAGAGCATATATTTACACTTTTGAACTTTGATTTTGCTTAAACATTATATATATATATGTATATATATGATCTTTCATATATATATGATCTTTCACATATATATAATCTTTCAATTCTGAAATAAAAATATATTGATTTGCTTTGTATTTAACAAGAAATCAGAGTTAAGAAACTTGTTTTTTTTTCTTTAAAGGAACTTAGACTTTTAAATTTGGGAGGTTTTTATTTTAAGAATTTTATAAATGTTGAAATTGTACCTATTGTAATATTAATGTAAGTTTTTGTTCACAAACAAGGAAAGGAGAGTTATGGTTTCATTGATATGCTTGTGTATTAAAGATGACAAAATAGTATAATGTGTGTGCATGCACGTACATGCATGTGTGTGTATTTTTCATTAACTTTAAATAATTCAAAAATTTATCATGACATTCTCCTTATTGTGACTTTTATATGAGTCAATGGTTGTCACTCATGCACATGTTTACTATAAAAAAGAAGCAAAGACTGTTGTATCTTAATAACATTTACAAGTATAAACACTTGTAAGACTACTAAAATTATACCTACAAGCACACACCTACACACAAGAAACACACTCATAGGAAAAACAAAGAGATGTAGAGAGACAAAGTACATTTCCTTATTAACATCTCAGAAGAAACCCTGGCTTATTTTCCAATGACTGTCTTCCTTCCACAAAGAAATTTGTTACATTAATTTTCAATGTCAAATAGGATTTCTACTTGAGACCTTTGTGTAATTAAAATCAGAACATACTCTGTGGTATCCAATGTTTTCTTATCACCAAAAATGCTCATATCATATTGTTTGTATTACTACAAATTATTAGCCTATAACTTTCAATATATTTATTTATTCTATTTTTTTACAAATATTTAGAAAATATAAATTTCAACCTGCTATTCATTATACTGAATAATATAATAAATATGTTATGATTTTCTTCTAAAATAGCACATAGTCTATCTGTCTGGAATAATAACATAATCTATGAAAACTTAAAGAAATATTTTGTGCAGTGTTATGCACTGAATATCTGCTTATAAATCTACTTCTGATGGCTTGATGCTTCTGTCATTTTGAGGAATTGGACTATTTAATATGGTTTGACATTTGTAGTTCAACATGTGTCAAATGGGGCATAAATTATTTTTTGAATATTGAATACCTTCATTCTAAATCGCCTAGATTTAAAAGTCTCATTAGCTTCCTTTTGGGTACCTAATGGTGTTTCTTTCAGGGGTGAAGGTAAAAAGAAAAACTTTCACTCTTAAATTCAGTCCTCCCTATCAGATCAGCTTGTTGAAAAATTTTAGCTTGGCATGAAGAATATAAAATTTGTAATAAATTACAATGTGGCTTTTATTGTTATTTTATTAACAAAGCTTGGGAGTTAGATATTAGGTTATAAACCTGATAGACCTATAGATCAACAAGAGTCAAAGATCAACTGCCCTCCTCTCCACTTTCCCAGATCAAAAAGGTCTGCTAATCCTTCCAAACCTCTCCTTCCTCCCTGTGTCTCTCTTTCTTCCTCTGGGTCTGCCAGAAAACTTTATGATTTATTTTGGCCACCTGAACATGGACTCTGACCTGTGAACCAAGGCTTAACTCCTTTGGCAGGCTTGGAGTGAAAATACAAACAAATTTCCTGAAATAAAATTAGCTATTTTTCAAGATATCTTTAATTTTATAATTTATTAATTGTTTAGTTCATTAGGCAATTTGAAAGTCATTCATCAAGAGGCACAGTTTTCAAGGGATAATAATGTAGCTAGTATGCATTATTTTTTAAATTAATAGGAATAATATATGATATCAAGCAAATAGATTTTATTTGAAATATGAGTTATCACTTAGTACATAGCATAATTTGAAAGTAAATCATATTCATATTTAAATTTTTGTAGAGAAATATGTTGATCAATGGTTGTAATATACCTTGAGAATTGCATCAGTAGGCACATTTGTTCCTATATCAGAATCAAATAGTTGAATCAAAGAAGGCCAGACTGCTGGTCACTAGCTCCACAGAATGTCTGGATATAATCAAGAAAACATAAGCCTGTGATTTATGAGAGTACTGCCATTATAACACAGATTTTTGTAAGTGGAAATAGACTCTATAATATATTAAACAAATAGCAGCAAGTAGATAAAACAGAAATGTAGTCAGTTTTTGACCATTATCACAATAAATATTCATAATTGCAAGTGGAGTGGCAATAGATTATGTTAATATATTAATTCATTTTGCATATGTATAAGCAACAGCAGGAACAACTGTTTGCTACTTAATCAAAAGTAAGCAGAAGAGAAACATTTCGATTTCCTGACATATTTTTATATGTGTTTTTGCCCTATTCAGTAATTTGAGCTTTCTCCTGCATTGTTGTTTTTTAACCTTAATTGTGTTACCCATTCTGATTGAAATAAAAAATGTTTATTAAAGTTTAGTCAAGCAATCTGAAACAGATTTCTTCAAAAATACACTTAGAGATAGAATCAGCATATACATTTGAAGTGATTAATGTTGCTAAGGTCATTTGTTTCTCTGAAGAATATCACTAGAAGCTAGTAATTCACAATGAAATGGAATAATAAAGAAAGCATTGTGTTTGCTGGAATCAAACATGATTGTAATATAATTTAGGAGCAGTTCTGAGAGGCATGCCTGAGCTAAATCATGTCAATCTCTTCAGAACTCCATCACTGGGCAGGGCACATGCCTCAGTGTATAGAGAGCTTGTCATGCAAATATGAGGCCCTGAATTGGGGACCTAGAATCCACATAAAGTCAGTAGCATTAATACAACTGTGATTGCATAATTTCTACAGTGAAAGTGGAAGCAGAGACAGGCTAATCTTGCAGGGAGTCTGTTAAAAAAAAGGTGGGAGGTGAGCACGGGCACCTCGGTTTGCTTAGACCTCCTAAAGAGTTCATATGTCTTGGGAGGCATGATTATTTGCTCAACCCACTACACTCTCTCACTCTCTCATACATACACTATGCTACACATATATGTGTGTATATGCATATACATATATATACACATACATATGTGCATTTCTATTCACACGCACATATATATGTATATACTTGCCATCACATTGTAAAAGAAAAAAATTGAGTCAAAAAGATTAAAATATTGGTGTAAGATCTTAATGTAACCACTACAACTTGATTTTTAGCTCAATCTCACTTTGCAGTGATCCCATTAAACCAGTGTAGCCTCCCATATCACTCTATAGTTATACATGCTTATCAGTTGGCCATGTGACCATCCAAGTCAACTGCGAGAATATGCTTACCTGAATTTATTGATGCCAGCTACTCAAAATTTGATTCTTCTGAAGATATTTGTTTCCTGAAAAACATAGTATATTTATTTTAATGGGATATGAATATGAAGGCTTTGCACAATAAAATTTTCAAATAGAACTTACATTTTTTCCATATTTTATAAGAAGTATCTTATTCCTAGAAGCATTAAGAAGGTATAAAAAATAAAATTCTTCTTATATTTCAGTAGCTCTAGAAAAGTACTGATTTTGGATATATATTGATAAATGTCCATTTGCCTAAATAGTATAATTGCTATTTAATATTAAAATTAAGTGTTGTTTAAGTAAATTAATCTTTGTGTGTAGATTATTAAAAGAAATATCAAGAATATTTAGGAGAATTATTTGGGAGATAAAATGACACTGCACTACATTTAAAATGTGTGACTATAATAACAGCATGTAAAAACCAGCATCATTTTAAAAGCAGTTATTTATATCATATAAAGAGTGTGATGCAATGATCTCACCTGAGCCAGCTCCGGCTTCCTCTCCTGGGCGTGGATTAACCGTCATCTCCCTCTGAAGAGCTTTCTATAATCCTGATCTACATTCGTTCCTCCGATATGTATGCCCAACTAAGTTCTTTCTACATGACACTGTTCAGTCAATTCTGCAATAATTACATGTTCAACCTCAAGTTACCTCTCCAGCTAAACCGTAATTAAGCAGAGGGCAGGAATCTCAACTGCCCTATTGGATTCTGAGTGACATGCAGCAACTGTGTACATGAAAAAAAAATCGATTCAACTACCTTCTTCATATTTTTCTAAGTTAGGACAGGAATTCCTATTTATCACAGGGATTGTTTTTCAACACCACACTAGAGACCTATTATCGTAACTACACACTTCTGTTACTCCACACAGAAGGATTACTACTTCCGAGTGCCAATTTTCAGACTTAAATAAACTTTATTGGTGCGTCACAAAAATAATAATTAAAATTATATTTAAACATGGATATACGAAGTATAGTGCCAAGATATTAAATTTAAATAAATTAAAGTTCTTTAATAAATTTAGAGGGATAACTAAAAAAGAAACTGGAAATAAAGCATTAAGCATTTTATCTAAATATTATGAATGTCGAATATTATACAATGTATTATACAATGTATTATTGATTATTAAATACCTCAATGAAAGATTTTAGAATGTATACAAGATTAAATAGGGTGAACAAAATGTGCTTTGGCAAGCAAGTACAAGGATTACATTCACAAAATTTACATTCCATGAAAAATATTCTGTGCAATCATTCCTGTGTGGAAGTCTTGTCATCATTGTCCTCCTCCTCTTCATCCTCCTTCACCTGCACCTCCTCGTCCTTATTCTTCTTCCTTTTCTTTAACAAATTTATAAGTATTTATTCATATCATCCCAACTTTCTCCTACAACTCATGTCAACCCATCAACATACACAGCTCCATCAACTTCATGTCTTTTTCATATGTTTTATGGTAACAAAATAAGTCCAATTAGTGCCACTTGTACTCACACAAGTGTGGGTTTATCCTAAGTGGCACATGCAATTGACCAATGAACAAACCACCTCCAGAAATAAAGTGACTGTCCCTCCTTAGGCAGACATCTAATGCCATTTTCTCTTGTACTCGGGTTGACACATCAAGCATCAGGAACCATTTCTTACTCCATGCTGTATTTTGTAACCTCTTTGATCTTGTAAAGTCTTGTGCAAGTAGCCACAGGTGCTCTGAGTTCATGTACGCAACAGATATTTGATGCAAAATGACATAATTTCACATCAAGTATTTTGTCCTCCATTTCTTAGATTGTTCATAGTCTTTCTAACTTTATTTCCCTAAGCCTTGAAGGGGGATAGTGATGGTATAGCTGTTCTCTCCACAAGTATCGATAGTCAATTACTCTCAGAAATTTGAATAGTTATGTCTCTGAATTAATCACAGAATTCTCCATTCAGAAACGTCTCTGACCAAGACTGAAAGTGGCTCAATTCTATGGATATTATCTTTATATTTTGAAGGCAGTTTGACAACATGACCACAGCATGTAGTATCAATAATCTCTTCACACAACAAATTTTGTTTTCAAAGCTAACATCTGAAAATGGATAGTCACACATAGCAGATGCTTTAGTCTTTGAAGCAATTTTATGAATTATAGAACTATGTTGTTTTTACATTTTATAGAACTATTATGTTCAATTAGTTAAAGAAGTCTTGTTAATATTGAAGGCTAATAATTTATTTCATTTTATGGTGAATATACAGAGTTTGGATTTTTAAATTTAATATTCAAATGGTTATCATTTTTAATACTTTAAGATTTAAATATAATCTTAAGTTTTCAAAATTAAGATATCAAAATTTAGTGGAAGATGTTATAAACACTTATTACTGAATTGTGTTTTATGAAGAATGTTGTTATTTCTCATTGGATCTTCCCTGGAAATTCATTACATCCCACTAAGTTACTTAATAACTATTCATTTGACAAGAAGAAAGTATAGCTATGGCAGGGAGAATGTTTTTCTTTGTTAACTAAATTATTTTACTTTATTTTAGAAGACCTTAGGCAAATTCATAATAATTAACTCCTTTTATGTAAAAAGTGAAAATTGCCATATTTAGTATTTGTGGAGGAAAGGTGAGATGACCCAGTGGTTGTGTAAAAGAGCTAAGATAGGACTAGCACTCATGAGAATAGATCAGTCAAATTAGTTCAGGATTACCGCCAATTCTTCCTTACCCCTTCTTTCAAGAATACTTCTGGATCTCGTCTTAGTTCATGTACTTGCTGACTTTAAAAAAAAATAAGTTTTTTTTTTCTATCACAGCTGTAGAAATGATGTTCAGCCTAAAAGGTCTAGCTTTTTATCAAGCAGTGTCTTTACATTTGGCAGAGAGACTTGTACAGGAAACAGAATTCCCTATTAACTAATTTCTTAGAGCTTTACCTGCATATCCTTTCACAATGAAGATTGTGTTTCAACTGTGCATTTGGCAGGGATACATATATTTTATCAGTTGTACTTCTGAATAGACAGACTTTCACTTCATTTTTATGTGTGTGTGAATATATATATAAATATTCACACACACACACACATATATGTATATAAATAAATATGTTGTCCTTTGTCCATTCACTTCCCTTTTGTAAATATGTTTGGGCATGTTATTATCAAAAAGTGATGCTAAGTATCCTCAGAAGTGGGATTCTTAGTCTTGGAAAGTGTTGCTTTAAAAGGAGAAGGGTTTTTAGTACAGCCACTCTTTTCTCTTTATTGGGGACATTTTTTCCCGGACAAATGGCAATTAGAGCACTGATGTGTTTTGCTGCTGCCATTGTGCATCATATTTTTAAGTAGTTAAAAACCTGTCTGTTACCAGAAGACAGTAACAAAACTCAGAAATAATGAAAGAAAACAATTTCTCATAAAATCAAGTAAAAGCGGTCAATCTGGAGATATGAATATTTAAATGTTGTACGATGAATATTAACATGTATGCTCATTAGCCTCTCCTTTTCCTTCAAAGCTTCTCTTGACACACTTCTCCATCTTTCAGCTACTGTGAAACTACTGCATTTCTACTCATTTAAGAAATACAAAGATGATTTAAGTGCTTCAGTATAAAATTAATGAAATTGAGTTATAGTTGAAATAATTTCATAAAAAAATTCTAAGGCAAGCGAATGCCAATGAAAATGTTCTACCCAACGCCAAAAAATAAAGGACATCTACTCTACAAATTAATTGCAGTATAGTCATAATTAATTATTTTAATATCAAACCCAGACAAACACAGGATAATAAAACTATGAATTAATGTCTCAAACAAACACAGACATAAAAATCTTCAACGAATCAGTGAGACACCATTGATTCATGTGCTAAAACTTTGCTGGTAGGCCATGACCTAATAGTAATAAACAGATTAATAGAAATGGGTTAAATTAAGATGTAGGAGTTAGTGAATAAGAAACTAGAGCTAATAGGCCAAGCAGTGATTTAATTAATACAGTTTCTGTGTGATTATTTTGGTTCTGGGTGGCCAGGATGAACAAACAGCAACTTTCCCCTACAAATTGGTGCCCACATGGCCAAACAAATCCACTTGAAAACCTGAGAGGGCTTGAAAATGAATTCTAGACCCCATCCCCCCAAAAATACGGAGTTCAACAAAGCTTCTGGCTATTTACTCGCAGCATGCCACAGCTTCTTTAAGAGAGATATTCCCAATTCAGCTGTAGCAGGAAAAAAGCTGTGGCCATTTTAAAATTCTAGCGTTTTAGGTCATGCTGCCAGTGTGACCTCTAGCTCTTTCAGGAGACAGAGCATCTAATAGGGTTTTGTGAGCAGACTGCTGCAGATTGCTAATGGTGGCACGGTCCAGCTGTGTTCTTAGAGATGGGGCACTGTGCATGTCTTGCAGAGGTGATGAGCAGCTCCATCATGCTGGACTGTGCTGAGCTAACAGGTAGTACCATATATTTCATAGTAATGGTGCCGCTTATTTTTTAGACTGCTTTACCATATTCGACCTAGTAATGGTGCAGTTGAAATTTTAAGAAGAGCTTCTGATCAGAAAATAATTACAGATATGCAATAAAGACAAATTCAGATAAAAAAGACCTATAAAATGGTCACTGTGTTGGATAAATATCCGTGGGCTTGGAAGAGAGAAGAAGAGTATAGAGAGTTGGAAAAGAAGTAACAGGTTTTAAAAAGGGGGTAAAGTCACTAAAGAGACAGAGTACAGACAGTCATAGATTAAAGTAGTAAAGGTAATAAAATAAATATTAAAACATAATAGAATAAAAATAAGCCACATATCATTTACAAAATTCACAAAGAGTCTGGGTTATGTATATTATTTTGTTTACTTTGAATTTTTTTGACTGTGAAGGAGCTAAATGTGGAGAAACATTTCATTGAATGGGCTGCTAAGCTAAACCAGCATTTATATTATAAAGGTAACTTGACTTTGGATCTAAGGATAAATTGCTTTGGAAAAGAGGTTGTTTTTTTTTTTTTCCACAGAGGATGAGAACCAGTGGATTGCTTCCAGACTAGTGTGGTTTAATAGACCATGCCCTCCTGAAAGGTTGCCATCAGCACCCTGAAAAAAATTTCTTTACCCAACTGCTGTCTGAGATAAGCCTAGAACACAAGATACACCATGAAAGACCTGATTAACAGTGCCCCCAAACAGAAGGAAGAAGTTTGGATAAAACTATGCCCATATTTCCAAACATTGTCTATAAATGTTTGTTTACATTAAAGGGATTTGCATTGGTATTAATATTGGTTTATTGATACAAATTTAAGGTCACTTTTGTTATATGTAAATTCCTGACCCTGATTAAAATATTGTGTTTGTGTAGCTCATTTAAAAATGTAGTGTAAAAATGTAGTGTATAATTAAGATATATAGGTTAATAGATATCTATGATAGTCAAGATTGTAGTCATGTTAGTTAGATTTTCTAGATGTATTTAGGTACATTTCAGTTAGGTATTATTTAAATCTTTCAGAGACCTTCAGAATATCGCATTTAAATGTTTTAAAAATTCAAAGCTTTTCATGAGAGACATCTGCTCCTGGCAGCACCAAGCTACTTCAATGGAAGATAGGCATTGAAGAGTCTCCTTATGGAGTTGGTTAGCAATTTGGGCAAGAAACTGCTCTTGCCTGGACTACTTAACTGGACATGCAGAACCCACAGAGAAATGACTGTTGAACTTGTCTAAAGGTGAGATGATCCTTTGGGGTTCCTGCTTTATGAAAGAGTTTGTAAGATATTCTGCAGAATACAGTAGAAAGTGACTGAACTGTCTTAAAATTTCCTGCTTCACGGAAAAGTCTCCCGGATACTATAGACTTGTTGACTAAAGATGTATGCCCCAATGGTACAGAAGAACTTTGGGTGACTATCCAGTTAGTGAAATGTCTCTGTCAATTCTAGAGTTTTGGAAGTTGCTTACAATGTACTTCCTCTTTACTTAGGTAATATAATATCCTTCTGGAGTCTTTGATGGAGTTGAAGAATAGATAGATAGTTATAGTTTTCTTAGTTATGATAAAAGATAAAATATATATAAATATTGTAACTGTAATTCTTGCTTGGTATCTGTTATATGTAATTTTACTATGTTAAAGTTATAACCTTCCGCCGGGCAGTGGTGGCGCACGCCTTTAATCCCAGCACTTGGGAGGCAGAGGCACGCGGATCTCTGTGAGTTCGAGACCAGCCTGGTCTACAAGAGCTAGTTCCAGGACAGGCTCCAAAACCACAGAGAAACCCTGTCTCGAAAAACCAAAACCAAAAAAAAAAAAAAAAAAAAAGTTATAACCTTCTTTTTTATTTAAATAGAAAAGGGGAGGTGATGTGGGAGTCTCCTCTTTGTTCTGTGATTGCCATTAATGAATAAAAAAACTGCCTTGGCCTGTTGATAAGGCAGAACTTAGGTAGGTGGGGAGGGCTGGACTGAATGCTGGGAGAAAGAAAGGTGGAGTCAGGGAGATGCCATGGATCCATGGCCAGAAGAAGATGTGCTGAAACTTTGCTAGTAGGCCACAATCACATATATATATATATATATATATATATATATATATATATATATTAATAGAAATGGATTAATTAAGATAGTTAGCCAATAAGAAGCTAGAGCTAATGGGACAAGCAGTGATTTAATTAATACAGTTTCTGTGTGATTATTTTTCTTTTGGTTGGCTGGGATGAACAGGCAGCCCCTTCCCCCTACAAATGAATCCTACAATATTATATATAGATGATAAATAATGATTAGTTAGCATTTTTAAACATTAGAACATCTTTTGATAAGTTCAGCATATGATAAGATGTGAAACACTCAAGATCACAACAGATACTGGAAACACATGGGCAAGACACAGCATATGTACATAGAAAATATATTATAAATTTTGCTAAGTTAATAAAGCTATTTATGTTAATATTCCAATTCATGTTTTGAAGTTCTAATTTTTAGAATCCTAAATGTGAATGTATTTACACATGAGTCTTAATAAATAAATGAAAATGATTTGCTTACACTAACAATAGATATGATAATGTATTCATTATGAAACCATCAGTATGTGCAATCTATGAGATGGAATTCACCAATAGATAGGCAATGGAGAGTTGAAAAACATTCACTACTTCAGAAGTTCAAAAATTTCAGCTACTTAGAATGTTTCTTTAAAGACGAGTACCAAGACATTCTCGAATTTTCACTGTGTTAACTATTTTGAAATAATATTATGTCAAATATTAAAATGTTTTTGTATTTAGTGGCATATAGTCTTAAGTATGGACAAAAGATAAAAAGAATGCATACAATTATTAGATATTCATCACATCAAATGTTTGAAATTTATTCCTTCAAAATTAAAATGCATTGTTTGACCAGTATGTCTCTACCCTTGCCAAATCTATGCTTCCTGTCAAACCAGGACACCTGCATTTGATGTTCAATTGTTTTAAATTTCACATAAAAAGGAAAAAATATAGTCGTTGGTTTTCTATACCTGGTTGATTTTATGCCATCTAAGTCATCACTAATGATAGGATTTTTCTCTTTTGACTATACCACATGAAACTCTAAGCTAAAATAAATCCTTCTTTGCTTACATTTTTGTGGTTGTTGCTTTGTTTTTTTTTCCTGTAATATTTAGTAAAACTGTTCTTTCATAACTTCATGTATGGATAAACTGTATTTTGATTATTTTAATAGCCATTATTTCTAATCTCTATTTTACCCCTATTCCATAGACTTTCCTTTTTTTGGAAGAAAAAACATAAATTCCAATGTGTCTGTTTAGCTTACCAGACTTATTCATTCATCTAAGCATGGAGACTTAGGTAGATTTTATAACTTTGTGTCATGAATTATACTGTAATTAACACAAAATGCAAATATTTTTGACAGACTTATTTCAATTTATCTATCTATCTTTCTATTTATCTATCCACCTACCTACATCTGTGTGTACATGCACACATAATTGTTTGTACACATCTATTGAACTAATAGTAAATGTTTTTCATCATTTTGTAGATTTCTGTACAGTTTTTTATTAAGTAAACAACATTTATTAAAATGAGCAAAAAGCCTGACTAGTTGGATATGTCTCAAAAGTTGTTTAAAAAATAACCATTAATAAAAATAGATACATTATACCACTGTATTCTTTTGCCTCTCATATATCAGGATTTGTAGACAATGAATAATGAATATAAAAAATGAATAGCAAAAGTAAAAATAAAAAATCTGAAAGTACTATTACATGTAATGTTTTAGGATATTTTAAAGGATTTGGAACATTTACATTTACTGATCTATAAATATGTATGCATAATATTATAACCAGGTGCTATTTTTTAATATGGTTGTATACATATTACATTGGTCAAGACAAGTATAGCACTTAAAAGAATTGATTGGAAAAATATGATGATAAATCCAAAATAGAAATTTGTATTATACTTAGAAACAAATAATACTCAACCTATTTTCAAATATTATGCTAATCTAATGATTATGAATTTAATAATAATAAACAAAATTAATAAATAATACATATACAGGAAGAAGTGAATTCTACACAAAAGTAAATGCTACTACTGACTTTATAATATGAAAGTTTTTAAAAGTAATGTATAAAATTAAAAAAATAGGCATTTGAAAATATGAAAAATTAAAAAAGATTAACTATTCACAATCTATCTTCTAATTTCACTTACTAAAGTATCTAAGTGCCATGATTAGAGTCCTCTAATAGTAGGCATACACAAATATTTGGGGAATAAAATCATTTAAAAGTATGAAGTGTAAATATATATCATTTCTTTATTTATTTTAAGGATAAGGTTATATGTTAAAATGTAATGATATATTAAACATATTCTAGTATATATGACAATTTCTATATTACAGCAGAACACAGTGTACTATATTCGTGCTAAACATAGTCACTCTAATGTGCACATTCATGAATAGAGAACATCAGTGTTCTAATCCCCAGATGGTAGAACTGTAGGAGATCTTCATCTTACTGTCATCTCTAAATATTTGAATTTTTTTAGTTATTTAACTTCATATACATTCATGTTGAGGTATTGCATGCCAAATATGATTTAATATAAAAAATAATTCATGTTGATAATGTGCTTCAAAATTGCACATTAAAGTGACATAAATATCAGACTTTACTAAGCCACTAATGAATGAAGTAAGCATGACTAAAAATAAAATTCTATAGGAAGAGCCCACAGATAAGATTCAAGAATTTTTTAAAAATGTAGGATCTCTGTGAGACTATTATTTTTCCCAAAACACTACATCCCTTGACTAAACTATTTATCACAGTGGTTTCCTACTGTTCTCTCTGCATGTACATTCTCTGTTCTCATTCTTTCTCTACATAGCAGCTGGGATGGGGGTTAATACAGAAGACAAACCATGCTATTTTTCTTCTTGTACACTACATTACTTCCTGTGTCAATCAGGACAAAAGGAAAGTCTTTAACATTGTCCTCAGGGTCTTGCTGGGTCTGAAGCCTTTCCCTCACAATTCTATGAACATTTTGTTCCATATATAAAAGATTTCTCTGATAATTCTGGAAAAAAAATAGAAGACATCAACAGGAAATTTTCCTTATGCAGTTTTCCCATCGTATTATAACTGATTCTTAAGGATTAGATAATTTCTACATGCTACAAATATATATACACAAAGGTCCTCTGCACATACACATAGACCTCTCAAGTATAGTTATAATTAAATGTATATGTGACAAGTACAAATATATAAAATATGTCTATTATACTTCTGCATTTTATACCCTATGTGTATATCATGCCAAAACATATGTGTGCAGGCATGCAGTTTCACTACTTGTTTCTGGTAAATCTTTAGCTTTGAAAAAAACATGTCTAAAGGTCAGTGCTTGTTGTTTCATTGGACAAACATTTTTGTTCCTTATATGACAATTTAGAAATCTTTCATGTTCGTGAGAATGAAAGAGTATATATTTATAGGCACGTTACATAGAGAGGGTTCTTCCTACTTTATTAGAAATATTTGACAATTGATCTAGTAATTACTCTCAAGCATAATATTATGATTTTTGTTTTTATTTTACTTTGTATATACAGAGATGGTTTACTTATTTGTATGACTATGCACCATTTACATGTCTGGTGCTGTTTGGTACCATAAGAAGATATTGTATTGTATGTAACTATAGATTTTCATGCTTGTGAGGTACCATATTGGTACGAGAATTTGAACATGAATCCTCAGAAAAAATGACATGTGCTCTAAGATACTGAGCTTTCCCTTTAGCCTTTATTTTAGATTTCATTTGGACAGTAATTCAAATATAACTATATATATATATATATATGTGTGTGTGTGTGGGTGTATTTCTATTATAACTGATGATATAACAAATATACACATTTGTTATATCATCATTTAAAATAAAAATGATTATTTGAAAATATTGATTTTGAACCTAACAAATTTGTACCTTTATTAAAATTCCACATGTAGGGGACTAAATATAAAACAACTCTTCAATATTTACAGAAGTACTGAACTCACTGATCCATATGTAATATATTAGGCTGTTTTGAGATGTATTTTAAATTATCAAGTATATTTTCAAACGATAAAAATATTTGACATATTATAATGGAGGCATGCATTTTTCTAGCTTTCTGGACATACATTTCTTCTTAATAAATTTAAACATTTGGAAATTTTCTTCTTTGCAAAGAAGCTGTTGGTAACACAGGGGATGTAACTCCATTGGTAGAGTGCTTTTCTAACATGCATGACTACATAGTACTGCAAAATAAATACATATAGATAACTAATGTAGTGTACTAAGATACTATCTGAGTGATAAGTCACAAACTTTGTTCCAGTGATTTAAATTAGCAATATACTTATAATGATAATGGTAAGATGAAACATTTATGAAACATATTTTTGATTCTTTACTTCTGGTTTTGAGTCCATTATTACTAAAGTTATATATAGTTAAAGATATATAAAACTAGATGCTCTTAGTTGTAGAAAACTTAGTCATCTTCTCTGTTTCCAAATATTTTACTATAATCTAGCTGATAATGCAAAATCATCCCACATTTATCTTGTAATGAAGTTATCATCTTGATGTGTAAACATTTATATAATATGTTAATTGTACTTCAAATAGAGTAACATATGTTTCTATGTTTTCTAATAAATTTTGTTTAGGTTAGTTTTCTTTTTAGAAAGTTAAGTTAAACACTATATATGAATATTTTTTCTGATGTGGAGCATTTGGTCGTAACTGAATATATTTGGTCATAACTGAATAACCATAAGTCTTTTGAAATAGTAATTTTAAATTTAAAAATGAGAATATATTTTTAAAATATAATTTTCTCTAATTGCTATCATAAGTTAATGGAATGACATTCTCTGAAAAACATTTTTATACTCCAAAGAGAAAGGGCTTTTCATTCTTTGCCACTATGTTAATAATATGCCTTGTTGTGGTTTGGATAAGAATGGTGTCCATATGTTCATATATTTGAGTGCTTGATTCTCAATTTGTGCAGCTTCCAGGGAAGGATTAATTGATGTGGCCTTGTTGGAGGAAGGATGTCATTGGGATAGGCTTTGAGGTTCAGAAATTCTATTGTCAGCTCTTTGTGTTTCATGTTTTTGGATCAAGGTTTAATCTCTGACTTACCGCTGCAGTACTCTGCTTGTCTGCCTGCTGATTGCCAAAGTCCCTGCCATGATGTCACAGAGTCCCATTTTTGAAACATAAGCCAAAACTAAATGCTTTCTTTTGTAATTTGCTTTTGTCATGCTGTCTTATTACAATAATAACAAAGCATATATAATACTTCGAGATCATTTAAGGCTATATACATATCCTGCTTTTCTACTGTTAAGTTTAAATGAACTTTCGAAAGCAATGTAATCCAATTTTACTACCCTTGATTTCTCATACCATCAGTTTTTTTTAGACCCTAAGCTAAATTCATAGCTTTAATCTTGTTTATTTTATTTAAAAAATTATCTTTTTTCATTTTACATACTATGCCCAGTTCCAACTCTCTCCCCTCCAACTTTCTCCCACCCCAACCCCATCCACTTTTCTCTATTCTATATCTAGACTGAGCAAGATATCCCTCCATGGAGAATGGGTTCAAAAGAGCCAGTACAAACAATAGGGATAAATCCAGGTCCCACTGCCAGTGGCCCCACAGTCTGCTCCTGCCATAAAACTGTCAACCACATTCTGAGGGCCTACTTTGATCCTATGCAGGTTCCTTCCCTGTCAGGCCAGGTTGGTGAGTTCTCATTAGCTCAGGTAAGCTGTTTCAGTTGGTGTATAAAGGTTCTATGGTGACATTTAAGATAGCCATCAATCTGACGACAGGGCAAGGCCAGTTTGGTTACTCTCTCCACTATTGCTTAGTATATTAGCTGGGGTCATTCTTGTCGATTCCTGGAAATTTCTCTAGTGCCAGGTTTCTTGCTGGTCCCATAATGTCTCTCTCAATCTAGATATCTCTTTCCTTGCTTTCCATCTCTGTCCTTTCCCCCATCTTGACTATCCCACTCCCTCTAGTTCTCCTCCCCCTCCCCTCTTCCCCTCCTCCTTCCCTTCTGCCCTCTCTTTTCACTCCCACATAGCAGCATTATTTGTAATGGCTGAAGTTTTGAAACAAACTAGATGCCCCTCAACTAAAGAATGGATAAAAAATGTGGTATATTTACACATTGCTTTTTACTCAATGGTAAAAAGCAATAAAATCTGGAAATTTGTATGCAGTGTATGGAACTAGAAAAAGCAATTCTGAGTCTGTTAATCCAGTTGCAGAAAGATGAGCATAGTATGTATGCATTCATAACTGGATACTAGCTATAAAGCAAAGAATAGTGAGCCTATAGTCCACAACCCCAGGGAAGCCAAGTAACAAGGAGCACACTAAGAGAAATATATATATATTTCTCATATATATATCCCCGGGAAGGGGAAATAGACAAGGTCTCCTGAGAAAATTGGGAGCATAATTTTAATCTTAAATTATGTATTTTCTAGAATAATATATGAATGTACTATGATAGTAATTTTTCAAAACAAATTAAAAGTTGAAAGCAGCCTTTAAACAAATACCCAGAGCCACATTGTGCACCCAAACTTGCTTATCCCCTTAAAACCTTGGTGGAACTCTGAAACACAGCTTGCTACAATACAGAGAGGACCAAGAGGTAAGTGACCAGCCACCCAGAGGGGCATCCTACTCTCTAGGACCTCCATAGTGGCGCAAAACCCCAGAACCCTCCCCCAACTGCCTCAACTTCTCTAGCCAGGTAGCAAGAAATTTTCTTGTGAGTAGATTGCCCAAATACCCACTCCCATTCACCAGACCCTACCAGCTACAAGCCCTATCCCACCCCCAGACTCAACTATCCCCTTGCAGCCTCAGTGGAACTCTGAAACACAACTTGCTACAATACAGAGAGGACCAAGAGGTGAGTGACCAGCTACCCAGCAAAACATCTACTCTCTAGGTCCTTTCTAGTGGGGCAAAACACCAGGCATCTTCCTCACCTGCTTCAGCTTATCTAGCTAGCCAACAGACGAGTTTTCTGCTGAGAGGACCAAGAGAGAAACTCTAAAGCACAAGCTGTGACTGCATAGAGTGAACCAAGAGAGCAATCCAGGAAAACAGACCAAGAGAGCAGGCTAAGAGAGACCTCAGTAGCTCCTTGAGACACAGATATTGACAGTACATAGCAGACCAAGAACAATTCCCAAAGACTCAGACAGGGACTACAAGGATTTGACACAGCTGGCATCAATTGAAGGGAGAGATGGGTAGACATCAATGCAAGAACCCATCCAATAACCTACAAAGCAACATGGAAACACCAGAACCCAGTGGTTACACAACAAGAAGGTGGATTATCCCAACCTAAGATAATCAGAAGAAAACCATTTTAAATGTAACTTTATGAAGATGGTAGAGACCTTTAAAAAGGGAAATGAAAAACTCCCTTAAAGAAATGGAGAGGAAGACATACACAAATTCAAAGAAATTAATAAATCCCTCAAAGAAAAACAAGAAAAAAATGAGTGAAGCAAACAGTTCAAGAATTGAAGACTGAAATAGAAGCAATAAGGAAACACAAACCGAGGGAATTCTGGATATGGAAAATCTGGGTAAATGAACGGAAACTACAGATGCAAATATAACCTACAGGATACAATACAGGGAAGAGAGAATATCAGGTGGTGAAGATACTATAGAGGAAATCGATTCATTGGCCAAAGTAAAGATTAAATCCAAAAATTTCTTAAAACATTCAAGAAATCTGGGACACCATGAAAAGACCAAACCTGAGAATAATAGGGATAGAAGAAGGAGAACTCCAGCTCTAAGGCACAGAAAATATATTCAACAAAATCATAGAAGAAAACTTTCCCAACCTAAAGAAGTTTAGACCTATGAAGGTACAAGAAGCTTACAGAACACCAAAGAGACTGAATCAAAACAAAATCAAAAACGTAATTGTACCCTCACCATATAATACTCAAAATGCATAGCATACAGAAAAAATTTTTTAAGAAAACTACAAAGGAAAAAGGTCAAGTAACATGTAAAGACAGACCTCTCAGAATCATACCTGACTTCTCAATGGAAACCATGAAAGCCTGAAAGTCCTGGGCAGATGTGTTGCAGATACAAAGAGACCAAAGATGCAAGCCCCAACTTCTATACCCAGCAAAGCTTTTGATCATCATTGATGGAGAAAACAAGAGAAAACCAGATTTAAACAATATGTATCCATCCACAAACCCAGCCCTACAGAAAATAATAGAAGAAAAACCCCAACCCAAGAAAGCTAACTGCATCCACAAAAACACAGGCAGCAGAAAACTTCCCACCATCAAAACACAATGAAGGGAAACATATTACCACTACCACTGAAAAATAACAGGAATTAACAACCACTGGGCATTAATATCTCTTAATATCAATGGACTCAATTCACCTATAAAAAGACACACGGGCTATGTGTGGATATGAAAACAGGATCCCGCATTCTGCTGTATACAGGAAACACACCTCAACCTCAAAAATAGACATTACCTCATAGTAAAAGGCTGGGAAAAGGTTTTCCCATCAAATGGACCTAAGAAACAAGTGGATGGAGCTTTCTAATATTTAACAAAATAGATTTCAAACTAAAATCAATCAGAAAGGATCTAGAAGAAAACTTTGTACTCATAAAAAGAACAATCCATCATAATGAAGTCTCAATCCTGAACATCTATGTTCCTAATACAAGAGAATTCACATATGGAAAAGAAACATTACTAAGGCTGAAATAACACATCAAACCCCACACATTAATAGTAGGAGACTTCAAGGCAACACTCTCCCAATGAACAGGTCAACCAGACAGAAACTTAACAGAAAAGTAAGAGAAATAACAGATATCAAGGACTCAACAGACATCTATAGAACATTCCACCCAAACACACATGCACACACACACACGCACACACACACACACACACACACACAAAGAGAAATAGGAGAAACCCCTTGTCTGTTATTGGATCACCATGGTATAAATTTAGAATTTAACAACTGTACTTTCAGAAAACCTACAAACTCATGGAAATTGAACAGTCAACTACTAAACCACCCCTGTGTCAAGGAAGAAATAAAGAAAGAACTTAAAAACTTCCTAGAATTCAAAAAAACGAAGGCACAACATACCCAAACTATGAGACAATATGAAGGCAGTGCTTAGAGAAAAATTCACAGCACTAAGTGCCCACATAAAGAAAGTTTAGGAAGCTCACATTAGTGACTTGGCAGCAAACCTGAAAGCTCTAGAGCAAAAAGAAGCAGATACACCCAGGAGGAGTAGAAGACAGGAAATAATTTGCGGGCTGAAATTAATAAAATAGAAACAAATAAAACAGTACAAAGAATCAATGAGACAAAGATCTTGTTCTTTGAGAAAATCAACAAAATGGACAAACCCTTATTTAAACTAATTAAAAGACAGAGATAGAACATCCAAATTAAATTATGCACATAACAATAGACACTGAGGAACTCCAGAGAATCATTAGATCATATTACAAAGACCTGTGCTCCACAAAATTGGAAATTGTAAAAGCAATGGACATTTTTCTGGATAGATACCATATACCAAAATTAAGTCAAGACCAGGTAAGAAATTTAAATTGACCTATAAACTGCAATGATATACAAGCTATCATCAAAAGCCTCCCAATAATAAAAGCCCAGGGCCAGATGGTTTTAGTGCAGAATTCTACCAGAACTTTCAATAAAGCTAATAACTATACTCTTCAAGTTACCCTGATACCAAAACTACACAAAAACTCAACCAAGAAAGAGAATTATAGAACAAATTCACTCTTAAGCATAGATGCAATAATACTCACTAAAATTCAGTCAAACTGAATCCAAGAACACATCAAAAAAATATTCAACATGATCAAGTTTGCTTTATCCCAGAGATTTAGGAATGGTTCAACATACAAAAATCTATCAATGTAGCTCATAATATAATATAATTGAAAGAAGAACCATATGATCATCTCTTATTAAATGCTAAAAAAATATCAATAAAATCCAACACCCCATCATGATAAAGTTCTTGGAGAGATCAGGGATACAGGGAACATATCTAAACAATAAAAGCAATATACAGCAAGCTGACAACCAACAGCAAATAAAATGGAAAGAAACTCAAAGCAATTTCACTAAATTCAAGAACAAGACAAGGCTGTCCACTTTCTCCATATCTCTATAACATAGTTCTTGAAGTTTTGACTATAGCAATAAGATAGTAAAAGGAGTGCAGGGGGATTCAAAATGCAAAGGAAGAAATTAAACTTTTGTTATTTTCAGATGATATAATAGTACCTAAAAATGAACCCAAAACTCTACCGGGAAACTCCTACAGCTGATAAATCCCTTCAATCATGCGGCAGGTTCCAAGATCAACTTAAAAAAAATCAGTAGCCCTCCTAATATAAACGATAAGGAAGCTGAAAAAGAAATCAGAGAAACATTACCTTTTCACAATAGCCACAAATAACAACAACAAAAATATTATGGGCTAACACTAACCTAAAAAGAGAAAGACTTTTCAACAAAAACTTTAGGTCTTTGAAGAAAGAAGTTGTTATGGGTTAATTTAAGTTGTTAGAGGAAGTTTGTTAGAGTGGTGGGATTTGAGGTTTTAAATACCCTTCCAATATCCAGTAGTTCTTTCTCTTACTGCTGGATGCAAAACTTTCAGCTAATTCTCAAAACTTCTGAAATTGTAAGCAAACTCCAATTAAATTCTTTCTTTTTGCTGTGGTCATGGTTTCTTTTCAAAAAAAAAAAAAAGAATGCCAACTAAAACAATGTTTTAATGAGTCTTGAAATAGCCAATGTTTTTATTGGCAGGTTTTCTTCTTCACACGCCACCTTTTGAAATAGTGTTATTGCAAATGCACAGATACGCAATTTAATGGCTCCTTAATTTTAAAATAATTGATGCAAAAGGTCATCAAAAGTGCAGATTGCTTTAATATGTCATTTTATGTGGAATAAAAACAAAAAGACAATTTTAAAAATATTTTGTGTCCAGTCATTAATGATAAAAGTACACTAACCAATTTAAATGTCATCAAAACAGTAAACAAGTCACATATGTGACACTACAGAATACTTCCAGACAACAAGAACCTAGCAATTACCTTTAAGAAATGTTTCATCACAAGGCTCGCCTTCCAAAAAGAACAGTTATGTCATATGACACCAAAATATTTCAACATGGTTCACTATACATAAATAACTGAGAATCCATAAAAATAATTTAGTATTTAAGGAATAAATTTAATTTATATAAAAAACAAAATAAAACAAACAAAACAAAGAAAAAAGTTCTTAAAATATTCTTTCTTACCTATTCCCTTAAATTATGTTTAGGAAGTGAGAATTTCATTGTTTTTTAACATATATATACATATATGTGTGTGTTTTGTGTTTATGTGTGTTAAGGTATAGTACCCCATTTCTATGGTAACAATATTTTCCTTTAAAATAATTGTCTGTTCATTTAAGATATTTGGAGATAAAGCCTGTTCAAATCAATGAAAAAAAACTTTACATATCAATGAAGATAACTTCATTAGAATTCTATACAAATTTTAAGTAATAATATTCAAGTCAAAACTGATCTAATCTCCATTGTTACCTTATTTATTTGCATTATTTAAACCTTTTTGACTAACATTAAGATAAATATTGAAATTTAATTTAATCAAATACTGAAATTATTATGATAATTATTAATAAACATGTCTTTTATAAGCCTGGGATTATGATGTACAAGAGAAATACATAAATTAAGATAGAATTCTAATTATGAATACCCACGTGCCAAAACTACTTCTAAAAATGCTTCTATAGTATGTGAACCTAAGAAATCCTGTCATTTATTTTCTATGTATAACCTCTAGGAAATTAACAAAATGCAAACTTTGAAGCAGGTATATTAGGTGACTTGTGGTGTCTTTCAACATTTTTAGTCTAACTTAAAGATCCACCTTCACCAATAAATGAGGAAAGATGTGGTTATGATATAAGGAATAAATATAATATCTTTAAAAAAGAAAGCAAGTTTGTATATTTAAGCTTATGATTAAGCATAACTTGATGTTTACTTCTCATCTACCAAAGGAATACCTCTGTTTATGTAAGGAGATAAGAAAATGTTTAACTGATAAAGAATAGAAAAATTAAGTGAAATATTGTAGACATGGCTTATGCCTTGTAATGTTTTTCATTTAAATAGGATTAGATTTAACTCATTTGCCTTATGGTAAGAAATGCTGGTGTTGTCCCAAATTTGCTTTCTATGAGGTCTCTATTGAGTTTGGAATGACCTGTGTTTCTTAATGACCAGTTAACAACTCCAATATTCAAGTGTTTGGCTAAACATCCTTAGCTACTCTTCAGACTTAGGAAGAGTGAAGGCATGTAAAGTGCTAATATTATAATGTGTTGGATCTTAAATCTTGAAAAGGTCAGCATACATAATGATCTGGAATGTTTACTAATCTATGTATACATGTTGCCAAGTGAAATGAAATGTTTTATTCCTTTCCAATACTTCCCCATTTACTTCCTCATTTTATCTGAATTTCTATTTTAATATTGCCTTCATATTTGAGTGTGCTGTCTAACAAGAACAGCAATTTGTAATGTGTTCTCACATAGTTTGGGGGAGACATTGAATCAAAGTAAGTAATACAGAGTTTATGAACTATGAGAGTGAATTGAGCAGAAAAGCTTATTAGTAATAATCAACACTAATAGTTTATACTATTTATATATTACTGCTCTAACTGGCACCATGAACATGAAAGATCAAGGCCTGAAAATGAAGCAGTCTGAATTCTCATGCAATAACCAACTTTATTCAGAGAATCAGATAATTTTTATTCTGAGCGTTAAGAAGAGTAACCTGAGTCTCTGTCTCTATCTCGATCCATCGCCAGATGAAGGTTCTAAGGTGATATGTAAGTATAGGATCATCAGTATAGGATAGGATCATTTCAGGTTCCCTCTCCTCAGTTGCCCAAGGTACCAGCTGGGGACATCTCCCTGGACACCTGCGAGCCCCTCTAGAGTCAAGTCTCTTGCCAACCCTAAGATGGCTCCCTTAGTTAGGATATATACTTCGCTGCTCCCTTATCCACCCTTCCTATATCCTAACCATCCCAATCCCTCAAGCTCCTCCCATCCTCCCCTTCTCACGTTTCTCATCCCATTTCTCCTAATTTGGAGCAACGGTCTGAGCTCTTAAGGTCCAAATGAGGAGCAGAAGGAGGGAGAACATGAACAAGGAAGTCAGGACCACGAGGGGTGCACCCACCCACTGTGACGTTGGAACTGATTTATCGGGAGCCCACCAAGGCCAGCTGAACTGGGACTGAATATGCATGGGTTGAAACTGGACTCTCTGAACATGGCGGACAATGAAGGCTGATGAGAAGCCAAGGACAATGGCACTAGGTTTCGATCCTAATACATGAACTGGCTATGTGGGAGCTTAGCCTGTTTGGACGATCACCTTCATGGACCTAGATAGAAGTGGGAGGACCTTGGTCTTCCCGCAGGGCAGGGAATTTGTACTGCTCTTCAGTATTGAGAGGGAGGGGGAATGGAGTGGGGGGGAGGAGGAGTGGGGATAGGGAAAGGGGAGTGGGGGGAGGGGCAATATTTGTGAGGAGGGGGAGGGAAATGGGAAAGGGGACAGGTGGAAATTTTATGTAAAAAAAGAATAAAAAAAAAAAAAGAAGAGTAACCTGAGTAACATTTACAATCACAAGGACAAGTTGCACATGGCAAAACCATGTTTTTCCATACAGGCATAGGAAAAACAACAGCTGACATAAAATCAATTCTGGGAGGAGCACAAAAACACATTCCAAGAACAATTCTGTTTTTTGAGGAAACGGGTCACAAGACACTTGTCTTGTTTACTTTGAATTTTCTCACAATCAGTCAGAGTTTTCATGACTTCATTCTTGGACTGTGTTCTGACAGTTATTCAAAGAATACTTTCTATAACTATTTTATATATCCTAGAATTAGTAAATTAAGTTGATTTCTTTTATTTTATATACTATAAAATTCTGCTTCCACTGTCAGAATGGCTAAAATCAATAACACCAAGGATAGCCTTTGCTGGAGAGGTTGTGGAGAAAGGGGTACCCTCATCCATTGCTGGTGGGACTGCAAACTTGTGCAACCACTTTGGAAATCAGTGTGGCGGTTTCTCAGAAAAATTGGGATCAACCTACCCCTGGACCCAGCAATACCCCTCTTGGGAATATACCCAAGAGATGCCCTATCATATGACAAAAGCATTTGTTCAACTATGTTCATAGCAGCATTATTTGTAATAGCCAGAATCTGGAAGCAACCTAGATGTCCTTCAATGGAAGAATGGATGAAGAAAGTGTGGAATATATACACATTAGAGTACTACTCTGCGGTAAAAAACAATGACTTCTTGAATTTGGCATGCAAATGGATGGAAATAGAAAATACTATCCTGAGTGAGGTAACCCTAACCCAAACCCAAAAAGAAGATCATGAGATGTACTCACTCATAATTGGTTTCTAGCCATGGATAGGGGGCACTGAGTCTATAATTTGTGATCCTAAAGAAGCTAAACAAGAGGGTAAACCCAAGGAAAAACATATAGTTATCCTCCTGGCTATGGGATATATATAAGATTGCCGGGCAAAAAATTGGAATCTTGGGGCTGGGGTGGGATGGGGGTGAGGGGAGATGGGGAGAGAAAAGTGTGAAGGAGAGGATGAGGGGAACTGGGGGGAACGGGATGATTGGGGATAAAGGAAGGTTGGATAGGGGAGCAGGGAAACTCATATCTTAGTTAAGGGAGCCACCTAAGGGTTGGCAAGAGACTTGAACTTAGAGTGGCTACCAGGTGCCCAGGGCAATGTCCCCAGTTAGTTCCTTGGACACCTGAGGATAGGGAACCTGAAATGAACCTATCCTATAGCCATACTGATGAATATCTTGCATATCACCATAGAACCTTCATCTAGAGATGGATGGAGATAGAGACAGAGACCCACACTGGAACACTGGACTGAGCTCCCAAGGTCCTAATGAGGAGCAGAAGGAGGGAGAACATGAACAAGGAAGTCAGGACCACGAGGGGTGCACCCACCAACTGAGACAGTGGGGTCGATCTATTGGGAGCTCACCAAGGCCAGCTGGACTGTGACTGAAAAAGCATGGGATAAAACTGGACTCTCTGAACATGGCGGACAATGAGAGCTGAGGAGAGGCCAAGGAGAATGGCACGGGGTTTTGATCCTACTTCATGTTCTGGCTTTGTGGGAGCCTAGACAGTTTGGATGTTCACCTTCCTAGACCTGGATGGAGAGGGGAGGACCTTGGACTTTCCACAGGGCAGGGAACCCTGACTGCTCTTGGGACTGGAGAGGGAGGAGAAGAGGAGTGGGGGGAGGAGGAGAGGGGTGGGAGGAGGGGGAGGGAAATGGGAGGCGGGGAGGAAGCGGAATTTTTTTTTTCAATAAAATAAAAAAAATTCTACTTCCATTTTTCAAAGTCAATGATAAACAGCTATCAATGAGTTAGAAGGTCTTTAGGAACTTAAAAAAAATAAATGATACCTCAGAGTATTTTGCCACAATAGTACTTCTACAGGGATCTACAGAATTCCTCCATTTCGAGTCAATGTAAAAAATAAAGCCATTCCTTAATGAGATCGTGAAGTTTCAGTTGAATCAATGAGCCATGACGTGTCCACGAGAATTGCAGGCAAATTCTACAGTTTCTGCTAAACATAAGTAGAACAGACTTTTTCTAATTATTTTATGATTTTTTTCATATAATTTTTATGTGTTCTTTATCAGATAACAGTTTGCATTTAATAAAAATACTTTAATATATATTAGTCAATTCTGTAAACTATTAATTTAACCTTTTACTCATAGACAAACCAGAAATTTGGAAGCACATTCAAAATAACAGTCTTCAATTCTTACCTTTTATTTTCTGCAAGATATCTCTGGACTTCCCAAACTATGACACAATTTTCTTTCAACATGACCATGCATCAGGGAATCATCTGGTTCTCTATAGCTTTTAATAATATATCATTTGCCAGACAGTTAGAAAAGCAAAGAATTGCCTTCAAGTTGTCTAAATTTTGGACATCCTAAACAATGTTTCTGTTTCTTATATGAAATTATCCTCCCTGAGGACTGGCTTTATAGTAGCAAAAAGTAATTTATAAGTTGTGAAGGCAGGAAAAAATATAAGATTAACACCCAGTTGTGATGCCTATGAACCACAATGATGTCAAGCATGTCAAGATACTAAAAGGTGAAATAGTAGTGTTTATATCTCATTGATAAGCAAAAGCTCATCGAGGAGTGGGGAAATCATACCTGGTACAAGAATTCCAGCCAATAAAATATGGATACTAAAATGTTGAATCTTAGAAATCCTACTACTTCTTCTTTCTTAAATCAGTTTAATTCTTAACTGTTTTCTGAACACTTATCCTTATACCGACAGATAAGTAAAGCAGAGCTCTCTACTCTCATCAAACAAGCTTCTCTTTGCAGAATATGAAGACCATTACCTAAAGCCACAACTGGTTAAGTGATGGTAAAAACCAGAACGACGATCGAGTGGAGATGAACATGACAATGTAGTCCCACAGTAGCTCAGTTGGTAAAGCATGAGACTCTTAATTACAGGGTCATGGGTTTATGCCCCACATTGGGTACCATTTGTTGACAGAGGATTCTGTCCCACCCAATCCTGCAGCCTTTCAGTCCCAAAGAAACATGCTGAGGCCTACATTAATTATAAATTGGATGGCCTTTTAGCTCAGGCTTCTTATTAACTATCTCTTACATCTTAAATTAACCCATAGTTCTTATGCTCAGTCTGCAATAAATGTGTGTTGGTTTGACAAAAAAATGGTCCTCAAAGGGAGGAGCACTATTAGGAGCTATGGGTATAATACTGTGGGGGCAGCCTTTGAGTTTTCTTTTTTTTTTTCTCATACTTTCCTCAGTGTGACTGCTAATTTACTTCTTTTTGCCTGAAAGATGTAACACTCTCAGCACCAGCACTATGTCTGTCTCTATGATGTCATGCTTCCCTTCATGATAGTAATGGAGTGAACCTCTGAAATTTTAAGCCTGTAATCCTCAATTAAATGTTTTCTTTATAAAAGTTATAGTGGTCTTGGTGTCTCTTTATAGCAACAGTAAACCATAACTAAGACAAGAGTGCCTAGTCCCAGTTCATAGGTCCACAACACAAATCCTAGACATATTTTTGGTAAGAAGAGGACAGGGAGGCTGGAGTGAATGTAAAAGTCAGGGGACTTAGAACTCAGCTCTCAGATTATTTTATTTAGATACAAGTGGAAAACTTTACCTATGGAATCTGAACCTTGCGACTGTTTAAAAAATATTAGAATAATGACAACACCAGTTGACATGCTAGAGTAGATGTGGAAAATCTCACTTGGTCTCTTCCATAGATAGAGACAGAAACAACTAATCACTGGTGAGAAACAGAATTATATGCAAAGAAGAGCTCCATAATTGGTTATCTAAATAGTAAGTGCTTAGTCCTTAAAATTTGAAATATATATATGTATGTATAAATATTTCCAGCAGTATATACTTACATATGGATACACACACACACACACATATATATATAATTTTTTTCTTATTAATAATAATTACAGAAAAAGTATCAATGAATTTTAAGGTAGGAAGCTACTGATATGAGAGTCATTGAGGGTGTTGGATAAAGAGAAAGAGCTGGAAAATTATGTCATATTTTAATTAAAATATTGATTAAGGATAAAATTACTATAAGAGCCTTAATAACATTGTCTAGACTATCTGAGGAACTTAGAAAAATACCATACTTTCAAGCTATAAGTATGGAAAAGGTACTGCCTGTTTTAACACAACTCTTATGGGAAAGGAGGAATCTTAGTGTAGGTAACAAATAGAAACCTCATAATATTTTCCTTTCATTAGCATAGGTACTGTGGGAGCTCCTTCCGCTCCTTCAGCCAATAGCCTTTGAGATACCAGCCCACAGGGGTGTGGTCTCTTTTGCTTTAAAAGGCAGCAGCAGCCCTCCTCTCTCTCTCTCTCTCTCTCTCTCTCTCTCTCTCTCTCTCTCTCTCTCTCTCTCTTGCTTTGGACTCTGGTTCCAGCAACTAGACTCCTTTCCTGGTCCTGTAGATGGTATTCTATAAGTTTTTTCCCCTCAAATATATAACACTTTTATCAATAATAATTCCAAACTGGTGTGGGATTGTTTCAAGCATTATCTGGCGCCCAACGTTTGGTTTTAGAACCACCCCCACCCCCCATCCCCTGGCTCAGCTGCCTGCCTCCAGCACGGTTTGGCAGCCCTCCCTCAGCTGTGCCTGTGTGTGGGTTCAGCAGTTAAAAACTCTAAGCCTCCCGGGATCTACAGGGCTGGACAGTCTCTGCCCGCTCTTTTCTGAGTGGGTTTTAAATCCCCCTTGCATATTTACTAAGGATAAAATTACTTTAAGAGCCTTAATAACATTGTCTAGAATATCTGAAGAACTTAGAAAAATACCATACTTTCAAGCTATAAGCATGGAAAAGGTATGGCCTATTTTAACACAACTCTTATGGAGAAGGAGGAATCTTAGTGTAGGTACCAAATGGAAAACTCATAATATTTCCTTTCATTAGCATAGGAAATTTTCTTTAGATAAAGCTAATTAATAAACATATGATATCTTATTGCTAAGTTCTGAGTTTTACCATACCCAGCATTTTAGTATATACATTGCATTATTAGTGACATATTAGCTTCCAGCATAGCTAAATTTGTCTTGCCATATTCTATGTATATTTGCTTTCTGTATTCTTTTCATCTTTCCTTTCCTTCCTTCTCTTAATTTTCCTTTCTCACCTCTTCTTCCTCCTTTCTTTTTCCTTTCATTCCCCTTTTCTGTCTCTGAATTTAATTCTATTTTGTCAATAATTAGTACCCTCATTTTCTAGGTATCCAATGTCAGATATTGAAGATCCAATTCTCTGATGTAACTAATCTTGCATATAAGATATCAAATTTCATATAATATAATATAAAATTTCAGGTAAGTTTATCATTCTCTCAGTGTCCTTCCTTTTTTTACAAGATTGCCAACTAGATAACTATCTTTAAACACTGTAATTGAGTCCAGCAATTGCCGTTTGACTTAGTCTTCTTATTTCTAAGTAAAGTATTTCGTTTAATAGTTCCTGAAAGTTAGAACAAAAATGACAGCAATAAAATATTGTCTATGTAGAATGTCTTCTAGCAGGTGAATTTTCTCTTTATACTAAATGTGTTGCAAATATAAATTTAAATGAAAACTCATTAAATAACTTGAGTTTCATGTTTCTAGTAATGTACAACAGATTTGAAAAGGCAAGCTTCATGGATTATATCAGCTGGATGCTAGAACTCTAACTTGTTGCACAAACAATACTATTTATTTCTCTGGGAGCTATTGACCTGCTCTTATTTTAATTTTAATTCAAACGAAGATCTAATGAAGAATACAGTAGATGCTCTAAAACCTTTTCAATTACACATTCAGTTCGATGGTTAAGTGGAATTTCTATAGTCCATGCCTCAAGAATCAATGACAAAAATCTATAATAAATTTGAAGTTAGCTCACATCTACAATGTTCATTTATACATAAACATAACCTCAGAATTGAAAAACTATTTCTGTCACACATCTCAGCTGAATGTAAAATTGTAACACAGAAAAATGACACTCAGTAGTCAAACTATTAGAATTTTACAGTGAGGGCGATAAAGAGCACAAATATTGTTAAATTTGGTAGTTCACTTATTTAATTTTAGTCCATTTCCTTTTTACATTTTTCAGTAAATATTTATTAATTAATATATAAAATATATAAAAAGACATTTGAATTACATGTCTATTCCCTGTTAGTCCTAAGATCTTTGCTGATCAAAGGAAGCTATTTTACTTTTTCTTTTTCCTCATAATCTGATATAGATCTTGCAAGATATCATGGTTTTGTGAATAGAGATTGAATGAGTGTATCAAGTAAAACTTTGCTATACAAATGTAAATAAATACAAAAAAGCAAAGTAAATAATCTAAAAAAGATAAAATTCAGAAATCTCATTCTTAACATTTACTTGGTAGGCTATGGAAAATAGTATTATGAAAGAGTTTTAGATAGCATTGAGACAGACTTGCATTAGTGGAATTATTCAAGTGTACAAGGAGGTTAGAACCAAGTAAATGCTATCTAATTAAAAGTTAATCTATATCATACATTAATATATATTATATGTATATATATTTAATATAGATTATTATATATGTATATTTATAGTAAGAGATTTATATAAGAAATTGTCTTACATGCTAGTAGAGCTAAGAACATTCAAGATCTGTAGTTGGTAGAATAAAAGCTAATGGTATAAATTCTACTGAAATAGCCCAATGTGAGGGGGTTGATGACTTGGTAAGAGCATGAGTATTTACCAACTTACTTAAGTTTTCAACTCCATTTATTGAATACCGCATGAAAGTAACGTAAGTGCTTGTTTTGGAACACAGTTTAAGGTACAATACATCATGGTGAGAAGTCATGGTCACAGGAGATAGAAGTAACTGATTGATTATGTCCATGATATGTAAGAAATGACACAGAGAGATAAATGATAGCACTTGACTCACTTTTTCATATTTATTTATTGCAGGACCATTTTCCTGAGGCATGTTGTCAGACACAGTATTGGATATTCCCATTTCAATTAATATCATCATAATTATATCCCATAGAAATGTCCAGTGGCTCATTTTCCAGATAATTCTAGATTCCACCAAATTGACAAGCGAGATTAACCATCACAACTCCACCTCTTCTCTACATGGGAACAAAACACATTTTCTTGAAATCATAACCTGTCATAATTAGCTTCTGTTTTCACCTTGACAGACTTGCAAAAGGGACTAAAAAATTAAAGAATTTCCTTTATCAGATTGGCTTAGGACCATGACTGTAGGGTATGTTCATAATTGCTGATTGACAGAGGAGAGTCCGAAAACTGTGGTTGGTGCCATCCTGAGGCAATGGAATTGAACGATATTAGGAATGTAGTTCTGCAAGCCAGGGAACAGCAAAGCAGTAAGCCCTCCTGCATGATCTATTTCATTTCCTGCCTCAAGGTTCCTGCCTTGAGCTCCTACTCTGTCTTCCCTCAATAATGAACTGTGCTATGTAATGTAAGACAAACCAACTTTTTCCTCCACAAAGTTGCTGTTCGTTAGTGTTTTTTCCACAGCAAGAGAATGTAAACTAGAATATAAATTGGTAACTAATGTACCAAGAGTATTTCTTTGAAGAATCAAGCCATGATTCTTTTATGGGAGGATTGTATATGTGTTTGAAATTTTAGGGTTAGAAAAGCCATTGAGTGTTTATGACGTAATGGAATTTTCTGTGAGAGCCTGGAAGATAAGAATACTGAAAGAAATTCAGCAATGAGACTGGCTTGTAAAGTTTCAGAAAGAAACAAAGATTCTATTGCTGCTGTTTGTGTAATGTTTTCAATTATGAGTCTGTGGAAAAGAAACTTTGCTTTCCTGGGAAAACGGATGCTGAATAGCTGAAGCTGAAAAATCAACTGTGTTTACAGCTGTGTCTGTATAAACTATCAAGTACACTGCAAGGTACACTCTAAACATAAATGTACTTCTTCAATTACTGAATTGTGATTTGATAAAATTAATAGAGGCATATTATTCTGTCGTAATATCAAAATAGTACACAGGAACAAATATTATTATAATATCAGTGAAAAATAAATAAAACATGTAAGCAAAGAAATAAAATATTGATATATCGGTGAAGGTAAATATTCTTGGAAACATTTCTTTATGGTCAGCACTGAGAAGGTGTAGTAATAAAGTGGCCGAATCTTGTTCTTAACCTGGAAGTCAAACTTGCTAAGACATAAGAATGTGCTACATGTTATTGGTTTTGAATGTATAATGCTATCCTTGAGAGCAGACGAGAATTGGCACTGTGAGGATTCAGGAAAAGCCATTTTTGAAGTTGCAACCGTAGTTCCTATAGAGACTCCAGAATACTGCAGATCCCAGAATCAGAACTTCAGGATGAGCATTAAAGACAGGAGTTGATTCTGGGCGGAGCCTGCCACAGTCTATAGGAAAAGCTGTCTGTGCTGTGGCTGGATGCAAGAGCTGACTATGTGGAGCTTTCCACATCCTTTGGAGGTCAAACAATGATGAGTTCCAGATGTTGTCTTGAGGTTCTTATAGTGTTGCATTTTAGCTTTGCTTTGACTTTAATGTAGTTGGGCTCCATTTCTCTGCTCTTTGAATAAGACATACTGCACCTTATTTTAGATTTATAGGAGCTTGGAATAAAAAGACCTTGAATTTTAAGGAAAACGTAGCCTTATTTTGTACTGTCCCTTTTCTAAAATGTAAATTTCCCTTGTGAGTACTGCATTAAAATCATTTTCACCCTTCCTAAGATCTGTCCAATTATTCTTTTGTCCTGTCCACTCTACTTCGATTGGACTATTAACATGTCTGTTGACCTTTTTATTATTAGTGAATATAGTAGGATTCAGTCCCTCAGGGCAGTGCCATCTTTTGGAAGGTGAGCTAGGGCTGGATAAGAAAAGCAGCTGACCAAGTCCTAGATAGTAATCCAGTTTCGGCTTTCCCCTTTGGGCTCTCCTTCAGTTTCCTGCGTACAGATTCCTTCCTAGCCTCCTGATTTGACCTCCTTCAATGTTAGACTGCAAGCTCTTGGATAAATAAACTCTTTCCTTCAAAAGAGTGCCTTTTGGTTAGTATCTTATACAGAACAATAAGCCAGTCATGAACAGCAATGCAGTAAGTAGTTTTTATCCATGGTCTCTTTTTGATTTTCTGCACACATAACCTTACTTTGAGCTCTTTTGCTGGCCATTCTGGATGAAGCATGACCATGAGAAAATATGAGCCAAATAAATGATTTCTCTCTCCAAGTTCTATTTGAACACTATTTTTAATTTTTTAAACAGCAACAGAAAACAAATGATGATATCTCTTGAGACTTTTTCCCAAAGTTTCATGTTTTTCCATGATAAAATGTGTACAATTCAATTTTAAAAGTATGCATACTTTTCAACAACTCCAAAAGCTTAACAGTACAAAGATTATATTCTGTCTCTGATTCAAGAAAAAAAATTAACTGTAATGTTCTATAAAATTAAAAAAAATACTACATTCTTCTAACACATATTCCAATGTCTTCACTGAAACTTAGTCTTCACCCACACAGGTTCATGAAATGGACTTTCAGGGACCCCTTCCATAGATTCTGATGCTGCAGAACACTGGATGGATTCAGCTGCTCTCTGAAACTACAGATCAGGATTCTTTGATACTTAAAAATCTTTATCATCCTTACTTGCAAAGCCAACATGACTAAGAAAAAACAATCTATTTTTTTGTCAAAATGACGTATAGATTAGCTTCCTTAGAGTATAACTATATCAGCTTCCATGTGTTGACACTGAGGAAACATTTCACAGATATAAGGTAACTTCCTTAACGTTATATTCTTTTTTTCTACATGAATTTGGATGTGTATAAGATGGAGCCTCCAATTGATGTGAATTTACTCTGAAGATGTGTTTTCTATTGTCCCAGTAACACAGTTTATCTCCAGTCCTTCAAATTACTTTAACAATTGCAACTTTCTCAGGATTTGTCTAAATGCTATAATGTCTTAATTTTTTTCTGCCAAACAAGTTGTTCTATTATCTCAAAATTTAACTTTACACCAATTCTCAGGACACATGCAGAATGAAACCAAATTTCTGGTAAACACGATACAGATATTTCTAAAGGTTGTTCTTGAGGGAGTCCTTGTTTTCTGATTAAATTTTCTGAGCCTGGCTTTCATTGTGAGTATTTCTGCCAGTATTCATTCTATCTAAACTTTCCCTATGATTATCTATTAAACTCTGCTTCCAGCATACAAGGGATTTTCTAACTCAATGTGCCAATAAACAACGTGGTTATGTTACTGGTGTATGGGATCTGGATAGAGTATCTTTATGTTCTTGCCATCCTATTCAAATAATTGAAAAAATGGATCAACGAAATTGCAGATTAGCAGGGAACTTTATTCATAGTGAAACTGTAGTGATCAGAAAAAATATGCTTACAAGATTGACAGTGGGCCACATGAGTAAAGATGCTCCAGGGCTCCAATTATTATTAGGGTTTCTTTATATTTGGTTTAAAAGAAGTTAGAGTTTTATTGTTAAGGGACAGAAAATGAGAAATTTTCTATTTTGATTTACAAAATAAATTACAAATCATTTCTCTATGGTGCATGTCTGATGGTGCACCTGATTTTTATCAGTTGCCTGACTAGTCATACATATGCATAAGTGATGGATTCTCTCTAAAATCCATATTTTAGGACAAAATTTGTCTTATAGGACATGTAACCAAAGCCGTTTTAGGCTAGATGAACCTTTCTATTCTGGTGCCCATGCATAAGAATACAATTTTCCCAAATTTGTTGGTAATTAAGGGAAGAGAAACATATCGCACAGTTCAGAGTGGGCTGTGGGCTGTTTGATGCAGGCAGGGGTTCCAGGTTGGCATCAGGTACTTAGGTATATTCTTCCGGGAGGGTTAAGTGTAAATACTATGTAGGGTTAAAGTCTCTAGAATATCAAGAACATTAGAATAGAACAGAAGGTCCAAGCCAAGTAAAATACACGACAGATAAACTACTTCCTATGTTTGCCTGTTTTAGTCAGATTTTTCAAAGGAACACCCTCACCTCATAGTATTAACTTTCTGACTTACTTTTCCAGTTATTTTGAATACTTAATATAGAAGACTATAGAGATGACTTATTGATTAAATGTTTTTAGTGCTCTTCCAGAGGTTCCAGTTTCAGTTCCTAGCACACGCATGGGTGGTTCCCAATTGCCTGTAACTCTAACAATCCAATCACCTCTCCAAGACCCGACAGGAACCTTCCCTCACATGTACACAACACATCTAAACTAAAGATAAGGACACATAACTAAGATAAAAGAATAAGTACCACAGAGAAGCAATTTAAGAAAAAAATAGCCAGGTGGTGGTGGCGCAGGCCTGTAATCCCAGCACTCGGGAGGTAGAGGCAGGCGGATCTCTGTGAGTTCGCGACCAGCCTGGTCTACAAGAGCTAGTTCCAGGACAGGAACCAAAAGCTATGGAAAAACCCTGTCTCGAAAATCCAAAAAAAAAAAAAAAATTATTTGGCTCACAGTTCAAGGCATATTCCATAATATCATAGCAGACAATGAAAGGCAGCAGAAGTTTAAAACATCTGATCACATTTCATCCTGTGTCATAAAAAGAAAAATGAGTGTTTGTGTTTTGCCTCTCACTGTATCTCTTTCCCTCCACTTCGCCACTCTTTTGTCCAGGATCCTATTTGAAGTGACATCCATGGCGGGAGATCTTATCCACAGTTTCAAGTGTCTTTGACCTAGGTAATTCTAGATCACATCAAGTTGACCACGGAGATTAGCTATCACAAGTAGCATAAACAGTATGCACAGCTATAAGGACAATTTTCAATATGACAAAATAAAAGTTTGTGAGTCTTGAGATGGTAGAAATGTTCAAAGAAAGCAATAAACCTATATGCTGTGGGGGACGCAGCCCCACGTTGGGCGCCACTCTGTTGTAATAGGAGCGGCGGGGCTGCATCCCCGGCACCCGGCCGCCCGCATGGCTAGCTTATGCCCCGAAATAATTACACGGAAACTGTATTCTTTTAATCACTGCCTGGCCCATTAGTTCCAGTCTCTTATTGGCGAGCTCTTACATATTGATCTAACCCATTTCTAATATTCTATGTAGCACCATGAGCTGGCTTACCAGGGACGATCTTAACCTGCGTCAGTCTGGAGTGGGAGAATCATGGCGACTCCTCACTCAGCTTCTTTCTCCCAGCATTCTGTTCTGTCTACTCCGCCTACCTAATTTTCTGTCCTATTAAAGGGGCCAAGGCAGTTTCTTTATTACTTAACCAATTAAACAACAGATAGAAAGATGACCCACCTCCATCAATATGCTGTCATGAATCACATAATAGTAGTGTCTTGTTAACCTTGACATTGTCACTTTTCAACTTACAGAGTGTGACAAATTAGCACTAGCAATGCAACTGTTAGTGTTATTTAAAACACATGTTGAGACACCAAGAAACACATTTAGCAAATATTTGGGTAATTCAGGATATGGATAAGTTGTTATATAAAAATGATCTATTGTTTTAACAAACTGATGGCAAAAAATAATGTCTGTACGTAATCAAGATGAAGGAACATTTACTAAAATAAACATAGTCATTATTTTCCCTAGGACATCAATAGAAATTGTTTATTGATTAATGAGTATTGGAAAAGGGTGAAAAATTATGAAAGTGATTACTTTTAAATTTTTATAGACTTTATATGTATACATATATATGTAATGTTTATGTCAAATCTATCTGCATTTCCTATCCTCAAATCACTCCCTTCTCCCACTGACACTTTTACTTCTGAACTTTGTGTGTTCTTTCTCTTTTTTAATATGCACTGAATTTAGTATTCTATGTACATGTATGGGTATGGAATAATTAACTGGACAATAATTATCCTCTCAGGACCTCATCCCACATAAATTTCACCCCACCACACACAGCATCCATTAAACTCTCAGACAGGAATAAGAGACATCATGAGCCAAGTTCACATCCATGCTGAGAGTCTGTCTGACTTGATCTGCAACTCTTATTGATGCAGTCCTGCCCTTGGGAGCTTGTGTGAAGAGCTTTTTGTTGTGCCTACAGAACACTTTTAATAAATTATCTATTCTTTCTGGATTTTACACTATTTCCATCACCTCATCCATGAATATTTCTGAACCTACATGGAGAGATTTGATACAAAAAATCCACTTCAGGCTGAGCCCTCCAAAGTCTCTTATTTTGTGAATGTTGAATGGTTGTTGATTTCTTTGTCTTTCTTTTTACAAACAGCTTCTATCACAGTCATCAACAATATACACACTAATTAGGATGAGAGAATTTGCACCATACATTAACCCTACACAAAGTATAAAAGGCAGCTAAGAAATGCTGAGAGCATTATATTGATTTATGTGTTTAGTAATATATATGTATGTATAGATGCATACATATATAACAATAATTAATATGTAAGAAATTTCATAGAATATGTTTTTCATTAGATACTTTCCTGTCCCCCTTATTCTCCCATATTATCCTCTTTTCATCCACTCAAATTATTGTTCTTCCTCTCTGTTAAACCAAAAACACAAGAAAAAAGCATCAAGAATATGGAGTCATATGTGTTTTTTTGGTTTATCTATTAATCAACATCTATTGTCAAAAGAAACTTCTCTGACAAGGTCTTAGATATGTACTAATTTATGGGTGCAAATATGAGAACATGGCGGTAGCTCAATACAATACCCATTTAACAGAATAAATATATTATTTTCTTCCCTAGTACCTAGCCTGTCAAGGATTTTTAAAGTTAGATAATGGCACCACACATGAACTCCGTTTTTTTTTTTTTTATGGAAAATGCTCAATGAATGTAGATATAAACTGCATATGGCCTATACCAAGGACATAAGGTTTGGACTACTGATAAGATAAAACATATGGCATTTGATTGTGGAAGTCAGAGAAATAAACTGGATTATGCTGAAATGAAGAGCAAAAATGAGTCCACTAAGACATTAAGTGATGCCAGGTGTCATCTATGCACAATTTATGAAGTTTTAAAATGTTGTGTCATTTCCAGACATGCACTGCAAAAAGATATCACTTATATATAACTAATTATTTAATAGGTTACGTAAGTAAATATGCAATCTGTGATAAAAGATTATTAATCAGAATGCCTTATAAGTGCTGTTGAGAGTATTTATTTCTAGATATGGCATATGCGATTTTTTTTACTGGAACTGTCATATATAGTGAATCCTGTGATCAACAAATAACAATAAACTTCCATCTACTGAAGGTACTCATGCTATACAATTGACGTTTTTCTTTTACTAGAAGGATCACTCAGGAATTGGTGTGATATCTTTAGCATGAATATTAAGGAAAACATGAGTCACACGACAAATTCATATTTAGAAAGATACCACTATAAATTAAAACAAAAAAATGAAGTTTTAGAATAAATGTCTTTGGATGTCTTTTTCTATTTCTATGTCTCTAATAACACCAAAGCAAAATTACCCTTAGAAAAAGCATTCTCCATCAGTTGAAAGCTTCTTAACATGAAATGTTTATAGCTTCAATTTCATTCAAGACTGTTGTTGACCAAATGAAGCATATCTTTGAAAGATATCACTTCGATTCCCTTTTGACAAAAGCCACATATATAACATTCTATTTTCACATTGCTCCAAAATTTATAGTAGACATAAATATTGAAAATAACTAATATTTTATTTAAAAATCTTTGTCTGTAGGAATGCTCTTTTGAAATGTGAAAATGGGATACTAAATATATAATACAATCTGGATCCACAAAAGCCCACTTAAGTAAAATTTCTTTTTGCAGGTGTCAGGGATTAAATCCTGGTTATTAGCCTGGAGATATGGCTTAAGTGCTTAAGACCTCTAGCTATACATCTTGTAGACCTTGATTCCCAGCATCCACAGTAGGCTCACACTCATCTGAAGCTCCAGTTCCAGGGGATCTGATGACATCTTTCGGGCTTTAAGAGCACAGCTAGCACATGTTGCATGGACATATGAACACAAAACACAGATGTGCAAAAATAAAAATAAACATGGAAAAATAGCAAAGATGCTGGTAATGCATGCTAAGCCAGTGTTATGCCACTGAAGTATATTCCTAGCTACTCAAGGCCTGTTTTTCAAATGCTTCAGTATAAAAAATAAATATTTACACCCCAATAGAATGAGTATGCACTCCTTTCAGTTTAGGTTGAATCCTAATCTCCGTTTAGACCAGTGTGCTAACTAGCTTTATGCTAACTAGACACATGTTGCTAGAGTCATCTGAGAGGAGGGAACTTCACCTGAAAATAGGCGTCCAAAAGACTGAGCTGTACATAAGCCTACAGGGCATTTTCTTGATTAGTGATTGGTAAGAGAAGGCCCAACTTAAGTGGGGCTAGTGGGACCAGGATTTAGCCCTTGTGCTTGAACTAGAACTTTGGAGTCCATTCCCTATAGAGGGATACCTTGTTCAGTCTAAATGTAGGGGAGAGGACCTTGGTCCTGTCTCAAAACAATCTGCCAGACTTTGTTGACTCCCCAATTGAAGACTTACTCTCTCTGAGGAGGGGCTGGTAGTTTGGGTGGGTGGAAGGTGGGTGAAGCTAGAGGAGGGATAAAGAACTGGGATTGGTATGCACAATGAGAAAACATAAACAAAAAATGCAAAAAAAAGAAAAAATAGATAACCATCATTCCCTGAGATGAGGAATTTCTCTTAAAGAACCTACTCTCAAGACAGACTTATTTTTTTGAATGAACCATGACTACATCAAAGAAGGAGACATTTTTCTGCACTGCTTTACTTTATCTGAAGAAACACTCAATATGCAAGTGATAATGAGTCTTCCACTTCTTGTTTTTTTTGTAATAGTTTGCATAAATATTTGCAATATTTATGGCATAAAAGAGAAAGTAAAGAAAGTAGTTTCCTCCAGACAATGAGTCAAAATATTATAATTCATCTCAATTTTATTCTAATGCAAATTATTTATTTAGTCTTTATAATGTTTTACTTGCATGTGTATCTTTGTATGACATGTGTTACTAGTGTCCACAGATGCCAAAAGAGGACATGGGATCAGCTGAAACTGGAGTAACAAGCAATGAGAGCAGCCATGTGGATGCTGGGAAATGAATTTGAGTTCTCTAAAAGAGAAGCAAAAATTTTTAGCCACTGATCCATTCTTTAAGCCTCCAAAATAAATGCGTATGATAAATTTAAGAAAACAATTAGCCATGGGAATCAGTATTTTGAATATGTTCTGCTAAGATTCCTGAAATGATATTAATTTTCTAAAATTCCTGACAGCTTTCTAATTATAGTGTTCAGATATTTACACAATTAAGAAAATTGTCAGAAAAAATTTCTGGATTCCAATTTTTACGTACTTGTCTCTAATTTTTAAGTTGAACTATACCCAATGAAAGATGATGAGGGAGTATGACTGGTTAAGAATATCTCTATTATCTGGTAATAAACACAAATATACAAAAATGTATTTTATTTTTGAAGGTAATAAAGAGTAGGGTTTGAAGAATAATGGGAACTTGGTAAATTTGAAGACATAAGGACTTTCTACATGCAATGTAGTTATCAAAATTAATTACAACATATGTTTCTTTGTCACCTTACTCAATGGAACTTGTTCTTCATAAAAAGCTTTTTAAAATTTTTTTTGTTACTTTTTTATTTCATTTTTTAAAACAATCTTTTTAATTTTATATACCAATCCCATTTCCCTCTCTCTCTTCTCCTCCCACTTTCCCCAACTTCCTCTTACCCCATTCCCAATATATTCCTCAGAGAGGGTGATGCCTCCCAAAGGGAGTCAACAAAGACTAGCACATCATGTGAGGCAGGATCCAGGCCCTTCCCCCTGTATCTAGGCTGAGCAAGGTATCACTCTATAGAGAATGGGCCAGTTCATTCGCTAGGGATAAATACTGGTTCCACTGGAGTGACCCTACATACTGCACAAGACACTCAACTGTCAGCCACATTCAGAGGACCTACTTAGGTCCTATACAGGGGTCCCTGTGGTCAGTCCAGGGTCCGTGAGCCCCCACTAGCTCAGGTCACCTATTTCTGCAGGTATCCCCATCATGGTCTTGACCCCTTTGCTCTTATTATTGCTCCTCCCACTCTTCACTGGACTCCTGAAACTCAGCTCAGTGATTAACTGTGGATCTCTGTATCTTATGACGCTTAAAAATTTCTTTAACATCAGACAATTTTAAACCTGAAACAAATGTATCAAAAATTTTCCCTAATTTTGATTTGTCTATGGAGCAAGGGCCTTTGTTTTTGCTTGTCTCCCCCCCAATAAATTACTTGCTAGTCCCATAAATAACACACTAATCGCCATTGCTCTCCTATCATTCTCAGCTTTCACACTGCTTGCCCAATTCTAATTATTTTTGCTCTGTATTAACTTTTCTTTATGTGATATTGGCAACTTCCATCCTACCTTAATGGTGATAATGATTTTGGTGCTATTTGATTCATAAATATACTCTTATTTTTCCATTGTCTTAGTGGCTACACCAAAGTCTGCTGATATTTTAGCTACTCTCTGAGGCTCCACTACTCTACAGTCAGCAACCTGTCTTTCATACCATGGCCTGGCAAGACTTCTGGTCCTGTTGGTATCAGCTCTGCCACTGTCTCCATATATAGTTTTTAACTAAGTCTCTATCTTTCTATTTATCAATAAAGATTCAGGAGTCAAAAGCTGAGGTGAAAACCTGCTGGTTTAGATAGCCCTAGAAACAACCAGCTGACCTCCATTACTGACCAGAGATGGAGCAGAGACAATCCTCCCTCTCTACTCCTTCCTGTGCATCTCCTTGTCCATCTACCTGGCTTCTCCATACTCTCTATGGCTAGTAATTCCTGTCAACTAGCTGTTAGTCTCTGCTCCCTGATTCAAGGATGATTTTATTGAGACAGTCTTGGGTTCCATAGTGTGATCAACTATTGTGCAACAGTGTGCCTTATGAACTCCCTTGTTCTTCACTCCCATCTTCTGCTTTATCCAATTGTGAGCAAATCTTGTATGAACTAACCTAGGGAATATTGTTTTTTTTTTTTTTTTTTTTTTTTGGTTTTTTGAGACAGGGTTTCTCTGTGGTTTTGGAGCCTATCCTGGAACTAGCTCTTGTAGACCAGGCTGGTCTCGAACTCACAGAGATCCGCCTGCCTCTGCCTCCCAAGTGCTGGGATTAAAGGCGTGCGCCACCACCGCCCGGCAGGGAATATTGTTTCTTTTATGCTTGGAATGACAATGCTCACAGAGCCACCATAAGAGAAGGCAACTATGTGAAAGGCAACACTCTCAAACTTGATACAGAAATAGCCAAAGAAAGTTTCAAAGATTCTGGAAATCTTTCCAAAATATTCATCTCTGAGTCTTAGCTATTAACTGATAAGGTTAATGGTAATAAATACCTTTAAAATATAGCATGCAATAATTTGGTTTCACAAAGCAATGATAGAAACACAGAGTTTGAAAATTCATCTGTAATTATTTATTGTGGACAAACTGCTTAGCACTTGAAACTGCTTCATGTTCCAATGGACAGGAGTTAGGTTCCCAGCCACCTTATTGGTCAACAACCCATAACAACAGCTCTGTGAGGAGATCTACTGCCCTCCTCTAGTTTCAATAGGCAATGGCATGCAATAGCAAATAACACATAGACACACATGAATTGAAATTTAAACAGGAATAAGTACTTTTTAAATGTTAGTAATTTAATAAAAGTAACTTGGAAAATGAATACCTGCATATACTGTTGTTAAATGCCTATTAAAAGTAAATATTGTCATTAAATTAATATTTTTATCCTATCATTAGTAAAATACTTTAATTCAAATACTTACATATTTTCATTAGAAATTGAAGTGAACAAATTATTCTATTTTGGATGATAAAGTTCAATTATTTTAAGAACCTTAAAACTCAGAATTATTCTATAACAAACTTGCATTATAATCATGAAATTGGCTTATGACTCTCTTGAAGAATTACAGCCAAAATAGTAAGTTATGGATGGACCATCATTATAAGTACACTTTGTGAATGACACACTAGAACATTCTTCTTCAACATAAAAATGTCAGGCTGAGGTTTATAAATTAATATATGTAGGATTAGTTGACTGTTCACTACATGATGATATCTAATCCATGTAAGCATGTTATTCAATAAATATAACCCCCTACAAATCCAGGTCATAATTGGCTATTTCAGATAATATTTCTCTTTAATGTGTTCCAGATTTTTAGTCCAAATACTATTGGTATGACATTATTAGTGTTTTTCTATTTAGGAGTGGTATCTGGGTAACAAATAAAAGTACAATTATAAAACATTAAAAATGTTAAAGTTGATTAATTCTACATTTAAATGCATAATTTTATTTTAATTTCATTTGAAAAAACCCAAGAAAAAAATAAATGAACCAGGAATTGATTTGGAAAGACATATTAAAGACACCTTTATTGCCCACCAGTACTTTAAAATCTGGAAATCCTTTTTCTGTCAAGAAAACTGTCTTAGATTTTTCTCGAGAAGGAACACTATCACGTCAACATCACTGTGTATGTTTCTATCTACCTAAAAATTTTAAGCACTGTATTCACATTTAGTGAAGACAGATTCCCCGAAATTTGCTGAACAGAAGATAACCTTTAATTTGTAATAAAATCAAGCATTTATGTGTAAATATTTGGAAAATGTCTTGTACTTTCAGGGTCATAGAAACAATTCTGTTTGGTTTGTCACAATCTAATGCTGTCCAGAAAATCGGAGAAAACACTAAGCTATTTCTGTGAAGTTTTAGTGCATAGCTGAAATTTCTGTGGCTAATGAGTGTGCTTTGTCAAGAGGGAAAGATCAAAGGACCCACTTCTCCTGCATTCAGGAAAAGCATTATGCATTGTTTAAAGCTTTTAAAGTCACTCTTAGTCTTAATGATGGGTTCTTTAAATTTATATTTTAAGTGTTCCTTAAATATTTATTTTCTTGTAAATAAACAAAGATGAAAAATGTAGAAATTTGGCTTTTTAATTAATAGTTATAAACATACTTATTTTGTTCAATCTACTTTAAGCGAAAGGACTATTAGTGAAACAGCAAGTCACATGACCCTTTTGCCAGCAGCAGACATTTTTTTTAACAATTATTTAATTTACTTTTATGTACAGCATGAGTAGTCTAGCTCCATGTATTTCCCAGGGGTGCAAGGAGAATGTTTAAAAAATAAGTTACATGCTCTTGAACTAGAGTCATGGGTGTGAGTCCTATGTGGGTGCTAAGAATAAAACACTAGTCCTCTGAGAAAGCAAGAAATGCTCTTAACCTCTTCACCATCTCTTCAGCCCAAACACATGATATCATGAACACTACACAGGTACTTTGAGAAGTGTAACTGTGCAATGAATTGAAGCTGATTGCCCTGGATTTTAGAAGGACAGCCCAAACCACAGCTATTTGAAATACTTCACATGAGATTTTTGTAAACACATCTTCTAATGAATCAGATTTACATTGACCAGATAGGGAACACTTTATGGAGTTGAAAGGCTGCTATTATATAACAGGTGGCAAGACTGTATAGATAGAGAATACAACACTTAATGCATATGATTGATCAAATACTGGTGGTTGTTATTGGTCATATCAATGGCTTTGAACCATTCAAAAGTCCGTTTTGAAGTAATATGCCTAGACATTTTAGGATTGTTCAGTGATTGGAAACAAGGGCAATAAATACTTCTTTCCAGTAACCTTTCCTTTACTAGTCTGAATAATATACTGAACTGGTGTCTTAGTGACTATCCTATTGTTGGGACATAATGACCATATTGCATGACCAAGGCTACTGTTATTAAAAACATTAACTGGAGACTTGTTTATATTTTGAGGGATTTAGTTCATAAATGTGATAACATGGAGTTGATGACACAAATGCCACTGGATCATTAACAGACAACTTTACATGCTGACCTGAAGAGAAGCATGGAGGTCGGAGAGAAAGAAAGAAGGGAGAGGTGGCATGGGGTGAGGGAGACTGACTCTGTGGTCAGCATGGACATTTGAAATTTTAAAGTTCAAGCCCCAGTGACAAACTTCTTCTTTCTCTAACAAGGTCACACCTCCTAATCCTTCTAATCATTTCAAGTAGTGCTATTTTTTTGTGATTAAACAAGCCTATAGAGGCCATTTTTAATTGATTTTTATTGAGCTCTACATTTTTCCCTCTGCTTTCCTCCCTGTCCCTCCTTTCCCCCCTTCAACCCTTTCCAGAGGTCCCCATGCTCCCAATTTACTCAGGAGATTTTGTCTTTTTTATTCAAATTACCACAATTGGCAACATGAAAAGGAAACATCAAAAACAGAAGGAAGGTAAAAGTGATGTGGATTTGGACAGTAATGAGGTGTCGGTATTTGTGTAGATAGACAAATCTGAGATTCAAGGTATGACAACAACTTCAGGTGGCATTAGGACAGAAACCTGACAACTTCTGAAGCACAGGTAACCAGCTGACGATTTGACGTGTGTCACAGCAGTCTTCTTTTTCACAGGTTGTTCACTCCACTTGGTGACACTGAGATGTGATTTGATGCTAATCCTGTGTACTACCTAGTGATTTAACAGCTGAAGATGGAATCATGAAAACCATATATTACATGAAACTGCTTATCTGTGGTTTACCATCTGGTTTCTAATATCTGATGCCCTGAATAGTTATGCTTGTCAATAGCATAATGGTACCAAGTCCTATGCCCAGGATTCCTATGGCAAAGTTCAGGCTACCTCTGACTGCTAAAGAAATAGTAGGGTGAACAGAGTTCAGTGATTGTTCAATGGAGGAGGACTGAGACTTAAATACCAGAAGCACCCCTGTCCTGAATTCCCTGACTGCATCAGTGTAAGATCCTACAATAGACCTTCCACAAATTCTGTCTCAGAATCCCATATGCTTTCCAGGATCTAACAAAACTAGTGGAACCAGCAGCACCTGAGTGAGTCTGTCCTAATCTTGTTCTGTGTTCCTTATCACCCTTTGAGCATTGGAGTTCTTAAACAGTGGCAGGTTAACATGCTCTATCTTGACTCATGCATACTCCCCCCCCCAAAAAAATTTGCCACTAAAATAAATCTGTGGCCATTTCCAATTTAAAGACAAGCCAAACAATTTGAGAGTTGCTGGGGCAGAATAAAAGAAGCACACAAATAGAGAGAAGAACAGAAAGAAAAGAGAGTTGTAAGGAACCAGAGAAGAGATGATACACACTATGATGACCAGATGGATTAAAGAGAACTATCAAGTTTGCAGGACTAGGAGAGTAAAGCCTCAGTGTGAGAGTTATAACCTTCACCACTGAACAGATATGGGTACTGACACCTGTGGCTGGAACAGAAACTGTAATATTGAGTGTGACACATTTGCCTGTCTGTTGCTGCCACTAGATGTTGTCAAACACTAATGAAATAAAAATTTACAAAAACCAAGATTTTGAAATGCTTCCTGTCTACTCATGATTTACACAAGAAAATTTTGTTCGGTTATAAAAAGAGTCTTGAAATTATTAGATTAATGTATCTAACTGAAAAAATGTTACGGAGTAAGTAATTCAGACCCAGAAAGTAACGCCACATGTGTTCTCTTATTTACAAATTCTGCCTCCTAAATCTTATTTGATTACATAATCCAGAACCACCACTAAATCCAGAAAATTAAGTGTTATATCCTGGAAAATGGGCTAAAGAAAGAATAGAGATGCATATAGTGAAATACAGATGCCATAAATGGGGAAAGGCCAGATGGGGAACATAACTAGGAATGGGAAGGAGCAAAATACAGAGTTAGAAGTAGTAAAAAATGAGTGTTCACTGTTCCTAGCAGTCTTAGCTGAGTTCATCTTTATTGATTTGTGAGTTTCTCTTGCACCAGGTTTCTATCCGACCCCAAAATGTCCCACCCCATCAAGATATTCCTTTCATTACTCTCTCCCTCCATCCCTACCACCAACATAGTCCAAACTGGTTACCTCCTGTAATCAGATTGGTAACTACCCCAATTGTCATCACAGAGCCTTCATCCAGTGATGAATGGAAACAGATGCAGAGACCTATAGCCAAGTGTAGCAAGGAGCTGTTTGCTCATCCCAGCCTCCCAGAACCAAAATAACCACAAAGAAACTGTATTAATTAAAACACTACTTGGATCATAGGCTCTAGCTTCTTATTGGCTAACTCTTAACATTTTCATTTAACCCATTTCTATTAATCGGTATATTGCCATGTGACAGTGGCTTACTGGGTAAAATTACCATCATCTGTCTCCAAAGGCTCCATGACATCTTCCTCAGCCTCTTCTTCCCAGCATTCCGTTTAGTTTTCCCCACCTAGCTCTGTTCCCATATAGCTCTGCTATAGGCCCAAAGCAATTTCTTTATTAACCAATGCATGCAACACATAGACAGAGAGACCTCTTATACCAGCCAAGCACTGTTCTGAGCTAGGAAATTGTCAGGAGCCATTTCAGGCTTCTCCTTTCTCACATCTCACAGGGCCTTGAAGGAAAAATCTTGAGACAGAAATCTTAAAGTTAGCCAAAACATTACGTGCTAACCGTGCTAACCGTGGAGACTCAAGCTCTGGAAAGCATCATAGAGTGTCTTCATTGCTTGTTGCTTATCACTAACAGCAGGTGTTCTAGCCACTGACCTTGCAACTGCCCTGCTTAGCTGCCAAACTACCCCGCTTAGTTACCTAACTACCGAGCGCCTCCTTCCCTTCCCCCTTCCCCCTTCATGCTTCCCCCTTTCCTCAGTTCCCCCTGCCCGAGCTCCTCATTGAGGAGTATTTAAGACATGAAACTTGCTTCAATAAATGGATGCCTTAACAAAAGAATACTTCTTGGAGTCCGTTTCTCTTTCCTCCCATGTCTTTAAGATAGTGCCTCTTCAAGACCCTGGAGTAACTTAGGACCTGCTGGGCGGGTCGGGAAATCCCATTGAAAAGAGGGAAGAAGGATGAGCCAGAGGGTTATCACAAGGGAACTCACAGAAAACAACTAACCTATGTTTATAGGAGCTCACAAACTCTGTAATGATACCTAGGAAGCCTGCATGGGCCTTGCTAGGATGACTACACATGTGTGACAGTTGTGTAGCTTGATCTACTGGTTGGATTCAGTGCTGGAAGCAGGACACATCCTTCATGCCTTGGCTAGCTCCCAGGAACCTATTACTTATACTGAGTTGTCTTGCCCAGCCTTAATACAAGAGGAGGGACTTAGTCCTACCTCAAGATGATATGGAATGATTTGTTGACATCCATGGGAGACATTCTCTTTTCTGAAAAGAAACAGAGGAAGAGTGTATTGGGGGGAGAGGGGCCTTGGAGGAGAAGAGGGAGAGGAAATTGCTGTTGAGATGTAAAATAAATGAATACTACTAATAATAGAAAAGAAGTGTTCTTTGTTACCTAGCCTCTCTGTGGCTGTGGATTGTAGCTTGACTATCATTTGCTTTACCTCTATAATCTACTTATGAGTGAGTACACACTGTTATTGCCTTTCTGGGTCTGGGTTATCTCACTCAGGATGATTTTCTCTAGTTCAAGGGAGGAGAGGAGAGGGCAATGGTGGTTGGCGTGTAAAATAAATAAAAAAATTTAAATAAAAGACATTTAAAGTTTCAAAATAAGAAGAAATGAGTAACAGTAATTATTTTAAAAAGCCATTGGGAAACATTGTAGGTGGAGACTGTTCATTTATTCCTGACTGCTCAGACCCAGATAATTCAGAGAAACTACATTAATTACAACACTGTTTTGCCAACGACTCAGGCATATTTCTAGTTAACTGTTATATCTTGAAATAACTCATTTCTATTAATCCATGTATCAGCCTGATGTTGAGGTTTACTGGTAAGGATCCAGTATCTGTCTCCTTTAGCGGCTGCATGGCATTTCTTTGACTCCACCTAATTTCTCTCTAATCTCTGTGCAGATTTCCTATCTGGCTTTACTCTACTAAGCCATTGGCCAAAACAACCTTTTAAATAACCACTGTTAATAGAACACACTTGGTGTGGGAAGTCCTTCTGTATATGTGTTGCTTTTATTAGTTAATGAATAAAGAAACTGATTTGGCCTATAGCAAGGCAGAACAGAGCTGGGGGAGGAAAATAAAACTGAATTCTGGGAGAAAGAAGGCAGAGCCAGAGAGAACCCACATAGCCCTGCCAGAGACAGATGCTGGGAAGAACCTTGCTGTAAGCCACAGCCATGTGGCGATACACAGAGTAAGAGATCAGGACAAATTAAAATGTAAGAGCTAACCAATAAGAAACTAGAGCTAGAGCCGGGCGATGGTGGCGCACGCCTTTAATCCCAGCACTCGGGAGGCAGAGGCAGGCGGATCTCTGTGAGTTCGAGACCAGCCTGGTCTACAGAGCTAGTTCCAGGACAGTCTCCAAAGCCACAGAGAAACCCTGTCTCGAAAAACCAAAAAAAAAAAAAAAAAAAAAAAAAAAAGAAACTAGAGCTAATAAGCCAAAGAATGATCCAAGTAATACAGTTCCTGTGTAGTTATTTTGGGTCTAAGCAGCTGAGAATGAAAAAGCAGCCTCTGACAACATCTATTCAAAACATATGGAAAACAAATCCACATCAAAACATTATATTATTTGTATACTTTATATATATCTATGAATATGTATGCATTTATGGGTATTTTAATGGAGAAATGACATGTAAATAATAACACTAACCAAGAGACATAGACTATTTAACATGCAAGGAAAGAGAAATTTACATTTAAGTAATTGCTCAAGACATTTCAAGAGACTCCCCAACCCCCCACAAAAAGAATATAGGTTATTGCCAATGCCTTTGATTGCCTCTCACAACTTGACAGTAAGATTTTATTGTTGAAGATACCATATATCTGAGACACAGGAATTGGAGATAACTGAGTTGATATTGAACTGCAATCTTCTTCCATGAGTTTTAGCTCTCATTGCATTAAAATTCACTATTCATGTTACCATGGAACAAATACAATCAGTTGTCCTTCTTACCTTTTAATACAGTGATCCACAACAATAATAAATCCTTCTACTCATCCCACTGGTTCAATTATAGCACATTTATCTTGAGATAACTAACAGATTTCTTATTGGACTCAATATGAGTGTACTGCATTTGTTTATGCCTGCATGTACTTTAAAGGTTAAGGTAATATTGTGTTTTCTTTTTTCTTTTTCCCTTCTTTCATTAATTCTTTCTTTCCTTCCTTCTTCATTTCTATGGCTTATACTTTAGATTCAAATTATATTCTGAACATAGCCTTGGTGATTTATCTTTCATGTGGCTCACATTAAAATGTTTCTAGTTTTTCTTGATGACTCAGTTCTTAAGGCACTTGAAACCAATCACCACATTCTCAAAAGTATTCCAAAGGAAAACACTTCTCAACTCCTTTTTTGGCTTATATTTGTTAAATCCACAGTTGTCCATCTTTTTTATAATTTACTGCCAGTACTACTACATAGTAGTTAGTGCTATGCCTTTTGCTCTACTCAGGTGAAAAATTATGAGTACACAAAGTTTGTCAAGTTTTAGCCTTGGAAAACATTTGTTTCTCTTGCTGGTGTGAAGCAGGGTCAGGGGACAATTCAGGCAGCAGCAGGTGATGGCCCTTGTGTAACCATAACCATCTTGCTGAAAACCTCAGGTTTCAAGACCCTCATTACTGCAATAAATGAACTTACAGCACTAGGTAAACATTAAGCATTGTCAAGCAGTCATAGATTGAGTTATTGGGTATAGTTTGTAACAGGCTTTCTGCTATCAAAAGCCACAGTGCATTAACACTGAGCATGACATCCTACCATAGGAAATAGGTTCCAGTAAGCAAGATCATGCACCAGGGATAGATTTTTTTCCCCTCATGATCTTGACCTCTCTTGTTCATATATTCCCTCAATTGGATTCCCGGAGTTCAGTCTGGTGCTTGGTGGATCTCTGCATATGGTTCCATCAGTTGCTGGATAAAAACTCCATGATGATATTTGGAGTATTCACCAATCTGATTACAGGAGAAGGCCAGTCCATGCTAACTCTCCACTACTACTAGGAGTGTTAGATGTGTCATCGTTGTGAATTTTTGGAGATTTCCTAGCATCAGATGTTTCCATTTCCCTCTCTATCAAGATCTCTCCTTCATTGCCCTCCCATTCTGTCTTTCTTCCTCCTCAACAAAGTTGTCAATATTTTTACTTCTTTGTACAATAACTGATAGTACTTGGTTTCTAATCTTAAAGTTATTCAGGAATGGTGTCAAATTTATCTTTTATAATACTGTTTTTTCACAAGAAATGCATCTCAAAGAAGTAAATTGATTTCATATTTCTACGTAATGATATAGTATGTCTAGTTTGACTTTTATTGCAATGTGTAAAATATATTGTCACATGTAGATATACAATCATTTCAAAAATGATTCTTGTCTTATGGTATTCTAAATTTTAAGCTATTTTAGTTTGTGATATAAAAATTAATATTATTCATTGAAAAGTAAGACCAAATTCTTTTTATAAATCTCTGAAAAGTTCAGAAACATTATTCAGTAAATAAAATAACTTAAGCAGAAATAGCACATTATTATATTATCAGTATCTTTCTAAATTTTAAAAGAAGATTAAACAAGAAAATTATTCATTCCATTATTTTTGCAGAACAGATACATTTTAGTTATCCAAAATGTTTACCATTGGCATAAAATTTATTTCACTTAAATATTTTACAGACCTGTTATCACATTAGCTTCATTGTATACACATGAAAATGAATGGATATTTTTAGAAACATGCTATTCTTATAACCAGAGATTAATTTATATACTACATTCAGATGAATTTTATGGTTGATGAAAAGATTGTGATAAAGGATTGGTTATATTTATAAACTTAAAACTACTTTAATAAACTTGAAAAAATAGTTTAACAATAAAAGAGGCAATCTTATTTTAGTGAGAAGATTTAATAAAAGAATGATGGTGGCTTTTAGTATATATTCATATTCGCATAGGCACACCTAAAACCAAACAGAAATTCAGAACTCAAATATTATTATCTCATTTTCTCTCCAAAGAAAGATAAGATACGGTTCATTGTAAATAACCAAAAGAAAGGAAAAGATTAAAGTCAACAAATGCGATTGCTCTTCTAGTGTGATTTGATCTTACAAAGAATACGTCTTAAAGGGAAACAAAATCAATGTGAATGATTTCAGATTTTCTGCCCCTCTCTTGGCTTGAACAAAGTTTAAATTTGATTATCTATTAGTTGTAAATATAAAATTGTACTATTTCTTAGTTAACTCTAAGTTAATTAGTATAAAGGAATAAATCTCCTTTTATCTTGTTTTGTCCTGTTTTCAGGGCAAACAGGGAGTCATGCTATTTTCTGATGTGGGAAAGGAGGGGAAATGGATCTGAAAGAAGGAAAAGGAAGGTGAGGGAGATGTGTGAGGAGTGTCGGGAGTGAAAACTGTAGTTGGGATGTATTATATGAGAGAAGAATTTATTTGATATCATAATATTTTTCTTGATTATTTGGAAATTTCACATAAGGCACCTCCATAACATTTATTTCCAACTCCTCCCATGTCTGCTCCACACCCTTGTGGCCTCCCCCAAAACAAAAGAAGAAGGAAGAAGAAGAACAATGAAAAAAAAAAAAGAAATATCAAATCCAATTTGTGTTGCCCAGTGAGGCATGGTCAAACTTCCAGTAGCCTGCTCCTTAAGGATAACTTAGTTTTTCCCCTCCCTATCCCTATTAGAAACCATCAACCATGAAAAGCTCTCGTAAGTATATCTATCACAATTTTTAAGCATTATCTTCAATGACTCCCCATTCAGACTTTTTCTTATGTTTAGGGGAAAGTGGTTGTTTAAGAAGCCTTCTAAGTCAATTATTTTCAACTGAGTCTGCAGTCATCTATGTCACTGTAAATGAAATCATCAGAATAATGGATCATGGGTTTCCACGTGGTTTCTGGCTACAGCATGGTTTAAAGACAGCAACATGGCTTCAGGTGACATCATAGAATATGGACATTCCTATGGCATTCAGTGAAAGCATCAACCAAGGACATCAACATAGACTTTTGCCACAAAATGGTGATAGTATGGGCCGTGGACATCAACAAGCCCTCATTGGCAGCAAATACATCAGTCATCAACACGACCTCAGGTGACAATAATGGTCATGGCCTAAAGAGGCAGCAAGGCCCACGAACAGCAACACGATTTCAGGTAACACCTCAGACAAAGTAAAACCATTTGGCCTTCAGGAGTGTCACTGGCCAATGGAATCACACATCCCCCAGCCAAAGCAGAAATGTAGAGACAAACAAGCTTCTTAAGTGGCACCAGAGACAACAGATATCAACATGGCCTCGGGTGCTAGTACAGGTCAAGCATACCAACCATGGATAGAAGCAACATGGACATCAGCATGGCTTTAGGTGGCAGCCCAGACTATGGACATCCCTATGGCTTTTGGTGGTAACTTGGGTCCGCAGTAGGGTCATGGACACCTCTGTGGACATCCACCTGGCCTTAGGCAGCAACATAGGCCATGTACAACACATTGACATGACCTCGAGAAGCAACACATTTCAAGGACACTAGCATAACCCATTTTCAATAAAAATTTTTAAAAAATTGTTACATTTGAGAATTAATTTATGAAACAAAAGAAAAAGGAATAGACATTAGTTATTATAGCAAGACACTATTGCTCTGGTTTTATGTGTGTGTGTGTATTTGTGTTCACAGTATGAGGAGGTATTTTAATTTTCTAGTAGGTGAGGTTAAAAGCAAAATCATCACTAATGTAATCCAAATTATTTGGAAAAGAATTGAAGTCTTCTTATATTATATTCTGTTTATATGAAGTTGTTAAATTTGTCACTACATGGTCTAAGGTAGAGTGTGTATCTCTCTTCTGGAAAGACTCTATAATGACAATAGTGTTTGTGGTCCTGACTAGGTGTTGATATCTTCAGTTTGTTGTGCCAGTTTGATTTGGTCATTTTAATTTATTGAATGGTTGTTCATGAGACTAATGATTAAAAATTATTTTAAAAAACTTTCTATAAGTGTGTCTTTGTTCTTGAGTTAATTTTATGCAAATTACCAGTTGACATATGTGTAATGTTGCAAGCAAAATAATTTAATTACCTTGACTACTTGGGAAAATGTGCACATAGAAAATAAGTCCACAAGGTCATGTGCATCTGCTAATATGCTTTTTAATGTAGCAAAAAGTTATAATAGATTATGCATTGAACATCATTTACTGAGTATCCGGGAGATAAGAACAAGAACCTTAGTTCAAAAAACGTAAAATGTACAAGTGTCACGGAACACTCATTCAGCAGCTATACTTGGCATCTGTCACTGTCTCTGCAGTCTAAAAGTGTTAGAGAGTGCTATCCCCATGGCTGATCTCTAATGTTTTGCTTCTGCACTGGTGGAGCTCAGCACTCTCCTTGTTCTTTGCTGGAGCTGCTCTCACCATGCTGTCACTTTTAATTTTTCTGGCTGGCCCTGATTTCTCCTAGTTACATGAATCTCCATCTGCTTCCTTTCCTGGTGGCAAAGCAGTCCTGCCTCTATGCTTGCATTTCACCATCGTGTTTCCAGTTTCGCTGTTGTATTTTAACTCTATTTTAAATGTGTAACAAAGTTGATTGAAAACTGAAGAAATGTCTAGTACTTGTTTAGATTGTTCCCCCCGCGGGGAAGAGTTAGTCTTTGCCACCAACTAAACTGTTTATAACTGAGGTTCAGACATTCCTTGCAATATGTTTCCAGTAACCAAAATGGAAACTCTAAGCAAACTGTTTCCTGTGTTTAGCCTCTTCATTTAGAGACAGCTGGTAGAGATGCTTATCTAACATAAATCTTGACTTTGCTTCTTAAACCCTGTACATGAATTGTGAATTCTTTTTTGCTTTTGTTGAATGTTTAGCTATAGCTCTTATTGATACAGCAAAAGGGGCAATGATTTGGATTAAGAGAATATAATCTTCCGGGCGGTGGTGGCGCACGCCTTTAATCCCAGCACTCGGGAGGCAGAGGCAGGCGGATCTCTGTGAGTTCGAGGCCAGCCTGGTCTACAAGAGCTAGTTCCAGGACATGAAGCAAAAAGCTAAGGAGAAATCCTGTCTCGAAAATAAAAAAAAAAGAAAAGAGAGAGAGAGAGAGAGAGAGAGAGAGAGAGAGAGAGAGAGAGACTATAATCTTCAATTCCTAGTTTATTTAGGAGCTACATGATCTGAGAGAAAACCCCTACTTATCTCTATTCTATTCCTACCCTACTTCTCTTTTGATGTAAAAAATCAAATTCTAACGGAAAATATTGAAATTCCTAAATTTTTCAGTGGCTAGTAATGGTTAATGAAACATGACAAAGTAAATAATTTTTACTTAGCAGGCATGTGCAACCAATAGACCAAAAATAGCACGCATTCCAGCATAACAAATTTGTAGAAGACAATGTTAGGTCACAAATGATAAGTGGTTGGCTTCTCATATAACAGACATGCTATCAAAACTCAAAAAATACCCTCAATTTATTTAACACTTTAGTAAGATAGTATATTTTCCCCATGATTAAAACTTTGATTGGAAATAAATTAATACTACTTCTATGATCCATTTTGTTTTTATACTACAGTTCAATACATGGGTCCAGTTTTATAATGTTCCAGTTGAAAAAATTATCTATTAATTCAACATTTTACTTTGTTACTAGCATTCTTGTCTTTTCACACTTTCATTTTGAACTTCTCTCTGTTACAACCATAAAGCAAATTTACAGATCACTATTTTATCAACTGATCTCCTCACAGTTCTGTTGACATAGCATAGCAAAGTTAATCATTGTGTTGTATACATTGTGTTGTGAACATCTTATATCTTTTTGCTCATTTGCTATACCACATAGCAAAACAGTGATTTCTAATCATGCAATGTCTACTTTTTATTGTTCATTACATTTCTGAGTAATTCTGAAAGAGAAAACATATTTAAGTAATTGAACATATTTAACCATGCAAATTAGCAACACCTCTATTAAACTTTCAATGTCACTCAACAATTTTATTTTGTTGCTTCATTTTCTACTTTTTACAACAAATAATAAGTCCCTTTTATCTGCCATAAAACTTCCAATATCTCTTCTCCTTACCTTTCCATTCTGAACAAATGATTCCACTGGCCATTTCACAAGAAGACCAAAATAAAATAAACCTATTAGATAAGTATGAATCATTTCAATGCATGTTATGATAAATATCTATCAACATTTGCAATTATTTTTCTCTTTTCTGTTTCTTTTTCTTAACAAAGAAGGATCGAAAGATCTTATGTGGCTTGCCAAAGGCCAATATTTAAGCTCTAATAGTTATTATTTTTATCTGACAACTTGACTAAGCTGAATGATGCTTGGATAACTTGCAAAACATTTATTTTTGGGCATATCTTTCATGATGTTTTGTTACAGAATCATATTCTAATCTGCTGAATTGAGTTAAGCTGATCATTACTTTGTGCCCCCAAAAGATGAACTTGGTTCTGTAATTTAAACTGTATTTAAAATAAATACTTAGAATCTAGTGCTTTTAGACTTGGTAGGGACTGATCATCAGTCTGTTGTTTCTGGACCCTTCATTTATGAACTGTAAACCCTCTTAGGTCTCCTGCCTCAAACAGCCATATCCTTAGTCTGGCTTCTCAGTTTCAATAATCATGTAGTCAGTAAATCTCCTGCAGAGCTAGAGAGGTGGCTCAGGGCTTGAGTGCACTTACTGCTATTGCAGATAAGTATGGTTCCCCAAACCGGTGCCAGACAGCTCATAACTGTCTGTACTTGCTCCATTAAACTCAAAACCCTCTTTAAGTATCTGCAGCAAACTGCTGCACATTCACATAAACACACACACACACAAATGGTCTTTTCAAATAAAAATAAATCACTTGATATATATTTGTGTTATTGTTATGCATATAATCCCCATTAATATAGTTCTTTTCTTGAAAAATCCATTTCCTTTCAGAAGAAATGTTTCAAATTCCATAGTAAGTCATTATGTTAGCAAACAAAACACAACTTAGGTAAAAGTTATAGTTAACATTGTTCTATCCTCCAGTTTCCTCCAGCTTACAAAACAGCACAGTGTAAGAATTATAAATCATTGGATGAGTTGAGAAGTAATATAACTTTCATAAAGGAATGAGGAAATTATAATCTATAAAATTGTGGATTTGTGCGTGGCACACATTTGCTGTGGTTGGTGATTTGATGTGGTGTGTAAGGAGTTCACTTTTCCTTGTCTGAGGTTTTACAGGATCTAATACAGTATGATTTATTCCTTAACTTCTATGAAATTAATGAAAATATTATTTGTCTGGGAAATGAGTTTGTGTGCATTTGTAATAGGATTTTCTTTGCCTGCAGCAGCAGCTGAGCCTGTAGTACAAATGCGCCACACAGAAAAACAGAACTGTGATTCCTGCTGCTGTTCCGTTTCTTTCTTTTTGCTTTGTTTTTCACGTTCTTCATCATTTTGAAGGGAAAGTAATCATGTTTACTTCATTATGATGCAGGCGCAAATAATACTGTGCGTAAAAATGCACCAAGATGCCAATTACTCTTGATATCATTATGTAAACTTTCCTCGCCACTTATGTTTATTAAATACTCTGAATTACAGTGGACAAAATAATCTATTATCAGGTCACCTGAAAATCAGTTTTAGCTGTTCAAAAGAAAGTCAGACTCTTACTCCAGTAAACAGTTATAGTGTGAAAATGGGCTCTCAGAATCAGGTTTGAGGAATGCTTCCTGAAATTGGCTTTCTTCCACACTCAAGATTAATGCTTGTTCCATAGTCATTCTATCAATAACATCTTTTCTCCATGTAGAAAAGGGAATATGAACATGCATTTACAATGGTAAAAGACATGGTTAACAATTAATGTGTCATATTTTTAATTATTCAATATTAATTATAATTGTTTTATACTGCTACATTGTAATTCCTTCAAAATCATTGTATACCCTTGCTTTCTGGATTCTCCTGGGATTTGAAATCAAGGTTAGTAGGTTTGCTTCTTGGACTTATTTCTATACTGATTTCATCCATTTTAGTTTTGGTATATAACCTCAAGTAAATTTGCATCCTCTTACATTTTAGCATTTCTCAAAGAAGTATTCTTACTTAAACACTTACAAAGTATACATTTGCAGATCCTTCTCTCTTACAGAAAGAGCTCTATATTTAAATTAAAAATCTTTGACTTTAAATACTAGATTGACTATTTAGTTCTATAAGGACTTTATTTAATTGAGGTATGGTTGAGGGTGATATTTGTAGAATGGAACCTACCTTTCTTGGAAATCTACTTAACAGTGTAGTGAAAGAGTACTGGTTTCTGGCATAATATTTCAAAAAGTAAAGCATATAAGATGGATGAAATCCTATTTTCAAATTTAACTAGCAGAGATATTCTTATGCATATGTACTAATCTTACCAAAAATAAAAAGAGTACATTTAAAATATTTATTTTATGTATATGAGTGTTTTGCTTGAATGAGTGTATGTTAAACAGTTGTGTGCCTGCAGAGGTCAGAAGAAGGTAAGAGATCAGAGCTGGGTGGTGGTGGCGCACGCCTTTAATCCCAGCACTTGGGAGGTAGAGGCAGGCAGATCTCCGTGAGTTCGAGACCAGCCTGGTCTACAAGAGCTAGTTCCAGGACAGGCTCCAAAACCACAGAGAAACCCTGTCTTGAAAAAACCAAAAAAAAAAAAAAAGAAAAAAAGAAAAAGAAGGTAAGAGATCTCCCTGGAACTGAAGTTATGAATGGTTGCCAGTTACCATATGGTTACCGAAAACCAAAACCTGGTCAGTTCTCTGTAAGAACAAGTATTTGTAACCTCTGAATCATATCTCCAGCCCAAATTGGACCATTTTAAATAAAGTTTACAGAGATTTTCTTTCAAATCAAAACTAGAACATTCATTGCACATAATTTGACAACTAGAACTAAGGGGCACAAGTGTTAAAGTACTTGCATAGGATAACAATTTACAGGAAAGAGAAGGCGTATGGTTGGGCTAGGCAAGTGTGATAGAGAACCAGAGTAGATTAGCTCACAGTGGGCACATGTTTAGTTTTTGAAAGAACACTACCTAAGAGAACAGATATGAATGATTATATCATGATAGAGAAGAGAAAAAAATCAGAACTGGAATGGAGATACCCATGGTGTTGTAATAAGAGCGGCAGGGCTGCGTCCCCGGCACCCGGCCGCCCGCATGGCTAGCTTATTGCCCCGAAATAATTACACGGAAACCGTATTCTTTTAAACACTGCCTGGCCCATTAGTTCCGGCCTCTTATTGGCTAGCTCTTACATATTGATCTAACCCATTTCTAATATTCTGTGTAGCACCACGAGCTGGCTTACCAGGAAAGATCTTAACCTGCGTCTGTCTGGAGTGGGAGAATCATGGCGACTCCTGACTCGGCTTCTTTCTCCCAGCATCCTGTCTGTTTACTCCACCCACCTAAGGGCTGGCCTATAAATGGGCCAAGGCAGTTTCTTTATTACTTAACCAATGAAACAACAGATAAAAAGATGACCCACCTCCATCATTTCCCCTTTTTCTGTTTAAACAAAAAATAAAGGCTTTAACTTTAAGATAGTAAAATTACATATAACAAAACGGTTATCAAGCAAGAATTACAGTTACAATATTTATATCTATTTTATCTTTTATCATAACTAAGGAAAACTATAACTAACCATTCTTCAACTCCATCAAAGACTCCAGAAGGATATAATATTACCTAAGTAAACAAGAAATCCAAAACTCTAGAAATGACAGAGACATCTCACTGCCTGGACAGTCACCCAAAGTTCTTTTGTACTGTTGGGGCATCCATCTTCAGCCTACAGGCCCATAGTATCCAGCAGACATTTTCATCAAGCAGGAAATTCCAAAGACAGTTTAGTCACTTTTTGCTGTGTCCTGCAGAATGTCTCGCAGACTCTTTCATGAGTCAGGAACCCCAAAAGACCATCTCACCTTTAGGCAAGTTTAGCAGTCCTTTTTCTGCGGGTTCTCTGTGTCCAGTTTATGCAACAGTCCAGGCAAGAGCAGTTTCTTGCTCAAATGGCTATCAAACTCATACTGAGTATGAGAAAGAAAGTTCACTTATGGGTGAGAGAGATGAAGAGCTAACAATTATGCCTTGGACCCCTCCCCCCTTTCCTATCATCTCTATGTTATCCCATATTTTAGTTTGGGAAAACATAAAGAGGAAGCCTACATGACCCATGTCTAGGTTCTATTTTTCTGTTGCTAAAATAACTTTGCTGACAAAATAAAATAAAAGGTCAAATACCTTTGTTCTACCTTACAGGTCAAAAGCTCAAAGACATCATGGTTGCAAAGACAATGTGGCCATAAATTGACTCTGCTGGTGATATTACAGAACAATGAGAGAATGCTGCTGCTCTGCTAATCCAATTCTCCATATACACAGTCCATGTTCCCAGCCAGAGAATGGCTTCACACACACACACACACAAACACACACACACACACACACACACACACTGAGTAGTTCTTCTTATTTCAATTTATGCAGTTACATAATCCACTAAAGGCACTGACAGAGGCCAATCCCCCATATGGTTCTGGATTCTAATAAGTTGACACTTAACACTAATCTTCACACCTTCATTCCTGCTTGGGGCTATTGTCAACAAAAAAAAGCTCATTTTCTCCTGTGTATTGCTTATTCTTGTCTTTTTTGTATTTTATTTATTTATTTTTCTTTATTTCTTTATATATTTTTAAAAGAGAACAACCTATCTTTTTTCATTATATATACCAATCCATGTTCTCATTCCCTCCCCTCCTCCCATCCCCTCCACATACCCTCCCATTCCACCCCCATCCAATCTTCAGAGAGGGTAAGGCACATTGCTTTGGGGAAGTTCAAGTCCCTCCCTATTATATCTAGGCTGAGCAAGGTATCCAACCAAAGTAAGTAGGTTACCAAAAAGCCAGAATATGTAGTAGGGATAAATCCTGGTACCACTGCCAGTGGCCATGCAGTCTGCCCCAGCCATGCAACTGTAAACCACATTCAGAAGGAATAGTTTGGTCCTATGCTTATTTTAATAATAACTTATAGTCTTTTCATATGCCTCTACTCCATACATAGAGTGATAATACGAGATACAGATATAACACATAACATTGTTGAGATATACTGATATGTATATGCAACGTATTTTAAACCCTTCTCAGTATTTGTTTCCACTGACCTATATATTCTGTCAAATTGCACATTTTCATGGCTGCAATATTAATATAAAACTGATAGAAATCAAGAGGTTAATATTAGTATTTTATACTTCCTATATGCAAACTTCATGGAATTTTTTCCACTGAGAAACTGTCAAGTATTGCTCAGATATTTAGAAATATACTACAATCAAATTTAAAATAGCCTCCTTATTCACCCATATATTTACCACTAACATAGTTATTAGAGGTATATATTGCTATTTCTCATCAATGGAAAAGGAAAACCCCATTTGTACTCACTTCCCGTCCTGTCATGATTATGAAAAAAAAATTGAGAAATGGACACTATTAAAATTATCTTATTATGAATAGCCACAATATTGTCTCTGGTGGTGTTTCTACATTTAATTGAGAATAAACTATTTGTGCACAGCAAAAGCTATTAAGCACTCATTCTACTGTAACAGATGACACTCATATTTTATTTAGTATCTATTCACTAAAATTATTTTTAAATCTATGATGTGCCCAGCCCTATTCTGAAGAATTATAAAAGACAAAAACAGTTAAAGTTCCTACTAACAATTAGGGATGGTGGTAATACTGCAGGGGGTGTTAGTGTGTTAAGATTCTAAAATTCATATTGAATAACCATTAGCATATATCTCAGTGGCATGATAGTTTAGGCCAAACTTTCCTGCATCGGTGTGTTTAGTTTCATATCTGGTCTACCTACGCCCTCTTGTAACAATGCAAGTTTCCTCAGTCACTAAGTTGGTCTGTCAGAGAGGACTATTGGTTGATCACAGCCTTGCATAAGAGAAGTGGTAATCCTTCATCATACAACAGAATAGCTCTGATGACATGTTTCAAGATTTCAACAGCAACACCAGTGTAAAGACCAATGATGAATGTCTCTATATGTTTTCATCCTATGTTTATCATCATAGTAATGAACAAAGCCAAGCACAAAATTAATGTGCCCATGATTACTCTATAGCATGGACAGACGGCAAAGTGAACAAATGAAAAATTCTTAATTTAGCTCTGTGTAATTGATGATGAGTAAATCACAGATACATTTACAACTACCTTCTATCAAAGAGGAACAAACATTCAGGATTGAGGACCCTTTGAAGATTTTAACTTGGCTTAGAATGAAGTTGAATAATTTAATTCAATTTTTTGGCTATCTGCTTTTGTATTTGTCTACGTAGAGTCTCACAATTTTACAAGAGAAGAGAGAAATGATATAAGGTACAATTTTATCCAAAGAAACAAGTGTGTGCTCAAAGAATATTGAGGACATTGCTTAATCTCAAGAAGATAAAATGATATGTATAGAAGTATATAATCAATATACTTTATGTTGGTTTATAATTAGTTATGAACAAATAACCAGATATATGAACAAATAACCAGATATTTCCTCCTATGTTGTAAATTAGCCCCAACTACATTCTCATAAATGAACCATGAATCGATTCTCTTTTCAAACAAAATATTTAAGGAATGACAGGATGGAAACTATTCTATTTCTCAGCTTGTCAGTAACATCAACAGGCAGACAGTACAGGTGATACAATCACAGCCTATTATAAATGTCACAGACTTTTTTTATATTTCATTATTATTTTAAAAGTTTCTCAGATATCAATTATATATGTAGCAGAAAACAGAAAGAACTTATTCTTTTTTTTTTTAAAGATTTATTTATTCATTATGTATATAGTGTTCTGCAGGCCAGAAGAGGGCACCAGATCTTACTATAGATGACTGTGAGCCACCCTGTGGTTGCCGGGAATTGAACTCAGGACCTTTGGAAGAGCAGGCAATGCTCTTAACCTCTGAGCCATCTCTCCAGCCCAAGAACTTATTCTTTATGTTGAGTGGAAAGACCTCATAATTTTCATGTCTGTAACAATCAGTAACAAATACTATCTTCTTATTAATTCACTGATAAGAATATTTCCATCTTTCTCAGTAATGGGTAAGAAATAATAAAGACAAATGTAAGTATAGAGTTACATTTATTCACACTTCCAGATCATTCATAAAGATGGCAACAATGTAGTTAAAATGGAAAACCTTTGGTGTGATTCTCATAATCACTAAAATAAAGCATACATATTTCTCCAAAAAAGCAATGTTGGAAAATTCTTATAAGATATTAGCATTTGATCTTCCTCACTTGCTTGATAAATCACTGTAATAGTCAACTTATGGTAATAGATTACCTGGGGATATTCTAAATTTCTCATCCATTGTTTATATGCCACCTTATAAACTATATTCAAAAGTATTCTATTGAATACAGGCAAAAATAAAAGAATTACAAAATTCCATATTTGAGGCTTTTTTAAAGGTGATGTATGTTCCTATGAGAAATGTCAAGCATTAAGTGTGTTAGCAGTAATAAATACATGAACACAGTGCTAATCGATCTTCTTATATAAAAATATTATACAAATGGAATTATTCTCTTAAATAAATTATGTAACAGCCATATATACAATGAAATTTTGTGATGTCTCTGCCATTAATCTTGCAGAATATACAGTACTACATTCCAAGTGATTATTAATCAAGATGACCTAGTATTTATAAAGTAACATGTATCAAGGTATTGAAAAGAGAAAACAAATACTAAGATTTAAGGTTGGAGTGGTGATTCAGCACCTAAGGGCAAACATCGCTGTGGCATAGGACAAAGTCTTTATCCCTAGAACTCACATCGGGTATCTTACAATTACCTATTACTTAATTTTGAGGATTCTGAGACCCTCCACCACCCTATGTAAGCATGTGCACACATATGGTCCATATAAAGGCAAACAAGAAAATACAGGCACATGAAAAATAGATAATTTTAAAAGCATTAATTTGAAAATTTAAAGACTTAGGTATGCATTCAAGTAATGATATAAACCTAAAGAATATTAGATCATATGATCAAAAATGATCATCTTCCTTCCTCAAAGTGGAAGTTTTCTTACATGTAAATTGGAGATATTAAATTAAGCACTCTAGACGCCTTCTGATTTATCTTTCAATATCTCTGATTTTCTTCTATATTGAGACATCAAGGACATGTTGTAAAAGCTATCATGGAAATAATACAGTGAAATTTTAATGTCATAACTATAAACAAACATAGAAACACTTGCAAAATCATGGTTATTGGAGAAAAATATACATACAGAGATTTACTAAACCAGCATAATACATTTCTCCTGATAGCCACAAGTAATTTTAGTCTTTATCCAGCATTGGTGAAACTTCTCTCTGCAACAAACAAGCAAGCATAATCCTTAATGAAAACCTATAAACACCTGGCTTATGCTCATAGATGAATGTAGTTTTCATACCTCATCAAGGAAACATGTCTTTTCAACAAATGAAGACTACTACAGAAAAACATAACAATCAAAATGAAGAGTTGTATAGCCTTATGCAGTGGATACATCACACAAACACATTCATGCCTAAGGCTCAGAAAACATTGCTGCAGAAAAGGGGAGAGAAAGATTGTAAGAGGCAGAAGGTCAGAGAATGTGATGTGATATTGTGTCTCCTACTAACACAAGAAGCTATACCTGCAATATCTCACAAATATTATTGTCATACTACAACTGAACAAGGATGATGGAAGAAGAATGGCAATGAATAACAGACCAAAGTGGACAGAAAAATCTCATGAGACTTTAGCTATAAATAATTTATTGAAGAAATGGTCCTCCCCAGAAAAGAGCATACCAACTGATTGTCCAATGTCAAAATATCGGTCATACTTGTATGTGTGTGTGTGTGTGTGTGTGTGTGTGTGTGTGTATAAAAGTAACAGTATATGGAGCTGCTTATAACTCTTTCATCCTCTCTTGAAATAAGAAAGTTTGTAACTTATTTTGATTTTTTCAAGGTATACAATTAAAATAATTTGGACTTTTAAAAAGATATTGAACTTTTAAATAAGCATAGTTTTTAAAGACTTTGAGGTATTTAAAGATAAAAGAAAGTGTCCCCAGGAAAAGAGTGTAGGATGCTGACCCTGAATACATTCATTCTCTCTACTACCTGCTTGCAATTTGATAATTCCAAGATGAGTCAGTACATGAATAATTTGTGCCACAGAGTAGTGTTGTGGATTTTCTCTATTTTTCTAGTCCATTGGTGTTCCATGTGCTATTTCATTTACATGAGGCAAAAACAGACACTTTTCTCCAGAAAATATGACCCAATGGATACTATCCACACAAAGATGAACACACTCTACTTTATGCTTAGTTTCAGTCTCTTTGTGTATTAATTTATTTCTTTCTAGCCTCTCATCTCCCCTGTAACATCTATATTCTATAGAGAAATAGACTCCATCAACAAAGAAGCTGCTTAACTTTGGATTAGAAATCCCAGTGTTCCCAACAATTTGAGTTTCTTCCATACCTCCTAAAGAAGTTTTGGCCTCATTGAGTTGAATGAAGATCTGTATCTAAAGTAGCATTGCTTTACAAATAACTCAACTGCCGTTTATATCATATTGTGTATGTGAGTAATTGAACCTACTATCAACCCTCAAGGAGCAGTTACTATATTTTATGATTATTCCTTTTGGTATCAACCTTATACTTCTATAAGATAAAAACATCATTTTGATTGCAATTAGTTTTAACCATTAATGGAAAATGAATATTACATACCATCTGCCTCCAGTATTGACTTCATGAGCAACTTGGATGTTTCACTGAGGAGAGCTAGAGAACTATTTCCTGTGATCTTTTGCTATGAGTATCTTAGCTCTTCCTTTGAGAAAACTTAAACGTGACACTCCATTAACATATTTGACTCAAAAGAGACAATTCTAAACTGAAATTTACTTCTCATTATAAAACTCAGTAATTGTATAATTATGACAGATTTTTTTTTCAGCAGTTGAAGAAAAGCTCTTCTTAGGGATTGGGAAACATATACAGCAAGCACACAGGAATGAAAACTTTCTACAAGCAGAAGAACCCAGGAAGTCAAAATTCAGTTTCTTTTTGAAGACCAGAAGTGTTTAAAGTTTTTAAGGATTCTTCCCCCTATGATCTAAAGTTGGTCAGTGTGAAGAAAGGATGGCTGATTAGCCCAGAAGTGTTGTATAAGTGTATTCTTATTGGTCTTTGAATTTGTTGAGCCATTTCATCAATAGAAAAACCACTGTCAGTAGTAAATAGTCCACAAGATATGTCGCTTTTAACTGCCAGGTTTTTGTCTTAAGTAAGGAAAGTGAGGAAAAAGTATATATCTTGGAAGTTTACATCTTAGTTCCCTAGTCATTGCCCCTCCCTATCCTATCTTTGAGTCCATATAACTCCTATACCTACTTCCCTACTATTAGAGGTCACCCTAACTTATGTTAAGGGTTTTGGGGTGCAAAGCATTCTAACTGCTTCACATTGATAAAAATGGTCAAGCAAGGCAGCATGAAAAGTGTCTCAAAGGAGGGTTGATTTAAAGGAACAACATAGCATTTAACTCATAAACCTTAAGGCAAAGACCAAGAATATGTAAGGCAGCACAGAGATGACATTGATCATTCTTACAGCATTATAGGTGAGTGAGGCAGCATCATGACAGATTTTTAAATGTATGATGTACCTCTTCAAATGTTTGTTCTAAAAACACATAATTGAAAGATTAGTTGAAGTATCGAGTTTTTGTCACCATACAAAGTGATGCATAAGAGTTTTGTATATTCCAATGTCTTCTGAATAGCTTGTTTGAAACCCAATTTTGTCTATCTGGCAACACAAATGGGCATAACTATCTCTTGGATCATCTCCTTGTCATAGTATCATTCTAACATGATGGTGGAAATACAAGGCTCGATTCACAGCAGGAATTCAGAGAAACAATAAGGTGCTCCCTTAAGTCTTCAAATTTGATTCAGTTGGGGAGAAGGACAACAGAGAGAGAGAGAGAGGGTGAGAGAGAAAGAGAGGGAGAGAGAGAGAGAGAGGGAGCAAGGGAGGGAGAGAGAGAGAGAACAGAGACATGGAGAGAGGTAGAGACACACAGAGAGTCAGAGACGGATATTTATGTAAAAAGAATATTATCATACTTTAATCTGATTCCTGATAAGAATGGAAATTCTTGGCGTGTTTGGGACCATATCTAAATTTGTTCTAATAAGGTGATTCCTGGTATGTCACTAGTTAAAAGAGTATGATGACTATGATGATTTTACCAAATAGGTGACAAGAAATTTCTGACCTTTATGTAGATAAGGACTTGGAAACTGTCTTTCAGTTAGTCAGTTATATTTAGATGCTAACTAAAAGTAAACCAAGAAAAGCACTGAGTTTTCTCTGCCCCCACACTGCAAAAGGCTTATATGATTTGTTTTGGGTAGAATTAACTCTGTAGAATGTAAAGAGAAAACCAGGACTAGATAGCATTATGAGGAATTTCTTCCAATCTTTAGAAAATTCCCTGTCTAGAGTTTTCTAAGGCTTGCATATGTTCATTTGTTAAAATTTAATTCAAAGCTTATAGTAGGGCCTTGATTGAGATCATTTCTATGTCTGCTCATTATCTTAATCTACATGAAGTTCAGAAGTAATCATATACCTGAGAGTTGCTGTTTCGCATGAGTCTAGTAGGAATAATAAAAGGTATTTTCTGCTAGAGATATTTTTAAGAATAAAATAAGTCAAAATTTGTAGCATCATCTAAGTTTGTCAATCATACATACTCAAATAATTTTAACATATAATTCATCCTCACCTTCAAATCTGGTTTGTATTTTTCTTGAATATGTCTTACCAATAGAATAAATTTTTAATTTTGATAATTATTCATAATTTCTAAAACATTAGAACACAGGTAGTTATAGTTTTTGATTAATTTTTGGTTTTATTTATTAACATGTATCTCTGTAATTGTGCTTGTCTTCATGTGTGTACATTTGACTGCAGAAATCAGAATAAGACATCAGATCCCTTATCCTTAGAGCCTACCAGCAATCCTGACAAATGTATTCCAATCTTCTGGAAGAGAAGCAATTGCTTTTAACTACTAAGTCATCTCCCCAGCTTGTACTAGTTCATTCACTTTATTTTTCCATAGTGTTTATAGTATGTGGCAAATTACTTAGCTCTTCCTAATTTATTTACTTATGATTTAGTAATTATTGTACTTGTTTATGTTCTGTGATGAACACAAAGAAACATTTGAGGAGTTAACAAGAGGTTAAAACTCAGGTAAAGCTAACATTTTGTAGTCAGTACACACTATTATTTGATTTTTCAACTGATTTTAAATTATAAGAGATATCAGAAATTAGCATGTAAAATGGATTAATAGTGTTTAATGGATATAAATAATTGAAAGACAGATTGAGGACAGAACTAGTATGCCATTAAAAAACTAGAAACTCAACAACATATTTGTGAGACAGATATATATTATTAATACCTCAGCTTAATTTCTTTTTTCTTAGACTCATATAGTATAGTTTGAGATCCTCTTCATGAAGACAGCATCCACAGAACTCACTGAACACAGAAATGTGGTTAGTGCCTATCTTCAGGCTTCTGCCATATGTATTCGTATTTACAGTACTGGAAGATATTATGCATACTACCAGAGGAGAACGGTAGACACCAACTCTGCTACAAAGCCTTAAATTTATAATGGTGACCTGCCTGCTTGATCAGTTGGTGCAATTTTGGCACAAACATTGTGGGAATAACCAACCACTTTCTGGTTTTATTTATGGCCCACTCCATGATATGGAGACCCTGTTTCACACTGCTTGGGTAGCCAAGAACCTGATACTAGATGTATTATGAGAAAAACAAAATACAATTGCTATAGGAACACAGCAATTAAATAAATCCTAATGGCACTTTGTTATATTATTAACTTTCTCAGTCATCATGAGAGAAGTTTTCTACTGCAATACATAAGAACAAATACAGAGACCTACAGCCAGACAATGTGTCAATGTCTAGAGACCTTGGAACACTCAGTATTAAATGGGATATCACTTAGAAATTCTTCCTCTCAGGGCTCAGAGAGATTTTTAGAAGAGATTTCAAAAATGTTGCAAGAGCCAGTGGGTTGGAAGAAATCAAGGACACAAGGCCTCCTGGGTATGCCAGGGCTGATGCAAACCTGAGACTGTGACAGCAAGCACAGGGCCTACTCAGGTCTAAGTTGGACTGTGTCCAAGCATTGAGACGGGAAGTAGACACAGATTTCCACCCTTAATCCTTAAGTATTCACCAATTTGCAACCAATCACACAGAAAGAATAAGTTTCTTTAAAGGACTCTCACTGGGTATAAAAGCCACACTTAAGGTCAAACTCTAAGTTTAGCAGTAGATACCCACATAAAATTAACTCAGTATCTTTTGGGGTTTTTTGATTCATAATTCTTTGTCTGGGCTTTTTCTAACCTTATAGATTCTTTGTTTATATATTATGATTTATATTTCATGGTTTTATGGAATTTTTATTTGAGCAAATGTGTTTGTCTTTGTGATTATCTATATTTCTTGTGTTTTCCTCCTCAGGGTCTATTTTTTTTTTGTTTATATTGTCTTCCTCTTGTTTTTCATTTTATTTTGCTTTGTTTGCATATTTCTTTTATTTCCTTCTGTTGAGAGTAGGAACGAAATGGTGAAGCTGGTAAGTTGATAAAGATCTAGAGGGGAAAATGTGATCTGAATATATTACATATAAATTTATTTTCAGTTGAAAAACAAAAAAAATGATGGAGCCTTCATGAGGGAACTGGTTAATCAAACTGAAGAATCCAAGTTCAGTTTTGCTCTTTACTGAAACTGCCATTGCCACAGACTAGTAAGAACACACCCATTACTTCTGGATAAAAATTTGGAATTTGAATTACATGCATGTTTTTATTATGTCCCTGCAGGTGTACACGTAATAATCTATGAATGTAGGAATGTATAAATTGGTCTTATTTTTGAGAAAGAAAATAAATAAATACATTGTTTTATAGTGAAGACGAGGAGAGAAGGTTGTATATATGCTTCTGTTGTTATAATGTGCTTCTCAGGTTTCAGGTTCAGGAGGAAAAATCTTTAACAATTCATAATTCTGTTGCAACAGAGAAGTACAGAAGCTGGAAGTTGCCACTAATCTTTACCATCAAAATGTTAAGTAGCTTATTAACCATAGTTATGGGTCAAACAATTCAGAAACACATTTGCAAGGCAAACAGGGAACTGCTCTTCCGTGTTGTGCTTTTTCCAAACCACAGGTTAATGAAGAGGAACACATCTATTATAATATGAAAGGCCAAGGGCTACACTCGACACAGCTGTCACATTTAGATACTAGGATGATTCTATTAAGACCACCTTTGCATTAACAAATTATCTTATTAGTAATCTGTTTATATGTTATGCTCCCTGAAATAAGAGAGACAAAGTGGATGAACTCTTAAAACAAAGGTATTTCAGGTGTCATTGTGAGACCTCTATGATGCACACTCTATTGTCACAGAAATATTCAGACACTTCTAAGAGACAATTTAACCAAGCTGTAACATAATAGGCTAAAATGAAATAAACAGGCTTAGATTTATATTCTGAGTTTATTAGTTACTTCTGCAAATAGTTGAGATCTGGTTTTGACAATTTAAAGAAGAAATAATAATGATTTTGTTATGCTGGAATATTGTTTTAAAGTACTAATTAGTATTATTTGTCAAATAATTCTGAAAACTATTATAATACCAGAGCAATTTCCTTTTTCAAGGATGGTTATTGTTGAGGGTAAAATTATTTATTTCCCTGAGGCTCAGATAAGTCTTTAAAAATTAGTGGACTCAGATGAGAAGAGAAAGAGCTAACAACAAGGGTATGATCATATATATCCGCATTTAAGAAAGATATCACATCATACCCCTTGGTTCTTTGTTGTTCTGCAACATAAGTGTAAACATAATGGAACTTAGAATTCCTAAAAATTAACCGGGCGGTGGTGGTGCACGCCTTTAATCCCAGCACTTGGGAGGCAGAGGCAGGCGGATCTCTGTGAGTTTGAGACCAGCCTGGTCTACAAGAGCTAGTTCCAGGACAGGCTCCAAAACCACAGAGAAACCCTGTCTAGAAAAACCAAAAAAAAAAAAAAAAAAAAAAAAAAAAAACCAATTTCTAAAAATTATTGAGTTTGTTTAGAATTGAGAGATTGAAAGCTATATGTATGTTTTTATAATGTCAATCTATATTCAGAGAAATAATTTACTAATATAAATTCATTACTAATAATCTAGAAAAAATAGGTTTACCATTCATGACCCTACATTCATTACTTTTTGTTTGTGAAACACGACGTTGTCAATAGTCTCTCTCTCAATAGGGATGGGACGCTAGCTTACAAGCAAGGATGTTTCCTTGGGGACTACATAGAACAATGAATTTGGGTCTCCATATTTTTTCTTCTAAATTAAATGTATTAGATTACATATGATTGCACTTCATTACAAGACCATAAAAAGCAATATACTCCATAAATGTTGACATGATGAAGGACCTAAATTATATTTCTACTGCGATGAAGGAAACCACTACAACACAGAGGAAAATTAAATCTTCTAAGGAAGCAAAGGTATTTAGAGCTGTAGCAGAACTTCGTTTGAATTAAGCAGTGGGTATAAATATACTTATATATCAGTAATAATAAGTAAGAATATTTAATTTAAAATAGATACATTAAAGCATATTTTTATTGAATATAATTATTAAAATAACTTTTATAAAACTGCATTATCTTTTAATATCTTTAACAGAGTTTACTCAATTGCTTCAAATATCAACCAACTACCCCCCTCCACTACTTATCTTCTATAGTGATTGTGGTTCATACCATAAGTATGCATATAAATACAAACATGTATATGAGTGTATATATATTCATGTATGTATATATTCATATACATGTATGCATTTTAAATTTCACAAACCAAATACAGTAATAAAACATTGCTGAGACAGAAATTAGGAAGGGAAATCTGAATTTTAGGTTATATAAAATTTCAATAATACTAATGAATTATGAAGCAAAGACTGTGGATTCATTTTTGATGTACGGAGGTAATGTTTGCTGTACTGATAAAGCATAGTATCAGTTTCTCATCAATTCAGTTATGATTATAGAAGACATGCAACCTGATATAGTTTTAATTCTCTGGTATGGTTCCATTAGACTTGAATGTAAGCTTTATTCATTCAAGGTCAGCCTCTGTTCTGCTTTAAATAGTATCCATTATTTCTTTTCTCTTGTTTCAATATTGATATAATTATAAGAAATTAAGAACTTCAATATGTTGTTTAGCCTTATTAATTTTTTCAGAATCCTCATTACTCCTAGAACACTTGTTTTTTGAAAGAAAAAAGTTCAAGTTACTGAGTTTTTCCAGACAATTTTATTAGCTAAAGTAAAAAAATTATGTGTGTTGTTCAGTTTACAAAAGGAATACTGAGAATTGAAATATATTTTAAGTATTGAGAAACCTCCTACTATTGTCATGATTTAGCTGGTTATTTAATACTTGAAAATAACAAATATTCACAGTATTCAGGACCATAAGTTTACAGCAATGCACAATTTAATCAATATCTAAAATTATGAAAAACTGAAAAAACAAAACAATGATGATAAAATGTCTATGTCTAAATAACAATTTGGCATAACAAATATGACTTATGAATCTTAATTTTGAAAATAGATTTTTTTCTCTAATACAATATGTCTTGACCAATATTTTCCCTCCCTTCACTACTCCCAGGCCACTGCTTCTCCTGTCTTCCTTAGATCCATCACCTCCATTTCCATTCAGAAAAGAGCAGTCCTCCAAAAGGCAACAACCATACATGACAAAAGATGATACAATAATAAAAGGCAAAATCCTAGCGCTAGTAGCCTTTAAGTTACCCACCCCCTTGGGCGTGGCCTCTTATACTATATATTCCCATGTAAAGTTCATATGTGGTCTCCCTCTTCCGGCTTCAGCATTTGGTTGCTTGTAACAGGATAAAGGGGCTGCTTGTCATCCAAGCTGCCTGGCTATCTAATACCCGAAATAATCACACAAAAACTGTATTCATTTAAACACTGCCTGGCTCTAACTTCTTATTGGCTAGTTCTTACATCTTAATTTTATTCATTTCTATTAATCTGTGTGTCGCCATGTTACTGTGGCTTACCAGCAAGATTATAACCAGCATCTGTCTCAGTCAGGAGATCAATGGCATCTGGCACTCTGCCCTTCTTCCCAGCATTCAGTTCTGTCTACTCCACCTATTTAAGTTCTGTCCTATCAACTATGCCAAAGCAGCTTCTTTATTCAGCCAATAAAAGCAACACATAAACAGAAGAACCTCCTACACCATTGGTGTAGTTGGAGGGTAGTATGGTGGTACACACCTTTAATCCCAACACTGGGTAGACAGAGGCAGGTAGACCTCTATGAGTTCATGGCGTGGTTGTACACGTCTTTAATCCCAATGCATGGGAGGTAGAGGCAGAGAGACCTCTGTGAGTTTAAGGTATGGTGGCACACACATTTAATCCCAAAGTTAGGAGGCAGAGGCAGGTATATCTATGTGTGTTCAAAGACAACCTGGTCTACAGAGGGAGTTCCAGGACAGTCAAAGATATACAGAGACCCTGTCTCAAAAAGTAAAAGTAAAAATAAAAGAAAAAGAGGTTAAAGTAAAGCCACATAAAGATGGAAAATATACAGAGAATCTTGATACTGTATGTTATTATGCTCTCTTTGAATTGTTTGAATGCTGAGGAAGGAGCAACAGCTGCTATAAGATATTTATTTATAAATGATGCTGAATTAATCCAAGATAGGTATTTTGAAAATACCTTGACTTCAAAATTGAAATCAAAAGATATGTTACTTTGGAGAAGAGGTTTTGCTTCAGTTTCCACAGGAAATGAGAAGCTATAGGTTTTTTCTAAAGTAAGAAAAATCTAGTTTGATCAAGGAAGATCACCTGAGAAATCTCTGGTAGAAGCAAATCACCCAGATTTCAGAGTTCTACATCCAAAACAGATTCAAGACTGCTGCCTGAGATGATCAAGACTCACAGAATAGTCAAATCAGGACTTGATCATAATTCTAAATTTTCTTTAGGTTCCCATAAGATTATCAGCACCCACAACCAGCAGGAAGTAGCCTGGAGAACCACACCCACATTCCTCAAAAATGGACTATATATGTTCTTGTTTTTTTTTTTTTAAACAATGGGGGAATGGTGCAGACAATCATCTATATCCTTTCAATTTTATTTTAAATAAATGCTGGTTGGCCAGTAAACAAGAAGGAAGTATAGGCAGGACAACCAGACAGGAAGTAGAGGAGGGGAGAATTCTGGGAAGGAGGAAACCTATTCCTCCACAGTCCTGTCCAGACACCAAAGAAGCAGGATGTGACCTACCCTACTAAAAAAGGTACTGTGCCATGTGGCTAGCATTTACTAGAATAATGGGTTAATATAAGTTATATGGGTTAATAAGAAGCCTGAGCTAATGGGCCAATCAGCTTATAACTAATATAGACCATTGTGTGATTTCTTTGGGATTTACCAGCGTGGGAACTGTGCAGGACAGAAACCCCAAGGAGGCCCTCATATTACAGTTGCTGTTCCCTGTTTGAGCAAGCATTGTGATCTGTGAGTCTACCTCTAAATAAATAATGCTTTATTATATTCAATTCTGTACTAGTGTGGAATTTCTTTTAAGTATGCTTCTTCACCTAGCAACCAACATGGGGCCAGACTCCAGACTCCATACCTACTGAGTGGATAGGCTTGAAGGCTTAATGGTCCACAAGCCCAAAAATCTCCCAACCCTGTGAATATGGCAAAACTATGCTCATATTCTCAAATATTTTTTATAAATGTTTCTTCACACTTAAAAGGGAAAATGCTATAGAGATTTGCATTGGTATGGATCTTGGTTTAAAACAAATTTAGTCAATTTTGTTATATTGTGTATATATATGTTTCTGCTCTTTTTTAAGTAATTAAGTTTGCGCAGTTCATTTAAAAATCAAAGGTATAATTAAGATATATAGGTTAATAGATAATCATTTATAATAGTCAAACTTATAGTCATGTTAGTTAGATTTTCTAGATGTACAGAGAAGTATTTAAGATAGATAGGCATTTTCAAACCTTTCAAAGACTACAGAATATGGCATTTAAAATATTTTAATAACTTAGGACTTTTCATGAATGAGACACATCTGCACCTGGTAGCACCAATCCCTTCAAGAGGAAGATGTGCATCAAAAAGGCTCCTTATTGAGTTGACTAGCCATTTGTGCAATAAACCTCTTTTGTCTAGACTGCTTTATTGTTTCTTTTATTTTATTTATTTATTTTTTTATTGAAAAAAATTTTTCTGCCTCCTCCCCGCCTCCCATTTCCCTCCCCCTTCTCCTGCTCTTCTCCCCCTTCCCCACTCCTCTCCTCCTCCCTCTCCAGTCCAAAGAGCAGTCAGGGTTCCCTGCCCTGTGGAAAGTCCAAGGTCCTCCCCCCTCCATCCAGGTCTAGGAAGGTGAACATCCAAACTGGCTAGGCTCCCACAAAGCCAGAACATGAAGTAGGATCAAAACCCAGTGCCATTGCCCTTGGCCTCTCATCAGCTCTCATTGTCCGCCATGTTCAGAGAGTCCGGTTTTATCACATGCTTTTTCAGTCCCAGTCCAGCTGGCCTTGGTGAGCTCCCAATACATCAGCCCCACTGTCTCAGTGGGTGGGTGCACCCCTCATGGTCCTGACTTCCTTACTCATGTTCTCCCTCTTTCTGCTTCTCATTGGGACCTTGGGAGCTCAGTTCGGTGCTCCAGTGTGGGTCTCTGTCTCTATCTCCATCCATCTCTAGATGAAGGTTCTATGGTGATATGCAAGATATTCATCAGTATAGCTATAGGATATGGTGTTCAACCTACCCCTGGATCCAGCAATACCACTCTTGGGAATATACCCAAGAGATGCCCTATCATATGACAAAAGCATTTGTTCAACTATGTTCATAGCAGCATTATTTGTAATAGCCAGAACCTGGAAGCAACCTAGATGTCCTTCAATGGAAGAATGGATGAAGAAAGTGTGGAATATATACACATTAGAGTATTACTCTGCGGTAAAAAACAATGACTTCTCGAATTTTGCATGCAAATGGATGGAAATAGAAAACACTATCCTGAGTGAGGTAACCCAGACCCAAAAAGAAGATCATGGGATGTACTCACTCATAATTGGTTTCTAGCCATGGATAGGGGCCTCTGAATCTATAATTTGTGATCCTAAAGAAGCTAAATAAGAGGGTGAACCCAAGGAAAAACGTATAGTTATCCTCCTGGCTATGGGAAGTAGACAAGATTGCCGGGCAAAAAATTGGAATCTTGGGGGTGGGGTGGGATAGACTGCTTTATTGTATGCTGTATAAACTGGACATGCAGGACCCACAGAAAAATGACTGCTGAACTTGTCTATAGGTGAAACCATCTTTCAGCGTTCCTGCATCATGTAAGAGTCTTCCAGACATTTTGCATGACACAGAATAAAGTGACTATTAAACTGCCAATAGAGGTAGAACATTCTTTGAAATTTCTGCTTGATGGAAATGTCTGCTGGATACTATGGGCCTGTAGGCTGAAGATGGACACCTCAATAATACAGAAGAACTTCGGGTGACTGTTCAGGTAGCAAAATGTCTTTGTAAATTCTAGAGTTTTGGAAGTTGCTTACAATGTACTTTCTGCTTACTTAGGTAATATCATATCCTTCTGAAGTCTTTGATGGAGTTGAAGAAATTATAGTTATGTGTTTTCCTTAGTTATGATAAAAGATAAAGTAGATATAAATATTATAACTGTAATTATTGCTTGATACCCATTTTGTTATATGTAATTTTACTATGCTGAAGTTAAAACTTTCCTTTTTATTTAAACAGAAAAGGGAGGTGATGTGAGATTCCCCTCTGTATGATATGATTACCATTAATGAATAAAGAAACTGCTTTGGTCCTAAGCAGAGTTTTAGGGGAACAGAGCTAGGTGGGGAAAACAAAATGGAATTCTTGGGGAAAGGAGGCAGAGTCAAGGACAAGCCATATAGCTCAACCAGAGCCAGATGGAACTTTAACCGGTAAGCCACAGCCTCATGGTGATACACAGATTAATAGTAATGGGTTAAATTAATATGTAACAGTTAGCCAATAAGAAGTTGGAGCTAATGGTAAAAGCAGTGATTTAATTAATACAGTTTCTGTGTGATTATTGCAGTTCTTGGTGCCTGCAACAAGTAAGCGGCCTCACCCAACAGATGAATATTGATCTATTTGCATTCTTCTATATATCAACACCTAGTTATACCAGCATCACTTTTTTAAAATGTTCTCTGTTTTCCATTTAAAATTTTTGTTCCTTTGTCAAAATATTAGGTATTTATAGATGTGTGGGATAATATCAGGGTCATTGATTCCAATTCATTTGCCAACCTGTCTGTTTTTATGCCAATACCAAGTTGTTGTCATTACTGTATCTCTAAAATAGAGCTTGAAGTCAGGGTTGGTGATGATTCCAGATGTTCCTTTATTGTACAGATTTGTTTTGGGTATTCTTGGATTTTTGCTTCTGCATATGATATTTAGTATTATTCTATTGAGGTATGTGAAGAATTGTACTTAGATTTTGATGGGTTTTGCGTAGAATCTGTAAATTGCTTTTGGAAAGATTGTCTCTATTACTACGTAAAACCTACCTATCCATGAACACAAAAGATCTTTCCATTTCCTAATATCACCTTCAATTTTGTTCTTCAAAATCTTAAGTTTCTTGTTATTCAGGTCTTTCACTTGTTTGGTTAAACCCAAGATATTTTAGGTTCCTTGTGGCTCTTGCAAAAGTGATGTTTCTTTGATTTCTTTCTTAGTCATTTGTCATCTGCATATAGGAGAGCTACTGAATTTTTTGAATTAATCTTATATCCTGCCACATTACTGAAGGTTTATATCAACTTTAGATGTTCCCTGATAGAATTTTGTGGTTCACTTATGTATACTATCATGTCATCTGCAAATAGCAAAAGTTTGACTTTTTCCTTTCCAATTTTTTTTTTTTTTAATTTTCAAGACAAGGTTTCTCCGTAGCTTTTTTTTCTTTGGTTCCTGTCCTGGAACTACCTCTTGTAGACCAGACTGGCCTTGAACTCACAGAGATTCGCCTGCCTCTGCCTCTTGAGTGCTGGGATTAAAGGTGTGCGCCACCACCACCCAGCTTCCTTTCCAATTTTTATAAACTTGGTCTGTTTTTGTGGTCTTATTGCAATATATAGTACTTGGAGTACTATGTTGAATAGATATGGAGAGAGGGGACAGACTTGTCTTGTACATGATTTTAGTGGATTTGCTTTGAGTATCTCTCCATTTAGTTTGATGTTGGCCATTGGATTGTTGTATATTGCTTTCATTATGTTTACAAATATCCCTTACACTCCTGCTTCTCAGCAGAAATATCTCAATTTGCTGAAAGACAATTAAGGAAATGCTCAAATCCTTAGTCATTAGTGAAACACAAATCAAAGCAACTCTGAGCTACCATCCTACATTTATCAGAATGGTTAAGATAAAAAACACTAATGACAGAAGCTGGAGAGAGTGTGGAATAAGGGAAAATACTCCTTCATTGTTGGTAGGAATACAAACTTGGACAGCCATTCTAAAAATCAGAATGGTGATTTATTAGAAAATTAGGTATCAATCTATCTCAAGATCCAGAAATACCACTTTTATGTATATATCCAACAGAGTCCTTTCATACTATAAGGGCATTTGCTCAATGATTTTCATAGCAATGAGAACCTGTAAAAAAAAAAAAAAACCTAGACGACCCTCAACCAAAGAATGAACAAAGAATATATGATACATTTACACAATAGATTACTACTCAGTGATTACAAAAAATGACATCCTGAAATTTAAGATAAATGAATGGGACTAGAAAAAATCATCTTGAGTGAGGTAACCATATCCAGAAAGACAAACACAATGTGTACTTACTCATAAGTGGATACCAGACATAAAGAAAATGATAACAAACCTAGAGTTCACAGTCTCAGAGAAGTTAGAACCCTCTTCTAGGATCATATAGAAGCAGATGATCACAACTAATTTCCTACCAAATTTTAGAAAGTGTTACCTTAACCTCAAACTTTTAGGAACCTGTGAAAATAAATATTCATTAGTGTATGCTTAGAACCCAGGCTCTTCTGTTTTCAAAGCCATAGTCCAACAATCATTATTTTACTGAAAGGCTGTACTTTCTTCATGCTTTTATGCTCACATTATTTCAGTTCTGAAAATTTTGATTATTAGTACAAAGCCCTTGCAATTTTGTTTTGCGTAAATTATATAGGTCATATAGTTGAAATAAAAAGTGTCTAATACCATATTGTACTTTTGATCAGAAATGCATAGGTAGTCTATGTGTCATGTCAACACTAAATAATATCAGTGGAAGAGTTCAGAGGCTCATATAAGAGACTAGAGTTCTATGTAAAGAATAAAGCTCAAGCTTCTTGATGTAGGAATTTCTGCTTGTCGAAAAACATTATATGATAGAAGGTGGTACTGAAAGAATATGGTACAGAACCTAACTAAAGCTATGTGGATGAGCTACTCAGAGCCTCTGCAAAGAGTTGAGCAGAAAAATTTTTTAAAAAATGAATTTTGGGGGTACAGTTTATTAGTAGTTCTATGATCACCATGTATACCATGGCTAATACAAAGGACAGGGAAGAGAATAGTTGACCAGTTAAGATAACCAGTTAGACAAGATACAGTATGGGTTTGAACTATGTTGTCACAAAGGAAGCAAATTAACTGATTATATTTTTATTTTGCTTTGAAGGTTGACCTGACATAGCTTGCTGATGAAATGCTTGTGGTGAGAGATATAAAGATGTGTCTAAGGATACTGCTTTTGCTGTGAAGCAAAAAGCTTAACCTGTGCAATGAGGTCTACTGCTGGACAGCTCTAGAGGGTCTTGATCTGCTATTGCTACCACAGCTTCTTCCCCCACTATCATCCATTCATCTATCCACCTTCCTGAACCAATGTAACAGCCTCCAACTGCTACAACATAAAACTCTCCACCTTTCTGCTGAGTGTCTTTTCTCCAGATAGCAGCCCAAGTGACCTTTTTGAAAACAAAGCATGTCCAAACAAGAGACTAAAATTCAATGTTCTTGCTTTGAATTTCAAAGGCCTACCTGATCAGGCCTTCAGAGACTCTTTGATCTCTTTTTTATCCAGATGTCTTCGTCTTCATTTACTGTACTTCAATTAGGATTCACAGTTTGAACTTTAAACATAACAAATGCTTCCTGTCCTAGGGTATTTATTCTGTTATTATCTATACTACGAGACAATCTTTCTTCTTTATTAAGATGAATTCTCAATTACCTATGGATAAAATATATTTCTAAATTCTCAGTCTCAATGTCTAGGTTTATTCAATTTATTTAGTTGACCATGTGTGCTTTTGTTAAAATCTTCTGTTACTAAGTCTAAGAATACACTAAGACAGAATATGATTTATGATCGGTGTCTGTATTAGTATCTGCCATGAAGTGAGCATTCAAGGCATAGTGGTGAGGCACAGAAAACAAGAATGGGTGAAAGATGGGTGAATATGATTTGCATTTTCTAGGGTTGTTCTACTATTTGAAACTTAAATGACTTAAGTAAATGTCTCATAAGTGCCAGAAACTTAATGCTGTCATAATGTTGATAGTACATTGAATTGGAGGAGAAAGATTCAATTACTGATATTTTTAATAGCTTGACAAAAACAATTGAGTTCTGCTGACATTCTGAAACAATTTATGATGTTCAAATATTGTTGTCTAGAAAATAATATATGAGTAAAGATAAATCCACAGCATACAGCTTAAAGAATATTTATCTATTTTCTGTATAGAAATGCATGCTTCGAATATGCTATCAGTTTCTAGAAATGATTATAGAAAGTGAAAATCCTCCAGAACTTTTCCCACAGAGAAGATTTAATGAATATTTTGGGAAGCAAATCTGAAACCAGCAAGACTTATTAATTATAAACAATATTTAAAATGAGATTTCAATCATTTAATGAGAATGGTACTTTAAAATCTGTACATTGAATCAGAATATTGAACATTACGGTCTCACTTGCCTGAAAGTACTCAATAGCTCTGGCACTTACAGACTTACCAAGTATGTGTGCATAACATAACGTGATGAATAAACTGTAGAACCTGGCCTGTCCAATCACTTGTTCAAAGCCAAAGAAAATTTAAAATATTAAATTGTCCAGCATAAAGTATACTAATTATTAAATAGCTATGTAATAAAGTAATATGACTTCTGTTTTAAAATATATTTTAAATTTAAGTGTATTCTAAATTTTACAAATTGTATAGATGAAACAGATAAAGTTTGTAGTGACCACTAGGATATTTCAGAAATATCTCTTCCAATATTGATATGTGAAATAATTTCATTTTGACTGAGGTTTCTGTCCCATCCAGTCCTGTAGTTGTTCTGTCCCAAAGAAAACACACAGAGGTCTACATTCATTATAAACTAATTGGCCTAGTAGCTCAGGCTTCTTATTAACTCTTATACCTTATATTAGTTCATAATTCTTGTATGTTTTAGCCACATGGATTGGTACCTTTTTTTTTTTTTTTTTGGCCAGGCAATCACATTTTGCTTGCCGTGTGTCTGGGTGACTACTGGAGAATGATCTTTTCCCAGAATTCTCCTGTTCTCATTGCCCCATCTCTACTTCCTGCCTGGCTATCCCAGCTATACTTCCTGCCTGACGACTGGAAAACCAGCATTTTTAAAAATACAATTGACAGGGTACAGACCATTGTCCCACAGCACTTCTCCCCTCCTCTTAAAAAAAAACAAAAACAAAAACAAAACAGGAACTCTGAATCAAGTCTCCTTTGGTTAGCTTTTCTCCTGACCATTATCGATAACAACTTGTAAGCAACATTATAAAAAAAAAGACAAACATCCGTAACTCATTTTTGGGGAACATGGGCATAGATTTCCAGGTAATTTCCTGCTGATTGGGGGTGTGGATAATCTTATGGGGACCTAAAAACAATTTAGAATTATGATCAAGTCCTTACTGGAGTATCCTGTGAGACTTGATTATCTCAGACAGCAGTCTTGAAACTGTTGTGGATGTAGAACTTAGAGGAAACTTCAACAGAGGTCCTGTGAAATGTTGGCTCATCTGGGCTATACGCTCCTATTGGGAATTTTTTTAGGAGGTCTTCCTTGATCAAACCTGATTTTTCTTAACTCAGAATGAATCTACAGCCTCTCATTTCCTGTGGAAACAAAAGCAAAACATCTTCTCCAAAGTATATAACTTTTGACTTAAATTTTGAAGTTAGGGCATTTTTTTTAAAAAAAAAATATATGTTGGATTAATCCAGCAGCATTCATAATCAAATATCTTCTAGTAGCTTTTGCTCCTTCCTCAGCCATCAAACAATTTAAGGACAACACAATAACATACAGTATCCAGACTTTCTGTGTATTTTCCATCTTTATGAGGCTTTATTTTAACCTCTATTTCTTTTATTTTTATTTTTTGGCTTTTTGAGACTGGGTTTCTTTGTGTATCTTTGACCTTCCTGGAACTGATTATGTAGATCAGGCTGTCCTTGAACTCACAGAGATCTGCCTGCTTCTGCCTCCCAAGTGTTTGGATTAAAGGTGTGTGCCACTACACCCAACTACTCTCTTTTTTTCTTTTTTCTTTTAAGGACTTTATCCTTTCTTTTTTTCTCCCAAGCCTACATATATTTTTAAACATACTGCAAACCACTTAGAGGTTTTGTTCATCTGAATCTATCTTTACTGTATATCTCTCCTTTTCTGACCACATGAGTCTTTAATTTGCTAAGCAATATGGCTAGGTTTAAAACAGTGACTTTGATGGCTGGATACACCACATTCCTTAGCTTTTTGAGAGTATAGCCTCATGGCAGAGGTATTGGCCTGGACCATGTTTATTGCTACAACTCTGGCATTTCAAGGTTCATGCCACCACCAGGAAGCATGCTGTTGGTTACTCACAAACACCATTTAAGTGTTTTGTGGTGAGGCTTCTTAAAAGAGCTGCAAAGTTTTTGCTTCTAAAGCTGAGTCAGGAAGTCTCTCTAAAATGAGGTGTACCTCTAGCAAAAAGAGCAAACCCGAGAAATTGCTGCTATGAAGAATCCATGCTTAACTCTATTCTTTTCGGTATAGAATTACTTCCAAAGCTCTCTCAGGCTTTATGTTGATGTAGTTGCCCCACATTATTCGCTGATGGAGGTTTCTCCCATCTAGTCCATCTCGCAATCACTCAGTCCCAAAGAAAACACACAGAGATCACATTAATTATAAACTTATTGGCCTAGTAGTTCAGACTTCTTATTAACTCTTATACCTTGTATTAGCTCCTAATTCTTGTATGTGTTTAGGCACATGGCTTGGTAGCTTTTTGATGAGGCAGTCACATCTTGCTTGCTCTGTGTCTGGGTGATGACTGCAGATTAACTTTTTCCCAGAATTCTCCTGTTCTCATTGCACTGTCTCTACTTTCTTCCTGATCACCCCACCTATACTTCCTGTCTGGCTACTGGCAAATCAACATTTTATTAAAATACAATTGACAGGTATATAATGACCATTGTCTCACAGCAATTTCAGATGATAATTGAACATAGGTATTATAGTGAATAGAAGACCTTTGACATGTGGTGCTGTAAAAAGAGAAATGTGGTCCATTGGCACCATCACTGAGCTTTGTAATCTTCCTAACTTATTAATTTTGTGATGTCAACTATGACAGTAAAATTTCATTTATGAAATAAAGCCTGATTTACCTTTACTTTAAGTTCTAGATTTAAAAGGCTCAAAGTAATAGCAAACAAAACATGTGGTAAATCTCTAGTTAATAACATATTATAAGTGAAAGGGATACATCAATTAAGACAGGATTCAAATTGAACCTTGCTAGGATATAAGCAACTCTGTCTCACCTGGATATAAGTGGTATGTTTTACTTTCATAATGTTGGTTAATTCCAGCAAACTAGGAAGGTATTTGATAATATATTTTATCATTTAAACAGACATTTGCACTTCAATAGATATTGTCAGACAGTGATGAACCTACGCACATTCAAATATTCTAGCCAATACAGATTGTACAACTAAGAACCCTAGGATTTACAATGCCTGTGGAAGTTTGTATCTGTCCTATTTTAAACAGTATCATCTTCTAGCTGGGCATGGTAATGCAGAATTAGAATCCTTGCACTTGAGAAGCAGAAATAGGGAGGTCAAGAGTTCAAAGCCTGACTTGACTGTGACTCATATAATGAATCAAGAAGTCTGTGCTATACAAGCTCTACTCTTAAGAAACATGAGAAAGAGAGGAAGGGAAGAAGGAGGAAAGAAAGAAAGGAAGGAAGGAAGGAAGGAAGGAAGGAAGGAAGGAAGGAAGGAAGGAAGGAAGGAAGATAGAGAAGGAAAGAGAGAAAAGTAGGATAGAGGGAGAAACAGAGGGAGGGAAGGAGTGAGGCAGACAGCAGACAAGCAAGCTATTTTAATAAGCAAACTCTCTCTCTCTCTCTCCCTTCTTTCTTCCTTCCTTTCCTGTTTTATGTTAACTGGTTGACTGTCTTTCTACTATAAAACCATTCTCAAAGCAGAATTAAAATATATTTAGCAAGCAATTTAAAAGTACATATAAAGCTGCATAAGCAGTATTTTTAAGGTTAATCAACTTCTCATCTCTCATTCACTATTTCAATTCATCATTTACTTCTTTAAAAATCACACACATAAGTGAAATATTGTCTTAAGATTTTATCTAATGTCAAGAATTAAAAATTAAAATCTATATTGCTGTTAGTTTCAAGTCATATTACTTAAAATTACCAGTTTATGTTTGTTTGCATCATTAACCTTTAACATCCTTCACATATACATTTTATTTATTTTTGTTCTATGCATTCTCTTTTGTATTTGGGTCAATGACATTAATACATGACCTTGTAGCAAATATTAGTCATACCATAGTTCATTCATTTTAAGCCATGATAGACTTCATTTTATTTAATAAGCACTGACAGTATCTTAATGTGCTTGTTCTTCTTGTGTCTCCTTACATTGGAATCAGCTTGTATCACTTGGCATGTGTCTCATTTCAAAATGAGGGCAGCAATTCAGCTGCTATTTATTTGTGCCAAATCCTAGCTAAACTATTTAATTCACACGATCTTGAGGAAATGGTAGCTTCGGGCTTTGTTTGTTCTTGTTCTTGTAAATCACAGGACAGGACAGGTTTTAGGGCACTGTTTGAATCAGTTCCCCAGGCTTCCCTGAATAAATGGGTGTCACTCAGAAATGCTAGCTATGATGACTTCTTGTTTTCAGTCGCTCTTTTAGAGAGCTGCTAAAGTGACCTATGGCCTTTTGTGCAGCCGGTTTTAGGAAGATGGGAAATAGTAATTATAGTGTAATAAAGAACAGGAGAACTCTATTTAAATGGCAGAATTTGCATTTAAATGGAAATTTCAAAATGAAAACATGTAAAGGTTTGATAGGTACAATATTTAGTATACGGCTCATGCCAGCAGTTAGAATCGTATGTCAGAGGAGGCTTTGTGGGTTTTCCTGCATGTCCAAAGGACAGAGGAGGTGTTTTGAAGTAAGATCCTAAAAGAAGAGGCAAGATTATCCATGTGGCATATTTCATGAAGCAGAATCAGTAATCATATTTTGCTTTGTTTTTCAATAGCCAGAATGAATTTCTTGGGGCACTACAATCATATGACCTACAACTAGTGAAATGACTAATTGATTAACACTTAGTGTTTGTAATGGGATTTTACAATCTAACAGCTCAAAGCAATCTCCATTAATCTATTAATTGAAATAGTGTGTTTATTTCCTGGATAAGAAGTCAAGGCATACACAAGTTTAAATACATCTGACAATTAGGAAGTGCTTTAATGCTGACATGTTAATCTATCATGAAAGTGATTCCCTCATTTTAAATAATGTTTGGATGAAGAAAAACTCTGTAGGGATGAAGAAAGCCAATGAATTCCCTCTAGTGCAGCAAATAATTCAACAAGGAAACATTATTCTTAGAAAATGAAGATGTTAGCTCATACTCTCTTTAGCTTAAATATGTATATTACAGAATGATAATACTAACATAGCTTATTTTAAATTGCAACAATGTCTACCAAGGTTATCAAATTATGAAATTTTATTTTCAGAATGGTTGCCATTACACTACTTTTTAATAAATGGCCATTTATTAATTAGTCAAAGATTAATTAGTCAAAGACAATTAAAACACATTCACTTTTTATTTTAAATATTATCATTCTCGAATCATAGTCTTTAGTGGTTAAAGAAGTTTGACATGTCAGGTATTATGATTTACCTATTTGAATTCAGATATCTATCATCTGAATTTTTAAGTGTGGAATCATTGTTTATAATAATAAAATATTTTTTAAAATGTGGTAGTGCATGCCTTTAATCCTAGCACTTGAGAAGCATAAGCAGGTGGCTCTCTGTGAATTCGAGTCCATCCTGGTCTACAAGAGCTATCTCCAGTGCTACAGTGAAATCCTATATATATATTAGAAATAATTAGGTGACTTTTATCGAAATAAAAAATGCTTATTATTATGGTAATAAAACTGCACAATAGTAGAGACAAATTACAATTTATAATTACAAAAACACAGCAATCACAAGGTATAGATGAGGCTGGGATTCTTGTGCAAGTATTCTGATAAATGTATAGTAGGAATATCTCAAGGTGGGTACTACTAACAAAAATGACATTCCAAACTCTTCCAATATAGGAGTTAAATATAAACACCCAAATTAGTTGATATGAAAAGAAAATCCCCTATAATTACCATCAAAATCAGTGGAGAATAGAAAAAAATGAAAAACTAAGGAAAGCAAAGAAAGCTCGTTATTTGCAGATGGACAAATGGAAAAATGACAGCACTGGGAGTTTTCCTAGAAACTCTCCAAGAAATAAGAGAGTGAGCCACATCTTTACTCTGCAGAAAGAAGAAAAAAAAACATGCTATTAGTCTATAATTTTCTCCCTGGGGAACATGCCTTTCAAAACAAGGGGATAATAAAGCCTATGTGAGATACACAGAAGCTGAAAAAAATGGGAAGAATCTGTCAGCATCCAGGATGTGCTGAAAGAAATAATGCAGGGGGCCCGTCAAGTACAAGTAAAACAAGGCTCAGCAGAAATTTCATCTACCCAAGAAAGGAAGTAGATGAAATATTGACTTTACTGTGTATTAGAGAGATTTTTTTCTTTAAAGTTAACCTATTGTTTACATTAAAATCATGAAAAGTGGTCTTTTGTCGTTGTTTTGTTTTGTTTGTATTTCCTTTTTTTTCTGCTTTTGTTATGTGGTACACAACTGTTCCATGTTAAATATTGTTTTGATAAAAACATTTTATAATGACATGTCATATTATTTTATTTTTGATCTCTAATATGTAGTATATAACTATGATATATTCGATTTAAATTAGTTGAAACATTTAATAATTTCCATTATTAAAATGGAAAAGAAGAGTCCAAAGTGACTCTAGCCTTAAAGCCTAACTAACAAGGCTTTGAAATTGAAATAAGCTAAAATTAGTAATGCTTTTGAAGCCCTTATTTACTCCTCCTGAAGGAGGCTATTGGGATAAAGATACCTATTTACCTAATTTTTGTTTGTTTGTTTGTTTGTTTGTTTTCAAGTGTATCTTTGTTTACAAGGACAGAACATAACACTGTCTTCTACAGTGAATACTTCTGTATCTCAGTCTGAATATTAGCTCACAGAACAGGATCAAGAGTGTTCCTTGAATCAGATGAAAAAAGGGAGGCATGGTTCGATCTGCAATTCACACACACACACCCTCACACATGTACATACACACAAAATGATTTGTTAAAAAGAGCACCATTTCACTCCTTTATCATAAACATTACTAGAATTGCACTTTGGGGGATGTTGCTTACACTATGGACCCCCAGAGGTTGCAGGTATCTACAATGATGATTAGAGAGGTAAATAACAAGTAAGAGGAAGAAAAGAACCAGCAAAAGACATGATCATAACTTTTGGAATATGATGCACAGTCTGCTCTGTGATAACTAATATAAAAATATAATAAAAATATAAAAAAATACAGTTTTCATTTTTTTAAAGAAATAATCTGTGATATCAAAGGAATTATTTTCAGTATTTCAGAAAAACTAAAAATGAGATTATTGGAGACTTAAAGGAAAATTGTGTGTTTATGGCAATGTTAGATCAAACTTTATCCAATACTTAGAAAGTATACAGAATTAGAGATGATGGGAGAATTTATTTTATTTTCAGAAAGAAAACACGTCTACCTAATTATGAATATCAGATAAGATGTTAATTACTGTAACATGAAACATGCTTGAATAAAGAGGTCAAAAAGAGAGAGAAAAGACCATATTTCCTTTTTTTGTAAAAATCATATTTCTTTGTCATTCTATATCTGCTGCCTGGTATCCAGCCTATTTCAATAAGGTGAATCACATATTGAGATATTGGTAAAGTAAATGTCCTGTATCTAGGATATTCTTATTCTAAAGTCTGAATTGTCATGTAAAAATTTTATTCAACCCGTAAAAGATCAATATAAAAGATCAATATAACTTTTTTAAAAAAGGAGTGCCTACTTTAAGGTGTGCTAAGATACCTGCTCTTTATGGTCAGGGTGAAGCTCACTGTAACTCTATTTACCCAAGAAACATGGCGCATTAGATCATTTCTTCTTCAATATACTTTAACCTATTAAATTTGGTTTGGTTTTTATTGTGTGGATTTTGCTTACTTTACCATTAGTATTTATCACATATTATTAAGGTATTTTGCATTAATTTTGTAACTTTTATTACAGCCCACAGCTCATTGTGTTTTCATTAACCATGTAGTGAATACTTACTTTTTAAGAAAATATTCCATTGTCACAATTACCATATTACTCAGAATTATTAGACATTTTAAAAAGAAATTGACAAGCAAAAGTATGTTACGTTTCCAAGACCACAGCTCTTATTAGTTCTTCAGACAAAGTGTATACTTAACAGTTTGAATGTAGTCTTCCTTCAGCTTACTACGATGTACTTCGTCATGGATGCATCCCACTCCTCTGTTTTCCAAAAATGAATGATTACAAATTATATTTACATATCTTTACAGTACCTATTCATGAGTCCCCTCTATTTTCTTCCTATGAATTTTAAATATGGACATTTTTACGACTATAAAATTATATATTATTTGTTTGTTTTCTTTTTGGGAAAGTGTGTGTGTGTGTGTTTGTGTATGTGTGTGTTTATATTCATATATTCTTGCCTGCCACTGTTCCTCAGCACACAATGGACTTAAGCTTAAGCATGGATTTCAGAAATCAAGACCGTACTATGCTTTAATATTCTCAGGTAACTGATGTATGAACTGTTTGAAATAATCAAGATATTATAATAGGGATTCATAACGGACATGCCAGTTAATTTTTCACATGTATAATGTTAGAGACCTTAGTACAAGGAATAGGAATTTGTGTAGACATGACTGATTTTTTTTTCCTGTGGGAAGACAAGGAGTGGGGAGAACAGCATATTTGGACAAAGACTTTTAACATCTTTCAAATCTGCATCTTCCTTTTTTAAGGGCAAAACAGCACAAGTTTCTCCTAAAGTCAATCTGTCTAATCTCTGGGAGGCATCTTTGCTTGTCAGGGAAAGCACTGTGAGCAAAATATACACTAAGACTAGCTTAAAAAAAAAAAAGCAGTCAAGAAGGATAAAAAAACAACACCTGAAATGAGCAACACTGGACAGAATTTATATTTCTAAGTCCCTGCTTTTCTGATTTTAAGACTTTGGAGTGCAAGGCTTCTGGCTTTGAATGTTTTTGCATCAGAGCAAAGTGTTCTTTCATCATTTCCCAGGATAATGTTAATGCTTCATTTTCAATACAATTAAAATGGACTCCACATCAGCTGCTTCTAAAAGTAGTTGCTTCTATTTCTCATACACACAAAAGCAATGACTATTATTCAAAGGCTTATATGAAAACGTTTTTGTGACCTCTCATTTGAGGAGCCTGGACTTGTGAGAGAAGGCCTAGGTGTTCTTTCACAGAGTTATAAGAAAATTTATAAGAGCATTTATAAGAGAAACAGTTATTAGGGAAAATCAAGGGAATTTCACCACTAACTAGCTACATTTAAAGGGAAAATAAAAGAAATCCTGTATGCGCATGTACATAATAACATAGTGTTAAAGTACTTGATATGAAACTATGCTGTGTTCATCATAGTTTTAAAAGCAATCAATGTCCATTATGTAGTTGAAAACTAAATATTTAAAAAAATGAAAGTATTCAAAATCAATAGCGCTTTATTTTCTTTCCTTTAAGGTCATAAACTTCAGATTCATCGGAAAATATTATATATAGAAATCTTATAAAATTATCATTAAACCCAATGTTGTAGAGCATTCCTTGCAACAAATGCAGAGGCAGCAAAAATAGAATTAGAGATTAGTTTGGTCCTCATGGCTAAGGAAACCCAAGCCTTTGTATCAGAGACTGTAAGACAAAAACATCTTAAGTTTCAGGAGAGATTATTTTTCAAATTACCTCATAGATATGGAGATTATATAAATTTTTAATGAATAAAAATATTCTGTTGTTGTAGAGAAGATATGGTCATTGAGAATATAAAAACATTATAATAATGACATCCTTTACAACACAGATTTACTTACAGGCAGTCACCGACTTGCTCCAGGGCCCAAGCTTTCCTTTACCTTAAACTTGTAAATATTACAATATTAAACATACAATAACTCAGAAACTTTTCTGTGATCTGTGGGTATTCTATTTTGTAAAACTGTCATTTAAATTTGAATTTTTAGTAAAAACACTTATGTGAGTAGGTAATTTATTCTGATCATTATCACATGTTATTTGAAACTTATTAATCTTTTAAAATATTAAAGCCCATAATGGAACACAGAGACTTACTATCCAAGTACATGCATTGTTTACAATTAGTCACCAATAAGAGATTCTATAAATGGCATTCCAAAGTTACTCTTGGGTTTGAAATGGATACTTTAAAATAGTACATTCTCCTAAGTTACTGTATCTTGTTATTCATATTTTAAAAAATGAAGTATTTAACATATCATAAATTATTGAAGGTTTAAGTAATATATGTCATAATACCATTAACTGTTACTCCTCATGGGTTGAAAGCTTTTTGATAAGCTGTATGACTATAAAGAATATCACGGTGATTGAATAGTTAAGCCAGTAAATGTACATTAATTTGAACTAAAATGAATATATGACAAAATGCTATACTCTTATCATAGTAAATGTTGTGATTAATTAAAATCATGACATTTGATATTCTTATATTAGCAATATGGCTAAAGGTGTCTTGTTGGAACTTGATCATCATACAGATATTTGAGAAGGCTTCACCTATAATCTATTAGTAAAACTTTTTTTTTTTTCTGTATGCAAAGCACAATGAACCTCCTAATTCATCAGGTTGGAATCTGATAGAACCTTGACTTTGTTCTGTCATCAAATAGTGTTCATCTGGATTTGATACTTGTTCCTGGATCTATAAAAAAGTTAAGATAGCAAATTGGCACCAAAATGTGCATCATAAGAAAATAAATACAAGTTTGGATGATAAAATTGTATAGGTAACAAAGCAGGCACCTGAGACGGAAATATTTAAGGTTAGATTACTCAGCAGGGCAATATGACAGATGTGCAATGTGGGGGTTTTCCTTCTATGTCAAGGGTCCATGGGTCTTTTGTTACTAATAATATATGTGAGTAAAGCTAAGCGACCTACTGTGGAGTGCTATGAAGGGGGCACCAGGGTGTCAGTCTTTCTTTATGTAGTATATAATGGTGATCCATTCAATGAGGAGAATGTACTACACTACTAACAAAGTGATTAACTCATGATAAGTGAAGGAATAAAGAATATATTCCAATTCCCGGGGAATACACACAAGGGATAAGATGACCAGAATTCTTTAATGAACTGCATCTAGTGACTACAACAATGGTGAATGTATCATGCCAGAGAAAACATGCTTATATAATGGTAGAATATCAGTGAGAAGGTGGCAAGTGCTTACCACTCTTTTTATTAGACCCAGAGTTAATTGTAAAATTTGATAAAAGAAAGGATGAAAGAAAAGAATCAGTTCACCATTCTGTACAAATGTTGAAGTGAGAGGGCAAAGATAAGAATGAAAAGTAATTATCTATGTTAATCGGCATTGGTATCTAAAATTTCGGAACTCAAGAAAGAAGAGTTCAATGGAAAGGAGGAGAAGTTACTTTAAAGTGGTAGTGATTATCCCACAGTTGAACCTTTAGACTGTAAGGAAGGATATTATTTATTCCAGCATGCACATGGAGTCCGGAGTGATGGTCTGGAATATGAACTGGAAAAAATAAAATATTTGGCTTTCTAGCTGCTTGACATGAAAAGGAATTTTAAACACGCAATGAGAGTGATAGAGTTGGGAGTAAAGGAGAGTATGAGGAGGAGATACTGGGAGTTAAAGGTTTAAGCATTGATGGGTGTCAGAGTGAAGGAGAAAAATGGATATTTAACCAACACTTTAAGGTATATGAAAAAGCACTAAGGAGATTCATGACTTTGTAAGCTAAGTTTAAAATAGCATTTTACCAAATAGAAGCAAACTGAATAAGATACCCTGAATGAACGGACAGTGCTTTTCCAAGAAGAAATGTGGTATTGAATGAAAATCTTCATATCAGGAGTGAGGTCTCTCTGTGTACTCATCAAACAAGATCCAGAGGACACCAAAACAACATAGGCTTTTGCTCTTGTACCTGGTTGCCCACCACAACTAAATGGTCAGCCCCTAATGCTGAACATACAACATTTTGTTTTCCTGAAATTGAGAAATCTATATAGAGTGGGCCTCAAACCTTCTTGATTTTTGAATACTTTTCATAGTACCTGAAGGTTTTATGCAGGCTGGTGAAGGAAAATCATAACTAAGCATCTTCCTACTGCTGGCCCTAGCAGCTACAATTCCTGTTATTTGTTGCAATGGTAAGGGTAGGAGCATTGTATTCATGGGATTCTAAGAGTCATGTCAATGGCAATAGTCATTTCCATGTGCAGTATGGTTATGAAAATTTTTTAATGGTAGGTATAAATTTCTAATAAGAATTTTATTCCCTAAAGAGATGTTAACTATTGTTTTACTCCCTATTTACTGAAGGAGTCTCTATCAAGTCCTAATTTGTTTCTTTACCTGATATTAAATGAAATAGAATAATCATATTAATAATGGAATATGCATAACTGATGTGGGAGTCCCCTCTGTGTGCTGTCATTGCCATTAATACATAAAAAAAAAAAACCTGCCTTGGCCAGTTGATAGGGCAGAACTTAGGTAAGCAGGGAAGACAGAACTGAACGGTGAGAGAAAGAAAGGCAGAGTTGGGGAGATGCCATGGATCCATGGCCAGAGGTAGACATGCTGGTAGGCCACGAACTCGTGGTGATATATAGACTAATAGAAATGGGTTAAATTAGTATATAAGACTGAGCCAATAAGAAGTGAGAGCTAATGCGCCAAGCAGTTATTTAATTAAGACAGTTTCTGTGTTGTTATTTTGGGGCTAAGATAGCTGGGTAGCCAGAATGACCACTTGGGCCGGGCCCTCATCAAATACATAACCAACCCAGTCCTATACTTTCACAGACACTATAATATGGTTGTAATTAAAAAGTGGAAAATATTGGACTGTCTTCAGCATATACTTAGTAGCAAATATTGCATTTATACTAATATCTGTGAACAGTTCAAAATTTATTACAAACCAAAATATTAAAGTGGTGTTTTGTCTTTTTTTTTTGAGACAGGGTTTCTTTGTAGCTTTGGAACCTGTCCTGGTACTAGCTCTTGTACTACAAGCTGACCTCACAGAGATCCACCTGACTCTGCCTCCCAAGTGCTCGGATTAGAGGCATGCACCATCATTGCCTGGCTTCTGCTTTTCCATATTTATGAAAATGTATTGGTCATACATGAACCTACTCTGTAATTCTAGTATATATATGTATATGTATATACTATATATATATATATATATATAACATCTTGAACTGTAGAATGCTAATATGCTAATATTAGTATTAAACATCTAAAGTGTTTAATATCTAGATGACTAGATAAAATATCAAGGTATCAAGGTTAACAAACATTTCTATACATACTGATTTTAGAAATCTCAAATTCTCAAACTGCCATGCTTACTAGCTTTCCGTGTAGTTTACTGAAGGGATATTTTTAGAAGTCTCTTAAGATACAAACTCATTGCTTGTAAATTGTTTGTATGTGTGTATCAGTGTGCCTGTGTGTGTAAGATCACTACATAATTTTTGACCCTGTAACTCTTCCTTTCATCTCTTTCAGCTACTTTTATGTATTGTACAATATCTCAGTACTTTTTCCCTTAATGTGTGCTGCAAATCAATAGCATTGTTTTATTTCCTTTCTTCTATGTTCTGTTTGTTGCTGGAGTTCTCTTAACAGTCCTAATAAGTCACACTAAAAGTAATGGATTGTATGTGATGAAACCAATCCCTGTTTCTAAAACAATTCTGCAAGAAAAGCATCACATGCACTCAATATAGTGAAACTCCTTGAAAATCATATTTATAAGAAGTCTTGTTCAAGTATTATCTTTATTTCTGTGGTAACTTAGCATGAGATTTGAGGGAAAGTGTGTTCTAAGGTTTATAAGTGCTAAATAAATAATATATCTACCCCTATAAAACTCATTACTACTAATGAAGTAGAAACAGCAAGAAGGCTACTGTTAGTGTTAGATAGTAATGGAATGCTGCGCACCACGCCCCCGTGTCTGCACTCTGTGAGCTGGCACCCAGTTCTCGAGCTTCGGGCACCGAGGCTGGAGGTTAAAATACACAGACACACACAGACAGAGAGAGAGCGACACGGGTCATCCTTGATTCCCCAAGAATGCCCCCTTTATTGTGTTCATGGGAAGATTATATAGAGATAGGCACGCCCCAGCCAAACCCACCAGAAACCACTCTCCTGTCATCAGGAACTCCTGAAGGTCTAGGGCTCAGAGCAGCTGTAGGCACTCAAATCAGGGGATTACAAGAAATTCGGGATCTGGGGTCTCACTGCTCCCAACAATTGAAAATATAAATGCACAATAATATTTTAACCAAAGATTTAATCCGAGAAGGCAGGCTCCCATTTGACCTTTTCTTCCTGTTTTAGTTCCTAAGGTCCTATAAGAACAAAACAGAAGAAAAAAAAAGTGGTTAAGGATAATTTGGTATTTGAAAGGGAATGGTTATTACAATTAAAGAATAAAATGCATTAAATACCAGAAAACCTGAGCATGAACCAAAAGAAAAAGTAAACACTGATAGGGAAGACAGTCTTATTAATTCATTGAAGAGTGTGCCTTCAACATGGAGGAAACTTGAGGATGCAATGCAGTAAATGTGGTCACCATTTCCTGGCAAAATCACAAGCACCAATTCATTTCAGCAGTGACATTACTGGAGATATAGATACATTAACACCATTTAGGAGAGTGTCCAGTGAGCAAATAAGGAATATAAAATATATTAATATTTAACAAACAAAGTGACAAACCCACAATTCCCATACACCAGATTCTACTTAATAATTCTATAATCCTTAAAAAACGAGCACTATAAATCATTGTAAAACAAGAGCAACATTGTTTAAAACATACTCACTTTCCAAATCAATTTATCCAATAGACATCAATGTGTGCTTTAATAAGTATTAATTCTAATAGTGAGTCATTACCCATTAACTTTTTCCTTAGTTTTTTGTCTAGCAATGAGCAGACATTTAAATAATCATACATTATACTTAAAATTAATTTAAATTGAATTAGTTTGTTGTTCTGCCATTGATATTTTTTCTTATCTAGATAAAAAAATGGTGTTTTTTTTTTTTTTGGTGTGTGTATATGTGAGTGTTCTATCCCCCTTCTTTTTTTTACCCAGAAATTTTCCTTTTTATTTTTAAAAGAAAATAAACTATCTTTTCTTCATTATATATATCAATCCAAGTTCCTATTCCCTCCCCTACTCCCATTCCCTCCACTTACCTCCCCACCCTTCCCCTCATCCACTCTTCAGAGAGGGTAAGACACATTGCTCTGGGGAAAGTCCCCTACTTTAACTAGGCTGAGCAAGGTATCCATCCAAAGAGAATAGGTTTCCAAAAGCCTGTACAAGCGGAAGGGATAAGTTCTGGTACCACTCCCAGTGGCCCCTCAGTCTGCCCCAGCCATGCAACTGTCAACCACATTCAGAGGGCCTAATTTGGCCCTATGCTTGTTCCTTCCCGGGCAGGCGGGTGTTGGTGAGCTCCCATTATCTCAGGTAAACTGTTTCAGTAAGTGTGTCCATCATGATCTTGACCTCTTTGTTCATAATCTAACTCTCAACTGTATTTTGGGAGCTCAGTCCAATGCTTCCACGCGAGTTTCTGCCTCTGTTTCCATTAGTTGCTGGATGAAGGTTCTATGGTGACATTTAAGATATTCATCAGTCTGACTACAGGGCAAGGCCATTTTGGGCACCATCTCCTCTATTGCTTAGGGTCTTAGCTGGGGTCATGGAATCTATTTCCCCCTTTAATCATCTCATGCTTTCAGTGTCCTAACAAAGAATATAACGTTAAATTTATCACTAAATGATATTTTGCTCTTTATTTTTATGCAATAGCTGAGAATGAGTTATTTTATTTGATTCTTGGCATATTTTGATTTACTATACAAGGAAGAAATGGAAGGGAAGATATAGTTTGAACACTTATCTCCTTGAACTCAAGTGTTGGAAACTAAATATCCAAAGTCATCTGCTCAGGTCATATATGTAAGTGATTGTAATGTGAAGCCTATCATATAATAGACTAATTGGATAATAGATTGACATAGAAGTGGCTTTCTTGCATTAGGAAATTTTCCATGTTTAATATTCTCAAGACTGCCATGCCAAGTCCTCTACTATGTCATAAGGACAAGAATGGACTAGTTGGAAATTGTGATAATATCAGTGCTGTGCTCTTTATCTCCATGGCCTCTAAAATAATAAGCTAAAAGAAAAAGAAAACAGTGGTTATCAATTCCTCAGGCATTAACACTTACAGTAAAAGCAAATAAATTATATCATAGAATGAAGAATGAAGTGCAGCTACAATGTCATTTCTTCTCAATGTAACTAAACATTGCTTCAGCCCCATTTGTTGTACCGTTTGTTGTAAAGTCATATTTTTATAATAAATCTATTTTTGTAATATATGGTTATTATTTAAAATAATTAGAAAAAGTAATTTATAATGTATAATTATAATATTTTGATTTGGCAGTTTATTTGCTATTGGCATGAACTATGTCCTTGCTGGATAATTTTGAATTGAAAAAAATATAATAAAAATAATTTCATTCTCCAAATTGCAACAGGTTAGTATCTCAAGGGAAAAAATAGTCACATGAACTAAAATTCAATCAGCAGTAAGTCCATGTGGTTGTATAAGGTGTTACCCAACATCTACAACTGATGTCTTTTGATTTTAATGTATCCTAATATAAAAACTTTTTTAAAAAAGCTGTCGAATAGATCAAAGTTATATAAGGCCAGAAATCAGAAGATAATTTCTATGTTTGCCTATTGACATCAGGTGGCTATCATTTTTGTCCTTATTTAATTTCTTGGTTGATGTGGGATTGCCTTCAGTATGATGTGAATACAATCAGTTAATAAAGAAGCTGCTTTGAGCCTATTAAAGTGCAGAATGGGGCAAGGCAAAATTACAAGCAGATATATTAGGAGAGAGTAGGCAGAGTTAAGGAGAAGCCATGTGCCTGTTGTAGGGGACAAACACCTCCGCTGGAGCCCATTAAAACTTTGCCAGCAGGCCATGACTGCATGGTGATACACAGATTAATGGAGATGGGTTAGTTTAGGAAATAAGAGCTAGCTAGCAATATGCTTAAGCTATTGGCCCAACAGTATTAAAATACAAATTAATGTCAGTGCAATTTCTATTTTCCAATATCCTCAGAGATAAAAAGAAATCTTGTTACTTTGTCAGTAACATCAATGTACATAATTGAATAAACAGGAAGACAAGAAGGCTTTTATTAATTTTAGATGTTTATCTTATTAATCACTTTAAAAAGTTCTATTCAAGTAATATATCTCTCCCGCAAAAAATGTAGACAACTTTTTCTTTTCCTAGTAACAACTAAATGATGCTACAGCCTAGTTTTAATATGTATTGTGTCTTATTGCATCTTATTAGGCCATGTGTGGTTAGTATCCCTGGGTAACTTTCTCCTTTTGGAAGGAAAATGGAGGCAGGGTAAACCTGGGTAAGAGGAAAAGTGAGGAGGGGAAATCAGGGCAGAGGAAGAAGGGGAAACAGATATTTGGATGTAATATATGAGAGAATAACAAATATGTGATACTAGTCTATGGGCTGGCTCTTAGCATTATATGTCTTCTTTCCAGTCTTGGCTTCAGCAGCATCATCTTATTTGATGTTGGCACAAGCCTCAATATCATGGCAATTGAAATCTACTAATCCCTTGATAAACTAAACAAATACTTTATGCTCATGTTTCTCCAGTCATAACATAACATAGTATTTTCTTGATCTGACATAATTGTAATAGTTTTAAGATCAAAAGATAGTCTATTAGCAGCCATTACTATATACCCATTTAAATTAAATTAGCAAATATTTTTGAACCTCAGAATAAAATGTGGGGGACACAAAAAGGAAAATTTTAAAAAGAAAGGCTAACAAACATGCATGATTTGTATATTAAAGGAAAGTTTACCTTGCAGTTTTCCATTCCTAAATACTTTTCAGGAATTAGTATTTTAATGTATGTTCATTCTGTCTACTTTGCTTTAAATGCTACCAACAAAACACATTGGAGCTGTGTCTCAATGTTTCATCTGGTCCTCTGGAGCTTATACTAATTGATCGATCTTCAAATTTATCAAATATCATTACAAAGGAACATGTCTTCTTTATTCCAGTCTTTGCTTCACCTTTTATATTATGCAACCTGGAATTTTAGTAGGAAATCCATCTAAAAGATGGTTGTAAAAATTGAGAAGCCACTAAATTCAAAGCTTTTTTATTGATGAAATTTTATTATTCTAGCACAGATTTCCCAATTGTAGCAGTTTCTGTCATGTCTCATAGAGGCTGTTTGTGGTGGTGGAGATGATAAAAGTAGGAGATATTTATACAAAGAGATATATTGTCATACCAGATAATACTGATTCCAAAATTGCTTTCCAATCAGAGTTTTGTGCATAGAAGCTGTTTGCAATAGTCTTTTATAATTTGATTTCTTCTAGTAAAAGTTTACAATGCTCATAAAACATGGATTTTATCAATATTTTAGTCTCAAATTATGCTTTATGGGATAAATTGTTGTCTAACATTTAAAAAAATTGGAAATATTTACAAACATAACCTGAATATTTAAATTTGAATTAATGATATTTTCATTATTCCTTTTATTATTAGTATCATCACTATTATTATTATTATTATGCTACTTAGTATTTAAAGTTGGTTCAACTAATGAGGACAATATATACCAAGTTGTAGACAGAGACTGTTTTTTTATTTCCTGGCCACCAGAATGCAAATAATCCCACAAAAACTATATCAGTTACAACAGTTGGTCAATATCTTGGGCATATTTTGGCTAGTTCTTACATCTTGAATTTTCCATTTCTATTAAACTATGAATCACCATGAGGCTATGGCCTACCAGTAACTTTCTGTCTGCCATCAAACAATAACAGACTTACACCATTTCAGGGCAATGTACTGCCTTCCATGATTCACAAAATGCTTAGATATATGTTAAAAATTGGCATGATTATTAGTATTTTTGTAAAAACCTAGAGTTATTAATCTCTAGGAAGAAAAATAAGATATGAGACAAACAGAAACTGAAGTATTTTATCATTCCAGTTCTTCTAAGAATAGAATATAGACTTTTGCATTAAAAGATCTGTATGATGTGACAACCTTCATAAGACAATGAGGACAAAGGAGAAATTAAGCTTAATCATTTCATAGTTTGTTTGATAATAACTGGAAAGAGGCACAATTGCAGTAGGATGAGGGATGGTGAGATAGCGATAAGGGAAATGCAAATTAAAACAACTTTGAGATACCATCTTACACCTGTCAGAATGGCTAAAATCAAAAACAGCAATGATAGCCTTTGCTGGAGAGGTTGTGGAGAAAGGGGCACACTCATTCATTGCTGGTGGGAATGCAAACTTGTGCAACCACTTTGGAAATCAGTGTGGCGATTTCTCAGGAAATTTGGGATCAACCTACCCCAAGATCCAGTAATACCACTATTGGGAATATACCCAAGAGATGCCCCATCAAATGACAAAAGTATCTGTTCAACTATGTTCATTAGCAGCATTGTTTGTAATAGCCAAAACCTGGAAACAACCTAGATGCCCTTCAATGGAGGAATGGATGAAGAAAGTGTGGAATATATACATATTAGAGTACTACTCAGCGGTAAAAAACAATGACTTCTCGAATTTTGCGTGCAAATGGATGGAAATAGAAAACACTATCCTGAGTGAGGTATCCCAGACCCAAAAAGAGGAACATGGAATGTACTCACTCATAATTGGTTTCTAGCCATAAATAAAGGACATTGAGCATATAATTTGTGATCCTAGAGAAGCTAAATAAGAAAGTGAACCCAAAGAAAATCATATAGACATCCTCCTGGAGAGGGGAAGTAGACAAGATTGCAGGGCAAAAATTGGGAACTTGCAGGTGAGGTGGCAAGGAGCAAAGGGGAAATGGGATGAGAAACATGAGAAGGGGAGGATGGGAGGAGCTTGGGGGATTGGGATGGTTGGGATATAGGAAGGGAGGATACGGGAGCAGCGAAGTATATATCCTAACTAAGAGAGCCATCTTAGGGTTGGCAAGAAACTTGACTCTATAGGGGTTAGCAGGTGTCCAGGGAGATGTCCCCAGCTGGTACCTTGGGCAACTGAGGAGAGGGAACCTGAAATGACCCTATCCTATACTGATGAATATCTTGCATATCACCTTAGAACCTGCATCTGGCGATGGATCGAGGTAGAGACAGAGTCTCAGTTTGGAGCAACGGTCTGAGCTCTTACAGTCCAAATGAGGAGCAGAAGGAGGGAGAACATGAGCAAGGAAATCAGGACCACGAGGGATGCACCCGCCCACTGTGACAGTGGAACTGATTTATTGGGAGCCCACCAAGGCCAGCTGGTCTGGGACTGAATAAGCATGGGTTGAAACTGGACTCTCTGAGCATGACAGACAATGAAGGCTGATGAGAAGCCAAGGACAATGGCACTAGGTTTCGATCCTAATACATGAACTGGCTTTGTGGGCGCTTAGCCTGTTTAGACGCTCACCTTCCTGGACATAGATAGAAGACCTTCGTCTTCCCGCAGGGCAGAGAATTTGGACTGCTCTTCAGTATCAAGAGGGAGGGGGAATGGTGTGGGGGGAGGAGAAGAGGAGTGGGGATAGGGGGAGGGGAGTGGGGGGAGGGGGCAATATTTGGGAGGAGGGGAGGGAAATGGGAAACGGGGAGCAGGTGGAAATTTTAATTAAAAAAGAATAAAAATAATAAAAAAATCTGCAAAATCGACATGCTAAGAGCTGAAGGGATCATCATCCCAAATTTATAGCTTCTGATTAGCTTCCTCACTTCCTCCTACCTTATTCATTAATAAAGTGTTTATTAAAAATCAAAAAAAAGAATGCAAATGAGAAAATTAGCAACTCAGTTTGTTTGAATTCTTTGGTATCAATTTAAAGCAATAAAGATATTTCCTGTAGATGTATGGAATTTCCTCTGTGAGGAACTATCATGAGCATCAGGGGAAATGGGGAATGTCTTCGAGTTCTTCATGTACTTGCTGATCCTAAAAGACTCTTTGGTTTAAGACAGGGTTTCATTCTCTAACAGCTTTGTCTGTCCTGGAATTTTCTCTGTATACCAGGCTGGCCTCAAACTCACAGAGATACATCACTTCTTCCTCCTGAGTGCTGGGATTAAAGGCATGTGACATCACCACTTGACCCTCAATGTTTTTCAACTTAAAATACATAAATATGAAATAACTAATTTAGAGTTGTATTCAAGAAAGTATTGAGGCTGGACTGAAAGACAGGGAAATATATTAGGACATGATTGGACAAGGGTATCCTTACTTTGGAAATTGGCTTGCAGTACAACTTCCAAAATTCACAATGAAAGTCACTGACTTATAGAGATATATAAATATTTTCTAAATCAAATGTTAAAATAACAAGAAACAAGGCCAAAGTTATGATTGTATGTAGCTTTTTGGTAGACTTTCAGTTCTCTTGTGGCTCTTTTCTGGAAATCTCACAGGGAAGACTTTTGCTGTTTCCAAAAGAGAGAACTTACATCCCAACATTCCTGTGATATAAAGTATTTCCTTATAAGTTAAAATATAATTATGTTCACAACAGAAATTTCTCCATGATTTTATTTAAATTACTTAGTCACTGTTTAAACATAATAGCCTTTAAAAAGACTAATAAGGTATGATTCATCTTTGATTAATTCACACCTATGTCCCTGGACATTTCCTTCCAATATGCTCCATCTTTCTTAGTCTGTGTAATTTAAAAAAATGTCTTAAAATAATTTTAATAAACTATAAATTTACTTAATACCGTTTCATCCTGAAATTATTTTCTATAACAAAGACAAAGGTCTGGTTATTTATATCTCAAGTCCCTCCAAAATTACAGAAACAACTCATGTTGCTTGCAGATTAATGGAGCTGTGTTCTTATCCCTGCCACTAAAGACAACACAACATGTATTCAGGGAGATAAAAAGTAATATAATAGTGGATTTTCAAAATTAGAGCAAACTATATGATAAATTATAGTACAAATGCTAAAATACAATATAAAATATAGCATAATGCTAAATTAAACATAAAAATCACGTTATATTAATTGACAATAATCAAAGTTTTAGGGTAAGTATTAAATCAGAATAGGGTTTGTCACTATGTAAGCAAATAATTTCCAAGGTCACGGATAATATAAAGAGACTGCGAATTCAAATCATAGCTATCACAATAAACAGCATATTTTAGGAAAGTGCATTTACAAAATATGATAAGTTTTCGGAGCCCCTCCACTTCTGTGGCTTATGCACTCGACAATGTGCTTATCGAGTCCTTATTGATATACTTAAGCAAAATAGATGAAAAAATACTTTGTTGACTGCTTTGCTGCTGCTTTTCTTTTATTCTCACTCATCTCCACAGGGAACATATAGAGCAAAGAATGTGATTTGCTTAGCTGAAATTTAGTTTTCAGAAGGATTTGTAAAAAAGGGTAAAGATAGAGGTACAATTAATCTGACAACTTTTTTATTTTTTTTGTATTTAATAAATTTATTTATTTATTTATTTATTTTTATTCTTTTTTAATTAAAATTTCCACCTGCTCCCCGTTTCCCATTTCCCTCCCCCTCCTCCCACATATTGCCCCCTCCCCCCACTCCCCTCCCCCATCTCCACTCCTCTTCTCCTCCCCCCACTGCATTCCCCTTCCCTCTCCATACTGAAGAGCAGTCCAAATTCCCTGCCCTGGGGGAAGACCAAGGTCCTCCCACTTCTATCTAGGTCCAGGAAGGTGAGCATCCAAACAGGCTAAGCTCCCACAAAGCCAGTTCATGTATTAGGATCGAAACCTAGTGCCATTGTCCTTGGCTTCTCATCAGCCTTCATTGTCTGCCATGTTCAGAGAGTCCAGTTTCAACCCAGGCTTATTCAGTCCCAGTCCAGCTGGTCTTGGTGGGCTCCCAATAGATCAGTTCCACTGTCACAATGGGTGGGTGCACCCCTCGTGGTCCTGACTTCCTTGCTCATGTTCTCCCTCCTTCTGCTCCTCATTTGGAGGAATGGATGAAGAAAGTGTGGAATATATACATATTAGAGTACTACTCAGCGGTAAAAAACAATGACTTCTCAAATTTTGCATGCAAATGGATGGAAATAGAAAACACTATCCTGAGTGAGGTATCCCAGACCCAAAAAGAGGAACATGGAATGTACTCACTCATAATTGGTTTCTAGCCATAAATAAAGGACATTGAGCATATAATTTGTGATCCTAGAGAAACTAAATAAGAAAGTGAACCCAAAGAAAAACGTATAGTCATCCGCCTGGATAGGGGAAGTTGACAAGATTGCCGGGCAAAAACTTGGAACTTGCGGGTGAGGTGGCATGGGGCTAAGGGGGAATGTGGTGAGAAACGTGAGAAGGGGAGGATGGGAAGAGCTTGGGGGATTGGGATGGTTGGGATATAGGAAGGGTGGATACGGGAGCAGTGAAGTATATATCCTAACTAAGGGAGCCATCTTAGGGTTGGCAAGAGACTTGACTCTAGAGGGGCTCGCAGGTGTCCAGGGAGATGTCCCCAGCTGGTACCTTGGGCAACTGAGGAGAGGGAACCTGAAATGACCCTATCCTGTACTGATGAATATCTTGCATATCACCTTAGAACCTTCATCTGGCGATGATCGAGATAGAGACAGAGACTCAATTTGGAGCAACGGTCTGAGCTCTTAAGGTCTGACAACTTTTAGTATGGAAGCCTTGCACTCTCTTGTAACAGAAAACAATGTATAGGAAAACAAAAGTAGTCAGGATTTCAATTAGGAAGGAACTTTTAAAGAAAGCCTGTTACATCGTATTTCATGACATTTAGGGAAAATTGACTGTCAAAAATACTTTGTTCTTTATTGTTTTTGCTTTTTCTCTTAGGTAATATACTCTTGCTAACATTTCCAGTCTAATGTGTTTTAAACAGTTGAAAGAAAATGCTTATAGATTTCCTTTCCTTTATGTATGAAGTTCTTAAAAATAAATCTGAGTTCTTTTTATCCTTTTACTAAAAATATAGTAAGAGAAAACTAGGTAGGCTGCCTGTAGACCTCTTCTCTCTGTGTTACCCAAGAAACAAGGCCCCAGTCTCAGCACAAGAGCTGTAGCAGAACATCAGCTGCAGCCTTTTTGTATCTTTCCACACAACTCCAGTGGATCTTCCACCTTTATCCTCCCTACCCCAACTTATTGCCTTGTCCAAGGCCTTCAACAAGCACCCACTGAGAAACTAAAGTCAGCTCCTCCCAAGGGAACAAGTACCTTGAAACAAATTCAGACCTACGACTCCTGAGAGCCAATCCCAGAAAGTATCATCCAAATTTCTATAGCTGGAAACCTGCTGTGGTCTTCTTTCTTTTCTGACTCTTTCTCTATTGTATCACAAAGAAATTTTCCTTCAAACTTCCCTTCTCCAATTTAAATCAATTTTCCAGCCCCGATTATAAGAGGGCATTATCTGTGAAGACACCCACTAAAAAGTCCAGGAAAACAGAAAACAGTCATCACAGTCTCTGAAAATGCAAAGAAGAAATAGAAACCAAGGAATTAAAACCAACACAAGAAAGACACATCAAGAAAACAGCACCTACACCTTTAATCTTACAAACCACAGATGCCAAGGAGCTTGAACAAAAACAAATCAATACAGCAGGGACAATATGTCTCTACTGAAGCCTAGCTTTCTTACAACAGACACTGAATATTCCATTATAGCTGAAGCACAAGAAAAAGACTTTAAAACCAACTATATGGAGGTGATAGAGTTTCTTAAAGAGAAAATAAATAACTTCTTTAAAGAAATCAAAGAAAGGAAAACACAAACAGATATAAACAAAACAAAAATGAATAAAATCATCCAAAACCTGAAAATGGAAAGAGAATCAATAAAGAAAACACTAATTAAGGAAGTTCTTGAAAAAAAAGTTAAGAATTCAAACAGGTACTGGAGATGGGAGCTTCAACAACAGAAAAAAAGTAGATCTAAGAGAGAATCTGAGGCATTGAAAATGCTATAGGAAAAAATGGATAGTTCAATCAAAGAAAATGTTAAACATAAAAATTTCAGACACAAAATTTTCAGGAAATTTGGATACTATACAAACCAAAGAATGATAGATGTATGGGAAGGGTAAGAAACTCAACTAAAAGACCAAGCAAATGTTTTCAACAAAATCATAGAAAAATATTTTTCTTAGTCTAATGAAGGAAATACCTGTGAATGTCTAGGAAGCATACAAAATACAAAGCATATTGGACCAGAAAAGAAATTCCCCTGCCACACAATAATCAAAACACTAAAAATATAAAATGAAGAAAGAATATTAAAAACTCAATCTGAAAAAGACCAAGTAAGAGACAAAACAAACCTATCAGAAATCTCCCTGAGCTTTGAATGGAGATTCTAAAATCTAGAAAGGTCTAGACAGATGTGCTTCAGGCTCAAAGAAACCAAAGATGCTAGGCTAGACTACTATAATCAATAAAATGTTCAATCACCATAGATACAGAGAATAAGATATTCCATAAAAAAGTCAAACTAAAAGAGTATTTATCTACAAATCTACATCTACAGAAAGTACTAAATGGAAAATTCCACCTAAGGATGCTAACTAAACCTATGAAAATGCAGGAATTTAATAAACTCACACCAACAAAATCTAACACACACATAAACCACCACCAACAACAATAACAATAACAACAGCAAAATAATTGAAATCATCAATCATTGAAATCTCTCAATATCAATCATTTCAATGTCCCAATAAGAGGCACACACTAATAGGATGGATTCTAAAAAACAATCCATCTTTTTGTTGTACTCAACACAAAGAATAGACATAAATAAAATCAAAAACTAAGAGTAGAGCATGACAACTGACCAAGAAAATCTAAAGACTCATAAGGACATATTTTTAAAACTTTTACTCAACGAATCTAAGAGAAATGAATAGTTTTCTTGATATATATTATTTTCCAAAATAAAATTAAATTTACCAAAATTAAATCAAGATCACCTAAACATTTTAAATAAATCTATATCACCTGATGGAAAAGTAGCAGTCATTAAAATTATCACAACTACAAGAAAGTCAAGTGTTCAAAATTTTGACTCAAAATTCTACTAGACTTTCAAAGAAGAGTTAATTCTTCAAATTATTCAACAAAAATTGAAATAGAAGGAACATTATCAAATTTAATTTATGAGGTCAAATTACCTTTATCCACAAATCATATAAAGACTCAAAAGAAAGAGAATTATATACTGAGTTCCCTTACTTTTGAACACAGATGCAAATATTCAATAAAATATTTACAAACCAAATCCAATAACTCACAAAAAGATCATCCAACATGATCAGTTAGACTTCATCCAAAATAGGCATGGATGATTCAATATATAAAAAAACAATATATGTAATTCACTATATGAACAAATTGAAAGAACAAAAGATTATCAACTCATTATATACATAGAAGGTCTTTGACAAAACCCAACAGCTCCTTATGATAAAAGCCCTGAAGTGATTAGAGATACAAGGGACATAACTAAACACAATGAAGGCAATTCACAATAAGATTATAGCAACATCAAATTAAATTGAGAGAAACTCCGGCAAAATAAAGAGAAAGACAAACTTGTCCACTGTCTTCATATTTATTCATAACAGAACATGAAGATTTAGTTGGAACAATAAGACTAAAAGATATCAGGGGGATACAAACTGAAAAGGAAGAAGTCAAAAGATTGTTAATTGTAAATGAAATTATAGCATACATAAAAGACACTAAAAATTCCACCAGAGAACCCCAACCACTGATCAACACTTTCAGCAAAATATCTGGATAAAAGATTAGCTTAAAATTTATTATTATTACTGACCGACTGAAAAGGAAATCATGGAAACAATACCTTTCATAATAGCCTCAAATCGTATAAATTATTTTAGAGTAATTCTGACCAAACTTTCAAAAGACTTCAAGTCATTGAAGAAAAATAAAAACTTCAAGAAAATGAAGAAAAAAATCTTCCATGATTATGGATACCTAGGATTAACATAGTAAAATGTCCATCTTAACAAAAGAATCCACAGATTCATTGCATTCTCCCTCAAAATTCTAGCAAAATTGTTTATATATGTTAAAAGGATAATTCTCAATGTCATATGGAAAACAAATAGAATTCAGGATAGGTAACCCTGAATAACATAAATAAAATACAGTATAGGTAACCCTGAATAACATAAGAACTGCTAAAGTTTCTTCTCTTTCTGATTTTAAGTTATATTACAGAGCTATAGTAATAAAAATTGTATAGTATTGGCATAAAAAGAGACTTGGTAAGCAATGGAATCAAACTGATGACAGATATATGTTCACACATTTAGGGTCGTTGATTTTTGATGAAGAATCCACAAAGGATACAGAAGCTGAGAGGGAAATCAGGAAACATTACCTTTCACAATAGCCACAAATAGCATAAAGTATCTTGGGGTAACACTAACCAAGAAAGGGAAAGACCTATTTGATAAGAACTTTAAGTCTTTGAAGAAAGAAATTGAAGAAGATACTAGAAAGTGGAAACATCTCCTATGCTCTTGGATAAGAAGGATCAACATGGCAAAAATGGCAATCCTACCAAAAGCAATCTATACATCCAATGCAATCCCCATCAAAATTCCAACACAATTCTTCACAGACTTTGGAAGAACAATAATCAAAAATCCAGGATAGCAAAAACAATCATATGCAATAAAGGAACTTCCAGAGGCATTACCATCTTTGACATATAACCCTATTACAGAGCTACAGTGATGAAAACAGCTTGATATTGGCATAAAAACAGAGATGTTGACAAACAGAATAAGATTGAAGGCACAAATATTAATCCATATACCTATGAACATCTGATTTTTGACAAAGAAGTAAAAATTATACAATGTCAACCTTATGAGGATAATTATGTCCATGTAATATTTCACTCAGAGTGGAAGAAAAAGAAAATCATAGTGAAAGACCACAAGTTTAGAAGAAAAGTATTTGGAATATTTCATGTGTGATAGTGACCTCAGGGTCCACTCTTTGACTTTCTTTCTCTCCTTTTGCATGATCATTTCTATTCTAAAGAAAAATTTACATAAATGACTACGGCATTTATCACTAAGTGTTCTTATTTTACATGCATAACCCAGAATGCCTGGTGATATTCAGATAATACATAACAGCCCTCTTTGTTATCCTCCTGTGTATCAATGTAAATCATGCCATCTGTCAAATTTAACTTGTTATGAAAGTTACACACTTATCTAAGGATTTGCAAGAGCATTTCTCAGAAGGTCAACTCAATTGCTATATTACAGTCAGAGAGGAGTTTAAAAATACAAGACACATCCTAGAGAATGAGTACTTTTATCAACAGATAACATTGTATTCATTGCCTACCTTTATCTCTTTCTCTCCCTGTAAAATTCTTCATGATTCCCTCCAGTTGATAATTCTGAATGGTGTAGAACAATAGATACTTAATCTTCTCACTATGTCAGACTATAGGAAAACTTGATTTTCTTAACACCAAACATTTCCCCCCTGAATGTGGGTTTTTAAGAGAAGAATAGATGGAGTTGAAACTAGAAAAAGTAGGATTTCAAACTTACTTGGATATAAAGAAGTGACTTTTAAAAGGGCTATATTTTGCCTTATGGTTGCATCAAAAAAGCTCATAATGATAATTTAGGCATGGGAGTTAGTTTCCAGAGCAGGAAACTACGCAGTCACATCTTGGACACAGAAAAGAAACAGAGAGCAAACTGAAATTAAAGAGAGGTTATAAACTATTAAAGCCCAAACACAGTGATGCATTTCTCTCAGCAAGGCTCCACCTTCTAACATCCTTGAATGCCTCCAAACAGCACCACCAAGTGGAGACCGACTGTTCATATATATGTGTCTATGGGGACCATTTCTCATTTAAACCACTACAGCCAAAAATTGTTTTAACACTTAAAACCTCAGGGGAAACTCCAGTGTGTCTTGTGAGTTTTATAAGGTGCATGAATCTTCCACCTTCATCCACAATACAACTGTCAGGACAGGGACACATAACACTCCCCACAGTTTTCACACACAAGCATTATATTTGGTTTAGCTTCCACTCCCTCAATCCCTGAAAGTAGAAATGTCACTCCAATTTATGGAACTTTGAGAAACACAAACCACATTTAAGCCCTAGAATGTGAAATTATATATATATATATATATATATATATATATATATATATATATATAAAAATATATATCTTTACTGTCTTTGCCTTTTTTCTTTTTTTTCAGATAGTCTGTGAAAATATGTTCCCTATAGTTCCTTATAATGTTGAAATTGCACAGAAAGAGAAGTGACTGTTATAAAATTAAGATTATTATGCATGTAGAGGCAGCATAGTGCCCTACCCGGGAGTGTGTTTTCTCCTTTTGACAGCTCTAGTCCTTTTCATCCAGCACCTGACAACACCACTATTGGCAATAACGTCCTCACTTGCTTTTTCCAAACTTTTATGAATGTCATTTGGCCTTATGCTTTTTGTAGCCAACAGGAGTGTATGCTCTGTGCATTTTCTGGTGTCATATCTGGCAGCCTTTCTGTGAAATTACTCCAGTGCACTCATCTCATGGCAGCGAAACTAGAGGGAAATGGACAAGTACTTCAGAGATTTCTGAAGACTCATTCTGATTTTTGTTGTTTTATTTATTTTTTAAACAAAACCTCTACAGAAGATGGATGAAGAAAATGCAAACCCATAAACATAGCAATTGCTTCTCAAGTGTGTTCCTTCACGGTTTTAAAATACATAAATATGGAAAAATAAAAACTATCATCTAAAATGAATTTAGAGATATGTGTGAATATAACAGAAGGGAGCTGAAGTGAGAAAAGGATGTTGAACACAAAGAAAACTTTGAAGATAATAACAAAAACAGGAATCTATAGGGCAAGGGGAGAACTGTGTGAATTGTGAGTGGAGAAACATGAGTTTTGAAATCAGAAAGGCTGCTGAGATTTTGAACAATCCTTTAGTTAGTGTAATTTATTTTACTTCATGTAAATATACTTGTGTATTAATTAGATCAATTACTATGAGATTTAGTAGAAGTGAGTTGTATACTAATGAGCATATCAAAATCAATTTTCAATGATACAGGGAAACATAGGTCCTTGAGGCAATAAGTGGGTTCCTTACATTTATAAAACTGTACAAAAATTTAGAAGCCTACATATTTTAGCTAAAGACCTTCAGTATTGATGCAGACAAGGAATATCGGTACAAACTATATGAATAAATTGAGGTCTAGGACATTGTACACACACAAAGGAAAATAGAGAAAGACTATACTTTCTGATCTTTCCTTCTCAACTGTTTGCAGTTGTCAAACTCCAAATCCAGTTACATCAGAAGAAGTAAATTTGTAAAAAAAAAGAAAAGAAAAAAGAGAGAGAAATGTATTAAATAATTATAAAGCAGTAAACAAACAAAACTAAAATGTGTGAAGCAAAATATAATAAGATCACCCATCTGTGCTCTCTCAGTGTCTACAGCACATCTACCCAGGACCTTTTGGCTTTCATGGTTTCCATTGAGAAGTAAAGTATAATTCTGATAGGTTTACCTTTACATGTTACTTGACCTTTTTTCTTTGCAGCTCTTAATATTCTTTCTTTATTCTGTATGTTTTGTGTTTTAATTATTATATGGCAAGGAGATGGGTTTCTATTTTTGATCCAGTTCCTAAATATAACCCCAGTAGCATAGACTCTGAGAGCAACAATAAATAAAAGGGACCTCCTGAAACTGAGAAGTTTCTGCAAAGCAAAGGACATAGTCAATAAGACAAAAAGGCAGCCTACTGAATGGGAAAAGATCTTCATCAATCCTACATCAGACAAAGGACTGATGTCCAAAATATATAAAGAACTCAAGAAACTAGACATTAAAAAACTGGGTACAGAACTAAACAGAAAATTTTCAACAAAGAATCTCAAATGTTCAAAACATACTTAAGGAAATGTTTGACATACTTAGCCATTAGGGAAATGCAAATCAAAACAATGCTGAGATACCATCTTACACATGTCAGAATGACTAAGATCAAAAACACCGATGATAGCTTATGATGGAGAGGATATAGAGTAAGGGCAACAGTCATTCATTGCTTGTGGGAATGTAAACTTGTACAACCACTTTGAAAATCAGTATGGTCGTTTCTCAGAAAATAGGGAATCAAGTTACTTCAGGACCTAGCATTGCCAAATTTGGGAATATACCCCAAAGATGTTCAATCATACTACAAAATTATTTGTTCAAATATGTTTGTGTAATAGCCAGAACCTGAAAACAACCTAGATGATGGCCTTCAACTGAAGAATGGGTAAAGAAAATGTGGCACAATTACACAGCAGAATACTACTCAGTGGAAAACAAAACAAAACCCCCCAAAAAATGACACCTTGAATTTTGCAGCCAAATGGATGGAATTAGAAAACACTACCCTGCATGAAGTAACACAGACCTAAAAAGATGAATATGGTATGTACTCACTCATAAGTGGATACTAGCTATAAACAAGGATATTGAACCTTTAGTTTATGATCCTAGACAAGATAAAAAATAAAGTGAATCCAAATAAAAGCATATATTGATCCACCTGGAAATTGGAAACAGACAAGATCACCTGACAATATTGGGAGCATAGGGTTGAGGGGGAAAGGGAGGATGGAAGGGAAAGAAGATGAGAGAAGGGAAGGGTGGGAGAGAACTTGAGGGAATGGGATAGTCGAGATGGAGGAAGGATAGAGATGAGAACAAGGAAAGAAATATCGTGATTGAGGGAGTCATTATAGGGTTAGCAGAAACCTGACTCTAAAGAAATTCCCAGGAATCCATAAGGATGACCCCAGCTAAGACCCTAAGCAATAAAAGAGATGGGGCCCGATCTTGACTTGTCCTTTAGTCAAACTGATGAATATTTTAAATATCACCATAGAAACTTCATCCAGTAAGTGATCGAAACAGAGGCAGAAACCCACATCGGAGCACTGTAGTGAGCTCCCAAAGTCCAGTTGAAGAGTGGGAGGAATGAGAATATGAGCAAAGAGGTCAAAACCATGATGGGTTCATCCACTAAAACAGTGCACCTGAGCTAATGCGAGCTCACTAACACCAGATGGACTGGGAAGGACCAAGCATAGGACCAAATTAGTCCCTCTGAATGTGGCTGACAGTTATATGGCTGGGGCAGACTGCGGGACTACTGGGAGTGGCACCAGGATTTATCCCTACTGCCTGTACTGCCTTTTTGGGATCCTATTCTCATTGGGTGTATACCTTGCTCAGCCTAGATACAGTAGGCAGTGCCTTGGACCTTCCACAAAGCAATGCCCCCTACCCTTTCTGAAGATTGGATGAGGGTGTTGTGGGAAGGTGTGTTGAGGAAATGGGAGGAGGAAGAGAGTAGGAACTTGGATTGCTATTTTTTAAAAATGCAATAAAAAAATCACTCATAAGTTTCAAAGTCATTCTTTCATCTGTGCCATAATTATGTTAATGATGGAACAAGGGAAACTGGGTGCAAAAATAGGATAGTGTTGCTCATTTTTTTGTTATAATTTATTTGATAAAGTAGAAAGTACTTGCTTGCTGAGATTACTCTGGTGCTTTGACAAGTAGCATGCTGAGAGAACAGCAATGTTTATATATATTCTTTTTTCCCTGACACATGTATGTACATATAATGTACATGCATTATATATACATTACATATGTGTGCATAAATATAGAAAGATTAGTAGGAAGAGTAATAGGAACACTGACATAAAGAGAGAGCTATTATTCTTATAAGAACTTTTTTTTTCAGGCTATTTGCTTAGTTTTATTTTGTGACTCCTGTGACACATTGTTAAAACTGATAGTTATGATTCTCACTCACATGACTTTGATGTAGACATATTCTCTACTGCTTGATTCTGAGAAAATTATTAACACTGGAGCTACTTTTGTTGTATAATACAACAACTTCTGACCACAAGTATATAAAGAACTTGCCCCTTGATTAATTTTCTGCAATTATCAGTAATGTATGTGCATTAGTGGTTGCTAACAAGTGATAGGATGCAGCAATAATTAGAGCATAGACCTGGATCTCTAATAAGAGAGAGAATAAATTATTTTAAAAGTTTTCTACAACTTTTGCGAACTGTATTGAAATTATGTTTTTCCAACAGACCTTGAAAAGCAATATAATTTCTCTGAAGTGCTACCTACACCAAATCTGTGACAGTATTTTATGAAGCTTTTAAGGGAAAATAAGGTATACATACACACACACATTGAATAGTTAACAAATGAATAGCTGTAGTTTAAATGCTGGGTGAATGGACTGTCTCACAGAGAAACATTGTCTTTTAGTAGTTAGTAATATCTTAAGAGTTTGATCTTTGGAAGCATGCTCATGACAGAGATAATGGGGTCCAAGCCTCTTTTGCATCTTTTGTGATTCATGGAACTGAAAAGTTACTATCTTTACTCTGTAATGTGAGTCTTCTTTGATACATTGCCTTTAAACTTTGTTGGTTCATAGATCATTCACGGGAATAAGTAAAACCTTGAGTATAAGGAAGACTTTCTCAAGGGCTGTGTTTCTTTTTTTTTTTTTTCAAGGGCTGTGTTTCACTAGGTTTGCTACAGAGCTGCAGCAGTGTTCTGTTTCTCCAGATTTCTGCAGAGTGCTGTGTTGTTGCAATGATATTTCCAGATATTTTATCATAGTGATACAAACCTTATAAATGCAAAATTTTGCCCAAATAAGAAAAAAAACATTTGCTATAAATGGGAAACTTTTAGTTTGATTGCTTTGTAGATATTGGAACATGTGAAATAATTTCACAATAATTAATTTAATATGCAACTAATGTCCTAGAGTTGAAAGTACATTTTAGAACACTATTTAATTTAATTATAATAATACTGTTTGTTCTTGGTATAACTGTAACAATTATCTAAAACAAGGTGGTTTATACAAAAATATATCTTCTGAACAACAAAAGATCTATAATAATAGTGATGATCGAAAATAACCTAATTAGTAGAGCATGACTTCTTTCAGAACGTTTCAAGAACTTTCAGTGGAATCTATTTATTGCCTGCTTTGGTTTCTCTTATTGGACATTTTCTTTGCATAGGGGCTACATCTTTCCAATCTTCAAATTCTCTGCTCCATTTTGGTGTTAGTTGCTCTGTGCTTCCTAAGTAAACCTCCTTCCATTCTTTTACCAAATCATTTGCAATTTCAGTTTGATACCTCCAGAATAGTATCTGCTTCTCCAGGTCCTTCAGTTTATACTCTGAGATTTATTTTTGCCACTGTAAAATAAAATCTTTAGGTGCTAGGATATAGGAACTGAAATATTTGAGAGGAAGAAAATTAGGGTAGAGCTTATACCCTTCTTGAGTTCTTGTAATAGAAAATTTGTTTTAATTTGGACAGATATATCAGTCAAGATAAATTAGATTATGGAATATCAAATAGCCCCCACATATTGATGGCTTAATATAGCAAATGTTTCTTTTTCCTTAAATTAAATATCTTTTGTAGTATCTGTGGTGATTTGAATAAGAATGACCCATTTATAGATTTGGATGTTTGTCCACTACAGGGGAACTATTTGAAAGAATAACGAGCTGTGACTTTGTTGGAGGAAATGTGTCATTGGAAATGAGAGTTGAGATTTCAAAAGCTGTTGTCTAGCCCAGATTCCTCCCCCCCCTTTGCCTGTGAACCAGAATGTAGCTCTCAGCGACTGTTCTAGTACTCTATGAGCTGCCATGTTCCCTACCTGAGGATAATGGGCTAAGCCTCTAAAACTGTAAACAAACCTCCCATTAAATTCTTTCTTTTGTAAGAGTTGCTATGGTTGTGTTGTCTCTTCACAGTAGTATTACAGTAACTAAGAAAATATCCTCAAACAAAGACTAAGACTGTAAGTATGAACTTTCAGTAGCTCCCTTCAAAGCATGGTGATAAGATGATACATCCTAACAGTTCCTTTCTTTCTAGACTAGCTACTGAAAGCTCAAATGTGGATGCTCATATTTTACTGCCCATACTTAACTCCTTAAGAGCCTGTGTCAAACTTACTGACTAGAATAATGGTGAGTAGACATACTTACTCACAAAAAGTATGGATATCATAATGCATAATGCAGTTTACATTATGGTATGAAGAAAATGGACTTGATACTATGGAATAATCCCTTTGTATACTGTGAAGGTGCTATGATTGGTTTATTAATCAAACTGACTAACCAATAGCTGAACAGAATATGGTTAGGTAGGAGGGCAGAGCTGGTAATTCTTTGAGGAGAAGGAAAAGGGAAAAGTCAGAGGAGTCACCAGCAGATGCAAGGAGAAGCAAGACTAGCATGTCATACTGAGTAAAGGTACCAAGCTACATGAAAGAGCATAGACAAGAAATATCAGGTAGCTTAAATGTAAGAGTTAGCTAGTAATAATCCTGAGCTATTAGCTGAGCATTTATAATTAATATAAACCTCAATGTTTTTATGTGGGAGCTGTTGGCAGGACAGATACTTCAGCCTCCCTTAGCATTGTCTTGTTGGGGTTATTTTGTCTTTTCTGTTTTGTTTTGTTTTCTAGTGTGAAGATATTAATATGACAATTATATTCAACACTCTGAATAGCAATTTAGAAGGAACCTGTTAACACATCATCTACATATTTTCCATCTCATGAATTGTGTTAATAAAATAATAGACTACCATATTTTAATGTATACTAGCTCAACATTCAATCTGAAATTTGCCCATCTACTGCTGTTTCTATAAAGTTAAACATTTCTGTAGGGTGATGAGGAAGATGTGAAATTATATAATAAAATATTATGAACAACAAGCACTTTGTATAGATTGGGTTTTTTTGCTATTGTTTTCATGTGATTTTTCATTCAAGAGAAGGTATAATCTTTTGTTCTTTTTTTTCCAGTGGAGGGTCAAACAAAGAACAGTGGCCAATGGAAATTATCGTGAATCATTGACGAAAATTTAAACTCAGAAGAATTTGAAATAGACTTTAGGTATTTGCAGTAATGCTGGGTTCCTAAGGAAAAGCTTGAAAGCCGCCTTGGCTGTATCAGATTTATTTAGAACATTCTTTTCCTGACTATAGAAAAGACTTAGTCTCATTTGCTCAACTTGAGAAAATCAAAATTGAAGTATTTTTATATGAATATATGTTATAACATGATTTACATGAAAACATCTTACAAAGTAGAGTAAATTATAGAAGTACTTGATTAATTTATGAAAGAAAAAGCGTGACGGTTAATTTGAGATTATGAGAGTTGATAAAACTGCAGATATACCTACTCATCTAAAGTTTTTCAAACCCTGGAACTGGGAGTTACAATACATTTACTATCTCTGCCTCGTGGCTTTCCAGAGTTAGATGCTTTCCTGTAAAGTCTCTCTGTCACAAGAACAATGGAACTTGCTGACTGTGAATTGAAATCTCTGAGAAGTTGAGCTGAAGAAAACCCTCCTGAATTATGTCTTCTAAGCTATTTTATAATAATAATAAAAATTATTGCACATATTTTTTTAAAAAAATGATAGAAAATAATACATTTTGAAATTGTCCTGAAGTGTTTCAACATATGATTTACTGGTGTTAATTATGGACAGAGGTAACTTAATGAAAAAAAATCTTAAAAATCTAAGGATGTCATAAAAAATCTAAAAATCTAAAAATTAATTACAAAGCTAAATTTAAAATTTTACAGACTTTGCTGAAATATGGGCATAATATCTTACAAACAAGACACACAGACGGCAAATAAACATAGGGAAGATGCTCCACATGAGATGTCCTAAGAGAGGCAACAGTGAGAAACCACTATGTACCTAATGGTGTTGTCCAATTACAAAATTTAAAACATCAAATCGAGACAAATAGAAAAAACTCTCTCTCTGTGTCCATGTATCTGTCACTATCTCTTTGTCTAGTCATCTCTTTCTGTTGCCGTCTCTCTGTCTCTCTCTCAAACTGCTGGAGCTGTTTTTCAAAAGCAGTTAAATGTGTATTAAGTAACTAAGAAAGCTCTTAACAAGACACAGCATCTTGTTTCTCAATATTTATTCAAACAATCTAAAAATATACAACTAATATACAACACACACCTACAAACACATATAAACAGATAAACTGTACATATAAGTGTCAATCAGTTTCATCACCATATCTAAGATGTCTGTCATAAGTAAATGGTATTATTATTGTACTGTAAAAGAAAAGACAATTCTGGGCTTTCTAAGAATGGACATTTTAAAACCATAGTGTACAATAAACTAAAGATATTAAGAATTTGTTTTTATTGTGATACTTAACTATGTGAAATTCTAGAACACATAAAAATATTCCAATGAGGATTTTGGGGTATTGCAGAGATACAATGAATGAATAAGGTGGAAATGATATTTATAATGGTTCATCAACCCTTTTTAAGAACTCTCTAAGTGGTTATATTTCATTTAATTATTTAAGTATAATAATTCCAACAACAAACGTGGGTTTGAACTTAATTTCTGTAATTCTACAGCTAGTAATATGCCTATTCAGACATACAAGTTGTATCTAACATGCTTCTTTTCTGAAATAAATTGATAATAGGAGAGGCTATATGTGTGAAAAGCAGAAACATATTGGCACTTGCAGTGTCTGTTACTCAAAGTCATGTGAATTTAAATAATTCTACATATTTTACAGAAATAATGGAAAGCTTGAATTTACAAGTAAAAATTCAAACACTTTTTTTCTAGAAAAAAATAGCGAAAAAACTAGCTAACGTGATTGTAAAGTATCATTGAATTTCAATTATAAAAAGGTTAATATAACCAAGTAAAATTGTTTAGCAATTCAAATTCTGTAAAGTCATCTAAAATATAGTCATGGCTTGTTGAAATAATGTGGTTTTACTGCAGAAAACTATAATCATATTTCTTCAGAGGATAGGCTGCTAAAAGTTCTAGACTTGTGTGGAGAAGCACCCCCTCATTTTCTCAGCCTTTGCTGATGGCACCAGCTGCTTTCTATTTTCATTGATGGAATGTCATTCTTTGTCTCAGTTCTGTGGGAAGGTCTATCCAAAGATTTGATTTTGTCTATTCAATTTTAAGACGTTTCACTTCAAAGTCAAGAGCACAATGCACAATATGGATCTTATCACGGATAAGTATTTCAGTCTAACTAAATACAAAAAGACTGAAAAGTATCTACCTAGCAGGCCCAAGGCCAATATGTCAGTTATGACACAAAATTTAGTCAGTATGTTGTTTATTACTTTTCTTTTCAAAGTTTTCCTGCATATTAAACAGTCCTCAGAGATTTTGGTTTGCAGAATTTTGTATTGTTTTTTTTTTTCATCTCTTATTTTCTATATCACTTAAGATCTAAAAGTACAATAGTTCTTTTTGTTGTGCCTTCTTTGAATTTACAAGATTCAAATCAGTGTATACTCTCTGCAGGTTTTACCTTACCTTGACATAGCTTTCTTAATGTGTTTGAAGACTCTTAACAATTTGATATATGGAACAATGAAGAAACATTTGCTTTTAGTTGGGTAAATGGCCTCAGTTTGTGGCAGAATTTTGTGAAAATAAATTCAGTCTGGATGAACTCAATAGAGTTATTTTTTCATAGATCAACAGTGAGAATATGAAACGTAGTTATTGGTTAACCAGGCATAAATAGACTATATATACTACATTGTAGATAAGGAATATGAGGTTAGGTAGTAGTTTGACTTCTCTTTGATATGAAGACAACAATTTTCATTGGCTAATGGAATCCCAAATACTCTGTCTTTAAATTATCATTGCTTTATGCCTTTATTAACTGTTCTTCCCTTAGTTATAAGCGTTAGTGTCAGTGTAGAGGTTGAGACTGTGGGCTACAAGGGAAATTATAACAGGTCAACATTTTTTCATATGCAGTAAAAAGAAAGAAGTAACACTGTCTAGAATAAAACATGTTTTTGAGGAAATGTATAATTTAAAATTAAGGACACTCTGAATGATGCAAGGTGGGCACTGACAAACTTTACATGAAAATTCAAAGATTTAGAAAAGACATTACAACTGTTTTATGTATTACACTGTCTGCAAGATTGCTATGAGTACTGGAATGATCAGTTGACTTTGAAGAAATCTTCAAGAACTGGTAGTTTCCTAGATATATTTATTGCAGTAGAATCATAGGAATAAAAGCCCTTTAAGTGGAAACTATTACCTATAAAATTAAATTCTAACTTACTAATACAATTTAAATCTATGGAGAAAAGCCATGGTATAAATGGCATGACATCTGTGTGTGTCTATTTGTTTTTGTAAACTGAAACTTTTATATTACTTTATTTTCTCATATTTTGAGAATTATAAAGTACTTTATAAACTGATAACTCTAATAGTTTTTAATTTTAAACATTGCATATAGTAATACAGAGTTCAAGTATCTATTATTTATTTGAAAGCATACTGCCATTTTTATTTAAATATGTATGAATTTTTCAATTTAAATCATAAGCTAGAGATGGGAGATATGGCTAAGTATTGTAGATCTCTCCTTGCTCTTCCAGCAGACCTGAGTTTAGTTGCCAGCACCCACATCAGGATACTCATTACATTGTCACTCTCACTACAGGGGTTCCAGTACATCTCTAATCTACAAATATCTATATAAAATTTAAAAATAAGTTTTTAAATAATAGGATACATTAAACTTATTTATAAGTACACATAAATTATTAATTAATGAATTATAATTAATATTTATTTCCTGTTAAGATACATTACTTTCTTTAATTTTTCAAAACACATCCATAAGTAGAAAACACATGTGTTATTACATACAATTTATAATTAAGAAAGAAGAAATGGGCTGGGAGGACAGTTGCTAAGATATTTGTCTGGGTAAGCAATGGGACTATTCTTAAAAGGACTTGGGTGCTTTCAGTGCAGATTTTTTTTTTTCGCCACCATGTTTGCACTTACATAATTTCTTTTTTGCAATATTTTGAAAATGAAAAGTGGTTTTTGGATGTTAAATGTGGCAGTTTAAGCCTGTTAACCTAGTACCTGGGAACTGAGACAGGATGATTGCCTTGCGTCTGAGGCCAGTCCTCAGTCACATAGACTCTGCTTAAAGAAACAAACAAATGATAAAATGACTTTCTGGTCATTCTGACATTTGTATAGTCACTATAAATAGCTGTAAATCAGTTACTATTTATTGAGTTGAAATACTGAGTCATTTGTTCTAAAGCACTCAAAAGAGCCACTGTTATCAGTGAGGTTATAGAAAATATCTTTGAGAGTCAGATTTCTTAGATTAAAACAAGGTCTATCTTTGTGTATAATAACTGTGTGAACATGATCATATTTCTTAAGTACTCTAAATCTAAATTACTTTATCTGTCAGTCTAAAGGAGTATTACAATTTGCTTTACAGAATAATAATTGCATTAATATGCTTAAACTGAATAAGTATTTCCAAGCAATTTTATGATCCCTGCAAACTTTAATTGACTGTCTTTTTATTTTGTCATAATTTTATGCAAGAATTTTGAGGGACATGGAAATGTGTAGTACTTCTTTCAAACAAATGAAAACATTTAACATACATGTATGTAGGTATAGTCTCGTGTGTGTGGATGTGTTTATGCACATGTATACATGTGGAATTCAAAGACAATTTCAGGAATACCATTGACTTGGAGCACAGCATTTATTCTAGTCTGAGTAGCTAGCAAACTGCTGGAATCCTCTTATTTTTACCCCCCAAAATTTGAAAATACATGTGCACCTGGCATTTCTGTTGGGTCTAGGGATAGCGCTCAGGCCTATTGCTTACAGGACAAGCACTTTACTAAACACACACACTATCTCCCTAGCCCTATTGTAGTCTTTAGTCTGACATAGTCATCACTCTCAGTGCTACAGTCATTTTTTTTTTTTTTTGATGGAGGAATATATACAGAAGTTGTTAGAATTTATTCATGAGGATACTAATACCAAAGCACTTATTGACTTTACTAAAGGTCATACTGCTTGGTGAATATACTTAGTCTAATCACCACTTAATCACCACTACTCAAGAGTTAACCTCAGAGTATTGTAGTGGTTTGATTCAGAATCGGCAAGGCAGGTGAAGGTGGTGATGGGGAAAACCACAGACAGCTGACCTAAACTAGTGGGAGCTCACTGACTCTGGACTGACATCTAGGGAACTTGCATGGGACTGAATTAGGAACTCTGAATGTGGGTGACAGTTATGTGGCTTGATCTGTTGCAGGGTGGCTCTGGAAGTGGGGCAAGGAATTATCTTGGGTGCATGAATTGGTGTTTTGGAATTCATTCCCTATGATGGGACACATTACTCAGCTTTAATACTGGGTGAAGAGCTGGGTCCTGACTTTACTTGGTATGTCAGATTTGTTGACACCCTAAGGGAGGACTTAATCCCTCTGAGGAATTGCAGGGGGAGGAGTGAGAAGGGAGGAGATGGGGATGTGAGAAGGGGAGGTAGGAGAGACTGGTGTTGTTATGTAAAATGAAAAAAGGAAACATAAGAAAGAGAGAGAGGAAAGAAACAAAGTGAAGAAGGAAGGAAGGAAGGAAGGAAGGAAGGAAGGAAGGAAGGAAGGAAGGAAGGAAAAGAAAGAAAGAAAGAAAGAAAGAAAGAAAGAAAGAAAGAAAGAAAGAAAGAAAGAAAGAAAGAAAGAAAGAACTTTTGGTGTGACTTGGTTGAAGTAGGTATCCCCTTTCTGGTGAGAATGTGTCACTGGGTGAGGACAGCAAGGTTTCAGATTTTCAGGGCACACCTATTGTCTCTCTGTCCTCTGTTTTCTGCTGATCCAGATGATATAGAATTCTAGATCCCTTCTTCAGCACCGCGTCTAAGAGCTGCCCTGCTTCCCACCATGACTATAATTGAATCTACCTCTGAACCTATTAAGTGCTTTCCTTTGTAAGAGTCTCCGTGGTCAGGGCATCTCTGCAGAGCTATAGAAACTCTAAGACAAAGACATTGCATGAATAAAGAATATATATATATATATATATATATATATATATATTAACCAAATACTCATGTTTTCCAAAAGTAATTGACTCAAAATGTTGGTGCCTAAAATTGTAGGGTTTGTAATTTTTTTTAAGTTTTCCAAGTATTTTTTTAATAAATGGAAAGCAATAGAATTTTCACTTTAAAATATAATTGCAAGTAAGTATCTGAATTCAATAAGCACCAATTACATAAGCCACAGAAATAAATGTGTAATATTTCATTGAGTTTTCTGAGCACTTTAAGAATTCTTTGTTAACTAATATTAAGTGCACCAAAATGCACTCACTCATGTATCAGAAAGCTTATAATTAGCCATGATCTAAGTACTGTTGAAAAAAAGGAACCATTATTGTATTTATAGTCAGTTTAATAATTGAAGTGAAGTTCATAGATTTAAGTCTGCCATTTAAAGTCCAATCCTTTGATTTGCAATGAAATTCGATTAGGTCAATCAGGGTAAAAATGTCTTTGCGATTGAATGCTGATTCTCAAGTAAGAGTAAAATTAATAAAATTAATATCTGAATTTACTTCTGGATTTACATTACATTCCAATTATGTGGCTATGTGCAAAAATTGTTAGTTTTATATTTTAGAAGGAATGGTATAAAAATAAGGAATAACACAGCATCTTAGAAGGTACTTATTAAATATTTATAGAATTCCTTAATTTTTTATAATATGCTTAATATTAAAATATATAGTCGTTTTCACATGACCATGAATCTGTGTCAAGACCATCAAAGTGTCTGGGTGATTCTGTGATGACAAGAAAGGATCCGATGCTTCAAACCCTAGGAGTCGACTTGGAACCACCTCAAACAGAATTTTGCCAGTTTCAAGCGGTGCCTGACAGTTCCACAGAGCCTGGGCAGCGAGGTGAAACAGTCATACACTCCAGGACGTGGCCACTCCTTCAGCTTTCCCAGGTCTTCCAAAGGTGAACAATGCCTCCACCCGGCAGGACAAAACGGAAGAAGTTTTAAGGACACTGCATCCTCATCCCCGCCTTTCATACTACCCCTTTCTGATTCTTCACTCTTTTTATAATAAATACAAGCTGAGGAATAGTATTCGGGCATCTGTACTGGTCTGACCTCTGAGTATATGTTCTCAGCTGTAGCCACTAAGAGCACCTCCTGTGCACATTCACTATGTTCCCCTTTGAAAGGACCTTGGCCTTCTCCCATCTCGTTTTCTCTTTGCCTCTGTCGGACTCTTCCTAACCCCTCCCCTTCTTCTCTCTTCTCTCCTCACCTCTGTTCCCAGAGGCTAGTCTCCCCTCTCCTTTTCTCCCTTTTCCCATTCACTTTCCTTTAATTAAAAACCCATCCACCTGAGCTCTGTTGCAAGGCGTTTGCAGTCACGTGCTCCTTTATTCAAATTACAACATAAAACTACTTTCTTATTTGCCACTTAAAGATTTTCTGCAGCTCTTAAAATGAAACCAATAAAATTAATGAAGCTACTAATGTGGTCCTTTGACCTTTAAGTTCATATTTTGTGCCATATTAGGCACAGAAGCTTGCACATGTTGTCCATTATGATCACTTTTTTTTTGTGAGGGGAATATGTGTGAAATGAGACTCTCAGGGTGCAATAGTGAGATTTCAGATACAAGAAAGTACCACACTGACTTATATTTCATATGTCAATCTATTCACCCTGGATTTAAAAATATACACTTGGCTTTTCTTATAATAAATATCCCTCATTAGATTACAGCTATTTCATTGAATAAAATTTAGCAATTGAGTTCAAATATGTTTAAACAGAAGTCATAGCTAACTAGCTTCCAATTCTATTCTATTTTTTCTTTGACAAAGAAAACGGCCTTAAGAAAATAGTTCTTAATACAAATGATGCCTTCCAGGACTGTTGTATCAGAATTCTCCAGTGCTTCTGCCGGTTATTATATTAGAAAAGCTAATGGATGTTGTGATTACTGACAAGTATTTTTAAAAAGCGTATTTCAGCAAATAAAGGACCATATTTTGGTTCATTAACAAAAATGTGGACATGGTAGGGTAAGAAGAAAATTAATTAAAGTATAAAAGATTAAAAAGAAGAATGAAAGACAGACAGACAGACAGACAGACAGAAAGAAAGAAAGTTAAAAATGGAAGAATCCCTGAAATGATAATTCTGAGACAAAGAACCTCCAAAGACACCTTTGAGTAAGTCTTCCGTTGATCATCTACTGATACGATCATCTACCGATACTTCTGATATGTTTGCTTCTGTTTTGTTATATAATATTTCATTTTACTACTGTCCCTTATAAACCTGTTTGTTTTCTAATGAGAGAGAAAGAAAGTGGTGGATCTGGATGGGAGGGCAGGTGGGAAAGAACTGGTTTGAGGAAAGAGAAGGAGGAAACATTAATTAGGTATATTATATGTAAAGTATTTATTTTCAACAAATTAAACAAGAGGTGGACAATACCTTGGCTCTCAAATTTCTGAATGGTGCTCTGGTCTGCAAATTATTCTTAGTGAATTGCTCTTTGGACTGGTGGGAAATGTTTCCCACAGGAAGAAGTTAGAAATGAAAGTCAATGTGTATTATAGTCTTTCTGGGCAGAAAGACGAAATATGCATCTCTTTCTCTCTCTCTCTGGATTTGGTAGATAACATTAATTAATTATGGATGTGGAACCAATTTTGCTGTTGTCACTGAGATAATGCCTACTTTGTCATGGTGATCTGTCCACTATGTTCTTTTATTGTTTGCAAGTAATTTATTGAAAATTTTTGTATCAATGATCATTAGGAAAATTGCTCTGTAATTCTCTTTGGTAGGTTTTATAAGTCAGGATAATTGTGGTCTTATAAAAAGAATTGGACAGTCTTGTTGCTGGTTCAATTTTGTAGAATAATTTGAAGATTAATGGTGTTAATTCTTTGAAAATCTGGTCGAAGTCTGTGCCATAAATCATCTGTCCCCTCCCCCAATTTTTCGAGGGGGTTGCTCTTAGTTATAGCTTCTATTTTACTAGAGACTGCAGGAATGTTTGGATTGCTTCTGTGATCTTGGTTTAAATTTGTTATATATCATAGACTAGACACTTGGAAGCTTCACCATGTTTTTTCTTCTGTTGTGATGCCAGCTATAATGACAATTTTCCTTAGTTGCATTTTCCTTAAAGTTGTTTATAGTTGATTGCTGTCCAAACGATTATGTCAGAAATTTCAGCTAACTTTTATAACAATACATTGCTGACATTAGTCCATATTATCTTTAGTTACAGTTGTTAATATCTTGTACTTGGCTTTAAAATTGAACTTTAAGATATGCACGTTTTCATAGGAATAAATAATACAAAGAAGCTAATTTGTATTCTTGATTTCAGGCAGCCACTTGTAGAATGATATCTTCTACCACAATGGCTTGCAAGAATCCTAAAATACTTGACAAGAATTTTATTATAATATTCATAATATGTTCTTGATGGATATTCTCACAACTATATTTAAGATTTAAGGCACAATCTTCCTCTCACATACACTCATATTCAAACAAAATATTCCTTTTCTCCTATATTTTTAACATTTTCATGCAAGAGATACTTGAAGGACTAACGAAGCTTGTCTTATTAATTTATGTTTAACTTCAATGCTATATTTTATTTTCTTGTGTGTGTGTATATGCATGTGGTGTGTGTGTGTGTGTACTCACACATGCATTATGGTGGCATACATAGTAAGGTCAGACAACACCTTACAAGAAGAAGCTGTCATTTTTTGCTATGTGAGTTCCAGAAACCTAACTAGGGGTATCAGGCTCATCAGCTACTGCTTTTACATTTTCCCCATCTCATCTACGTTTTCAGGTTAATTTTGGAATCAGTTAATGTGATGATGCCTAGATCATTCTCTTCATGCTGGATTTCCACATATTTATGAATTTATGTGCAACATTAATTGGACCTGGTTTGGGAGAGAAAAAAAACAACAAAACTAAAACATAACTTTAGGTGAGTAAGGAAGAGGAGTGTTTGTCTGAGAGGAAGAGAAACTAGATGAACCACACTGTAAGGAATTTTCCACATACTAATAACAAGTAAACTAAGAACCTCATGTGGTCACCTGATTGTCTTCAAGATGGGACTCATAATGATTTAATAAGAAATGAAGCTGGATGATTACTTAAGTTAGTTCTTGATGGTAATGGAAAAAACCATTCTACATTCACTAAGTATGAACTGATTTAGGAGCTATAAATAGATTGCATCAAAATATCACCCAGTTTCTGAAAATTATCAAGTTTCATTGCGTTTTCTTAATCAATATACACATGACTGAGAAAAAGTATTTTATTTTTAGAATAAGAATTGAGTTCTCTGTGCTTTAATTTCAAAATCAGTATCTCAATATGGGAATGAACCAGAAGATTATTTTAACCAGTGCTTCCAAGGTTGCACTCTCAAGTATTCAAATTCTGAGTCTGAACAAAAAATCAACAAGGTATCAGAGCACAGCACTCTCACCTTGAACTTTCAATATAAACTTGATCTCAGTTCTGCTTTTATTTAAATTCAGTTTAAGATAATTAGCCTAGAAATGTAAGCAAGTGAACAAAGAAAACAAACAAAAAATGAATAAAAATACACATGAATTTTAAAAGGACTAATAGTCTAAATCAGTCCAGAGAATGTGGCCTTTGGTTTAGAAGATGCTTACCCAGTTACATTGATACACCATCAATATGTTATGTCTCTGCTAATTTAACACTGTAGGCATTTCCTAAGATGTTTTTCTTGCCTACTTTCCACTCCATTGCTTTGAACTCCACCTGCTTTTTGCTTTTGTGGTGAAGATTAAAGAATGAAATTACCCCAATGCAATACAGCTAGAGCGCTAAGTGCCCTGACCCCTTTCCAGGGATTGATACACGGAGAACACATTCATTGCCTCACCCTTTGCTACAAGTGGTTTCATAAGAACTCTCTTTCAACTTCAGAATTAACAGCCCTAGTACAATACATCAAAGAAGTCATATAATGTGTATAAAACTTAAGTAAATATTAAATTGCGCGTCTCTGAAGGAAGCAGAACATTATGACCTTTGCAGTATCCCCAATTTATTTTAAATACCTTATATTTTAAAAAGTTAAATGCTTAATATAATTAAATATTCCAAACTTCAAGTGCCTAAAAGTTTTAAAAATACCCTAGGTCTTTTCTGAGGACTGGACCAGATGTCTGAAAAAGTATCTGAGCAGAGAACTCTCAGCATTTAATTAGGGAATAAAGGGACAATTTACTTCACAAATTCTTAACCTCAACTGAAACAGTCATAGTTTAATAAAGTTGGAGAGCAGACTGGAAATATGAAAGGCATATAGTAGTTTTTGTACCCAACTTCTCTAAAAGTATATCTCTGTGTGTGTGTGTGTGTGTGTGCGCGTGCACACACACGCAAATTTATTGTATGTGTTTGTCATAGCCAGAACTTGGAAACACCCTAAATGCCCCTCAACCGAAGAATGGATAAAGAAAATGTGGTACGTTTACGCAATGAAGTACTACACAGCAGACAAAAACATCTTAAATTTTGCAGGCAAATGGATGGAGCTAGAAAACATTACCATGAGTGAGGTAACCCAGACCCAGAAAGACAATTATCACATCTACTCATTCATAGGTGGGTTTTAAACACAAGCAAAGAAAGTCAGCCTACAAACCACAATCCCAGAAAACTTAGACAATAATGAGGACACTAAGATCAACTTACATGATCTAATCTACATGGGAATTAGAAAAAGACAAAATCTCCTGAGTAAATTGGGAGCATGGGGACCTTGGGGAGGGTTGAAGCGGAGAGGAGAGAGGCAGAAAGGAAAGCAGAAAAAAAATGTATAGCTCAATAAACATCAATTTAAAAAGAAAGTATTTCAGAGTCATTTTGATTTGTTTTTCCCTGATGACTACATATGTTAAGTAATTCTTTAAATGTCTTTTGACCATTCGAGATCATTCTGTTGAGAAATCTCTATTTAAATCTGTACCCCATTTTTAAACTGGATTATTTGGTATTTTGATGTTTAGTTTTTTCATTCTTTATAAATTTTTGAGATCAGACCTCTGTCAGATGTGGGGTTGGGGAAGGTCTTTTCTCATTCTCTAGGCTGCATTTTGTCTTATTGACTGTGTATTTTCACTGGGACCATCACCAGTAAAATAAACTGTGGTTAGACATCAGGTAATAGGTCCTAGAGAATGCCATACTATGATTATTTTGCCAATTGAATACAGTATTAAAACAACTCTTAACCATTTCTTTCTATACTCACCAATTGCTGTATCTCTTATTTCTAGCTGTAGAAACTTCATCATCATATATTAGGTGGCTACTAAGACAGACACTTGTAACTTGCCTAGATGCAGAGAACATAAAATCATGCAGTGTTCAATCCGAAAAAGAACATGTGTATTGCATCTCTCCCCTAAAAGCCTTGGGATCATTTTAAAAGCATTGCTTGAATGATGTAAATGTTAGTAGATCACTACCAAAAATGATGAAAGTTCATATGATCAACAGGTAAGTTGTACATATGAACTCTTGGTAATCATGATAAAATGTGTATGCTCAAGTCAGGCCAAGTCTTAGTGTGGATGTGGGGAAATGGACATTAAGTCTCACCCTGAGCTGAGAAAATATTGACAATTTGCAGCTGTGTCAGTAGCTTTGTTGAAAGTGGGGAGGGTATAACCTTTGAAGGAGGACAACACACCAAGGCAGACACCAAATATTTGGGAGCACAAACTAGAGTTGATAACTTTTGTGTTGTTGCTGATTTGTTTCCATTTGCTTATTTGTTTTCAGACCCTGAGTACACAGGAAAGGAAAGTGACCCTGGGAAGTGTAAGATGGAGGAAAAAAATGATCAAAATACAGAGTATGAAATTCTTAATAAGTTAGTAGAAATAATATTTTAAAAGGAAATCAAAGAATTAGTGAGTGGCAAAAATACTTAAATATTTTTAGAAAAATAGATAGAAACATTTCAATAAGTTATTTTCTTAATAAAAATTATTAAAAAGAACACATACATAGCAGGCACAGAATGTATGTCCACATTCATAGTGAATTCAAAGCTGATGGTTATCTTTGGTTTTGATTCACACCAAAAGTATATTCCTCACATGGAAAGAGTAGAGCATCCCCAAGGAGTAACAATAGGAATTTTATATTGAAGGTTTATGAAATATTCATTTATGAAAACTTGACACAACTGAAATAGGAACTGCATGCTATAATAATTGCCAAGAACTTGTCAGTCATGTGCCTTCACATGCTGTGTTCACAGTGTCAGGTAGTGATATATTGGAACAAAGCATCTCTCTGCTCGCCAGCTTCATCTGTGCAATGAAAACAGGGCATACCTCCGAAGTAATCTTAAGTATCAAATTGTAGCATTTTGATTTTTAATCAGCTCAATTTACAGGTATTACCTACTCTGTTAAATGAAGCTTGTGTTTTTTTTAAAATAGAGATACTTAATATTAAAAAAATATCTATATCATTAATTAGAATATTCATCAAACAAGGATTTGAAGTATGATGTAATAAGTTGAATAGTAATAACAAAGCTTGAAATGGTATTCCAATTACATGGAAATACCAGTCAATTATTTCATATGTAGAGTGAAGGGGAATCATATTTATGGAGGAAGTGAGATATATTTCCTTCCTATAGACCTGACTTCAATCTAAAAGTGAACATGAAAAATGATGTATTATTTCTGTCATTTAATCTTTTAAATTTATTTAATTTGTCTGTGTAATTGCTTTCCTTAGTAAGCTTGTGTGTGATTGATGACAGAGAATGTCAGAAGAAGGCATCTTAACACGTAGAACTAAGCATACATAAGCAGACATTTGGGTTCTGGGTATTAACCCAAGTCCTCTGCAAGGTCAGCCAGTACTCATAATTGTTGAGACTTTTCTGTAGCCCCCTGTTTTTGCCATTTTACATTTTTTAGGCTTTCTTATGAGAAAAACTTCACTGATAGATACATTCATTTGCAAGAATTAGTGATTCTCAAATTAAACATCAGTTGTGAAATTAACATGAAATATTGTTCTCATTCTTTCTCTAGGTAAATTACTTAAGCAATGTAGTTAAAACAGGCTTTATATTGACATTAATTTGCATGGAATAGATATCAATACATTTAAAGTATGAAAGCCTCTTTTGTTGCATCCTAAAGGTCATGACACTCACACTTACAGGTGAGCTTCGCTGTTGTCACTCTCCTGCCATATAACAAGGAAAGTGGGTAATATGATTTTATGCTAACTAGTTTGAGGTTTCTCAGGCTGTAAAAACAAAGGAAGCTCATCCAATTCTCCTTACTTCAAACATTCTGTAACTTAGGTGTGATGGTTAATACAAGAAATGCATTGAATTCTCATTCCAGAATATATTTTAGGGTTATCATGTCTTCATGTAACTTGTTGGGCACCCAAGTGAAGGAGTATTACCCATGAGAATAAGTGTGATTCCAGTTGCCCAAATATAAGCTAAATCACTGACACACCTGCTTCTTCCTTACGGGCCCATAAATTATTCTCAAGCTTAGTTTTCTTGTGTATGTAGCTCTACAAGAGGCAGAAATTAAGAAACTTGTGCAGTGTAGAATGCAATGGCCCTCACGTCTTTGTCTATGCTACACATAAATCAAATAGTCAAAAGGAACAGATGTGTAGAACACTGTGGACTCAAAATAAATTCTGGCTTTATTTTTATGTTTTTTATGTGTGTAGATATTTAGCCTGCATGTATATCTATGCATGTCATGTGTATAATCAAAATATATTATTAGGTTAAAGAGAAGACAGGCCACACCTTTTATTTCCACCTTCATTTTTAATACCTTTTCATTTCACTATAAGAAATGGTTAATATTGAAAATGACAATGAAAAGGTTACTTAGGTTGGAATATTTGAAAAAGTTGATAGCATTTATAGACTTTTTCTAACTGATAACAAGATAAAGACCAGCCAGAGTTAATTTATCTAGCACATATATTTCCTACTTGTAATGTGTATACAGAAGGCAATCTGAGCCTTGTCTTCAACAATGACTGATTATAACAATTACCATGGGATCTTTTCTGGCATTACTTCCCTGATCTGTGCCTATTCTTCTACATTCTCATCCCCAGGTACTTCCTGTGGAAATGATCTGCAGAGCATTGCAATTATGAAGTATGTTAAGAAACTACTGATCTGGATAGAAAATTAATTGTACTTACATTCACATCTAAAGATACTGAGATTTACATTTATGGCATACCATTTTTTCATTCTGTTAACTAAATGATTTTATGTATTGTTAACACAGTTTTTTCTTTAGCCCCAGAGTACATTCAAGTGTGTTTAATCATAGTCTTAAGACTCTTGAATGTGAGGGACTACTGACAGTTAACATTCACTGAAGGACTCAAGTAATTACTGAAAAAATTCCCTTTTCCCCATGATCATCTGTACCAAAAGAGTAAGTAACAAACTCAGTGATTACACACAATGAAGACATAAATGTACAAGAATGAATATTGGGAAGCAGAGCTTCACAGAACAGTCAAGGTTAGGTAAGAGAGGGATGCTAGACAAATTCTTTATAGAAATAAAAAAACTATCAAATCTTAAGGAATATAAAAAATAATGTAGAAGCTATATTTTATGCCTAAACAAATAGGTGATACTGATTTCAGAGCATCTTATGAAATGATTTCTATCTTAAATTTTTTTTTTAAAAAAAAACTTATTCAAGTACTTACTCCTCCCTTTTTTCTTTGACAGGATTCCTCAAGCCACCACAGTGATGGGTATTGGTCTCTGCATTGGTTTCCTTCAGTTACATGGTGAAGGCTCTCTGATGATAATTAGGATAATCACCAGTCTGGCTACAGGAGATGGCTAACTGAGGCTACCTGTGCACTATTACTGGGAGACTTAACTGGGGTCACCTTTGTTGAGTCATGAGACTTCCCCTTGCACCAGGTTTCTAGCCTGATCCCCAAATGCCACCCATGTAAGGAAGCTTTCAGTCCTCTTCCCCTCTCACCATCCCCTACCCAAACCCTCATGTTCTCATCCCCATGCACCTAGAGAGTTTCCAGGAGATCTCTTCTATTTCTTCTTCCCAAGAACATCCATGGATCCCCCTTTGAACCTTCCTTTTTACTTAGCCTTTCTGGGGCTGTGGACTGTAGCATTGTTATCCTTTATTTTACAAGTAATGAGTGAGTAAATACCATGGTTGCCTTTCTGAATCTGTGTTACCTTACTCAGAATACGATATTTTTCTTTTGTTCTGTCTATTTGCTTTCAAATTTCATGATATTGTTGTTTTTAACAGCTGTATAAATGTCACACATTTTCTTTATTCCTTCTTCTATTGAGGAGCATCTAGATTGTTTCCAGGTTCTGGCTATTAAGAATAATGCTATGAAAAAGTATCTTTGTTACATTATTGTTAATTCTTTTGGTATATGACCAAAATTCTTGTAGCTGGGTCTTGAAGTAAATTACTAATTTTTTGAGAAACAGCCATATTGTTTTCCAAAGTGACTGTACAAGTTCCCCCTCCTACCAGCAGTAGTATATGGAAAGAGCTCAATAAAATGCACATGTTATTATTGATACAATGGTTGCATAAACTTATAACCCAACCACCAAATTTCTCCTCTTTCTCCAACTTTTGTTTTCAGATTTATTGATAAGACAGCTTTTGATTGGCTGAAAGAGTACCTTAAAATATTTTTAATTTGTATTTCCTAGGGTATTATGAAGGAGTAAATGCTACTCACAGAGCTAAGTGATGAAAGAGGATATGAAACTAATTGTGTTTCTAGGTTTAAGTCTATTATGAATCTCTTTGTTTCACTTTGGATGATGGATAAATGTATATAATTATGTCAGTTGTGATAGGGTGAAATTCAAATGCATTTCAACATCTTCAGAATGTGTAACCTACCAGAATTCCCTGAAATTTATAGGATTCAGGTGTGATATTTCTTTGCAAATTTTTTTGTAATTAAGTTTATTCAAAATCTTTGAAAAGTAGAAAAATATTACAGGCAGAGAAAAAACTTAGATGTTGTTATAACAAATGAGTTATTGATAGAAAAACTGATAATCACCTACCTATGAAAACCCAGTATGCAATATATGTTGATGTATTTGTATTGCTATAACCACACACAGGAAAGATTGATATCATGAGAGTTTTCAAGGATTATGTTTTCCTGTTATGGTTAATGATTAATGATAGCTATTTTTATCTCAAATTTATTGACAAAATTTACCTAAGCCCATTGGTTTATCAAACAAGAAGAGGAAGAGAGGGAAAGAGAGAGGGTTGTTGTAATCTGTAACTCTCCATCTATTATTTTCTATTATAGCATGCCTATTTTATTTTTTGAGAATAAAATAAATAAAACATTTCTATCTTCCATTCCCTCCCTGGTATCTATTTCATCTGTCTAACAAATGAATGGCCTGTTTTACATTCATTTTTGTTACATGCAATAATGTTGGTGTGTATGCATATATAGTCTTAAATACAGTCTGCTCAATTTGTATGACTTTACTTTTACATATTCAGGACTGAATATGTGTCATTGGATAACCAATTCCTGTGTTCTTCCCTACTGAAGATAAATTCTAGAACTCTCAGCATTTTTTAGATATGTGTAATTCTTTCGTTATAGTTGAAGCCTTTTGCTCTTTCTCCATCCACTTTGGCATACCATCTTTCCACAGCTCAAGTTTAGGCTGTCAGTGTTGGTGGTGACAAATCTAAGGACACATTAGTGGTATGTATACTTTATAGGTAAACAACAGCTAATTAAACTTAAGACTAGAAATATGGCCAGCTACTCAGACAGATACAAGACCCACCTCCATCATTTCCCCTTTTTCTGTTTAATCAAAATGGAAGGCTTTTATTTTAACATAATAAAATTACATATAGCAAAACAGTTATCAAGCAAGAATTACAGTTACAATATTTATAACTAAGGAAAACTACAACTATGTATCCATTCTTCAACTCCATCAAAGACTCCAGAAGGATATAATATTACCTAAGCAAACAACTTTTACAACTTTAGAAATGACAGAGACATCTCACTGCCTGTACATTCACCCAACATTCCTCTGTACCGTTGGGGCATCCATCTTTGGCCTTCAGGCCCATAGTATCCAGCAGACATTTTCATGAAGCAGGAAATTTCAAAGACAGTTTAGTCACTATCTGCTGTGTTCTGCAGAATGTCTCGCAGACTCTTTCATGAGTCAGGAACCCTGAAAGATCATCTCACCTTTAGGCAAGTTTAGCAGTCCTCTTTCTGCGGGTTCTTTGTGTCCAGTTTATGCAACAGTCCAGGAAAGAGCAGTTTCTTGCCCAAATGTCTATCAAACTCCGTAAGGAGCCTCTTCATTGCCCATCTTCCTCTTGAAGTAGCTGATGCTACTTCAGATGTGTCTCATTGCCATGAAAAACCCTAAGTTACTAAAACATTTAAATGCCGTATTCTGCAGTCTTTGAAAGATATGAAGAATGCCTATCTAACTGAAATATATCTCTATATATCTAGAAAATCTAACATGACTGTAAGCGTGACTATTATCGATGATTATCCATTAAAAACCTATATTTTCTATCTTACATTACATTTTTAAATGAACTACACAATCACAATACCTTAATCAAGATCAGAAATACATATACATATAACAAAATTGACCTTAAAATCCATACCAGTGCAAATTATTCATATCTATATCATATCCCCTTTAAATGTAAAAGAACATTTATAAACAATATTTGGGAATATGAGCACAGTTATTTCTCTCCAAACTGCTTCCTGCTGAATGGGGGCACTGTTATTTATGTCTTTTATGGTATAACCTGTGTGCTAGATTCATTTCAGTTGGCAGTTGAGCAAAGTAATTTTTTGAGGGTGTTCACAGCAACCTTTCAGGAGGGCGTGGTCCATCATACCATATTGGGATAGAAGAAATCCACAGGGTCTCATCGTCTGACACCCAGCTAGCTTTACCCGAAATAATTACAGGGAAACTGTATTCTTTTAAACACAGTTTGTCCCATTAGCTCTAGCCTCTTACTAGCTAGTTCTCATATCTAGATTAACCCATTTCTAATATTCTATGTAACACCACGAGCTGGCTTACCAGGAAAGATCTTAACCTGCATCTGTCTGGAGTGAGAGAATCATGGCGACTCACTGACTCGGCTTCTTTCTCCCAGAATTCTGTTCTGTTTACTCTACCCACCTAAGGGTTGGCCTATCAAATGGGCCTAGGCAGTTTCTTTATTAATTAACCAATGAAAGCAACAGATAGACCCACCTCCATCATCAGACATAGTGAAGTCATAGACATTGAAGAAAAACTTACATTCTCTACATAAAAAAAACCAGCCTAATTCATAAAAAGTAATCTAAATATATGGCCTTATCCTCCCAGATGTGTATAGTCCAGTCTTCCCCATATATCAAAGAAACATTTTTCTTTTGCAAAATACAGCATTCTTCTTAATTACTGAAGGAGTACAAATACAGTTTTACAAATTTTCTCTACTAATCAGTTCTTTAAATATCAACCTAAAGTAAAAGGCAATACAGAAAATAATAATGCTCCTGTGTAAGTGATACTTGACTTGGTGCCCAATCATAGTGTATTTAGCTAGGAATGATATATAACAGGAACTGTATAAGCATTTTTTGTTTCCCTTTGCAATATCAGATATAGGAATAGCATCTAAATTACTGTATTCTGTTGCCTGCTTATTTTTTTCCTTCTTGCCTTCGACCCTCTTATTTTGACTTCCTATTTATTTGTTTTACACATCGGAGCTCAGACTGACTTGAAACTCTGGATCTTCTTATACAATCTTCTCCAGTGCTAAGTACACCATCACATAAGTTCAAGTTACTTATCTTCGATGTCCTAGATAAAACATACCTTCACTAAAATTTTTTGAACTAAAAAATAAAACGTATTGAATCTTGCTTATTTATATTTTAGTTCAAGGTATCTTTGTGTTGGATGTTGTTCCATATGTTAAGGGAGTATGTGTGGAATAACAGAAGCCACAGGCAGAGATTGTGAAAGATTGTGAAAGAAAGCCAGGTTTCTTATACGTTTTAAATATATATTGGTTAGGGACTCTTGGGGGTGACAAAATCTCTATGGTCATAGTGTGTCATCCATTCATTTGATTTTTCATGGCTATTTATCTGTTTTATTTATTTTTAAGTTTTCATGTGGATCATGTTCTTCCTCACCACTCATCTCTAAGACTCATTGCAACTCCCTACCCATGCAGCTTAAAATGTTCTATCTAAAAATCAAGAACAAAAAGCAAAAGAAATTTTAAAAGTGCCAGAAAATACCAAAACAAATATAAAATCAAAAAATAAATCATGGAACAGATTTTTTGTTGGACAGCTGCTCCTGAGCATGCAGCTTCTAAGTAATGTGCTCGATATTTGATATATTTAACTACATTTCATGAAATAAAACTGATTTTTTTCCAACATGTATTAGTTGCAAAACACTTCTCGGTTATGGATAGGATTTTGTGTTTAGTTCCTTCTCTCCATTTTGGGATTTTATCTGGTTTGGACCTGGAAAGGTCTTGTGTGTGCTGTCCCAGTATCTATGAGTTCATATGTGCTTTGTATTGTATTTGGAAGACGGTTTCTTTATATTCATTCTTCCCCTTTGGCTCATATAATTATTGCACATCCTCTGCCACATAGATCATTGAATCTTTTTTTTTTTTTTGGTTTTTCGAGACAGGGTTTCTCTGTGGTTTTGGAGCCTGTCCTGGAACTAGCTCTTGTAGACCAGGCTGGTCTCGAACTCACAGAGATCCGCCTGCCTCTGCCTCCCGAGTGCTGGGATTAAAGGCGTGCGCCACCACCGCCCGGCTAGATCATTGAATCTTATGGAAAGAGAATTGATGAATGCATCCTCTCTCATACTGAGTGCTCCAAATTTTCTCCATTACTTAACATTGTATAATTGTGAATCTCTATGTTAACTACCATCTACCACAAGAACTTATTCTGTATTGAGAGTTTAGCAATTCTCTGAGGTATGAGTATAGCTATAGGGCACTAAGTTTTATTCTGTGTTCCTTTAGCAGAAATAATAGGTGTATGTTTTCCCTGTAGGTACCTGACCTGTTTAGTCTCTTGGATTGGTTATTTTTACAGTGTCAATTATTGGCTCCATGTCATGTGAGTGGGGCCTAAACATAATCAAAAAAATGCTTGGTTACTCCCATAACATTTGTGTAGCTATTTCTTTTTTTTATTTTTTAAAGAATACAAACTATCTTTTTTCATTATACATACCATGCAGCTATTTCTTACAGTATATCTTACAGTATGATCACTTTATTAGGTATCAGAGTATGTCAGTGGGTGAGGTTGATGATTGTCTATCTCCTCTGATAATGTTCAGAGTCCTTCCAACAAAATGGCTAACAGAGAGACCCTAGATGTCCTCCAGGAATCTGAGTCCCAAGTGCAGGGATATAGGCTGGAAGAGAGACCTTGGACAAGATAGGCAATGGCAGACTTCAGAATAGTCTAGAAACACCAAAATGGAGGAGAAGAAAGAGGACACATCTTGCCTATGTGGGGCCCACCTAATTGTGGCAATTGTGGCATTAGCAGTAAAGGGCAGCTTTTTCTGTTTAGAAGGCATCACAAAGGCATGGATACAGGATAGAGGGAAAGACTTAAAAGGATGGTGGACAGAACACTACCATGGTTCATGGAAATGGGCTTTAATAGTGAAGTTTTGATGTGAAACATTTTGTTATTGGGAAGCCACTCTTTCTTACGAAGTTGAAAACAAATGTGATGGTTAACAATTAATTGTTAATAATAATTATTTATGTGTATTTATTTCTAATATGATTTTTATGAAAAAATTTTTTTAGCCTATCATATATTATGAAAATTTTCTACTAATTTAAAAATTTCAAAAATGTTTCAAGACACACAATTGTCTGTAATTTATTTAGATAACTTCACAGGGAACTGAGATTGAATTGTCAAGATTTTTTTTTTCATTTGCCACAGTAGCATATATGGAATTATGGACATTTCTCATTTTAAAAATATACGATAAGAAAAGTAAATAGCTATGCAAAATCTTGTAATTGAAAACTGCTTTTTAAATATTATCGTGCTTTATAGAATTTGAATTTATAAGACATAGTCCTTTTTTTGATCCTATGATTCTAAGAAGAAGTGGAATTCTAACTGATGTCTTATCATAACCGCCAATCAAAATCTTGAAAACCCAATATGTGAATCAGGGTTCCAGAAAGTCAGGATTCACACAGATAGGGGTGAGGAATGCTGGCACCACAAACCGACATGAGTTTGTTATAAAGAAATAAAGACGGGGCAAAGCTCTTGTGAATATACTTTTGCTAATAAATATTTAAGAGAAATCAAGAGAAAAAGATGTATTATCATAATCTCACCAAGATTGACGTATCTTTCCTTTTACACCTAAACAAATCAATAACAAAATAATTATTTTTCAATTTAATTTCTTTACACTTAGCAATTAACAACCATAAGCCAGAGAAGTCACACTGCATAATTCTATATTCTGTTAACTACTGCATTTAGTTCTCTGTGCCAACACTGATGTGCCAATGGCACTATGCCAAAAACTACTCTTTAAGAAAGAAACTTTTAGTTCCTTGGGCAGCAGAGGATAGGGAACCTGAAATGGCCCTATCCTATAGCCATACTGATGAATATCTTGTATATCACCATAGAACCTTCATCTGGCGAAAAATGGAGATAGAGACAGAGACCCACATTGGAGCACCGGAATGAGCTCCCAAGGTCCAAATGAGGAGCAGGAGGGAGAACATGAGCAAGGAAGTCAGGACCGTGAGGGGTGCACCCACCCACTGAGACAGAGGGACTGATCTATTGAGAGCTCACCAAGGCCAGCTGGACTCGAACTGAAAAAGCCTGGGATAAAACCGGACTCTCTGAACACGGCGGACAATCAGGGCTGATGAGAAGCCAAGGACAATGACACTGGGTTTTGATCCTGCTTCATGTTCTGGCTTTGTGGGAGCCTAGTCAGTCTGGATGCTCACCTTCCTAGACCTGGATGGAGGGGGGAGGACCTTGAACTTTCCATAGGGCAGGGAACCCCAAATTACAAAGATTGGATAGATTTCTACATAGTTCTAAAATAGGAAAATGAATCTTAGACACTATCTACATTAACAAGTCTACTGTGTAAAATTTTGATATAATAATTTAGAAAATTACATGTTAAGAGAAAAATTAAAAGACATGTCTATTAGCCCACTAAAAACATTACTCTTTATCTTTACTTATTTAAGCTGCTTCAGTGAACTTTCAGGTTTTGATATCATAAATAATTATAAATTTTGTGAAAAGATATAGACAATGTTACATAAAATTATTGAACTCAATCTCTTCTACCACCTTTGCCTTAATAATATACCTTTTAATAATAGCATGTATCTTCCTATTAAATTAATTCATTATAAATCAATTACATGAGAATAAGAATGCTTTAAAGTCTACTATTAACTTTTTAAGAATTCAAGGATGTAACATGTATAATCTCCTAATCCTAGCAAAGATAGGAAATTATTTCAAATCCATGTTTTTTCCTAAGTCGATAAAAAATTTTATATTCATACTACAGATTTAGGAGTATCAGAGAGCATGGGCTGTTATTAAAGGAAGAACATGCCTATAAAATCTAGAGCATTCTCTCAGAAATGATAAATACACAGAGATACATCCTTCACACAAAGACTAGGTTCATCATTAAATCCTTACCCTGCCACAAATTCCTATAAAATTAAAAGGGAATGTTGTTGTTCATCCATATTTAAAATAAAATAGAGATAAATTCTAAAACTATTATTTCTAATATTCTAACAAAATTAGGAAGTGTCTAGAAGTAAAGAACAGGGCATGCCCTCCATTAAAGCCTGAAATGACCAGGAAGAGAGAAACATATGTAGAAAAGAAACAGATACAAATCCTTCTTTGGTCATCAGGTGGCTTTGGGATTGAAGCAACTGAACCCTAGTTTCCCCTGTGGCCCAATACACCTCTGGCTTTCACAGGAAAGATGTGAGGTGGTGATGAATAGAATAGTCAGGAAAATACTTTATTCATTTTTCATGGAAAATTGAGCGGGATGCATTTGGTATACCTATGATCTTTAAAAATGGTTATGAAATTGTAAATTTTCTCTAAGTATTTGCTTTATTGTTAGCAAGTTATGAAGATGGGAGATTAAGGTGAATTAATGTTAAAAATCACATTACACTTTTTTGAAATGAATACTCACTCCCATAATGAAAGCAATCTTTGTTCAAAATGGAAGATAGTTCACTTATGTGCAGATGGGAATTATTGGATTTGTGACTATTCCTTATTCTCTCAGGAGGATAAATATTGAATACAACATTTTCCAAATGTCAATCAATGCTTTATACTATCCAAACAAAATCAAGTCAAGGCTGTACAACATTCATTTTTATAGTTCAGTTGTCTTGATTGCTCTACATTGATTTAGGACATTTGAAAAACTCATGAAAGCTTTATGATTTTGGATACTTGATCCTTGAACATAATTCATTCATTCAAGCAATAAATGGTTCTAAGGTACAAATTTTAAATTCAAGAGAAAAAGAAAGGAAAATGATGTTTAACTTTCTTTTTCTTTTGCAAAATGGATTGTATTTGAACAAATATTAAGAATGTTATTACTTAAAACATGTAGTTTCAGTAGTAGTATTAGAAAGAACTAAAAATATAACTGTATTAGTTCTAATAGTAGTGTTAGAGGGAACCAAAGGATTACCTGTAACCTTATGGGGAAAATATCAAAACTCTTTTTGTATCTATTTTTAATTTTAAGTTAGAAAAGTAGAAGGCATATGTAACCTCTTCCTCTTCATATATCTGATAAGTTGCTAAGTCCTAGACTTTAATTTTACCAAATTATTTATTTTTCACTAAAATAATCTGTGTGTTCATGTATGTGCTTATATCATCTATGTATTACAATATCAGGCACAATGCCACATCACTTATTTTGTCCCGTTTTTCAAACAATCACTTATTCTGATTTTCCCTAATGTTGTTACTAAATGTCATTAATAATGATCACAAGGGGAAGCCTTGAATAGAATAGTCATGGAAATACTTTTATTCATTGCTCAAAAAATTATCATTAAAATTTAAAATTAAAACATACAAAATTTAGCAAAAAATATAGGATGACTTGATGTCCTATCAGTGAGATTTAGCTATTGCGCCCCACAATTTCTTCTCAAAATTTAAATAGCTGAATGTTATCTCCTGTAAACTAATTCCAAATAAATTATAGAATAATCTCTGATATAGTCTAATGAGAACACTGTGTTATGTCAAATATCATAAAATCAAAAAAAAATATGTTCTAATGTCATTGTTATACCTGATGTCACCAAATTTTCTTCCTCAATTCCTGTTTTTCTATCTCTTTTCTTAAACATTTATTTTTTAATTCATTTTAGATTCCAACCAAGGTTCTCCCTCTCATCTCTTCTCCAGCTCCCTATCACCCACCACCTACCTACTCCTCCCAACAGGTAAGTGTTCCCATGGGGAGTCAGCACAGTTTGGCAAATTAATTTGGAGAAAGATCAAGTGCCTCTCTTCTGCATTAAGTCTGAGTATGGCATCTCATCATAGGGAATGGGTTCTAATAGGCTAGTTCCTGTACCTGGGATAGATCCCGGTTCTACAGTTGGGGGCCCCTCAGGTAGCCCAGGCTTTATAATTGACTCCTGGAAATGGAGGACCTATTTCGGACCCTGGAGGCTACACAGCTGTCCATCCAGGGTTCATGAGTTTCCATGAGTTTGGTTCAGCTGTCTCTGTAGATTTCCCCATCAATATCTTGATCTCACTTGCCCATGTATTCTCCCTCTCTTTGACTAGATTCCTAAAGTTTGGCCTAGTTCTTGGCTCTGTATATTTGCAGCTGGTTCTATTAACTTCTGGTCGAAGGCTCTTATTTTTCTGGAGCTGTGGATTGTAGTCTGATTTTCATTTGCTTGTTTTATATAGTCTATCTGCTTATGAGTAAGTATATACCATGTTTATCTTCTGAGTCTGGGTTACCTGACTCAGAATGGTTTCTTCTAGTTCCATCCATTTACTTGCAAATTTTGTGATGTCATTGTTTTTTTTTTATTGTTGAGTAATACTCCATTGTTTAAATATACCCACATCTTCTTTATCCATTCTTTAGTTGAGGGGGATCTTGGTTGTTTCCAGATTCAGTTATTGAGAATAATGGTGCTATCAATATTGCTAAGCAAATGTCCTTGTGTTTTGATTGAACATCCCTTGCATATATACCTAAGAGTCATATTGCAGGTACTTGAGGTAGATTGATTCCCAATTTTCTAATAAACCGCCATATTGATTTCTAAAGTGGCTATACAAGTTTGCATTCCCACCAGCAGTGGAGGTGTTGCCCTCACTCATGTCCTCCCCAACATAAACTTTCCTCAATCTTTTTGATCTTAGCCATTCTGACAGATGTAAGATGATATCTCAGAGTCACTTTGATTTACATTTCCCTAGTGACTAAAGATGCTGAAATATTCCTTAAATGTCTTTCAACCATTTTCTTCTGTTGAGAAATCTCTGTTTGACTTTCATCCCATTTTTCATTGGATTATTTGGTATTTTGGTGTCTAGTTTATTGGGTTCTTTAGAAATTTTGGAAATCAGTCCTCTGTCAGATCTTTTCCCATTCTATAGATTGTTTTTTGTATTGTTTAGCGTGTCCTTTGTCTTAGAGAAGTCTCTCAGTTTCAGGAGGTCCCATTTATTTTTTGTTGCACTCAGGTTCTATGCTACCACTGTTCTATTTAGGGAGTGGTCTCCTGAGCCAATAGGTTCAAGGCTACTTCCCACTGTCTCTCCTTTTGCTTAAGCAAGTTCATGACCAAATTCATTATAATAATCAGCACTTTAATTCACTTTGATATAAACACTGCCTTTTAAAAAAATTGTATGACAGCTACTTACTGAAGTATTGTCATATGATTATGAAGGCAACCAATAAAATTTTAATTAATGATGTGTGTTTTTTAAATACTATATACAAAATTGTTCTTTCAACCACCATCCTGGTGTGATTATTTCAATACCTTTTTTTTGTTTTTTTTTTGATTTTTCGAGACAGGGTTTCTCCGTAGCTTTTTGGTTCCTGTCCTGGAACTAGCTCTTGTAGACCAGGCTGGCCTCGAACTCACAGAGATCCGCCTGCCTCTGCTTCCCGAGTGCTGGGATTAAAGGCATGCGCCACCACCGCCCGGCTTCAATACTTTTAATTATTTAGGGATACTCTGGTTTTAGCCTCAGAAATGATGTCTCTAAAGATACACTTTGAGGTTTGGTAAATAACTTCATCCCTGAAACTATAAAAAATGTAGGTCAAAATGATTTTAATGGGTAACAGTTTAATATGGAACAATAATCATGATAGACAGTTACAAAATATGTGATAGATATATACTTAGCACATTGCATGATTAATTCTTAATTAACATAATGCTTCAAATAAGTGTTATCATTCTCCCACACAGGTTACAGCTAAATTATATAACCTATGTCACACTCATGACAACACCGAAGCATTGGAAACTTCAGGATGGGCTTCTAAAAGTGCTGGGTTTCAGTACTCTCTCATATGGAAGACATTTAAATATTAACTAAGAAGCATAAATCTACTAACATTGTCCCAAAGTCACCCAGCTTTTTAATGCATACCACTGAAGCCCACTTCTAAATTCCAGCCTCATAAAGGTTCTCAACTCAGCAGGATGAGAAGACATAACCCCAGTTGCTCCCTTTTCTTGATCTCCAAGCAGTGCTACTCTTGCATTTCTGAAAATGATTTTAATTCATTGTGTGCTGTATTTATTTTGACATGAATTTTCCAATTAGTTCACATGTTTATTTACTTTATTTTGAACTGCAGAGGATTAAAGAACTCACAAACATTACATATTTGAAAAAGGAAATCTATTATGACTAAGAATTCAAAGGCTGTAGATCATGAAGTTGGTTTTGTTTCTTCTTATCTGTGGTATATATAATAAAGGCAATTTTTATCTGTTCATTTCCTTATTTACTTTTCTTTTATAATTGTTTCCTCTTGTGAAGAATCTTTGTGAAGTTCTATGTGTAATCTATCCCTGACTATTAGGTACTCTTCTGAGTCTATTACACTGCAAAGACTCCATCTTATTAGCCTGCAAGGACAGAAAAGAAAAAATCAGGGTCTGACTGACTGAAGAAAACAAACAACTTTGGTATTCAGTGCCTATGGAAGAGAGTGCTAGGTTTTTCTGGCTGCTTAGAGCAGTTCTTAATCAGAAGCTGGCAAGTAAGATGAACTCTCCTCCAAATAACTGTAAGGAAGTAAATTTTTCAAATAACCTCTGTGAGCTTCATGTGAACTTCCTAGGTGAGATCTTGCCATATTGATAAAGCCTTAACAAATGTGAAGAGACCTAGCTCAGTATTCCTTGCTTCTACTCCAGGGAAGCTGTCACAGTTAAAAGGAAAGTTATTACATTTCCTGCATATGTTTCCCCATTGATGTGTGTATGTATGCTTACATAGATGTATATAGAGTATTGGGAATCAATATTTATAGATTGATGCTAGCTAAATTTTATTTTTTATTTTTTTAATTTCATCAAATGTATCTATTCAGTCTCAAGATACCATGTGGAACGTATCAATTTAGTCATCAAGTACACTAATGTTTCTTTGTCTTGGCTATAGAACCAAAATTTCCTGGTTTGTAGACACTGACAGTTTTTTAAAACTATTTATTTTGTGAGATTTTGATGTAATTATGTAATTTACCTCCCCCATTCAAACCTTTCCATATGCTATTTCTTGCTCTCTGTCAAAGTCGTAGCCTCTTCATTAATTGCTGTAGCAACATTAGGGCGTATGTAGGTATTACATGAATACACATATACCTATACGTATACATCACCTTAAATACATGACTGCACCCTGATGGGTCTGTATACTGTTACTTGTATATTTGCTTTCAAGGCTATCCATCTGATACTGGATAGCCAGGTGTTGTGCTCTTCCTGCCATATGACATCTTTTTTTTTTTTTTTTCTGTTCTGAGTATTCCCTGGTTGCCTGTAGTTTCTATGTGGGTAAAAAGGAAGAAAAATTGTATACTGATGATACTGTTTCTATTTGAGATAATAAAATAATTCTACATTTAAAGCATGTTATGATTGCAAAATTATTCTAGTGAAGAGAGACGACATTGGATTTTATATCAAATCAGTGGCATTTGTGACATGGATGAATGCTCAGTAATGTTGTTTGTTTAAAATCTAAACATGGAAAAATTATCTTGAAAAGAGAGAATAAGGAAAGAATTCTTAGACCCCACTGTGAACCAAACATGGTAGTAAATATGTGTCAGAGGTGAGGAAGATTTTGAAACTGTGTCCTAGAAAATATAAATAAATTTCTAAAGTCCATCAGTTGAATAATATATGATAAGAACGGACACAAACCATGGTCCAACCCACAAAAAGGCAAGTTATTTTTAAACTAGACACCTGCATGGACTATTTTTGCCAAGTTATTGCATAATATAAAGAATTTTATTTTTCTTTCAAATTATTATCACAAGCTTTTCATTCTCCTATGCCAGTACAAATTTGATTCATTGACAAGTTTTAATCAATAGAATAAAGACTTTAGGTTATACAAGTAAGATGAAGTAAGTGTACTCATTTCCAGGGTGCTGTGATTTATGTGTACATAATGATTGTTTTGTCTACTTTGGCTTGAATCAAATATAGCCAAATGATTTTCTGAAATGCCATAAACTCCTGCTGACTCTGAGAATTATAATTATAAAAATTATTCCTTTGAAATAAAAAAATACTGGTGGAAGGTTGTCATCCCTTTCTGAAACATTTGTTTAATTTCTACTTCTATATGAAGGTTGGGGAATGCAGTATATTGGTCATTTTAATCATCTGCCTCCATGAAATAGATTTAGTGAGTTCTAATTTTCTTGCAAATTAACTGGTATTGAAATGCTATTTCTTAATGTATGTGGATAGGTTTCAAACATATATGCTCAAAAAGAGGTAATCTTAATAGCATGCTAGGTGTTAGACTATTATGCATTGAATGGAATCTCTCCAGAAAAGGTGACACATTTTGAGTATTAATTTCATTGACTTCTTTAAAGGTCTTTCTTACAATTTCATTTTCACTGGGTCCTCTGCAAAATATTGAAGAGAAAATTAGAAAGGAAATGTTAATGTTGGTTGGGGATCTTAAATTATAATTACATAGATTTTTCCTATACTTCAACAGAATTCTTTGAAACTTGGGTGCTTGGACTTGGCTGGATCAACAAGAAGTTAATTTAAGAGAATGTCTGCTTTTTTAAAACTCTCTACATTTATAATTATTCACCCATGTATTTTCTAATAATAACATATCCTCAGTATAGTAAGTAAAAGTAAAGTGCTGTGTTATCTCACACATATCTTACATAAATGTGGATTTAGACTTAAATACACATGTGTTCATGCATGCATACAGAGATTATATAGCTAGGTAGATGGGTAGATAGGTAGAAAGATAGATATACATACACACAGATATCTCAACCTGGGGACACACATAAATCTACTTTAAGAGTGACTAGGTATATACTTCTGTTCCAGCTCTGAGAGATGTTGCATACATCTGAAAACTGTACTGCCTTTGTCTGTTGTCTGATGTTGATGACTGGCTGCCTCTTTACATATGGAATGCGGATTTACTCACTGACTTTGAAGGATCACATTCTCATGAGACAATGCATGCTATGACATATTTAGTAGATATGTTTTCAGATAAGATTTTTAAATCAAAATTGAGAGATTATTGTGCTTTTCTGACTTAAAATGATTGAAAAACAAATCAAAGATACCACAATATTTTTTTGTTGGTCTTGGAAAGTGTGACATATCTACAAGTATGTCTGTGAAGAATTTTATTCTGCTTTTAATCATGTGATTCAAGTCCCAAATAACAATTGCAGGCATGGGGCATAGGATAAAATGGGCTCTGTTCTGACTTGTTAGGCAAAGATTGAGATAGAAAAGCTATGCTCCTTTAAGTGTCTGTGATTATGTAAAGTGTATAGCTGAGGCAAAAGCAACCCAATTTTTACTTGAGCACTTGAATATTCTTCATACATAGAAGACATCAATTAATCCTTGTACAATGTTTAGTCTGACAAACCAATGTTAATTTAAAAATCATTATACACTATTCAATGTTGTTTTCTGTTTTGACATTAGTCAAAAGTTCATTAGTACAACTTTTATTAAAATGTGGCAGCTATGGGTAAAGTCTTTGCAAAGATTGAATTAAACTGTATCCTTGAATATAAAAGATGTTCTGCTATAGACAGGCTGAGGAAGGAAGGAGATTATTGTAATACATTGAAAAATATAAGGGATTTACTGAAAACTAAATGAATTGTAGCTTTTAATACTGGGATTTTTTTCTGAGTTGCCTGGGTTTGTGAGGTGGAATAAAACGTGGATTTCAAAAAAGTTTCTTTTTCAAAGCTTATTTACAGAGGAATATATATATATATATATATAACTAGACAATGCAAAAAAGATGTAGTTTTCTACAAGTATTATTTAGTTCCACTATAATACTTGAAAAATTCAGGATCTGCTTTTAAAGAAGAAATAGGAGGGGAAAAAAAGAAGCTGTATAGTATAGAACATACACTTTTTTCTCCTCTTATTTAATGAAATAAGAAAATAATTCAGCACGAATTCTATGCAACTATTGTTAGAACTGTCAATAGGCAACCTAGAAATACAGAATCGCACTGAATGGGAAGGCATAACCAAAATTAGCATCTTTACAAGATGAATATCACAGCCACAGAGACAGCAAGTATTCAGAGGATTACTTACAGCAACATGATCTGGTATACACTTTGGTAGACAAGATTAGATACAATCATCCCCAGTGGCAAAGTAAAAACAAATCAAGGGCAATAGCTCCACTACTGTCTAAAAATTAGAAATCCAAGATATGGCATGTTAGTATGAACACCTTCTAAATATTCCAAGTTTTTTTAAATATTTAAGCAGTGTGTTGAATAACCAATAAGTCTGTTGCATTTGTCATCATGAAATATGGCATTGCTGAAATATGGCTTTTATGAAATAGGGTTTTCTATTTATTTACTCAAGTCTATTCATTTATGGTTTTATCAAAACCTCTAAAAAATGTTGGCTTTTCCTTGGTCTTTGTATTTATTTTATAAATGTTTCATTTTTTAACCTCTTTCCCAAGTTTTCTAGATTCAACACCTAAATGATGAAGTTCAGGCATTCACTAATAATAATAATTTTTCTTACTCAATATTTGTTTGCTTTTTTGTCTTTTTTTAAATTAATTTACATACTAACCACAGTTTTCCTCCATCCCTCCACTCCTGTTCCTTTCCACCTACTCCCTAGTCCAACCCCCCATCCACTCCTCAGAGATGGTAAGGACACCCATGGGAATCAACTAACCCTGGCATATGGAATTGAGGCAGGACCAAGTCCTTCCCCACTGCATTAAGGCTGAGCAAGGCATGTCTCCAAAAAGTCAGTTCATGCAACAGGGGTAAATCCGGGACCCATTATCAGGGGTCTGACAAGCAAACCAAGCAATATAACTGTCACCCACAAGCAGAGGGCCTTGTTCAGTACCATGCAGGCTCTCTAGCTGTCAATCCAGAGTCCAAGAGCTCCCACTAGCGTGGGTCAGCTGTCTCTGTGAATTTCCCCATCATGAACTCACTCCTTCACCCCTGCTTTTGCTCATATAATCCCTTTTCCTTCTCCTCCGCTGGTCTCCAGGAGCTTGGCCCACTGCTTAACTGTGTATCTCTACATCTGCTTTCGTCAGTAACTGAATGAAGGTTCTGTGATGACAATTACAGTAGTCACCAATCTGACTACTACAGGAGAAAGCCTATTCAGAACCCTCTTGATTATTGCTGGGAGTCTTGGCTGGGGTCATCCTTGTGGATTTCCCACACCAGGTTTTTTTAATTTTTCTAGCACCAGGTTATTTTAATTCTTAATCAAAAATTGTTTTGAAAACAAAAAAAGATAAGGAATGTCTGAATAGAAAACTCAATATACTTTATCATCATTATTATAATATTAACAATGATTTGTTATTATAATATAATAAATTATTATCATAATAATTTAATTAATGTATTTCATTAATAGGGATTAACAATGTCAATGTCTACATTTTAAAGAGATTTTTACTAGGGATTCCTAACTGGCACTGGGCAATGCTATATAAAAAAAAGTACACCAAAGTATGCCATAGTTGGTTTACATCAATCATTCTTAATTTTCCCTCTTAAGTGTATCTATTTGCTGATTTTAAATAGTTGTAGCTAAACAACTGTAGAGCTTACTGTGGCTGTATAAGAGAACAATTCCCCTGCTCTCAACCCAGGATGTTATCCCTCTTTAGTATTTGTTTTGAAACCAGTTCTGAAACCTTGCTCGTACTTTCTGTTTGTGTTCTTTAATTAGCCCGCTTTGATGAGAATGTCAATTCACTTTCAATTCAGATAAGCTGTTTCACTTCAAATTTCCCTCCTTTGGAAGCAACTGCTTTCTATCTTTGAATTCATAAGTTTAGATATATTTATTGTTGCTTTTGTTAGAATTATTCAGTGGTCCCTACTCTGTGGTGTGACAATTACACTTTGTGCTATCAGAACTGTGAGCTAAATAAACCTCTTTACATGGTATGCATCCAGATTTTGGTATTTTACAAAGGGAAAAAAAAAGCTGTAATGTAGCTGCATTCTGCCATCAGTTGCATGGCGAATGCAAGCAGAGATGTGGGGAGGTGAAGCAGTGAGTTTAAGGAAATCTCATGTTACTCCTAACAAACGCCTCCATCACCTCTACTTTCTTTTTAGGGCACTGACCCCTTACATGGCTGATAATTAAACCCAGATAATGGGTAACTTGCATGTTACATAAGCACTCTAGTACTGACTGGCATGCCCTTGAATTACCTTATATTCAATCATACCCTTATAAATAGCCTCTTTGGAAAGAAAAGGCTTTTAAAATAGGCTATGTTTTTGATTCAGTGAGCCAAGCTTTAAAAAGTACAAAGAAATTCTGATTAACTGTATGTAGGTCACTGAGATTGAAACCAGGGTACGTTTTGGTTTGGGGCAACAACTGAGTTGAATGTTGGTAAAATGAAGTACATCTTCAGATGCTTGCTGTAAACCAATCAAACGCTAGAATAGCAGTCCTTGGTTATGGAAGTTCTCATGGACAGACAGGAAAAGGACTTTTACAGCAGATGTCTGACAAGTGATCTACGTACCAGTCAGGGGATGGTCTTTTCTGAGATAAATGTCATTATCTACAGGCTGTTGTATGGTCAATATTTCTATTTAAGAATGGTAGATAGTTGGAGTATTTGTCTTGACTTGTTTTGTCCTGTTTGAATATTCCCTCTTGGAGGTCTGCTCTTTTCTGAAGAAGAAACAAGGGGAAGTGGATATGGGGAAGATGGGAGGTCATGCGGCATGCTCGGAGGGTTGGAGGGAAACTGTAGTTGGGATGTATTGTATGAAAGAAGAATCTACTTAAAATAAAAAGAGAAAAGGGAAAGAATTGCCAATACTAGAATCTTCTGTAGAGCCCTTGTACAGTTTCAAAAAAGAGATTTACAAACGGAATTCAAATGTGGATTGTAAATTAAATTAAGGTAAAAAGGTACTGAATTAGTTATTCAATCAGCATATTACAGTCATGCTGTATTCTAGAATAGTAAAATCTAATTAATTTCTAATCTCTGATATTCTCCTCATGCTAGCAGTCAATTACACTTTTCAAACTTCCTTGATATACACAGATGGACACAAGCCATATATAAAATAATAATGCGTTAGAAATCAAATAGCTAAATGCAGCATAAATTCTTTGGGTAGTTAGTAGTGGGGGTTCTTACATTATTTTCCACAATATAAATTCTCTTGAGAATACATGTATAGTAGAAGCTATGTTGAAATATGGCAAACACATCCTTTACACAAAAGACTTCTCAAAATGTGCACATGCTGCTATGACAAGTTCCTTACTCCTTACAAAACTTCTGATCCTAACAACTGGGGATAGTCACACCTCTCCCTTAAGTTTTCAGTTTACTGTATTGCTAAAAATAATTTGAATCGAGTATGAACAAACAACAGCTCTTGAGCTCCTCCTGAGTTTGCTGCCAAGGACTAAAGAGAAAGGAGAGGAACTCAGGTATGCATTTGTCTCTCCAGGAGTTTGCTTTCAGCCAAGAGCCCTTTATAATAAAAAGCAAGCAAAAATGTTCCCAAGCAAAAAAACCTCAGAGCCTAGAGGAGTCTTCTATTTTAATGAAACATTTCTTGGCTTCATGGTTTCAGTCAGCAGTGTTAGCAAAACTCCAACGGCACTGAAAGGGTCTTTATTTGTTTATTTATTTATTTACTTCCCTATTTACTGATTGAAACTAGGTAATAAAAACAATTCTAACCCTTATTTTCTGGTCTTACTGAAATTCATTAAACATTAAATATGTGTGGTAATTACAGGAGTAACAAGAACAAAAGATTGAAAAATTTCTGTATATATGAGTCAACAGTTTGGAATGGGTTATTAATGAAGGAAATTGGAAACCATCTGTTTTTCCAATTTGATTAAACTAGAAAGTAATCATTGTGAATGGATCAGCTGTGAATCATACAAAACGATTACACATAAATGAGTCATGCATAATTCTCTACATATTTAAAATGAGGACTTTTGCATCAAATCACTACAATATACAATCAGATAGCTCCGCCAACGTGGCTCATTATTGCAAATTAACACTAGGAATATTCCAGCATTTTACAATGGAAGAATCTGTTCTTGTTTGTGTTCATGAACAAGTACTTCTTGATAAATTTTAATTTCTACTCTCTGCTCAGCAATACAGAATAACAAAGAATGTGCTACACACCCTGCTATTGAGTAGTTTTTAAGCCTTATAGGAGACAAAATACCTGAATATGGTAAATAACTGTATATTACAAGAACCCTAAAAGAGGGTAAAGGAATTATTATTGATTAGCATCTGTATAATTTACATAGTTAACTATCTCATTTTGGAACTTTTTTTCCCTGTGAATCCTTGGAGTTAATCAGTTGTGACTTCAGGCAAAAGTCTAATAAAAAATTAAAAGCATAACAAATCTGCCTGTGAAATGCTTGGCAAATTCTTGGTGTTCAGTCAACATTTATTAAATAAAAAAGAAAAGGGATTCAAATTCCCCTAAACTAAAATATTATCTTACAGTCCATCAAATCACTCAGAAATCTGCATGCATCTGGAAAACAATTTCCAGGTTTCCATGGCTGTTTTTGCTTAAGTTGCAGTATTATTCACTCTTTCAGCATTAGGCATAATAGTATTTGTTTTACAGTCATTATTAATCTTCCTGTCAGAGTCCTGTGACATCTCTGTGGAAGAGTAGGCATTATGAGATCTGTTCCAAAAGGCAGTCAGATAGAAGTTCTGTTCAGTGTTGTATTTCTGTCTATGCACAGAGAACTATCCGCTCTATTTTTCCAGAGACACCTCATCATTGAGTATGGCTCTTGTTTAACTCATAATCATACCTAAACACGTGTCTACATTTACTGAATATATAAAGCCTGGAAAGGGTGGAAATCCTACCTAAGGATTCTTTTTACCTATTTAGCTTGGAACCCATACTGAGACATTTCTTATTCTTTCCATGTTCTTTACTTAATGATACATCTTGGCTTTTGTTGGACTTTGTATGTGCTGATCTCATAGCAATTTTGTTATGAACTGTCCCAGGTCACTTGATTGAATCCTAAATAGACCTCATAAAGGTTCTTAAGTAGACTTAAACTTTCTTAGTATTATACTGTGACTAACAAAAGATAAACATTAAGTTTTCCATTTGCTATTACTGTCACCTACTTGATTTACCAACTGGTTCTTAATAAAAATTAGATACAGGGCTGAAAATATAAAATTTTGATATATATGTTTAGTATAAATGTGTTACTTTTTAAAATCAGTTTTACTTCACTACAACTTTGCTTTAGGGACCTTGTGTGTCACTTCTCACTATGGACATCATTCCTCAGATATTAAAATGTTTTAAAACACAGCTGGTTCTACCAAATTCTGAAGTAGAAGGGTCAGTGGCCTCCAAGAGAATCCCAGGCACCACCATGGAGCTCCCACTAGGAAGGCTGCATTTCAGAAGGTTCCGAGAATGGAAGAGAAGAAATACTATACAATGCCAAGCATTGTATAAGATGAGCCTGAACCTTAACAATAATATATTTTAAATACAGTTTAATCAATTATAACTTAATATATTGCAGTAATAACAGTTTAATTTTATGTACATACAAAAACAATATAGAATAAAATATCCATGTTCACATAGATAGATACAGGAAATATTTATTTACCTAATATTTCAACATCCTCAGAAAGCATGTATAAATGCATGCAGTAATATTATTGGCCTAAGACATATTAAGGTATAGCCTTAGCACAACATACAAGAGATGAGTAAAGAGGTTGGACTGAACAGAAGAAAGAGTAATTTGAAATGTGATTCAGTGTGAAAAAAAACAATGGCTCAAAGAGGAACAATAAGCTGATTTACACGCAGATTTAAGATGGCTCCTTTGTGTCACCTTAAGGCGAAGTTGTCCCTCTCTTTTTATTCAAATCCTGGATGATTCCTGGTACTAACTAGTATTTGAATATAGAGTCTCAAGGAAAAGGAATAAGAAAGAATAAAGAAGATGAAGCAGGAGGAGGAAGAAAAAGAGAAAGTATAGGAGGAGGATAAGGAGGTCTTCTTCAGCGTCTTTTAGTCTGAAAATTATATTCTAGCAGGACTTGTCTCAGGGATAATAGACACCATACACAGAGATGAGTAATGCACTATTATATGATCTAGACCACTCAAGATTTTATTTCTCTCCACTTTCTCTTTGGTGTTTAGTACATTCACTAGCCCAATGTTGAGTGTGGAATTACTATTTTTCCCATAGTGACTCTCCATACTGCCTACAACAAGCCTCACTTAGATAAACTGACTCATAATCCCTGCAGCTTTCTCCTTACTATCCAGAAAATATTCATCATCAGATCTGTTCCAATACAAATATATTCTGTGCATCTGTACCTCCATTTTTACAATTATAAGTGTAAACATATGATATCACCTCAGGCAATGCTTTGATGTCTCCCTAGAGTATTGTTCAATTGTGGAGAACACTCTTAGATGACTTTCAAAAATATGCTTGACTAGATAGCACCATAGAACACAATCAGAACTAAGCCAGTCCTCAAGCCAAGTAAATTCCTTGTCCAATCACTTGCCCATGTTATGAAATGATAAGGAAAGTTATGCATAACTAACATTCATGTGTAAAACTACAGGATCAAAGGAAATTGAAAACATAATTCTGACATCCTTAGCTCTCTTCCTTGGAACTCAGAAATTTTTCAGAACAGCAACGTACTATAAGACACAATTTAAATTATGAAAATTTCTGGACTATGTACTGGGTACCTATTGCAGTAATGATAAATATGACATTGTTGTAGGAATTAGAAATATGACAGACTAATGCCGCAGCATTAATAAGAAACAATTGCCTAGTCTTGGAAAAGTTGACAAGCATCTTTTAGTTGTTCACATCTCCCTCCCAATTTCTTCCTTTTCAGAAGCTACATCTCTGGTCCTGGCTGTCTTGTCCAATTACCAACAACCTTGGAAGTAGATGTTTTTCTTATCCAATATTGACCTGTAATAATTCTCTCATATCCTCTGTCTATGTTTCTTCAGACTCATATCTTATATATGTTCATTTCATTATGATTTTCAGTTTTTCAATGGATAATCAGTGAATTTTTCAAAACATTTTTAGATATATTTGGTAGTTTTATAAAAGAAAGGTGTTGATATCCTAAATAGAAAAAATGTAAATGGATGAGGTAATAATTTCAGTTACACTCGTTTAATTTAGTATTTTGTTACAGGCAAACAAGATTGACCTGTCTTAAGCACATAACAACTAATCTCTCTTGTAACTTTTAGGCACGAGGCAATGATTTTATAATATTCCAGTGTGAGAAGGTACTATAGCTATTATATTCGATCTCTGAAGGGAGGATTTTATAGTTTACTCTGTTGTGGAGTTCTGAGAATGAATCCAGGATGACTTTCCATCTTGTCTTTTATAATATTTATTTTGTAGGAGATTTTCAAGAAGAGTAAAAAAGATTTGTATAATTTTCCTCCTGTGAACTATGAAATAAGTTTCAAGAAGGATTGCTAAGACTGCATTCTAAGTGGTCCTTGGTAATGATTTTCTGATTCAAGAGGTCACATCACCCATGTAAAATATTCCTGTAATAACAATAAACTTGTTTTCCAGTTTCTCTACCAAGACTAAGAGCACCTTTCCCCCCATAGCCTTTGAAATAAAACCATCATAACTGAATATAATGTGACTTCCCTACCCACAAAGCCAGTGTATCTCAACCAGATGTGGGTACCAGAAAAAAAAAAATCCGAGTGATAGATTTTCCTTTGTAAATCAATAAACTTAGTCTTAAATTATTTTCCACTGTTATTTAGAATTTGTTATGTGAGTTTTAAATGAGATAACCTTAGTTAAGCATCTTTAAAATTGTACCATGTGCTTTTATAATTTTATATTTTGTTGGTTGATGTTAAGAGTTCATTTTCTAAATGATAGAGCATATTCTTTTGATTAAAGAAAATATAAAATTGTAGTCATAAATCTGTTAGTAAGCATGAAGGTCATGATTGTGCACTCTTGACAATCTGATAAATTAGTCTCTACAGTTTCGTAGATGACAGCAAATGTCACAAGACTTGTAAGTCAGTAGTGTGGAGTGTTATTGCTATTGGTAGAGTGAAAGTTTGAGTTTTGTGTCAGCATTGGTTGTCTTGGAGATCCCAGTCCCATAGATAGCAAAAGTAGGCCAGGTAAATGCTGTGGACCCTTAGGTTTTATCACAACTAATGAACTCTCAAAATAAATACTGACAGACTTCCATAGCCACTTGACACACACACAAAATATCCATGCGCAGAATACGTAAACAGATAATATTGCCTGCTTTGGTACATGACTGTACAGTCTGTTCTAAGAAAGTAATGTATAACAAGATTCATGAGTGTTTTTGTGGGTCAAATACATAAAAAACTCATGAAATTATCAAATACATAATATTAAATATTTGCATTTTCTTCTATTTATGATTATTATTTTTGATAAATATACTTAGTGTACAGCTCCAGATAGTTTGTTTTTTTCAGAAGAAATTGTCATCAATTATTTGGACTTATTTGGTAATATTATCTCATTTACGAAGTGGCCTGTTATGTGAAAATTGATAAAATATTTCTACAGTGTAAGACAAATTGCACCTGTGCTAATGACAACTGAAATGATGAACACACTCTAAGGATTCTAACACGAAGGAAACTATTTTTACTAATCAAGAAGGATACCCATTTTGTCAGACTTTTAAAAGAGCTAAGAAATCCCACTGCCATAAACTGGCAAAGCATGGCTTTGCATACTTTTTCTCCCGGCAAAGCTAGGGCTTTGCTTTCACCACATAGATTTTCTTATCTTTTCACTTTACCTCACAAAGAAAAAAGGGAATAAAGAAATAATGCTCATACGTATAAGCTTGGGTGTAACAATTTTGTTCAGTCTTACAAGCAACTGTTCTCCTGGAAAAGTTTCTTAATCTCAAGTTTTTGCATTATTTTTTGACTAAAAACAACCCAGTATCTGTAAAAACAAAATCTTAAATATATTACAGTTTGCTTCTATCTTAAATGTTTATTATAAGCTTATATTAATTTCAATCAATTTTAAGGTAAAATAGGAGACTTATTAAAAATATATTTTGTATTGTATAGTAAGTATATGATAAAAGTTGCTCAGTTTACCTTGCTGGAGTGACATGGAAATTTTTAAATAATTTCATTCATATAAACAATGCTCATACTTATAAACAAGTAATATAATCTATTTTGGTTACTTCTATAGAAATATGCTTGTTTCTTGACACCATTCAATTTTTTCTTTAATTTTTAAAATGACATTAATTTTAATAAATATTTAATTCTGTGATTGTATGTACATATGTGTTGGGTGGGAACATGAGTGTCATGACACACATGAGGAGATCAGAGAAAACCTTTGGGTGTCCCTTATCTCTATTTATCCCAATAACTGTGCTCGGGTACTTGGGCTTGGAGACACATCATTTTGTCAGGCCTCTTTGGAGTTTGAAAACTAGAAAACAGTGGTATAAAGTTTGTAATTATCAATTTCTTTTAGAAATGATTGACCAACTAAAAACGTCATTTAGGTGTTTTGTAAACGGTATTCTTACTTTAATCTACACCTAATGCTTTAGGATTAAACCATGGAAATGGAGAAGGTTTTGTAGAACTCTTACTTTCATTATAGACTGCTCTCTCTCAAGTTTCTGCCTCATTCATTCCAGACAAACTTGTGGAAAAGGCTGAGAGAAACCACAGAAATCATGAATTCTGAATTAGAATTGATTTAATAACATTTATGTATTTTGGATACTTCTGTTATGAACCTTGATGAGAGTTGTAGATTAAAGTAAAGATACATGTATTATATTGAACCCTGCATGGTGATAGAGCTAAAAATGAATAAAGCAAGCTAACACTGTCATTACCAGTGACAATATTTTTTATTTTAAGCATATAATATTATACACTAATATGCACATCCCTAGATACATGATGCAATACCTTTTACAAAACACCTAAATGATGTTTTTAGTTGGTTAATCATTTCTAAAAGAAATTTATTATTACAAATGTTTATACCACAGTGTGCTGTGGTATCCAACATAACCCAGTGGTGACTGTCTCTAGAACAGGTTCCATATGATCAGAAGGCTCTTCAACCAGTAATTATCCACTACTTTCAAACTGCTAATGTGATTGCCATATGAAGTGTGTCCTTTCTTGTTGTCAGTTCACTGCTGTGAGCCAAACCACATGGATGCAGCAGTTCCTAGCTAACTGCATTGAGACATAGCCCTCCTTCATCCTTGGATAACATCTACAAGTTGGGTATTGTTAACACATATCTTTTCAGACTTTTTTTCCTACCTCACTGGACCTCAACTCTAACTGTATCAGGTTTCAACATCACTCTAAATAATACATATAAAAATAGAACATAGAGATGGAGATGTGTGTAAGACATTCACTTTATACTTTATCCAAATAAAACATTTCCAAAACTCTTGTCATGATTCCTTTGTTCAATAACAAATTGATGAATAACAAATTGATCCAACATAAGAAATAATAAAATAATTTAAATTTTTTTGCTCTACTTGTGTGTGCTGTGTGTGTTCGCTATAAATCCTGAAAAGGGTAAAAAAAGGATGTGATTTAAACTACCGAGAGTGATAACAATTTACGGGTAAATGGAGGGAGGAGATAAAAGCAGCATGAGGTATGTTTGAACAAATCCATGGGGGAATTCTCTTATTTTATAAATATCTAATATTTCAAATGAGGTTCTATCACTTGTGTTGATAATGCTCCCCCAAGAGCTAAAATCTAGCTAAAAAAATAAATAAATAAAAAATACTAGGTACTAAGTATAAGAAACCTCCATTAAGTTACTGGTCAGGGTAGTCTAAGCAATACCGAAAAGAATATAGTCTGTTGCTGTACTTTTCTTGCTTGAAAGCATGTCTCTATTTAAGACTCCACACCGTTTAGACAAAGGATTTTTGGAATCCAAACTGTATCTGCCCCCAAAGCCTGCTATTATGGGCCTAGCTTTCATTGTAACAGGAGCGTAAAGCAATACCAAATCAACTTAAACACCCATGAACCACAAGAATGAGGAGCATGACAATAAAGGTGTGATAGTGGTGTTTATATCATGGTGGTAACCACCAGATATTTAATCAGACTATGGACACTACAAACCCAGCAAATGACCCATTGCTAGTGAGGTCATGAATCTTAATATTATACTAACTATAATTCCTAAATACAATAAATATATATCTATATACCCACTGTTAAGTGTGCATCTTACAGTTTACAAAAAGAACTTCATTTTGCGGCAGACAGAAACCATTAAAGAAAGCAACAATTGAAAATCCATACAACTACTCAGCTGATGGACTGCCTCCAGATTCGCCTTTGAGCATGACAGTGGTGTGATTTCTCAAATGCTCACTGATGTAAGTGGGGTCAGCCTACAGTGGGACGTGGTAAACAAACTGGTTGGGCATCACTAGGAGGAAACAAGCTACTAAGCAGCATTGTTAAGAGATCTCTACTTTAGTTGTCCTTCCCTTGATAATGGACGTTAACCAGAAAGTGACAATAATGCTTTTCCTCCTCCAGTTGCTTCTGGTGAGTGTTTTGTCTCAGCAACATAGAAGCAAGCCAGGACAGTAAGAAATATCTATTGACTGAGTACATGATACAAGTTTACCTTGAATGTCAAGAAATTATAATCTAAGATTACTCAATGAGAAAACTTGTTTCTAAGATAACTAAGCTACTTTAATAGATTATCAGCATATTCTCCATCCAGAGAAAATTTTCATGTTCAGATTATCATCATCATAAGTTGAATGTAGAAGTGGAACAACAAAAATCAATGGGTCGGATCAATTTAGGAAACAATCGTACTCCAATATACACAGAGGCCCAAATAACCTATCTTTAATACTGTTTATCTCTTTAGAAAATCCACAAATGGGGTCACAGAAATCTTCCTGAATCATTTTTCCTGTGAGACTGTGGAATCCTTTTCTTGCGTATTGTTTTCTGAAAGAATGTTAATGTCAATGGTTCATTCATAATTTAGCTATTTTAATTTTAAACTGCAGTACACCAAATGATTCTACCATGCAGCTAGTAGTTAGGACCATCTGTGGAGTCGTCTTCCACTAAATTCTTACATTATTCACTATTTCTTAATAATAACCATATGAATCACTAGATTGAATCTTTTTAAGTGTCAAATACAATTGTAGTGTGCTCTTAATACATTGTTCATTGACATGCTGCCAAACCTAAAAACAACACAAAATATGATTTGTGTCATTTTTAAGTACAGAGTCCCTTTCTATTCTCAAGTCCTTCTTCAGGTGTCAGTTTCTTTTTCTCAGTTTTAAATCTTTTTTGATTAACATCTTACAACTTCACAGAAATTTTCTACAGTTAACACAGCAGAAGAAATTAGCACAAAGATTCATATATTTATAGCATACTAACCAAGATAAACAATATATTGCAATTTATTTTTCTTCTCTGGAATTTCCCTTGTAAATAATGAGAGCAACAGAGTAAGGAGCCAGTATCTGGATTTTAGGTCCACTGCATGACATGAAACCATTGTCTGACAAGCTTGGATGTCCAAAGGCCTGAGACTACATTGGCCATGGGTCTAGAAGAAAAGCAAATACTTTCATTCTGCTAAAGTAGCATAGAAATAAAATGACACCTGCTGACTTTATGCTATACCCATGACCAGTGTCTCATTCACCCATCACAGTCAAAGAAACTTACTCTTGAACTATATAGGAACTAATACAGAGTCTCACACCTGTATTTTCTTTCCCATACTCATTTCTAAATGGGATGTCTTTATTGAACTTTTACCCTCGATGCTCAAGAGGATATGAAGAAGAGAAAACAGAAATATTATAAGAACCAGAAAGGATGGATGGCATCAAGGAAACAATGTCTTTCAGACACAACAGAACATATGCACATGTGAAATCACAGAGACTATGACATCATGCACAGGGCTTGTGCTTGCCAAAGTGAAGTAGGTTCCCAGGGCTGAAAGGACAAAGTGGTCTCTGATATGATCTCCAATTGACAACCACTTACAAAGGAAAGAATAGTTATCTCTAATGGAGGTTCACTTAGTATATAAACCATACTTAATAGGCTTCATACCCAGCAGTAGTAGATGTCCAACAAAGCTTAATGATATTGTTGTAATTTTTTATTACACAGTTTTATTTGAATACCTTTTTTACCTTACTGATCTTTTCATATTATAGTTTCCGATTTTGTGTTGTAAAGAGTGTGTGTCTCCCATTCAATTTTCTTTGTGTTTTTGTCTTAATCGTTTTTTGTTTGTTTGGGAGAAGATTTGGTGTTGGATTGGATGGGAGGTAGAGAATATCTATATCTGGATTGAATTGGGGGAGAGAAAATATGCACAGAATTCATTGTATAAAAATGATATTCAATTCAAAAATATTTTTTAAAAAAGAATGATACTAAGAGTTAAACTCTTTCTTACAATTTTACATGATTTATTTTAAATAAATGTACAAGTTTGTCCACGGTTAAATAGGCATGTGCCCAAATCCTTACCTAGTCTTTGACCAAGGCTGGAACTACAGAATCCCTGAGAGAACTCATCTTGTTTCCTGTAACATGCCACAGAGGCCTCAGAGACACACAGCCTTGTTCTCAGTCTTCATGCTGCCAAAGGTGGTTTTGTAATGTTTTATTGAACTGCAGAATTCTTCTGATTGTTGAATCTGCATTAGCGTAGAGTCTGAGACCAGATTTCCTGACAGGCTCCGACAGAGCATGTCAGGAATGATGACAGATACGGCAATGTTCACAGCAATATGGCAGCTGCCAGAGGGAAGCAAATAATAAGCTATAAAATGCCAATTTTAGCATTAAAAGAAATCTATAATTTTCACAAGGTAAAAACTCTGCCTTGCCATGGATTTTTAGAAAACGAAGATGGGGACTATGGATTCATTTGTCCTTGAAACTGATTCTGGCTATGTACGCTTTAGAAACAAAGATAATTGAGAACCATTTTTGGTTTTGTTTTCTTTTGGCCTCTAATCTCGGATCAGAGAGAGAAGAGCACATTGTGGAGAGGTAGTTTACTTTGGAATCAATCACTAATATCAATCCTCTGGGCAACTGACCTTTGCAGAGGAAGTTTCAAACAACTCATAAAGGTGTCTCATGGTAATTCCTGCCAGACAGAATCTTAGTAAAGTACAGGATGTTTTGAATTTTCATACCTCACATAAAAGAATATCATCATGCTATGGATATTTTGCCCAACTGGGCCTCATTAATTCTGATCACACTTTATTTTAAAATCCGTAAAGCCCAAAGTGGCTGGAAAAACTATGACTAGTTTCAAATATAAATCTCACATGTTGTAGAAAGTATTAAGCCTTTATCTCCAGAGTGCCAAATCATGTATTTTCCTTGGTGTGTGTATTACTGGTATTTCCTATTTATTATTATCAATTGAGGGACAATATACAAAAAATTAAGATCTATTTTTATCTACTTTTTCTTTTAATATTATTTGTTCATAAAATTAGAATTGTCTGCCCTCTACAAAGGAAAGGTACTGAATAGACAATAGAATACATTGCAAGCAACACTTTTTATTTGAATGTAAATACCACCTTTTATTAAAGCTGATCTTTTACTGAAACATAAACATCAAAATTTAATTTTCTCATCAATTTTAACTACCAATTTATCAGACAAGATTCTTACCACTTCAAGAAACCATACATAGATTAAAGGGTTAGAATTTTTTTCCTAACTAAGGACCTCATTCTTAAACTATCCAACTACAGTTTTTAGAAATTTTTTTAAAAATATTTTTAAATCACTAGTTCTAAATAATTAAACATAAGATTATTACATAAAATACTCTAATTTTTCATTTGCAAGTGATCAATTTGCCTTTAAAATAGCTATGCTTATCCTTTTATATGTTTCTACCTTTTATATTCTTATAAATGCAAATTTTGATTTTGGATGTTAAAACTCTAATTTGAAATATTCATTTTATTACATTGGACTTTTCAAGACAACAAAGTCCTTGCTTTATTGGAAATAGCATTTCAATTAAAATATGATAAAATGTAGTCTGTGAGCAAAAAAATTAAAAGTAGGAAATATATAAGGTAATAAAAGTCTATAGTGACCATTACAGTAGCTTTCTCACCACTCCAGCTTAGGATATACTGTATTAAAATACTTAGTGGTTATTAGTTGCACCTCTTATGCTTATATAATTAAGATTCGTCATTAATGTTTTAAATTTTTAATGGTCCTTTTTGGATTTTTTCATTTCAATTAACTAATTAATTAATGTATTCACTTATTTTAAAAACAATATTTTCTCATTTTGCATACCTATTTCAGTTCCTGTGTTAATAATTTTACATAACTGCATTTTACATTTCATTTCAAGTTTATGTATGGAAGATGAATTTTTATTAAACCTCTGGTCCCTCAATTTCAACTCCATTTAAATGTACCATAGACAAGAACTTTAGCATGTAACAACAGTCATTTTTATGTTTTTTATGTTATTTATTATTTAATTTACTTATATTTAATATAATTTTCTTTATTGAATCTTTAGGAATTTCACATCATGTATTCCAGTCCCTCCATATCTTCCCTTCCTGCCTGCAGCAGATTCGCAAATGAAAATTCAAAAAAAAAAAAAAAAAGCAACTCAAAAAAAAGCAAACAAAACAAAAACAAAAACAAAAACAAAAAAAAAAAAAACCAACAACAATAGTGGCTACAAAGGAGGAGGGAGTATGCAGAAGTAGTCCGCACTCTTCCTTTAGCAAAACCAACCCTCCTGACCCTAAATGAATCTGGCTTGCGGTTTCTGCCTATATATGTCAACCCCAAATGAGGAACGGGAGCTCTCCCCTCTGCTCTGTGTCATGAGTGGTCACTTTGAGCTCCCAGCTAGCTGGATTATGCATGCTAAATAAACCTTGCTCTTGCATTCTGGAATTGACTGGATTCTGGGGGTCTCTCTGGGGGTCTCAACTTGGGCACAATAGAAACACAGGCCACTCAGATCTGGCTGACTCTGTTGGTGACATGACCCCTGAATGTGAACAACACCCAAATTTGACTTCAATGCCAGGCTTCCATGTACCTAGAGGGCAACACAGATACTGGCTGTGCTAGGACCATGGATCCAGACATGGTCCTCTACAGCAGCCTGGTTCCGGAGTCACTATGGACACGAGGGGTGATGCAGACCACCCAGATCGGCATGGCCTTAGTGGTAGTACAGCTACTGAACACCAACACTGCTCCAGATGGACACCCAGACCCCAGGAATCTGCATGGCTCTCATGTCAACTAGAGTCATGGACATCAACACAGAACCTAACTGCAGTAGGGCTGTGGACCCATAAATGACCCAGCTGCAGTCCTGGTCCAGATATCACCATGGCACTAGATAGAAGTACATTCCACTTAGATGCTGCAAGATACAGCGTGGCCCCTGACTGCAACATGGTCCCAGGTGGGCAATCAGACTCCAGACAACCACGCAGTCCTTCATTGCAACAGGAGCCAGAGATGTTGACTCAGAGTCTGGCTGTTGTAGCACTACAAACCCAGATATAACCCTTGGCAATCTTGGACAGCTTCCGCCACCAAATCAGTGTGGCTTCGGTGGTGGCAGCCTCAGACACTGGACATCCTTGTGGCCTTTTATGGCATCACGGGCCATTGATGGCCACACAGACCCTGGCCAACAGCTAGCCCTTAATAATATTAGTCATACATTTATATTGTTTACTACTAAATATATTCCAAAGTTATTTAAGTCTTCGTGATTTAAAAACTGATTGATGTAGTTTTGGAAGGTTTTTTTTTTTTACATGTTTATTTCATGTCATCTTAATTTTCAATTCTTGCCATAGTCTATAATATTTGATACATATATTAATGTCCTTTTTGAAGGTATGCAAATCTCTTAGGCAATCAGACTTTGTCTTCCTTCTGCCTTGGTGAATCCATTTGTTCCTGTTGCAGTAAACTCTGGCCATTCTTCTAGACAAGTGCAGTCATCACTTTAACACCTTTATCTTGTAGATCACTCTTTACTTCTTTTCAGGATGAATTTGTTTTTCTTGCAGTGAACACTTTAAATGTAGTATAGTTAATTGCCCAAGAAAACAAACAAGGTAAGTATCGATGCTGTTCTGATTACTTTATAGCTCTTCTTTTCAGCCCTTAGGCTTGTTAACTTTTCAGGTAAGCATATTATTTCAAGGAAAAAGTTATTTCAGTGAAAAATTATAATCTCACATCAAATGAGGAATCATATTGAATGTGAAAGTCTGTATTTTTATTTAGAACACGACTTTTCTTTCCAAGTGTTGATCATTTTCTTCCTCATATGTAGACCATGTGAGATGCTGTCTTAGAATATATTTTGCACATCAACTATTATGTTGTATTTGGGTGTTGGTTGACTATTATATTGTAAATGAAGATTTTAAATAGTAAAGGTGTGTTAAATAAGTATTTCAAATGTTTGATCATTATAACTTTAATATTTCATGTGTTTTTAATATAAGTTCCTAATTTGTTAGACTTTTTATCATAGAGAACTTATGAGTTCAGCTCTGACTTTAACACTGAATGTCTGAATAAGAAAAGTGTGCTTGCAGACTATATTGACATACACCAATGTTGGTACAGTAATTTATTTTGAACTATAAATGCCATCGATTTCATTATTTTTCGCTGAAACTCCATTACCTAACTTGGAGGCTGTCTTTATCACCTTTAAGAAATTCCTCCATTATGACTCGGCCTGCTTTGTCAACTCATTTGCCTTTGCTCCTGGGCCAACTGTCACTCTTTCTTTGAGAACTACACTTCCACACTGTTGGAACTAAATGATAGACTTCAATAGTATCTTGACAATGCATGGTCTCCTGGTTGTTTTCCTCTATATTATTAATTCCAATTTTTAGAACTCACTTTCTGTGTCCAATCATGATATGTATTCTCTTCACTAACATGATTTTCTACTATGATTCTATGAGTACATGGTCTGAAACACATGAAAGAGAACACAATTTACTGTCAAATGCAAATATTTAGTGTTTAGACCAAGTCATTGTAATTTTCATTTAAATTTCCTAGTGACTGGTGATGTTGCATGTTGTTTAATAATATTGTTAGCTATTAAATATTGTTCTTGGTGAAATGTCTGTTCAATTCTTTCATTCGGTTTTAAATTAATTTTTTAAAAGTATTAAGAGTTTTGTGTATATTTTAGGATATAAAATGTTTTAAGTATCTATATTAATATATAGACCCTCCCTTAACCCTTAAAATTTGAATTAAATGTTTAACTTCTGTATTTCCATTATCTGTCTTCCTCATGTGCTCTTTGACTGTCAGTTCCTCAGAAAATTGAGAATTGATCTACTTCAATAACCAGCTATATCATTCTTGGGCAAATACCCACACGATGCCCCATCTTCCCACATGCAAATTTGCACAGCTGTGCTCATTGTGGCTTTATTCATAATAGTCAGAAACTACAAACAACCCAGGTGCCCTCAACCAAACAACAGATAAAGAAAATGTGGTACAATAACACAACAGAGTATTACTCATTTTTTTTAATAAGATCATGAAATTTCCAAACGGATACAACTAGAACAAAATCATACAAAGTGAGGTAACCAAGATGCAGGAAGACAAATATGACATGTATTCATTTATGAATGAATATTAGATGTTAAGTAAATGATAATTAAGCTACAAGAGACAGACCCAGAGAGGTTAGGAAAGAGGGTAGCTTGGTGGGCATGACATGTGCTTCCTTTCGAGAAGGGGAAATAGAACAGATTTTGCAAGAGGATTAGGGCTAGGTAGGCATGAAACAGGAGAAATCAGGTTTGTTGGAGGGAGGGGTGAATAAAAAGAGAGAAAAAAAAACAGTTAGGACTTAAGGACATTTGGGGATAGTGTGGAAACATTGCACTGGAACCTTTCTGAAATTTATGATGGTGACACTAGTGAGGACTCCTAGTAATGGAGGATACAGTGTGAACCGGAATTTTGAAGCCATTGGGGAGACCTCCATTGGTGGGACTGGGTTGCATTTGGTTGATTAGTTGACCAGAAGGTCCTGTGTATTTCTCTAAACAACTTCAGCTGCTGATAGGACAGATGGTTGTTCTTCAAAAACTGATGGTGGGGAACGAATTTCTGAGGACAATTTCCTCACAGGTCATTGAACCAAGAGAGGCCAAGTTGATGCCTCTATGGAGTCTTCATCCCTATGTTCTAGTTTGTTTGGAAAACTAATGTCCAATGTAAGCTATGTAAAGAGAAATGATAACACCAAACCACCCCCAAAACACCTGACTTATGCAATCTATCCTGAAAGCAAGATGTTCTTGGAAAAAGGTGGCAAAAAAAACCCCAAAAAACAAAAAACAAACAAACAAACAAAAAACCTGTGGGAGTGGCCAACCGATGTCTGGCTTGAGTTTCACTGCATGAGAGGTAGCCCATGCCCTACACTGCCTGAATTGCCAAGAACCAAAGATTGGATATCCCAGAAACATATAGTAAAACTAAACACCACTGGCCAATAAATAAATAAATAAATAAATAAATAAAACCAAAGGAAAAGCTTTCTCAGGTGGCAGATGGGATGGAGTGCAAACACCCAGAGCCAGAAATTATGCAGGGAGAATCTAAATTTCAGATCTCTATCAGATCCTTCCTGCTATAGCTCTGGGATCCCCAGATCCCTGAGGAATGAGAAAAAAATATGAGCCAGAGGGAAGAGAGGGTACAAGGAGAACATAGTCCACTGAATGAGCTAAGCAGGTCTCATATGGTGTCATAGAGATTGAAGCATCAAGAATGGGGCCTGCATGGGTCTGCATAAGGTCCTCTGCATGTACACTATAATTGTTAGCTTGGCATTTTTGTGGCACTCCTAATGGTAGGAATGGTTGTCTCTCTGACTATTTTACATGATCTTTGGGATCTTTTCCTCCTATTGGGTTGCCTTGCCCATCTTCAATATGAGTGATTTTGCCTTGTCTTATTGCATTTATTTTTGTCATGATTGGTTGTTGTCTCATAAACACCTGTTCTTTTCTAAAGGCAAATGGCAGAGGCGTGGATCTGGTGTAAAAACAAGGAGGAAAACTGGAAGGAATAGAGGAAGGGGAAATTGTGGTAGGGATATATTTTAAGAGACAAGAATCTGTTTTCAGTTATAAAATAAAACCCCTCAAATCTGTAATAAAATAAAAAATGAAATCTTTCTTTAGTGGTGAGTATTACTCTTGTATTTTAGGCTCTAGGATTATCTATAATATTAGCTTTATACAGAGTTGAAAAACTATGACTATGAAGATTTTATAACAGTTTCATTACTAGGGTGGAAGTGAAGCTCTTTCCACCTTTCTTCCTTCTCAACAAAGTCTGGGATTAGTTTCTTTTCTGTTTTACATCATTTCTCGGTATTAATGCAAGTATTTGTATTCTTATTCTTGTGATACAGATAAGTGTACCATTATTTAACAATATATGACAACTCTTCGTGTTGTATCCTCAATTACTCACATCACTCTGCAGTCAGACTAGAGTAAGTACTTTCAACAGGATATCTTGGAACCTACATATAAGGACAAGACATAATATTTCTAAAACTTTGTGCAATTCCTGTCCTCAATCTCATTGTGAAGTCTTTTATTTGGATTAAATTATTTCTTTAAAAATTTTAACTATAAAATATGAATATATTAGACATAAATTATAATTTAACATCAAATAACTTACAAAACTAAAAAAATCATTAATCTAAATTTTTAACAACTATATATACTATCTAATATAGATAACACACCAAAGAATATGGTAGATTAAAAGAAGTGTACCTTGTTTCATGTTTATGATTACAAAATAGATAAATAAAATATATCATATTATGCAATTTAGATAATATAGAAAAAAGTTATATAGAAGTTGTAGGGGCTTTGGGGTCTCAATACAAAGGAGATTTAATACCCCAGAGGGAATGGGGAGAGGAGTGCTGCCTCTGGATCAAACCAAGAGATCAACAACAGATTTTCTGCAAAAATGTGTTTTTTTATGGAGAAAAGTGAAACCTGTGTTAATGGAAGTTGATAAGTCTTATTTGAATGTGTTAGTCAGCGAAGGCAAATAATGAATTTGATTGCTGGACCTTGGTGTATCTGATAGCTATACTTTGAAGTTTTAGTCAGGCATAAGGGAGTGACCAAATAAGGGAACAGAACTTGGGCGCTGTCTTTAATAATGCAATCTAACATTTTAGCAAAGTAGTGGAACAAGGCTTGACAGCACCACGTTTGCTGTGTTTGGGCCTGTTAGAGAGCCCTTCAGAAGTAATTAAGATATGAGAAACAAAAAGAAGTTGACTGCAATTAAAATATATCAGGTATGAGGGGATGGTTCATTTGGGGAAATGTCAATCACCTACACACAAAGACCTGCCAGAGTTGTGATACTAAGTATTTATACAAATATTTGGGTGAAAAAAAAACTTTATTTTTAAAAGATATAGACAGAAAGAAGGTATGGAGTTAGATGTGTAGTTTGGTGAAGATCTGGGAGGATGTAGGGGGCAGGAATCATGATCAGAATATATTGCTTGAAAAGTATTATTTTCTTAAAAGGAATATATATATATATATATATGCATGTATGTTTGTATGTATTACAGTGATACTCATATATAATTCCAGTGATAGGAGGATGATTAAAATACAGATCCCTGGAGTTCATTAACCAGTCACTCTACCAGAGTTTGTAAACTCCATAATCAGTGCTAGATCTTTTCTAAAAATAATGTTAAATAAAATACTAAGATTGAGAGGGAATACAGAAGACATAGTGTCCAACTCTGGCATCCATATCTGTTCACAAATAGAAACATACATACTCCCATACACACACATAGAAAAATGTCTTGGATGTATCCATAATATATAGAAGAAAGGAATAGCCCGAGCCCCCACACACACATGTATATATACATATACATATACAAATACACATACACACATATTATATATATAAGACTAATCAGAAAACAGTATTTTGGGGATCTAAGAAAATTAAATTTGTTGGTGGATGTAAATACAATGAAGATAGCAACAAACTATAAGATTGAAGAGACAGTCAGACAGGGTGTATCCTGGGATTTCAGCAGGCTATGAAAAGAACAATGTGTTTGGTCTGTCTTCTCTTATGAGTAAGTAGAAACTTCCTTGTCTGTTTACTCATTGAAAACTGTCTTTTACCTTTTCATTCTCCTAAACCTATGGTGAACATTATTATTCTTTCTACTTTTAAATATTTTCAGATTGAAGTAATAAAATATATGTATTAGTTGATGTGTGCCCAGCTTAATTCAATTAATGTAAGCTATTCTTTCTTCACCTAAATTACCAAAATTAAGATTTTTCATTTTTATCATTGAACAATATCCCACATGCATGTAAAAATCTAAGTGCAGTGGTGTTTCCATGAGTAAGTACACTGCTTTCTTGACAAATGGAGACATACAGACCCTGGGAGTTCATTGACCAAGCAAATCTATGTGAGCAGCTGAAATCTATGATCAGTGAAAGATATGATGCTACATATGGAACAGTGGGGAAATGCTAAATCACTTAGCAGTTAATTTTTAATTTTTGAGATATGTTTATAATCCCCAATGAATGCAATAATTGATATCCTAAAGCAGCCTTTCATTTGCATATAAGATCCACTTTTTAAATTTTTGTGGTCTTGAAATATGAATATATGGCTTTGTAAAACTAGTGAAAATAATGTTCCGATGATATTCATACTTATTGTTCTGAAATAGCTTTTATGTTGGGGTAAGGAGATATTAAGATTTTTCTTTCTTTCTTTTACTGTTTCACTATTTAATATATTTGCTTGTATAGGAAAAATAACTATTATGTATCTAGTGTTGCTTTGAATTCTAAGCACAGGTAAATGTATTAGGAAATGGGGTAGAACACATATCCTTCCTATAAGAGATCTTTGGTTCAATTAGAGTGCTTGGAAAGACCCTTAAAAAAGAATTGTGATACTTCAAAATTTCTTTAAAAGGAAAAGTAAAGAGTATTTTTCAGTGCTATTAATTCAGCTAGAGAACTGCAGAAAACAGCACAAAACACTTTGTGGAACATTTAGGTTTTTCTTAGTTTCTTTGTCCATTGGAGCTTCCTTTGCCCAAGATAACACAGTTCAAATTACTATGGCACATCTTATTCATTTTGTCAAAATTATCACTTTCTCAGTTGTCTTCATTTCACAGTTAAACAAAACCATTGTCAACACCCATGCAAATGGTAGCAGCTCTAAGCTTGTGTAGTCGATCTCTGTCTTCACCAGTATTTGTGACTTTCATTGGCATTAGAAATCTCTTTCGACTAACATCTTACAAAACACGTACTCTTTATTGGAAACAAGAACTGACAGTTTTTGTCCCTGACTATGCAATTTAAGGACCCTCAATCTTTCCTCTAAAGCTGCCTTCTTCAGTGATTAAGTTTCACAGAAGTTCTTCTGATTAAATATGATATATTTAAATATATATAAAATCTTCCATTATAGTTCTCTCAAACTGGTGGGAGGGTGTAACAAAAGAGTAAATATACCAGTGCTGTCAACCTGTCTCCAGTTCACAAGAGCTATGCAAATGCAAGTAGAGCGACACAGAAAGCATACAACCTAGAGAGCCAGAGAATCTTGGGTGTCCTGATTATTAATCTCCTCTTGTTTTCCTGAAATAGAGTTTCTCTCATTGACCCTATATCTAAGTTTAAAGTCAACAAGCCCCAAAGACCCTACAGTATTCTTTCACCATAGCACCGCAATGACAGTTTTGCCAGGAGCAAGACCCATTGTTCTGCTTTTATGCTAGTACTGGGAACTGACTATATCAAGCACATCTACTCACTGAGATGGGAGACCAAGTCTTCTTAATAGTAACTACTGTGGATTATTTCCTAAATGTTTTGTGAAGTGTCATTCCCCTTAAAGAAACTGATGGGTTTAGAAACATGTTGACTTTAGAAGTATGCAATGAGGGAGTCTCCTCTGTGTGCTGTGATTACCGTTAATAAGTAAAGAAATTGCCTTGGCCTGTTGATAGGGCAGAAATTAGGTAGGCGGGGAAGACGGAACTGAATGCTGGGAGACCTCGCAGTGATACACAGATTAATAGAGATGGTTAAATTAATATGTAAGAGTTATCATTCATGTTGTCTTTAGAAGCACGCAACTTATATTCACCAGAGGATGAGAATGACTTCTTTCGACAATGAATTTAAACACAGAAAGTGTCATAATCATACAGCTGGGAAAAGGTGCTCAGAATAAAAGATTCTGAAAATGTTTTTTAGGAAATTCTTCCTCATAGTAATTACTTAGGCAGTCACTTTTATAGGAGATTGAGTCAGTCATAAGAAAAGAAATGGTAGTCTCTGCCTCCGAGTTCCCTTTCTGGCATCACAATGTGCACCCTACTGGGTGAAATATCAAGTCACTGAACCACGTTAAAGTAATGGGTGTAGTAATAGGAATTCACTGGTATAAATGAGGTTAATAACTGGTGAGGAGGTACTTTATTCCACATTTTATTTTGGATCCTTCACATCCCTGTGCTGTGAAGCTCCACAGAAATAGTGTCTGTTCATGGAGAGCTAATGGCTCCCGTCATGAAGCTAATACACTGTGCTTCAATAATCTTGGAACTCATTTCTGGAGTCACACTAATCTGACTTTCTTCCTCTATGTTTTGTTTTCCTCCATGAATGGTTTTCTTATTCCTGAAGTTTTCCAGCTGAGTGTAAAACATTTGAGCGGCTTCTTATGCTGTTTCTAATCAGTGGTAACACTTTTGTTTTCAGACACTTTTTTTGAATTTAAATTTTTAATATACAGAGAAGCAACTAGTGAAGGAAACAGTGTTTTGAAAACATTGCAGCTCCGTGCTAAGACCAATACCTTCTGATCCTGTCTCTCATCATTGCGTACTGCTCAGGATCTCAGAGGGAAGACTTCTGTCTGTTGTTTCTTTCTGCATTTTAACTCTTGAAAGATGTTTTGAAGAGGTTGAATCTAGCATCACAGCATGCAATTATACATATGTTTAGTAACTCATCTATGTACATATTTGTCTAAAACTTCACTCTTACTCCCTAGCAACAATCTATCAAGTTGCTCACTCTCAGTCTGAATTTTCAATATCATGTAACCCCCAAAATCTTGTGGTGCCCAATGCAATAGCCATGAGTTCATTTCTACATCTTCATTCAATGTCCTCTTGGATCCTCCACAGTGTGACTCCCCTACCACCTGTTGTCTGGCTTTTATTAGACAATTTACTTGACAATTAGAATATTTTTAGCTGCATAAATTATTATATGTAGCTGGGCGGTGGTGGCGCACGCCTTTAATCCCAGCACTTGGGAGGCAGAGGCAGGCGGATCGCTGTGAGTTCGAGACCAGCCTGGTCTACAAGAGCTAGTTCCAGGACAGACTCCAAAACCACAGGAAAACCCTGTCTCGAAAAACCAAAAAAAAAAAAAAATTATTATATGTAATAGACCACTGAGATGCTTGGTGTCTGATTGAGAGATAAATAAGATAATAACTTTGAGGATAGTCTAACTAACATACCACAGAAAAGTTCATGCTAAAATATAGTTCAGAAGCTATCCATTTTTTTTTTTTTTTTTGCATAGGGGGTCTTCTTTTTCAAGAAAGTATATGGAAAAAAATGGTTGTTTGGTGATCAATAACTAGAATTTTAAAATAATTATTTTCAGAATGTTTAGAGAAAGAATCTGTATTCATGGTCTTTCTCAAGTAAAAGTGACAGACTAAGACAATATATAATAGCAAGTACAAGGGCAAATACAGTAATCTCATGCTATGGGAACAGAAATTAAGGGAAATTTGGTTTTGTAGCTGTAAATAACTTAGAAGGAACTTATTATAAGCAAAAATTGCATGTTCATCGCAGTTTGAACAAAAGCATTGAGGCAAATAATGAGGAACCAAAAGCAATCAACTTCTTACAAGACTACTACCTTCCAATCAACAGTGACAATGTGTAAGACTAGGGATTTAGAACAGGAGAACTCCGCAGATTAGAGAGACAAAGTTTAAATATGGTGTTAACCACATGAAAAATCAAGCAATATGTGCTGAATAGTTTTTATTCAACTTAGCACAAGCTAGGGGAATTTGTGAGGAAAGACCAGCTGAAGAGAATCACTCCATCTGATAGACCAATGATCTGTAGATAATTCGGTAGGCATTGTCCTTAATTAGTGATTACTATGGAAGAGTAATCTTGGGAGTGCTTCTCAAGTAACTTCTGATTGGGAAATCTAGTAGTCTCTTCTTCAGTTCCTGACTCCAGGTTCCTAGTTTGAGTCTCTGCTTTGAATTTCTATGAAAATGGAGTGTAGCATTTAAGTGAAATAAACCATTTCCTCCCCAAATTGCTTTTGGTCATGGCCTTTATCACAGCAATGGAACCCCAACGAGGGCATAATATCTTGCAACTAAGTGTGGGACATAAAGTTGACATTCCTAGACAAATGCTGTGATTAATTTTAAGATTATTCTTAAAATTAAAAATATAATCTTTACATTAACCAATAGGATGAATTAAAAAATATAATGTCCTTTATATTTACATTCTTTACAACCTACACCTACGATTGGATTAGCATTTGAATAAGAAAAGCAAATTTCTGAGGGATTAGGACATTCCTTTGTAATTCATTTATCTAGTAAATTCTTTAAGTATGGAGACAAGTTTGGGAAAAAGTAAACTGATTTACCAAACTTCTTTCAGCAGAAATGTCAAATGTGAACTGCAGCTTCAGTCAATACTTAACGACTCATCGTTTTTGGCATCGTTTAGAGTTTAAAATGTGACTATATTTCATATTACTAATATTGCCATACAGTTAAAATTTTATTACATACATTATATTGTTTTCAATTTTTACATTTATATTCTACTGTTTATAATGTTTATATGTTAGTAATATTGCTTATAAAAGATATAGTAACAAATGAATATTTCACAATGGATACTACACACATTGCAGTATTACTGATACTATTCCATAAAACAACAATAGCAAAATTCAAACTCATCTTATTTGGTAATTAAATGGCAGTGGAGATGAGAACAACTTCCTGTTTGTTGTCCATCATATTTGAAGACTGAGTGTTGACAAGTAAGTTGCTTTTGTTCATAATTCCAAAAATATGAAGTTAATTTGAAAGCTATGTTTCCTATTACGGAAAGCACAAACCTCAGAGCTGTGCTGGTAAGCTTTTCACTCATGTTTTTTTTTCCTTTTCTCCCTGTTGTGAATTTTAGCAATTTTCACATTTTTTAATTTCATAATCTGCATCTTTCCATCCTTCTTCTCTTCTTTCTTTCCCCTGTTCTCTTAAATTGGCTCTTCTATATTTTGTTTTCTTTCTTTATCTTTTCACCTTGAAAACTACTATAGTAAAGTTCCTTAGTGAGTTTAGAAACGTGTGTAAAGAATCTAAATGACAGTCTTGGAAAACAAAACAAAAAAAAAGCTTTACTAAAAGTCATCTACTAGACTTTAAGAAGAAAATAATTTTACTGTTAAAAAACAATGCCTTAAAATGCAAGAGATTGTTTCAATAACACAGCACATATTTTTAGTATGTAAACCACAGGGTTTTCTTTCTCTAGCTTTTGTCTTGTTTATTTATTGATTTCAATAATCTAAGTCAGGAAGTGACATTTAGAATTTTCAAGAACCTAGGATTTCAAGACCTATGAAGAGTTAACTTATAGCTCTTTGCAGTATATTTCCATTTCCAGTTTTCAAATTACTTATTTGCATGTCTAAAATAAAACTTCTTAAAGGGAAAAAATTAGGTTACACTCTGTGAGGCTTTCTCTAAAATAAAATCCTCCTGTGCTGCTGAGCTATTGTATTTGATTGTTGGTATTTCAAAACTATGATCAAATATATTTCTGATAAGAAAACCTGATTTAATAACCTAAGAAAATTTTGAGAGAATATTTAACTATTTTGTACCTTTGTGTTTCATAAGATGCCAAACTAAATGACCATGTTTTATATAGATGCCATAAATCTTCAAATTATTGTTTGGGTCTACTATGGTTTAAAAAGACAACCTCCTTATCTTAAGACTTACTTTCAAGGCTCCACCAATTTAATCCACAAATACTGTATTTTCATATTTTATATAAAGCTGTATTTTATGCTTCATTAGTGTTTTATGGTTTTTGAAAAAAACTTAAATTCTGCTAAATTCTCAGCTGGTTACTAATACCTCTTACTCTCTTGATATTTGTTATTCTTCAAATGTCAGCATGATAATTAGTTTTGAAAACATAACGAAAGGTTAATTATTACACTATTATGTATATTTCAGACCAAGTAATAAAGACAGCTGTAGTGCTTTATGAGTGATCTGGCTCTTTGAGAAATTATCAATCTGAGACATGCATAATAAATTATAATTTCTGATTAAAGCAGATATTAGATACTTCTATGTAGTAAATACAGCGCCACTTCAATTCATTATTTTTATGTAAATGAAAGTGATTACTAGTGTGGTTATATCTTCTGTTGTTATGAATATTTCAGAAAAAATATCTTTTCTGAGATGTTGCTGTGACTCTTGCAGAGCCTTCACCCACATATCTCAGGTGATATTTTGCCACACTTGTGCAGTATCCCTTTTCTTTTCACTACACACAGATGTCAAGAACTGTGAAGGGTCTGGGATTTTATTGTGGATAGAATTTATTGTGGACAGGTTAGCTTGCCACAACTTTATAGATGCTGGCACAAGTAAAGAGACATTGGGGGTGGTGTCAAAGCCTTTACTAGCTATGACAGAAAAGCCATCTTAGCTACATATTTTTATTGGCAATGTTTTTTCTCAATGATGGGGAAGAGATGAAGATGAACTCAGGTGCATGATCAGTGTACAAAGTGGGACTTCATCATGACAAATAATCCTAAATACAGGAAAAATTTATTTCATAAATGATAATGCTGTTAACAATAAACAAATATGCTCTGTATTATGTATCTTAAGATTTTATCTTTACTGCCCGTAACTATCTGTTTTACAATTTTTTAAACTTTCTTATTTTTGTTTATTTTGTGTGTCTTTCACAGCTTGCACATTGATCCCATTCATTTCCGTCTCTTCATATCTGCCCTTTGTTCTTGAAATCACCCCTTCCAATAAAATAAAATAAAATTTAAGAGATAGAAAGAAGAAATAGAAAAAAGATCAATCTTGGCATGAAGCTGAGACACAGTGAGTAATGCGGTAAACCCTTTTATCAATATATCTTTACTTGCAATTGTTTTTAGCAAAGATTCATTTGCCTGGTTCAAAGCCTCTAGTTTCTGCTATACTATAGATGATGGGCACCCACTGGGACTCCTCTTGGGTATACTGTTGTTGTCCTGTGTATGGAGATCCTAAATCTTTGATTCTGCAGGACCAGCCTTTTCATCTGCTCCAGCAGATCACAAATGGAATGGAAATTGGGTTTGGACCAACTCATACCCCTGTTTCTGGGCCTGGGTACTTGACAGATTGGTCAGCCCTCCGGATCTCCCCAGTCTTCACCAGCAGTGTGAGCTCTCTAGCATTTTCCTGGTTAGTTTACCCTTACAGCAGTGAGCAATTGGCAAAGCCAGTTCTCCTGCTTTCACATCATCAGGGTCAGCTCTCCTACACAACTATGCAATCAGGGCCAGCTGGCTCTACTGTGTTGCCTAGGTGAGATGCAGGGCCACTCCTGAGCGTGCTGCAGCTGGTGAGGGCCAGGTATAGCTCACTCACCCTTATGACCTCAGGATCATAACACCTTCCTCTGGTGTAAAGAGGTGGGGGTGTGAAGGGTATATCTCTTTCACCTCCGCCACCATATGACAGATGAAGCGTGGGGCCAGGTCAAATTCTCATGTTCTCAGAGCCAGCTCACCTCTTTTTCCCATCTATCAGGTCAGCTCTACTGTGCTGCCCAGACAAGGTACAGGACTCACTTTCCTGAATGCTATAACTGGTAAAGGGGTGGATCAGCTCTCTTGCCAGTTGGAGGTGGAAGAGTTGAGGGAGTAGAGCATCTTTCTCTCCACCCACCACCACACTGCAAAGGATGGAGGAAGTATGAGCTATGCCTCTCTCATGCCCTGAGTGCTGTGTACCTGTCTACAGGGTCAACCTTACTGTGCCTCCAAGGTGAATCACAGGGTTTGTTTTCCTGAGTGCTGCAGTTGGTGAGGGATTGGGTCAGGTCCCCAGCTCCTGCTTGTGGAAAGGAGTGAGGAGAGGATGGCGTCTTTCTGTCACCTATACTACCACATGGCAGAAAAGAGGGGCACAACCTGCTTTCCCATTCTTACACTCGCAGACCAGCTAGATCATGTCCCTGTGAAGAAGTTCAGCATCATTGTGCTGCCCATGTGGGGTGTAGGACCCTCTCTCATGAGTGCTTCAGCATTTGAGGGGCGGAACCAGTTTTCCCTAGTATTGTAGTAAGTGAGGGGTGGGAACAACTCTGTACAGCCCTATCCTCTCAGTCATCAGTGATATCGAGAGCCATGGATATCAACACAGACTATTACTGCACCAAGGCCATTCACCCAAACATGGACCCTGGGAGGTGCCCAAGTCCAGACACTATAGGTCTTTTGGTGGTAATCAGTTGACCTGCCTCAGCCTGCCTGCTCCTTTTCACTTTTCCCGCTTCAAGTATAGCTCTGCCCACAGGAAGAAGCTATTCTCTCTCTCTCTCTCTCTCTCTCTCTCTCTCTTTCTCTCTCCCTCTCTCTCCCTCTCTCCCTCTGTGTGTGTGTATGTGTGTGTCTATGTCTCATACCATACCACACATTTATTCTCCATAATAGTGCCCACCTGGTGCCATAAGGGCCTGTGTTTTCTCCTCAGAGCCTGGAACAGACAGTCCCAGGCCTGCATATGAGTCTCCTTGTTTCACTCAATATATCATAACTGGGTAGGCTATTCTGACTAGTATATGATAAAATCTCAAAGTAATTTTTATTTGCATTTCTTCATTGTTTAGATTTGTTCATGAGCATAAGCAGTCGATCACTGAGCTACATTTAAAGTCCCCATGGCCTTGGCTATCTTATTGCTTCAGAGCTATTAAATGACATGGGATCTTTATCTAAGAGATTAAATATATGTATTGCCATCCTGTTTTAAATATATGTTTACATATATCTCAGGTAAATAGTGTTTACACATTTTATACATATCTATATTAGGTTATTATATTATTTTTGAAATATTATTAAAAATTACCAAGTTCAGTCTGATGTGTTTGCCATTTTCTAATTTGTTCTTTCTCTTAATGATAGTGAGCATCTGAGTTTTTATACTTTCACTATTATTTCATTTTTTCTTAGTCTCCCTATATATTCCAAGTCTCATTATGCTGCCAGCAATGTCCTAGCAACCTTCCATTTTCTTGACTCCTTGTGCCCATAACCTCTTTATCCCTAGAATTAAAACCAAAACTCTGGAACTCACCATACCTTTAGACATATCAAAACTTTTCATTTATTCTACTGATGATATACTTTCAACAAACTATAAGAAAAAAATTTAAAAATCACATTTAATCCTTAATGTTTAAGTACTCATTATTTTTATAATTATGAAATAAAGTCTTTGTTCTTAAACAAATAATATTTACATAGTAAAAGCTTAAAACAAATAAAATTTAGGAATGAGCTGTGCAGCTGTACCTTGTCTAGCACTGTTGTCTTGAGACTGTATGTAGGTGAAGCATCAAGGCATTGTTTTTGAAATGTAACTGTAGCTATGTTCAACTATTTTTGTCTCCCTGTCTTGCTGTGCTATAAATGACTTTTACCAAATCAGTGAAATATTTTTCAAGCTATCCCAGTAGTATGGGTTTCTGAGAAAAGGGAGAAACCAGTGGCTTATCAGAATTACATCTTCGAACCATAGCAGGCCATTATATAAGTTCAGTGGAACAAGGACATTTGAGTCCCAATGGTTACAGATAAAACTTTGAGAAATGTAGAGATTATAAATAAAGGAAATGTTGGAGGTGACTTGCTATCTCTTCAGGATGTGCACTGAGCAAAAACTATATCCCTTCTAAAAGGAATGTAAACCTATTGTTATAACAAGTGGAATAACACCTGAAACACTTACAAAAACTATGAAATCCCCATCAAAATCCTAGGAATAAAATTCCCATCAACATTGGAGCACTGGACTGAAGTCTCACGATCCAAAGGAGGAGCAGAAGGAGCGTGAGCACGAGCAAGGAACCCAGGACCGCGAGGGGTGCACCCACACACTGAGGCAAAGGGGATGTTCTATCGGGAACTCACCAAGGCCAGCGGGCCGGGGTCTGAAAAAGCATGGGACAAAACCGGTCTCGCTGAACATAACGGACAATGAGGACTACTGAGAACTGAAGAACAATGGCAATGGGTTCTTGATCCTATTGCACGTAATGGCTTTGTGGGAGCCCAGGTAGTTTGGATGCTCACCTTAATAGACCTGGATGGAGGTGGGTGGTCCTTGGACCTCCCACAGGGCAGAGAAACCTGCTTGCTCTTTGGCCTGAGGAGGGAGGAAGACTTGATTGGGGGAGGGGGAGGGAATGGGAGGTGGTGGCAGGGAAGAGGCAGAAATCTTTAATAATTAAAGAAATTAATTAATAAAAAAAATAAAATACTAACAAAGGGAAAAAAATAAACCACAAAAAAAATCCTAGGAAAATTCGTTACAGAACTTCATATGAAAACATATGAAAATTCTTTACAACTTCATATGAAAACAAAAAACAAACAAAAAACAAGGATAGCCAAAACTGTCCTGTGCAATAAAGAAACTTCTAGTAACATCACTGTCTCTGACTACAAGCTCTACTATAGAGCTATACTAGTAAAAACAACTTGGTATTGACACAAAAACAGACATGTGGACCAATGTAATTGAAGATCCTTATATTAATCCATGCACCAAAGAGCAGCTGATTTTTGACAAAGAAGTTAAAATTCTACAATTGGAAAAAGAAAGTATCTTTAGCTAATCATGACATCATAACTGGATGTAGACATGTAGAAGAATGCAGTAGGTCTATATCTATCCCCATGAACAAAACTTCAGTTCAAATGTATCAAAAACCTCAACATAAATCCAGTTACAGTTGAATTGACAGAAGAGAAATTGGGAAGAACTGTTAAATGCATTGACACAGGAGATTATTTCTTGAATATAACATCTGTAGCACAAACAATGAGATTGACAATTAATACAAGAGACTTCCTAAAACTGATAATCTTCTGTAAGACAAAGACCATAGTAAATAATACAAAATAGCAGCCTACAGAATGGGAAAAACTCTTCACCAATTTCACATCTGACAGAGGGCTGATATACAAAATACGTAAAGAACTTAAGAAACTAGACATCAAATTGCCAAATAATCCAATTTAAAAATGGGGTACAGATCTTAACAGAGAATTTTCAATGGAAGAGTCTCAAAAAGCACTTAAGGAATTGTTCAACATCAATTTGCCATCAAGGAAGAGCAAATCAAAACAACTCCGAGATTTCATCTTACAGATATCAGTATATCTAAAAACAAAAATCCAAACGACAGCTTATGCTGGAGAGATTGTGGAGCAAGGGGAACACTTCTCCATTGCTGGTGGGACTGAAAACTTGTACAGCCACTTTGGAAATCAGTGTGGCTGTTTCTCAGAAAATTGGGACTCAGTCTACCTCAAGACCCAGAAATACCACTCTTGGGTATATACTCATAGAACGCAAACTCATATGAAAAGACATTTGCTCAAGTCTGAATAAAGATGTTCGTAACAGCTTTATCTGCAATAGCCAGAACCTTGAAACCACCTAGATGGTCCTCAAACAAGGAATGAATAAAGCAGATGGGATATACTCAGCAGAAAAAGAAAGAAAAAAAAAGAGAAAAGAAAAATCAAAACAAAGACTTCTTGAAATTCATAAGCAAAGGATGGAACTAGAAAAAACCAACCTGAGTGAGGTAACCCAGAACCAAAAAGATCTACATGGTGTGTACTCACTCATAAGTGGAATTAGACATAAAGCAAAGAATATCCAGCCTACAGTCCACAACCCTAAGGAAGCCAGGACACAAGGATAGACATACATGGATCCCTCTGGGGAAGCTTCATTGGACCCATCAAGATCCTCTGAATGTGTTTGACAGTTGTGTGGCTTAATCAGTCTGTGGGGTCAATAGTCATGAAACCAATATATATGCCTAGTGTGTGAAGTGACTTTTTGGAGCCCCTTCCCAATGGAGGGACACCTTGTTCAGCATAGATACAAGGAGGAAGGTCTTGATTGTGCTTCAAGTGATATGGCAGACTTTGTCTCTTCCCCATGGGAGGCCTCACCCTCTCTGAGAAATGGTTGGTATGTGGGGTGGTGGTAAGACCTGGAAGGAGGGGAGGGAGAGGGAATTGGGATTGGCATGTAAAATACAAAAAAAAAAGATTGTTAAAAAAATTTGAAAAAATGATGAAAAGATAGTTAAGGCAAAGTTGTCCTAGCATACAGAGCTTCTTCACTTGTGTAGCAGTCAGCTGGATAGAACCTGGATAGTTTTGCCAGCTAAACTTACTCTGTGTTAATAGGCATTGAACTTAAACAGATTATGTGGAAATTGATTTCTTGGGCGTGAAAATATAGCCATTTCTTCATCAGCATCACTGTAACATTTTATAGCTTTCTTGAGAAAAAAAGAAAATTTCTACTTTTGTATTATTTGGAAAGCTTATTCTAGTTTTAGCAAAGGATAAAATGCAAAGCAGTATAACAAAAAGTGTGAGAAATCCAATATTTCTTATATCGCCTAAGAATAATTACTTGATTAATACTATATTGAATTTCAGTTAATTATAGATTACAATGGAGATGCAAGACCTTTTCTCCAATTGAGACTATTAGTCAAATTAAAATGTATTAGGAAATTATCTGTCACAATGCATTCCCACATTACAATGCTGTTTTTTTGTACACAAGTCTAAGTTATTGGGGTTGCAGTGCTAAGAAGGGAAGTAGGCATGGGCCCTGTCCCTAACGCAGAAGCTAGCTTCAATTGGTAACCACTTGCAAAGGAAAATTACTTTCCTACAACAGTCTCACCAGGAATAAAAACACTATTAGAACCAGTCGCCATGCCCAGCAGGAGATAGCTTACACAAAATGAATTCAATGACATTTTTGAAAGTTCTTTTTCCCAGGTTTTGTCCATCCATTTTTTTTCTTTTACCTTATAAATCTTTTGTGTATATTTATTGTTTCTGGTTTTGTGGATTTTGGTGGGATGTTTGTGAGTGTGAGTATTGTATCTCTGTGCTTATATGCATTTATTGCGCTTTTTTTCTTGGCTCCTTTTCTTCTTTGTTCACTTTGCCCTATCCTAATTTGTTTTTCTTTTCTTATTTTACTTTGTTATTATTTGTAAAGGCCTTTTTGTTTTCTAATGTGGGAAAGAAATGAATCAGGGAGGATATGGGAGATGGAAATTCCAAATATTAATATAATATATTTCAAACAAATCTATTTTAATTTCTGAAAACAAAAAAAAATAAAAGTACTATATTGTTTATTTCTACTTAATTTAAAATGATTTCTATCAATTTATTCGGGTCTTGGATTCAGGCCTCTAATCCAAGATAAGTGAGGACCTGTACCAGAAAGATCATGAGTTGAAAGACTTCTTGGCCCACAGAATCAGTTCTGAAAAACTTCTGTCAATTAAGTAACCCCTTGTATCCAGAAAAAAAAAATGTTACAGAGGAATGTGCTGGTAGATAGACAACAGAGTGCTAGGCTATAAAGTTTTAAAAAATAATAAAAACAAATAAAAATAACATTAGTTGTTAAAGGAAATTATCCAAATTAAAACAGAGCCATTCAGGAAAAGCTTTAAGTTTTAACAATAAGAAGCTAATTTTTACAAATGTGATTGTTTTAGCTACATGGCAATCACTTTCCTTATGGTACTTTTCCATTTTTGTACACCCATTTCCCACAAAATTCTGAAAGACATTGGTTTATTTTAGGGACTATAAACATTTAAATTAGTTCCTTTGACAAATTTAGGCTGAGTGCCAACTTGTTAAACCAATTCGTTCAAATGACATATTTTTGAGTGAAAATATTGTTTTTCATGAATTGTACAGGATTAAATGAATTATATCTACAGTGTATCAAGCCTCTTTTAAATTGCTAATACCTGTGAGTTTTTATAAATACCACAAACACCATGTCCAGCAACTTGCCATACACTAATATCCTTCATTAATAATCATTTGAAACTCATATTTTGGTAAAAAGAGGTTTGATATCTGAGTTGTAACAAATATGTCCTGATATTATCACCTTGTGTTAATCTAAATCCAATCTGTATTGTCAAATATACATGCAATTGATCTTTATTTTCTGACCTGAGTTACTCTGGAGTAAGTAAACTCATCTATAAACGCTATTATGTCAGATAAGAATAGTGGGAGGAGGAAAGTCTCAAAGAGTCTGTGTATTATATTTCCATCCATCAAGACAAAAGTAGAGAACTGGAAAATGTGTTTTCTTTCCTGGGAAGCACAATGATGTGTCTAATACTCCTGCAAATAAAATGAAAATTTAATTCACACAAATTAGGAGACTAAAGCCTTTGAAGTAAGGTTTACATTCATAAATAACAAATACTCTTTCTATACATGTATCTGCAGTCACACATCAGAATAAAGGAGGTAAAAAAAAAAAACAAAGACAAGTAGTCATTTCTATACATCAAGGACTAAGAAATGGAAGAGTTTTCGCTTGATACTCAGTTGGAGCCAATCTGTCTAATGCTTTGACATTCCTTCACTCTAGAATATAAGGTACGACATTACTTGTTTTAAGTCATTACTCTAAATAACAATAAACAAACAACTACTGAAGAGACCAAATGCCATAGCAATCTGCTTCCTGAACAGTTTTCAACAGATTTCAGCCAAGAAAAAAAAATCTGGAAAAGTTCAGGGTTCATGCTCACTGGACAACAGAAAACCCATTGTGAGATTCTATTGAGGCTTTCTTCCCTCCCTACCTCCTAACTTCCCAGGAGTCCTGTGAGAAACAGATTTTTATGCAAAGGTACAATGCCAGGGTTCCATGAAAATTCTAATGAAGATGGGCAAGAGGCATAAGCCTGAACATATTTGAAGCCATAATCAAAGAAATGAAAAATAATGGAATGTTCAACAAGAGGAGAATTAATAATAATAGTAACAAATGTCATAATATGATGATTCAATATAATTCAATACCAAAATATTTATTCTATACATATTTTATGAATTAATTATATGAAACTATTTTCAGGAAGCCTGTAAAGTAGTGAGAACAGAAAATTCAAGATTTATTAATGTTGAAGGAGGAGATAGAGGAATAGTGGAAGAAAAGATTTGAAAAGAGTGTGAAGAAATATGAGATTTCATAAAGCCATCAATACATGTTTTTTGAGGTCTATGCATAAGTTTGACATTAGTAACTCATTTGAAATCTGCTCAGATTATTTATTGCCAATTATGCTGCAATATTATCACTTCACACCATTTTAAATTTTCCTTTATTCAAATATTAATTTATTAAAGCATTAACCTTTCCCTACATTGCTTATTTCTGCGTTGCTCTTTAGATTGCATAGCACATTCACTCATTTTATTTTAAATATTTGCTTCAGATGATCTTTCACCTCTCTACTCACTTTTCAACTTCAATGTGAGTATTAATTTTAGCTTCGTAAACAATTAGATATGCATGCTTCAAAGTCATTAACAAGCACCTGAAAACAATAAAAATATATAAGTAAGGTACTTTATTCAACTAATAATATAAAATTTGTTTGGTTTCCAAGGCTGGTTTTTATTCTGTCAAGTAAACTGCACCACGTGGAACTTGCAAACTTTGCAGCTCAAAACTGAAAAAAAATCTTATTTATTAATGTTCTTCATAGTCATTTAAATTTAATTTAAAAGTGGAACTTTTCATTTGAAAATATTTTTCTGAATCTATGTCTCCTGAGAAAAATACTCAATCCCATAAAAACATCATTTGCTAACAGTGACAAAATCACATACTTGTTTGTGGCACACTTGTGACAGAATAAGTGAGCAAAGCCTTCTTAAATTTTTGAACACTGTAAAGTACTGAGAATGGCTGGAGTGGATGGGTTCTTATGTGAAAAGTTACGCTGAGACCTTAACAGAGACTTTGTAAATAGTCCTTAATAACTATTATGATTTTTTAAAATATATTTTAAAATACATCTGAAGTATGTATCAAAATGTTTTATATATTGTGAATTAATAAAAAGTTTTATGTTATAAGAAATAATATTGTCAATCTATTTTAGGTATATATCATTTTAATTTAATTCAAAATTGCTCTTCTATGAGCTTTGTCTTTTCAATTTCTGTTAAATATAAATCACACACTTACCTTAACTCTCTGTTGCAAGGGAAGGGGCCGCTTGTTCATCCCGACCACCTAGCTAGCTTAGCCCCAAAATGACGACACAGAAATTGTATTAATTAAATCACTGCTTGACCCATTAGCTCTAGCATCTTAATGGCTAACTCTCACATCTTGATTTAACCCATTTCTATTAATCTTTATATTGCCATGTAGCATGACTTACCAGCAAAGATTCAGCATGTCAGACTCTGACAGCAGCTCCATAGCATCTTCCCAACTCTGCTCTTCTTTCTCCTAGCATTCTGTCTTCCCTGCCTTCTTAAGTTCTGCCTTATCAGGCCCAAAGCAGTTTTTTTATTAACCAATGAAAGCAACACAAAGACAGAAAGACCACCTACACCAAGTCTCCTTAAAGCTATATTTAAAATAGAGTCACAAAATACTAGTTTTTTTAAATGCTTTTTTATAGCTCTTTTAATGGTCAAAGTCATAGGTTGATTAATTTTACTCTTTGGATATTTCCTTATTGTAAAAAAACTATTAGCACTTCAAAATGGAATTTGAAAGTCAGATATTCATTTGTTCATTTTTTTAAATTTTGAATACAGTAAATTTAGAAAGACAAAATCAACAATTTTTTGAGTGTAAGAAGTATTCAAATATGGCCAAAAAGGGCCATAAAAGATGTAAGATAATTGGTTGTTCCCACAGATTGCAAGGTCCTGTGAGTTTCAGTAGAATATATACTGCTAATAGTATCCATTCGAATAGTTTGAAGTCAACATGTAATAACATGTAAATCACAAATCCTTATTAATTTACTAATTCAATCATTAATTTTCATACAATTATTATTTTCCTTGAGAAGAGCATGTGTTTCTAGAGACACAAACTATTAGAACCTATTTTATACTATGATATCTATCTATGTTACACATATAAATGTTTAAATTCATAATGTGTATTAAATGAGATATACTACAATTTACATGTACGTGGGACCTGTCAAGCTACAAGGTTTCCAGGGTGCTGTGGCTAGCCAGAGACTTATCAGAATCAGTGAATTACTGTCTGTGCAAATATTTAAATCTTATAGTTTGAAGTGTTCGTGATACTCCAACTTAAAAGTTGATATCACACAGTTGAACTGATGTTTAAATTTGACCTTGACTGTTAAAATAAAGAAGAAGGTGAGGAGGAGAAACTTAAAAAAGACTCAATTTGAAGAACATCATTAAAAAGGATTTTCTCACTCAAGTTAGGGACAGACATTCAACTTATAGAAGGGGGATTATAGATCTTAGTGAGAATAAAATACTCTACTGGGTTTGATGATATAAATATTAATCACATCTAACCATACTATTACAGAAAATATTTGGTCAAAATCCTGCACCACTGTAATTTATATGTTAACATTTACAATTGTATCACTTGTCAAATTGATAGCTCTTAACATTTCTCTAAACCATTTCATCCTCTAAAAGAAGATAACAGCAAAGTTAGCTCTGGGAATAGAGGCAAACACTGTGTTCAACTGTCAACATATTCTTAAGCAGTGAGATTACTTGAGTAACATTTACTCATATCTTTGATATTCTGTAACTGATACATTATAATGTAAAATTAATAATATTTATCATTTTGGTGCAAAATCAACAATCCTTATATTATATGCTAATAGGATAGACATATTATCATTCCTATGAATAGGAAAAAATATTCCACATAATGTCATTATGCTGGATGCTTAATTGGATTTTGTCATTATAAAAATGCCAATTTAATCAAAATTTAGTGATCAAATTTGGCAGTGAGTGGTAGAATTATGAAAGGGTTTTTACAAAAAGAAAGATCTGTTTCAGCTCATGGTGTCAAGTGTACCCTTCCATTAACACTGTATCCTCTGTGTTTAGGAATGTTTTGAGGCAGAGATCATTGTGCTAAGAGCATGATGCTGAATAAAATTATTTACCTCATGCAACTCATCTCTCTCTCACACACACACACTTGTCATGGGTAGTGGCAAAATATCCCATTCAATGGCATGCTTTGTTCTACTTGATTTACTCTGTTCAGTTTAACTTGACTTCTAATGTTTCTACCACGTAGAATAATATCATCTTGTATACCAATTTTTCAACACAGGTCTTTAATGTATTTCATATCCAAACCATGAAAGTGCAAAAAAGCATTCATTTAGTATATCATTTTAGATTCTGGCTATCACAGATATGTCACAGTGTTATTGAGATGGATTACTGGGGGTTTAAGAAGTTTCTTAGAAGAGTTATTGACACAATGTGCAGACAGAAAGAAGGGTAATGCTAAGGTAGAGGGTTTGTTATAGTTCAGGCCTTAGCATTACAAAAGCATGCCAGGACTCTATAGAGAATCAGTGCCCACAGGGCAGAATTGGAAGTATCTCCTTATACACTTGTCTGAGGATTTTTTTTTCTCCACAACAGGGTCCTGCATCCAGGCTTCCTGATTACCATGCAGGAGGCAGAGAGGATGAGTGGGGAGCAGGATATTTCATCTTTTCCATATAAATAATTTGAATTCACATTTCAAGTAAGATGTGGAACTGACAAGTCTTTTAGTCAGGGACTCACAGATATAATGTTTCAACCAAGTAATTGTCAATGTTTCAATCAAGTAATTGTCATTGTCATGATAGGGAGTGAAGGCTGCTCCAAAAAGAGCAGCTGGATTCTTACATTGCATTCCTGTGTATAGATGTGCAGGACTGGCAAATTCATAAGCAGAGTGAGCATATGATTTCACTAGGGACATTTTTCTCTTCAACATTAGAGTAAACAATGTAACAACCAGCTAGGCACTAAGCAGATTGCTGATTTCTTAGGGCAATAATGCCATATTGGAGTTCAGAGTTGATTTTTATCTTGGAAAATTGGGCAATGAGGAGTAAATTAAGTCATGCTGTCTCCAGTGAGACTCAGTCCATGCTATTAGGTTTATATATAATCTCCAATACGGCATAATTCACCTCTGTTTTCATGATTCCATTGGATAACACCATGGTCACTGGATGAAGGAGCTCTTATGCACAGAATGGGTCATTCTATCTACTTTGTCATTAAATCCCGTTCAGATAAGTTTAGTTGTCCATTAACAAGTATTCTTATAAGGCCTTCACATTTGTAGTTTTTGCAATCTGTCTTTATGCCTGTTCTTTATATTTCTCTGATAGTGACTTCTTTCTTAATGAAGAAATTCTGTCACAAATTTTCTAAGAATGTTTTCATAACTCTCTGTTCATTCGTTCAATTAGTAGCCATTGATCAAAAATTAGCCTATAACACACAATTGAAGAAAAATTCACAAAGACATTTACCTGTATTTCCAAACCTAAGAGGATTTCCCTTTCATTTTGTCATTCAGAGATGTTTCATAATGTGACTGTTGTACAGTATGCTCTTTCCAGTCGCAGGACAGAATAACATATCTACATATTGTACAGAATGATCTACAAGCTTGGCCTAAGTGTTCTTTTCTCTGCACAGCAAAAGAGAATAGGGAAATCTCCTTGGAGTCATAAAATAAATTAAGAAAGGGGATACAGAAGGAATAGGAATGGTCCTATTGGACCACTTGTTCATATAATTTGTATCATAGTATTTTTACCGTTCCTTTCAAATATGTATCTTGACCTTTGACGGTATAATGATATGTTTTTTTTTTTTTCATACTGAAAACCTGACATTGTGCCCTCAAAAACACATGGATCATTATGGACAGGTCAAGTAACAACATGGACAAGTGTTTAGTTACTAGTCGAATCAGTAGATAATTTTAGATTTTCTCCTTTATGATGTGGAAATCAATTCAGCATATGACGTTAAACATCAGAGATACCTAGTCGAAGGTAATATAAGAGATGAACATACAGTAACTTCTAATCCCATTTTACACTCAAAATAAAAACTACTGTGTTACTTTAAAATTAATATGTAGCATATATATATATGTAGTATATTTGGATTTTTATATTTAAATTTATATGATAATATCTTTGATATTGTTTCAACTTATATTACCAATAACAAGTCTTTTGAGGGTATACAAGCTCTCATTTTAATGGATGTGATCTGTAGGCAAAACTCAGAACTGACTCTAAGACATATTTTCATGTATGCAGAATTTATAATGTCTAAGTTACTTCATATGATATTCCCTGAGTCAACAGCACACTTCTCTTACTTCACAACCAATAATCAGCAAGTTCCATTTATAATCATTTCTCTCCAATACTCTATAAATAAATGACAAAGTTTAAAATATATTTTATGTAATTTTTTTCTGAGGGTATTGGGATTTGGAAAGTTTCTCAGAAATACAATAACAAAGGTCATACCTAATCTCACATAGGGTGGTGATTCTATGCTAATTGAAATGGTTCTTGATTCATGGGTTTTATTTCTAGGACACTCAAAATCTGGGCCATATATTTTACTAATAGAGATATTAGATTTAAATTTTGCATTTTAATGATATATGTATTAGTTATTGTTATTATTACTAAAGACTGAAAATTATTGGTGGGTGAAATAAATTCTGCTGTAACTAGGCTGCTTAATATAGATATGTAATCTAAACTATTAATTCTCTAAATAAAACTTTAAAAAATGTTTCTAGTATAGCTATACAGATTGATACACCATTTGGTGTGAAATTAGTCTTGTTTTTTTATAACTTGCATTTCAATCAGTTGTTCAAAGGTTATGTTTAATGTCACATTAGCACATTCTCAGAAAGATTTAGTTTTGTTTATGCTTCATGTGATAAGATAAAATCTCTCTGTGTGATGAATTCAAGGCGACTCTTGAATCTCATTCAGTTTTAGCATGGATCCATTAAGGTTTGTATTTTCAGTCAATGACATTTATCCTCTGTGAAAATTTATAACAATGTTACACTGTGAAATTCTTTTTTTGTGTTTCTGTGAGTTGTTTTTATCTTATACATAGACAAACACACACATATGCATATATATTAAGTTACTCTACATTTAGTCTGTGTCTCAATCAGTTCATCAACCCTGTTTGTTTCTGAGATGACTTTCCCTTATTTGTACTGTAGAGATCTTGAATATTGTGTTCATAATTAATTGCAGTCTTCTTTCTTCTTGAATATAATCATTTTCACCTCACCTAATCTTCAGTCCCTTTTTATGATACAGTAGAAACAAGGCTCCTATCTTGGGATTTCTATTTTGTTATAAAAATTTAAGAATAAACTCAAATTGGAATTCAAAACATGGGTGGCACTACCTCATGTGTTGGAGTTCTACAATAAATAGACAAATGCCCATGGTACATCCTATCAACAATGGGCTATATTGTTGTGAATTCAGAGTAATACTTACCGCTTCTTCCCAAACATAAATGTTTCTGTTCAGGTACAGGGTAGCAAAAACAGCAATAAAAACCAACTGACACATCCTGTTTGCGTAGACCACTAATATTTATTTGATTTGAACGATACTTTGATTTTAAATGTGATTAAATTATTTTAATCATGGAGTTTATTTATTGCTTGAACTAAATTGCTTTGGAGAATTAAAACAAAAAAACCCCAAAATTATAGAGATGGAATAGTTTATAATATGTTTATTTTTCTTTCTTAAAATTAAAAGTAAAACCCTTTAGTTATGATCAGGATTTAGAAGTTTTCATGAAAAATATTATAAATAAAAGGTGCCTTATTCTCCTCAAAATTATGTACCCAGAGGAAAGAAACTTTACTACTAAGTGCATTATCTCAAAAGAAAAGATGATTGTGTACATGAGAGCAGCCCTTCATCCTTCCATGACTGATTTGCCCCTGAGAATGAAATGTAAGAGTAAGAGCTAATATGAGCCTGCAGAAGCAAGGGCCATGGACATGCATGTTCTGAATGTCTGTAATAAGAGTTTTTATTTAAGTTGCTTTTTGAGCAAGAACTGTTGTAATTTACTGGCCTGCCCTGTGACCCGGGTACTCTGTCCCTTTAAGAGATTAGGCCCTCCTACTTCCAGACTCCCCCTTTCTGCTTAGGTAAGCAGATCTCCCACCTCCATTTTATCTCTGCCTCTCTCTGTCTGTCCTTCTCCTGAAGAGGCATCTCTGCCTCTTTCTCCTCTCCCTTTCCTCTATTTCTCTGTTCCCCTCCTCTCCCCTTTTCCCACTCTCCTTAATCACTTACTTTTACACCATTCCCAATAGCCACTAAATAAATTCTATACCCAAGCTCTTTCTTCATGGTATGTGTAACTAAGTGTCTTTCTCCTGCTCACTGTAGCCACGGGTCACCCACTGTTGCCCCTCCTGGGACTGGCCTCAGGTCACCTGCATCGTGGATGAAAATAAGAAATTTTACAGATTTTCCTGTAGTCTCTACAATGAAATATATCCACAAGTTGAGTCAAATCTAGAATGTGTTCTATTAATAGACATCTTCATTGTATGGGATTTATAATCACAGACAAAAACAGTATTCCATCTGAAAATGTTAATGAAAATATAGAGAAGAGTTAACTTTTAAGTTATGATGATGAGTTTTTCAGGAAATCTAAGTGAGATATAAACAGGAAGAAGGCAAGATAGACATATGAACAATGGTTAGGATTAAAAATGCCACAGGATGTACTTGGAAAATTAATGGGAGCTTGTGATTGCTGAAGTATCCGTTGTCAGGCAGTAAATAAACAGCTTTATAGAGGATCAAGAAGGTCTTTGTCTGACAGTTTAAATACCTAAAAAATTTACTGATACGAATTACTGTTTTCAAGGAACTCCCACTTCACCTATAAAGAAATAGTGATCTTTACCTGAATCATAACCTGAAAAGGTCAACAGATTTCTTTTCTAGAAAAATAAAAAAGATTGCTGTTAAAACTTCAAAAAAATTCTAGACATATGATTAAAGGAATTTAGAGGATGTGTTTTTGAACAAAACTGTCTCAGTAAATAATGTAACAGCAGCAACAATTTCAGTATGTAGAAGTCATTTCTCTACGTCATTCAGTTTTCAAGACAAAATGTCAGGAAGTTCATTTCAATGTGCTCTCTCTCTCTCTCTCTCTCTCTCTGTGTGTGTGTGTGTGTGTGTGTATCTATGTGTATGTGTGTATGAGAGAGTCAGAGCCTGATTATTTATATATATATATATATATATATATATATATATATATATGCATATCTGTATGTAGATAATAGATGACAAATGATAATTAGAAATAGAAGAACAGAAATTCTAAACAGGACAAACAGATTTAAATATATTTATAAATTTAACCTGCTGACTCCTTGATTTTGAACATCAAGTCTATGAGCCCTAAGGAAGAAATATATCTGTCTTTTAAGGTCTTCAGTTTGTGGTATTGAGTAATCACAAATTAATAGGAGCTGTCAGGGGGTGAGAGCAATATAAAAATATAAAGGTATGTTATCTATCAAATCATCATATAAAATTGCAAGTGGAAATAAAAATAAAGAAATGAATGAAGCCATAATCTGGAAACAATAAATAAAGCTGATATGTGAATCTTACTTCCCCATAAAACAGAAACAGAGTAAAGAAAACTATGATGTCCATTTCCAAAGTACAAGGAGATTAGGACTTCAATGATTTACAACATGAATGCATCAAATAAACCATCATAACATGAAATGTGTGAAAGTGCTAAAGAATTGAAGAAACACCTGATTTTCTTTTAAAAAGTCAACTTCCTTCCTGAGTGTTTTGCTCTTCTTAATCTTAATGCAACACAGTGATTGAGAGAAGAACCAGAGCATCAAGTTTTATACATTTTACTCATATATAGGATCCAGTGAATTATTGAGTAGATGTGTGTGAGATTAGCAGTAAAATTATTAAGGACAGAAAGTGTGCTGAAGGAGGCTTCTTGTTTGTTCCTGGCTTCTCAGCCCAGAAATAATCACAAAGAAACCGTATTGTTGCAATACTGTTTGGCCAATAGCTTAAGAGTATTTCTGGCTAGCTATTATATCTTAATTTAACCTATCTCTGTTAATCTGTGTATTTCTATATGGCTGTGGCTTACCAGGTAAGTGCCAATGGGGCTACATGACTTCTCTCTGACTCTACCTTCCTTCTCCCTGTTTTCCCACACACAGCTCTGTTCTGCTCTGCTTTGCTATAGGCTCAAAGAAGTTTCTTTATTAATGAATGCTAGTCGCAGCATACAGAGGACAATCCCACATAAGAAGTGTATCAAACCAAGGTGGGAAAAGAGGATAATGGGCATATGATTACAGTCACAACATCATAAAAGCATATCTGAAATGGAGGCATGAATATTATTATACAAAATTAGTTGGTGTGAGAGGTCCTTCTGTCTATGTGTTGTTTTGTTGGTTAATGTATAAAGTAACTGACTTGGCCTATAGCATGGGAAAAGAAAGGCAGAAGTAGAGAGAAGCCTTGGAGCCAGTGGAGACAGACACTGGGAACTTTTCCCCGTAAGCCACAGCCACGTGGCTATATTAATTTAATCTGTATATTAATACAGATTAATAGAAATGGGTTAAGTTAATATAAGAGTTAACCAATAAGAAACTAGAACTGATGGATTAAGCAGTAATTTAATTAATGCAATTTCTGTGTGATTATATCAGATCTAAGCTAGCCAGGCAGCCGGGAACCAACAGGGGGCCCTCCTCCAACAATAAATATACACTAATAATAATAAAATAACTTTATAGGAGCCTCAAAATAAATTTAAAATACATGATAAACTAATGCATCAAGCAATAGAATTAATGATGCTCTCAATTCATATGAAAATTATAATAAAATAATCAATACTGTATGATGTGAAATGAAACTTAAAAATGAAAATATAGAATATATAACATGTATATTTTTAAAAATCATATTCCAAAATACAAAGTAGTAATTGAGTCTACAGCTAGCAGAATTGGAAAAAATTGTAAGTCTTGTATTTTAGTAGGAAACTTCACTTTGATTTATTTTTGAAATCATCCTTAAAACTTTAAGAGTAAAATGTCACACCATCCAATTAAAATTAATCAAAGTGTCTGAACAGATATTTCTTCAAAGAAGTCACATAAATACCAAAAAATACAAAGAAATGGGTTTTAAAATTTTAGTTAGAAAATGCCAATTACATCCACCATGAGATACCACTTAATGTCAAGTGAGATGTCTGTAGTAAAATCAGATAATAAGTAGTGTTGTGAAGGATAGAAAACTTGTAATGTATTGGCTATTCAGACATAAATGTGTATAACAACTTTGAAAGATACTCTGGGAGTTTATAAGACATTAACACCAAGATTACCATGTATAGTATGAATTCTAATTGATTTTAATAATAAAAACTTGCAGTCAAATATTGGGGATGAAAGTTGAAAAAGCAGGGAAGCAGAGCATTCAGCCACAAATTTTTACCTCTATGAAATCCTCAGACTGAATGAGAAATCTTGCCTCTAGGAATTATCAGACTGAATTCCAGTCTCCTCCTGACTCATATTGCTCTCCCAGCCTAGTCTCCACATCCCTAGTGTTGGGATTAAAGGCATGTGACTCCCAAATATTGTGAATAAAGTTGTGAGCCATCACTGCCTAGACTTCATGACTAGCTAGTGGCTAATGCAACATTGTGATCTTCAGGCAAGCTTTTTTTGTTAGATCCTAAAATATCAATACATCTGTGTCATTCAGTATGATGACTCCTGTGCACTTATCCAAAGAAATGAACATAAATTTGTGTTTAAATATGTACATACATATTCATAGGATCTTTATTGTAAAAAGTAAACTACAAAATGTACTTAAATGTCCATAGACTCATCACTGTGTAAACCTATATCCACCCAAGACAATTTTCTAATAGGAATAAAATGACTTTGATAGTAGTGATGCAATATTTTCATTAGCTATCAGGTTTGTCAAAGTCTGAGGGTCATAACTGAATGAGATTGTTTTCTTAGGATAAATCTTCAAATATTTTGCATAATAATGCTAAACAGTTATACCACATGCAGTTATGAATCTTAGTTGTCAGTTTGACAATATGAGGAATTAACTAGACCCCAAGCAGTTGGGAACGCCAATGGGTAAATATTTGATTGAGTTATCTGAGGTCAGAGGATGCACCCTAAATCTGAGCCATGAATTCTGGTGGCAGTCCCATAAAAATACATGAGAAAAGAAGCCTTTTCTTTTTGCCTGCTTGCCCCAACTCTCTCTGTTAAGTTCATTCATCCTTCTGCTTCAGCATTCTAGTTTATTATGTATTAGATCTAGTTTTA